>NC_065589.1:107946720-108558684 GCF_024542745.1 Macaca thibetana thibetana | reverse complement strand
GAAGTTGATGACTGCTCTAATGTCTTTGGGCTCTTCTCATTTGAGTGGGGGTACAATTTTACTGTGAAACAGTGCGGTCAGACTGTGCAGTTTTGGAGGTGTAATTATGTCAAACACAAAGATAGAATTACTGTCCCACACAATGGAGCAGCTTGTCCATGCAATAATAATACTATTTATTGCTCTGAGGAAGATGGAAAAGATAGGGAAATAGGGGAAACTTTCTTAAATGATGAAACATCTTTTACATAAAAGTTTAATATAATTATAAAATTCTATTAATAAATAAAGGAGTTGGGGCCGGGCGCAGTGGCTCACACGTGTAATCTCAGCACTTTAGGAGGCCAAGGCAGGCAGGTTACATGAGACAAGTAATTTGAGACCAGCTTGGCCAATATGGTGAAACTCTGTCTCTACTGAAAATACAAAAATTAGCTGGACATGGTGGCACATGCCTGTAATCTCAGCTACTTGGGAGGCTGAGGCAGAAGAATCACTTGAACCCGGAAGGCAGAGGTTGCACTGAGCCGAAATCGCGCCACTGCACTCAAGCCTGGGTGACAGTGAGACTCCGTCTCAAATAAATAAATAAATAGAGGAGTTGGAATGGGTTGTTCTCATCCCATGGCTGTTTTCCCAGCCTTCTCTTTGCTGTTTTAGTTTGCCCTTTACCACCCTGAGCCTACAAAGGACACTATATATATATATACACACACACACACACACACACACACACACACACACACATATACACACACACACACATAAATAATATACATATATACACATTTGAGACAGGGTCTCACTCTGTCACCCAGTCTGGAGTGCAATGGTGCAATAATAGCTCACTGCAGCCTCAAACTCCTGGGCTCAAGCAGTTTCCTTGCCTCAGCCTCCCAAGTAGCTGGGAATATAGGTGTGCACCACCATGCCCAGCTACTTTTCAAATATTTTGTAGGGAGGGGATCTCACTATGTTGCCCAAGGCTCGTCTTGAACTCCTGCCCTTAAGCGATCCTCTGGCCTCAGCCTCCCAAATCACTGGGATTACAGGTGTGATCCACTGCACCCAGCTGCAGAGGACATCTTTCTTTTTTTCTTTTTGAGACAGAGTCTTGCTCTGTCACCCAGGCTGGAGTGCAGTGGCACGATCTCAGCTCACGGGTTCATGCCATTCTCCTGCCTCAGCCTCCCGAGTAGCTGGGACTACAGGTGCCCACCACCACACCGGGCTAATTCTTTGTATTTTTAGTAGAGATGGGGTTTCACCATGTTAGCCAGGATGGTCTCAATCTCCTGACCTCGTGATCCGCCTGCCTCGGCCTCCCAAAGTGCTGGGATTACAGGCGTGAGCCACTGCGCCCAGCCAAGGACATCTTTTAAAGTTTAGCCCACTCTTTCAGAATCTTGGCACATTAGAGTCACCTGAGGAACTTAAGAAAACTACCAGATCTGTGTCTTCCTAAATAACATCAGGAACCCTGCAGGGGATTTGCAAATCCAGGATATGTGGGCTAGAGGGACTGTAGACATGTCCAAAGAGGTTAAGGCAAACGGGAAGCTTTTAAAGGGAAAAGGGAAAATTACACATAATTTGTTTTGAGACAGAAACAAAATTGGTTACATGGCTTATCACAGGAGTTGATGCCAATTCATTATGGAGACCGTGTCAGGCAAGTGTTCCATACGTTCAGCTAGCTGTGACTCAGTAGCAAGCTGAGTCACAATACATCCTTGTGACTCAGGTAGCAAGCTGCAGTTTGAGAAGTACTTGACTAAAGTTCTTGTCACAGGTATATGTTCATAAGAACCCTTCTGAGAGTCTTTGCAACAGTTCTCATCATAGGCATTTGCGCACTGAGGGCGCTCCCTTCTCCGAATCTCAGCTTTGTTTACTTTTTTGTTAAGAGTTTGACACAAGTGACTCCATTTTGCTTCTGACAACTTTCACACCTGTTAATTCTAAATGTGGTTTGGGGTGTGTACATGCCAGATTTAGCAGGTAAAAATACAGAACTATAATTAAATTTGAATTTCAGATAAGTAATGAATTATTTTTTGGCCAGGCACAGTGGCTCAGCCTTGCAGTCCCAGCACTTTAAGAGGCCAAGGGGGGCAGATTATCTGAGATCAGGAGTTCAAGACCAGCCTGGCCAATATGGTGAAACCCCATCTCTACTAAAAATACAAAAATTAGCCAGGCACGGTGGCATGCACTTGTAATCCCACCTACTCAGGAAGGTGAGGTGGGAGAATTGCTTGAACCCACGAGGCAGAGGTTGCAGTGAACTGAGATCGTGCCACTGCATTCCAGCCTGGGTGATGGAGTGAGACTCCATTTAAAAATAAATAAATAAATAAATAAATAAATAATTATTTTTAAGTGTAAGTACATCTCAAGCAACATTTGAGACACACCTTATACTGAAAATATCATCCATTATTCGTCTGAAATTCAAATTTAACTAGGCATTCCTGGCAACTGTGGGAGGGGAAGAAAGAGATGAAGGGGAGAGGTGGATAAAGTTATCCCAAGTGATTGACATTTGGAATTTAAGATTGAGAACCTCTGGTTTTGCCCAACCCACCTTCAACCTTACAAGAAAAAGAGTTATTTTCTGTCACCAGAGTTCTGAATAAATCTAGAGTGAGGTTCATTCTTTTTAAAACACACATCAGATGGTTAATTTCCCATTCATTTATTTCTGCCTCTCTCCTCCATAGCTTTGTAAGAGTATGCCATGACTGACAAACCGAGCATTGTCATTATGAATGAATAGCACATAATCTCCCATTATGGAAATGTCTGCCACCTCATTTCTGAATTAGTCATCAATTACAGCAGTAGGGAATGAAGAGGCTTAGTCAGAGGAAAGCTGCTTCCTGATTCAAAGTCATAATGGAAAAAAGATGAATAAAATTCAAGTGCACCACTAGTTTTTAGGTTGGCACTCATAAATCTGATTTAAAGTGAGCCAATCTAAATGCTCCAATTAAAAGACAGAGACTGGCAAATTGGATAAAGAGTCAAGACCCATCAGTCTGCTGTATTCAGGAGACACGTCTCACGTACAGAGATACACACAGGCTCAAAATAAAGGGATGGAGGAAGATCTACCAAGTAAATGGAAAACAAACAGAAAAAAAAAAGCAGGAGTTGCAATCCTAGTCTCTGACAAAACAGACTTTAAACCAACAAAGATCAAAATAGACAAAGAAGGCCATTACATAATGGTAAAGGAATCAATTCATCAGGAAGAGCTAACTATCCTAAATATATATGCACCCAATACAGGAGCACCCAGATTCATAAAACAAGTCCCTAGAGACCTACAAAAAGACTTAGACTTCCACACAATAATAATGGGAGACATTAATACCCCACTGTCAACATTAGACAGATCAACGAGACAGAAAGTTAACAAGGATATCCAGGAATTGAACTCAGTTCTGCACCAAGCAGATCTAATAGATATCTACAGAATTCTCCACCCTAAATCAACAGAATATACATTCTTCTCAGCTCATCGTACTTATTCCAAAATTGACCACATAGTTGGAAGTAAAGCACTCCTCAGCAAATGTAAAAGAACAGAAATTATACAAACTGTCTCTCAGACCACAGTGCAATCAAACTAGAACTCAGGACTAAGAAACTCAATCAAAACCGCTCAAGTACATGGAAACTGAACAATCTGCTCCTGAATGACTACTGGGTACATACGAAATGAAGGCAGAAATAAAGACATTCTTTGAAACCAATGAGAACAAAGATGCAACATACCAGTATCTCTGGGACACATTTAAAGCAGTGTGTAGAGGGAAATTTATACCACTAAATGCCCACAAGAGAAAGCAGGAAAGATCTAAAATGGACACCCTAACACCACAATTAAAAGAACTAGAGAAACAAGAGCAAACACAATCAAAAGCTAGCAGAAGGCAAGAAATACCTAAGATCAGAGTAGAACTGAAGGAGATAGAGACACAAAAAAAAACCTTCAAAAAAATCAATGAATCCAGGAGCTGGTTTTTTGAAGAGATCAACAAAATTGATAGACCACTAGCAAGACTAATAAAAAAGAAAAGAGAGAAGAATCAAATAAATGCAATAAAAAATGATAAAGGAGCTATCACCACCGTTCCTACAGAAATACACACTACCATTAGAGAATACTATAAACACCTCTACGCAAATAAACTAGAAAATCTAGAAGAAATGGATAAATTCCCAGACACAGACACCCCCGCAAGACTAATCCAGGGATAAGTTGAATCCCTGAATAGACCAATAGCAGGCTCTGAAATCGAGGTAATAATTAATAGCCTACCAACCAAAAAAAGTCCAGGACCAGACAGATTCACAGCCTGATTCTACCAGAGGTACAAAGAGGAGCTGGTACCATTCCTTCTGAAATTATTCCAATCAATACAAAAAGAGGGAATCCTCAGTAACTCATTTTATGAGGCCAGCATCATCCTGACACTAAAGCCTGGCAGAGACACAACAAAAAAAGAGAATTTTAGACAAATATCCCTGATGAACATTGATGCAAAAATCCTCAATAAAATACTGGCAAACAGAATCCAGCAGCACATCAAAAAGCTTATCCACCATGATCAACTTGGCTTCATCCCTGGGATGCAAGGCTGGTTCAACACATGCAAGTCAATAAACGTAATCCAGCATATAAACAGAACCAAAGACAAAAACCACATGATTATCTCAATAGATGCAGAAAAGGCCTTCAACAAAATTCAACAGCCTGTCATGCTAAAAACTCTCAGTAAACTATCTATTGATGGGACATATCTCAAAATAATAAGAGCTATTTATGAAAAACCCACAGCCAATATCATACTGAATGGGCAAAAACTGGAAGCCTTCCCTTTGAAAACTGGCACAAGACAGGGATGCCCTCTCTCACCACTCCTATTCAACATACTGTTGCAAGTTCTGTCCAGGGCAATCAGGCAGGAGAAAGAAATAAAGGGCATTCAATTAGGAAAAAAGGAAGTCAAATTGTCCCTGTTTGCAGATGACATGATTGTATATTTAGAAAACCCCATCGTCTCAGTCCAAAATCTCTTTAAGCTGACAAGCAACTTCAGCAAAGTCTCAGGATACAAAATGAATGTGCAAAAATCACAAGCATTCCTATACACTAAAAACAGACAAACAGAGAGCCGAATCATGAGTGAACTCCCATTCACAACTGCTTCAAAGAGAATAAAATACCAAGGAATCCAACTTACAAGGGATGTAAAGGACCTCTTCAAGGAGAACTACAAACCACTGATCAGCGAAATAAAAGAGGACACAAACAAATGGAAGAACATTCCATGCTCGCAGATAGGAAGAATCAGTATCGTGAAAATGGCCATAATGCCCAAAGTAATTTATAGATTCAATGCCATCCCCATCAAGCTACCAATGAGTTTCTTCACGAATTGGAAAAGCTACCTTAAAGTTCATATGGAACCAAAAAAGAGCCCACATTGCCAAGACAATTCTAAGCAAAAAGAACAAAGCTGGAGGCATCACACTACCTGACTTCAAACTATACTACAAGGCTATAGTAACCAAAACAGCACAATACTGGTACCAAAACAGAGATATAGACCAATGGAACAGAACAGAGCTCTCAGATATAATACCACACGTCTACAATCATCTGATCTTTGACAAACCTGACAAAAACAAGAAATGGGGAAACAATTCCCTATTTAATAAATGGTGCTGGAAAAACTGGCTAGCCATATGTAGAAAGCTGAAACTGGGTCTCTTCCTTACACCTTATACAAAAATTAATTGAAGATGGAGTAAAGACTTCAATGTCAGACCTAAAACCATAAAAAACCCTAGAAGAAAAGCTAGGCAATACCATGCAGGACATAGGCATGGGCAAGGACTTCATGACTAAAACACCAAATGCAATGGCAACAAAAGCCAAAATTGACAAATGGGATCTAATTAAACTAAAGAGCTTCTGCACAGCAAAAGAAACTACCATCAGAGTGAACAGGCAACCTACAGGATGGTAGAAAAATTTTGCAATCTACCCATCTGACAAAGGGCTAATATCCAGAATCTACAAAGAACTTAAACAAATTTACAAGAAAAAATGAAACAACCCCAACAAAAAGTGGGCAAAGGATATGAACAGACACTTCTCAAAAGAAGACATTTATGCAGCCAACAGACACATGAAAAAATGCTCATCACTGGCCATCAGTGAGATACCATCAGTGAGCTCAAAACCACAATGAGATACCATCTCATACCAGTTAGAATGGCAATCATTAAAAAGTCAGGAAACAACAGGTGCTGGAGAGGATGTAGAGAAATAGGAACACTTTTACACCATTGGTGGGACTGTAAACTAGTTCAACCATTGTGAAAGACAGTGTGGCGATTATTCAAGGATCTAGAACTAGAAATATCATTTGACCTAGTCATCCCACTACTGGGGATATACCCAAAGGATTATAAGTCATGCTGCTATAAAGACATATGCACACGTATGTTTATTGCGGCACTATTCACAATAGCAAAGACTTGGAACCAACCCAAATGTCCATCAGTGATAGACTGGATTAAGAAAATGTGGCACACATACACCATGGAATACTATGCAGCCATAAAAAAGGATGAGTTCATGTCCTTTGTAGGGACATGGATGAAGCTGGAAACCATCATTCTCAGCAAATTATCGCAAGGACAGAAAACCAAACACCACATGTTCTCACTCACAGGTGGAAACTGAACAATGAGAACACTTGGACACAGGATGGGCAACATCACACACCGGGGCCTGTTGTGTGGTGTGGGGAGGAGGGAGGGACAGCATTAGGGGATATACCTAATGTAAATGACGAGTTAATGGGTGCAGCACACCAACATGGCCCATGTATACATATGTAACAAACCTGCACGTTGTGCACAAGTTCCCTAAAACTTAAAGTATAATAAAAAAATTAAGTAAATTAAATAAAGTGAGCCAATCATTTTTCCTGGATGCCAGTAGGCATAGCTAGCTCTTTCCACAATTGCAGAGCCTTATTAGGTTACTCTGATCTGGCAAAGTTGACACAATCAGAGGGGATCCTGGATTGAATCTCGATGTTTGTTCCTGCAATTGCTTTAAAAGAGTTCAGGAGGCAACTAGAGTAGAATGTGCAAGGCTGTCGGATTACTGACTCAATTATTCGAGCAAACAGGTATGTCTAGGTTATCAGAATGGGATGAGAACACTGGATTATGATTAAAACAGCTCAGAGAAGATAAACCATTGTGTTTCATGGTCAAGGATGGCATTAGTGATGATGACTTTGAAGAACAATGTTTCACAAATGTGAAACATCATGTGAAACATCACAAATTCTTTTTAAATATGCTTTCGTAAACCTTTCAAATGATCAGAGTGTAGTAACTTTATTATAAAGTATTTGCAAAACAGGGAGACAAAAACTCATTCATAATTTTACCACTCTAATAGAACCACAGTATACATTTGGCTGCATTTTCTTCTAGATTTAAGAAAATATTTCTTTGTGTGTTTCCAAGTGGTTGTCCGTTAAACATTCTTAAAGTCCAGCTACACTGGTGCCCTAATGCTGTTCATCACCCAGCAAGCAACTCAAATGCCATTTTAAAGCTATTCCTTGCTTTGTAAATCTCCAACTCTGCCTCAGTGGATGACTTCACTTGCTACCTTGGAAAGATCATAGGTACTGACAGCTCTTGATTGGTGATTGCTTTCAGTTCAACACATCATGGCCCCCTTATATAGTTCCATCTTTTCCTTTACCCTCAAAAGGAGAGACGATCCCTCCTCTCCAAAGCTAACCCTTCACCTGTCCTCTGATCTCTATCACTTCCTGTCCCCCTGAGCTAACCCTCACCTGTCCCCTGATCTCCATCACTTCCTGTCCCCCTGAGCTAACCCTCACCTGTCCTCTGATCTCCATCACTCCCTGTCCCCCTGAGCTAACCCTCACCTGTCCGCTGGTCCCCATCACTCCACGGCTCCTTGAGAAGCTCACCTCCCTTGATAATATGGCCTATATACCCGTGGGACTATCAATCCCAGCCTTCCAAAGAAAAACTCCCTGTCCGTATAATGAGATCTGGAATTCCTAAATCGCTGGCAAAAACTTCAGGTGTGTCATTGTACAAATATGTGCAAAATGTAATTTTTTTCTACTTTTCTCTAATACCCCTCATTTGTTAATACAAATCCATATGTCATCAGATGGCAGAAACATAATCTCAGTTATTTCAGGGTTTCTTTTACCCACACATTTTCCTTGAGGTTTAGTTTAAATTGTGGCAGGCTTATGTGACAGTAATAATATGAAAAACAATGACTAACCCTTAAATGCCACTAACTAACCACTGTTTCATATGCCTTCCCTGACTTAACTCCTTTAATCCTTACAACAGCCCAAGATAGGTTCTACTATTTTTGTCCTGTTTTACATATGGAGAAACTGATACATAATTAAGTAATTTGCCCAAAGAAACAGATTTTTAAGTTTACGCCAGAGTTCATTATCTTAGACATTATCTTAGACTCTCTCTTACTCTCTCTTTTGTAGCCCACGGCATTAGCAGTCAGAGGTGGTATCTGGTTTGGGTCACTGTCTGGGTTAGATTGGCTAAAACATTTTCCTCCCATCATCAACACACACAGGTGCCTGCTGGGTCATCCCTCACTCCTCACTCCAAATCCCTTTCATGGCTGGCTAACTTTCAGCTACTGTCACCCTTCTTTTAGGACCACTCTACATCTGTCTTGCCTTGCTGGGCCTCACTCTGCTCACTTATCTAAAGCCTTCTTGGTCCACATATAACATTCAACACTTTTCCTTGCTGACCCAGGTTCCCTCTACTACTACATCAAAATCCCCCGGCTCACCTGGGGTTTCTTTCCCCACCCCATCCTGAGGCTTGGCCCTGGAAGGCAGGGTTCAGGGAGGCCCTCCTCAGGGACTCATAGCATCCATATGTTCCCTTCTGTTCTTTGACTCCCATCTCCCTGGTCTGCAAGGTTTTATTTAAGTGAAAATTTAGTCTCAACCCTGGTTCCTCCCAAGTCTAAGGCTCAAAGTCTTCCCATGGATCACTGTAAGTGAGGTGCTTTTTTTGAGACAGTCTCGCTTTGTCACCCAGGCTGGAGTGTGGTGGCGTGATCTCAGGTCACTGCAACCTCAGCCTCCCAGGTTCAAGCAATTCTCCTGCCTCAGCCACCTGAGTAACTGGGATTGCAGGCATGCACCACCATGTCTGGCTAATTTTTGTACTTTCCATAGAGATGGGGTTTCACCATACTGGCCAGGCTGGTCTCAAACTCCTGGCCTCAAGAGATCTGCCTGCCTTGGCCTCCCAAAGTGCTGGGATTACAGGCTTGAGACACTGTGCCCATCTGAAAGTGAGGCTTTTAAAACTCAAAACCCAAGAGCTAGCTTCTGTTTTTACCCTTTATCACTTAATTGACTAAATATAGAAAGGGTCGAGGGTTCGAAGAAACATGGAGAATCGCACCTGTTGCTCCATGATATTGAATAAGAGCTGAAATCTCTTACATAGCAGTTCCACATGAGTCTTAGATAGAAATGTTCCTGAAAGGACATTTTACCCACATATTCATGTCGATTTACTTAATGATCAATTCGTTCATCAAAAATTTATCAAACATTTATAAAGCACTGTATTAGGGTTTCCTAGAGACACATAACCAATAGGGGTGTGTGTGTGTGTGTGTGTGTGTACTTATAAATATAAGGAGAGAGAAAGACACATTTATTTTAAGGAATTGGCTCAAATGATTGTTAAAGGCCTTCAACTGACTGGATGAGGCTCATCCACATTATGGAGGGTAAACACTTTTACTCAAAGTCTATTGATTGAAATGCTAATCCCACCTTAAAAACCCTCCAGAGAAACATCTCGAATAATGTTTGACAAAATATCTAGGTGCTGTGACCTGGCCAAGTTGACACAAAATGAACCATCGCAAGCACCTACTCAATTGCTTTTCACTGAGAATGTAATCCAAGATAAACATGGCCCCTGTCCCCATGGTGTTTACTCAAAAACTTAATTCAACAATGCCCAGATATAGACAAATTCAAACTAAAGTACAAAGACTGAAACCAGCTCCTTTCCCATAGCAAGTATTGAAAAGGAGGAAAAAGAGACTCAGAGGTCTCTGGGTATCAAAAGCTAGGGACTGGGAAAAGGCAGCAGAAACGGACTCTGGTATCTTCTAAGATGAAACTGAAATCATTCACTGCTTTGTCAAGGTCATTGATACTCCCACTCGTCCAACTGACTCTTCCAGGAGGATATGGTCCCTTTTACCATTTGGGGATGGTAGTAGTCAGGAGCGGCTTCACAGAGGAGGTGATGTTTAAACCAAATGTTGAGTAATGGATAGGAGTACCTTTGGCAGAAAGAAGGGCAGGCAAAGGTCATTCCAGACATCAGAGGCCAAGGAAGCCATAAGTAAAGACAGAAGGGGGAATGTACTGCATTTGCTAGGCACAAAGTGCTTCCTGTGACTGGGGGATAGGGCACAATGGCAAAGCACAGAGACAACAGAAGTAGAGAAGTACATTGGAGGCCTTATTTCCCACAAATGCTTGGACTTAGCAGTGAGAACCCATGAAAAGTGTTACACTAGAAGGAGATGTGATCATTCTGTTTTGAGAGAGATCACATGCTGGCCAAGAGAGTCTTCCGGATGAATCACTGGGGACCAAGACTAGAGTCAGAGACCATTAGTAGATTATTTTAAAATCCTGGAGTGAGATGATGAAGGTCTGAAAGTGAGACTAGAGGCAAGAAAACAGAGTTGCTATAAAAAGGGGTTATGATAATGCAGTGGAGTTAGAATAAAAAGACTTGGTGATTTATTGATTGTGGAGAGAGAAAGGGGGGCAGAAATGGGGGAGTTTGGCTTGGAGAGTGTGTCATCCACTGAGAGAGAGAACACAAGAAGAGGAGCAGATGTCTGGGTAAGGAGTCCCATTTTGGAATGGGAGCTTCCAGAAGTGTTCCATTCAACCAGTGGAGCTCCCACATTCAAGTGGATCACACAGACCTGGGCAAGCGAACACACAATCGTGGTGACCACCACAGAGGGCATTCCCCAACCCCATATTCCTGGATCACCCAGGATTCTTATATAATATAATCCAAGAAAGGGGAGCAAGTTCTCTTAAACTGATAGCAGACTTCAAGCCAGTCTTTGTATACCGCACACTAAAAAATAATTGGATTGGCCGGGCATGGTGGCTCATGCCTGTAATTCCAGCACTTTGGGAGGCAGAGGCAGGCAGATCACCTGAGGTCAGGAGTTTGAGACCAGCCTGACCAATGTGGTGAAACTCCATCACTACTAAAAACACAAAAATTAGCCTGGCATGGTGGTGCACACCTATAATCCCAGCTACTCAGGAGGCTGAGGCAAAAGAATCACCTGAACCCAGGAGGCAGACGTTACAGTGAGCCGAGATCATGCCACTGCACTCCAGCCTAGGTGACAGAGCAAGACTCCATCTCAATAATAATAATAATAATAATAATAATAATAATTGGGTTATGTGCCAGGCCTAACCCAGAGCTGATACCTTTATATGACTCAAGTTAATGCTTACTGCAACTCTATAAAATCAATTATATTATCATCCTAATTTTATGGAGAGACTAAATAACTTACCCAAGGCTATCCAGCTAATAAGCAGTGAAGTCAAAAGTCAAACCTTGGTATTTGAGCTGATTCATAGTCATCAGATTAGGGCCAAGAGGAAGGAGCTACTCAGACATGGTCTAAACCTCTTTATTTTTATCCAGTGCAACTACTGAATAATGTAAGAATCTCTTGCCTTTTTCCACAAAGGAATGTTCAGTATAAAACTCATCGATTTATAATTCCATTTTTTAATGTAGAGATGAGATCTTACACAATTTTCCCTTTGGTTTTCACTTTCCTTAGTGTTACAGTGGAAACGGAAACAGTGTTATCTGCTCACAACAACTGTATCTAACCTCCTGCCTGTTCAGCCCAAAGGTTTGTCTGTCCTTACGAGCAAAACTAAAAGCAATCCTCTCTTCTTCTGTTACAGGTACATTGAAATACATTAAAGGTGGTCATATACACAACTCTCTAAATCTCGCACTTTCCCTTTCATTCTGCTTAGTGAAAGTAGTTTCTCCTCTTTCGATGTGAAAACCTGTGTAGCCTCTAAGAAAATTTTTTTAATTTAATTTAAGTTCCAGGATACATGTGCAGGACGAGCAGATTTGTTACATAAGTAAATGTGTGCCATGGTGGTTTGCTGTGTCCGATCAACCCATCATTCAAGGCATTTGTACTCACTTTTAGGCTGCTTTAAATCAAAAACCAAGTCTCTGTTCACAAAGTAAAAATGCCCAGTACAATATATTAGGACTCTCTTCAATCCTCACGGGAAGGAAGGCTTCTCTCCCTAAAAATGAGCATATGAATCTTTCTTTTCCTTCCCTAACTGACATTTCCCCACTCTAAGCTTGATCTCTTTCTCTAGCAGGGTCAAAGCAGGGAGAGGGAGGAAATGTGAGGTCTACATTACTTGTAGCCTTGACTGACTCTCTGTTAAGATGGCTTAGAGCCCTGTGGGCCAGGCTGGAGTTTAAAAAGCACTCCCCTTTTCTTGTGGAATGCTTTTGAAGTTCTTTGGTGGTTCTTCAGCATTGGGACACTCTGCTGCCGTTCCTTGTAGATAATTTTTATTTGATTGACTTACCAATAATTGAAAGACATATGTTGGAAAATTTGTCAAATATATATATACATATATACAGTCATGTGTCACATAAGGACATTCTGGTCAGCGATGGACTATATATACAAAAAAATGCAAAAACTACAAAAAAATACAAAAAAAAGTCCAATAAGATTATAATATTGTGTATTTATGGTATATTTTCTATGTTTAGATACATGAATACTTTCCATTGTTACAATTGCCTATAGCATTCAGTACAGTAACGTGCTGTCCAGATTCGTAGCCTAGAAGCAACATTATCCCACCTAGCCTAGGTGTGTAGTAGGCTATTCCATCTAGGTTGTATAAGTGTACTCTGTGATTTCTGCACAATGACAAAATCACTTAATGAGCCATTTCTTAGAACATATCCCTGTTGTTAAGTGATGTATGTCTGTATGTGTGTGTGTGTATTTGTGCATTATGTATTTTGAAGCAATTTGTAACAAATTTAGAATTATTACTTATTTTAGTTTTTATTATAGTGGTCCTCTATGTTATTTATAGTGGTCCTCTATATATATTACTTTGTGGTCCTCTCTACATATTATATTGATAGTGGTCCTCTATATATTATATAGTGGTCCTCTTTTGTCCCAATAATGCTTTACATTTTTTAGTCTTGCTTATCTGACATATGTTCCTGCTACCATAAAATGTTATGATAAAAAACTATCATAGCAGCCAGGCGTGGTGGCTCATGCCTGTAATCCCAGCACTTTGGGAGGCTGAGGCAGACAGATCACTTGAGGTCAGGAGTTAAGACCAGCCTGGCCAACATGGTGAAACCCTGTCTCTACTAAAAAATATATAAAAATTCGCCAGGCATGGTGGCACATGCCGGTAATCACAGGTACTTGGAAGGCTGAGGCAGGAGAATTGCCTGAACCCAGGAGGTGGAAGTTGGAGTGAGCAGAGATCATGCCACTGCACTCCAGCCTGGGTGACAGAGGGAGGTTCCATCTCAATAAACAACAACAACAACAAACAAAAACAAAAAAACAAAAAACAAAACCTAGCATAGCTATCTTTTCATTAGAATTTGCTTTAGTTTCTTGTAATTTTTGTGCTTTCAAACTTTGTGTATTCTTATAGTTTAAAAGTGTTCCTTATAAACAATATGTAGCTGGATTTTATTTCTGCCATTTCATTTTGTGTTTTCTGTTTGCCCTACTATTTCTGGTTTTTTTCTCTTTTATTGCCTTCTTTTGAATTAATATTTTTCTTATTCCATTTTCCACTTCACTGGCTTTTAAGTTATATACTCTATTTGTATTCTTTCAGTAGTTACTCTGGACATTTTACAATGCCTAATTAGGGACAGCTGAAAATGTCCCCCTCTACCTGCTCAAAGATGTCCACATCTTAATCCCTAGAACCTGTGAATATGTCACCTTACATGGTAAAAATGGCTTTTAAAATGTAATTAAGTAAGGATTATCCTGGGCTATCTAGGTGGGTCCAATGTAGTTACATGGGCCTTTATAAGAAGGAGGCAGGAGAGTTAGAATTTTAAAAAGGCGAGGTGATGATAGAAGCAGACGAGACTAGAGGATGCCAATGTCTTTGAAGATGGGTTTCAGGGGACAGGAGTCAGGGATGCAGATAGTCTCCAGAAGCTAGAAAGGCAAGGAAACATTCTTTTGCAGAGCCTCCAGCAGAAAAATACCCCTGCTGACCCATGTTAGACTTCTTACCTCTAGATCTATGAGAGAATAAATTCCTGTGTTTTACGTCATTAAGTTTGCAGTAATTTGTTACAACAGCAATTGGAAGCTAATACAGACTTTGGTACCTGAAAGTGGAGTACCGCTGTAATAAGTACATAAAGATGTGAAAGCAGCTTTGGAATTGGACATTAGGCAGAGGGTGAAAGAATACTGAAAATCCTAGACTGCTTTGAAGATACTGTTAGTAGAAATATGGATGTTATAGATCCTGACAATGAGGGCTTGAAGGAGTGAGGAGCCTGGTAGAGAGAACCTATATTGTCTTGGAGAACACCTTAATCATCATAAACATATCATTGGTAGAAACATGGATATTAAAGGCAATGTGGCCCAGGTGCAGTGGCTCATGCCTGTAATCCCAACACTTTGGGAGGCCGAGGCAGGCAGATCACCTAAGGTCAGGAGTTCAAGACCAGACTGACCAACATAGAGAAACCCCATCTCTACTAAAAATACAAAAATTAGCCGGGCATGGTGGCACATGCCTGTAATCCCAGCTACTCAGGAGGCTGAGGCAGGACAATCACTTGAAGGCCAGAGGCAGAGGTTGTGGTGAGCTGAGATCACGCCATTGCACTCCAGCCTGGGCAACAACAGTGAAACTTCATCTCAAAATAAATGAATAAATAAATAAATAAAGGCAGTGTGGTGAGGGCTCAGAAGGAAATGAGAACAGGTTAGAAACTGGAGGAAAATGAATTCCTATTATATAGTGGCAGAAAACTTAGCTCAATTGTGTTCCCTACAGTTGTGTGGAAATCAGAACTTGTAAGTGATAAAACTGGATGTTTAGCTGAGATTTCCAAGCAAAGTATTAAAGATGCGTCCTGGTTTCTTCTTGTTTATAGTACATGCAAAAGGAAAAGACAGATTGATAAAATGGTAAACTAAAAGGAACCAGGACTTAATGATTTAAGAAATCTCAGTTTATCCAAATTGCAAAAGATGATAGAGTAGGAGATTCACTGTTGGAACAGCATGCCAAAGATGTGGTTGGATAACATTTTGCTGGTGTCTTAACTCCTTAAAACAGGCAGTAGTAGTAGTAGTAGTAGTAGTAGTAGTAGTAGTAGTAGTAGCAGCAGCAGCAGTAGTACTTAATATATTTAGGTTTACTTATAAAATTACCAGTTTGTGTGTTCCCCATACAATCTTGTATTTCAGACCATCTTTCTGGAGTCACTTTTCTTTCTTTCTTTCTTTCTTTCTTTCTTTCTTTCTTTCTTTCTTTCAGGAGTATGTCATTAAAAATTTCTTCAGTGAGGCTCTGTTGATCATTTTTTATCTGAAAATGTCTTTACTCCTCCTTCATTGTTAAAACTTCACATGGTGTACAATTCTAAGTTCACAGTGAACATCTCTCAACCTTTTGAACATATTATCCTATTGTCCTATGGATCTCATTATTGCTCTAGGAAGTATGCTGTCAGTCTAATTCTTGAGTTTTGGAGGCATTCTCTTTCTTTCTCTCTAACAGCTCAAAGGATCTTATTTTTATTTTGTTGTTCTGTAGTTTTCACTACAAGATTTCTACAAATGAATTTTTGTCAGTTCTTCTTCATACAGGTTTTGATTCCTGGATCTGTTGGCTCACTAGGTCTAGAAAATTCTCAGCTACTATCTCTTGGAATATCTCTTCTCCAACTTCTGTCTCCTCTATGTTAGCACTCCAGTTGGACTGTATTTAAACTTTCTTATTCTAACCTTTGTGTTTTGTGCCTTACATATGCTTAATTCTCTCATCTCTGTGTGAAAGTCTCTCTTCCACTTCATTAATTCTATTTTTAGCTACATCTATTTTGCTGTTTAACCCATCCACTGACTTTTAAAATTAAAATTATTTTGATTTCATTTTTAAAGTTTCATTTTGCTGATTTTCAAACTTCGTAAACTTTCTTGGAGGTTTAAATCTATTATTTATTATATCTGTGGACTCTTGCTCATAGTGACTTTTTTCCTCATGTGTGTAGAATTTTTTTTATTGTTAGACAGTACTTTGTTGGGGGTGCTTAATCTGTGGCAATACTGAGGAGATAGAATTGGGATGTTTTTCTTCAGGGAGGATTTACATTTCCTTTTTCTGGTCAAGAGTAGTACTGTGGTTTGGATGTAATTTCTCCCTACCAAAACATGTTAAAATATAATTGCCAATGTAGCAGCATTGGGAGGTGGTGTTTTCAAGAGGTGATTAGGCTGTTAAGATGGGTTTTTCACAAGACTGGTATAGTTTGTGAGGTTGGATTCATTGTCATAGAAATAGATTAGATCTTCCAAGAGTGGGTTGTTCTAAAACTCATTAGCCTCCTTTGTCCTGTCTCTCTTTGCACACATCTGCATACCTTTCTGCTTCTCTACCATATTGTGCCTCAGCATGTGGCCCTCACCAGAAGCCAAACAGCTCCTGGTGTGACATTCTTGGACTTTCCAGTCAGCAGAACTGTGAGCCAAATGACTTTCTTTTCTTTATAAATTATACAGACTCAGGTATTCTGTTAAAGCAACACTAAATGGACTAAGACAGGGTGAGAGGAAGCAGGGGAGTGGTACTAACATAGTACCACTTTAACTAAAATCTTAGTGGGTGACCTTGAATAGTAATTGTCAAAGAAATTCTCAGAGAAAACTGTTATTTCTTCTTTTCCCCTCATAGTGAAGACAGGTTTCATTACAGACTCCCTCTTTTTGGCCAATGGTTTTTTTCCTAGACTACTTTTTCCCTAAGGGTCTAGACCCTTCAAAACTTTTAGTGTAATGAGGTTATTTCAGTTTTGTACAAGCCCATATTATCTCCCATTCCCTTGTGGGATATTAACCCCAAAATCTCTAGGATTCTGAAGCCACACTGTCTGGATTCTAATTCCAGTTCTCCCACACACTATTGTGTAACCATGAACAAGTTACTTCTCTGTGCTTCAGTTTCCTCTTCTATAAAATGAATATTGGTCCCAGTTTTTCCCTCACATGAATGTTATGAGTAATAAGTGAAATGATGTTATTAAAATTCATGGACCAGTGCCTGGCCCATTGGGAGTGCTCTAAAAGTGCTTGCACTTCCTTACTCAGAATTAGTAAGTGCCTCCATGTTAGTTTAAGGCTTACTCATTCAGTTTTAGCTCACAGAACTGTTTTTTTTATATATATATATATATACTTTAAGTTCTAGGGTACATGTGCACAACGTGCAGGTTTGTTACATATGTATACATGTGCCATGTTGGTGTGCTGCACCCATTAACTCGTCATTTACATTAGGTATATCTCCTAATGCTATCCCTCTCCCTCCCCTCCCCACAATAGGACCCAGTGTGTGATGTTCCCCTTCCTATGTCCAAGTGATCTCATTGTTCAATTCCCACCTATGAGTGAGAACATGCAGTATTTGGTTTTCTGTTCTTGCAATAGTTTGCCGGGAATGATGGTTTCCAGTTGCATCAATGTCCCTACAAAGGACACGATCTCATCCTTTTTCATGGCTGCATATTATTCCATGGTGCATATCTGCCACATTTTCTTAATCCAGTCTGTCACTGATGGACATTTGGGTTGATTCCAAGTCTTCGCTATTGTGAATAGTGCCACAATAAGCATACATGTACATGTGTCTTAATAGCAGCACGACTTATAATCCTTTGGGTGTATCCCCAGCAGTGGGATGGCTGGGTCAAATGGTATTTCTAGTTCTAGATCCTTGAGGAATCTCCACACTGTTTTCCACAATGGTTGAACTAGTTTATAGTCCCACCAACAGTGTAAAAGTGTTCCTATTTCTCCACATCCTCTCCAGCACCCATTGTTTCCTGATTTTTTAATGACTGTCATTCTAACTGGTGTGAAATGGTATCTCATTGTGGTTTTGATTTGCATTTCTCTGATGGCGAGTGATGATGAGCATTTTTTCATGTGTCTGTTGGTTGTATGAATGTCTTCTTTTGAAAAGTGTCTGTTATATCCTTTGCCCACTTTTTGATGGGGTTGTTTTTTTCTTGTACATTTGATTGAGTTATTTATAAGTTCTGGATATTAGCCCTTTTCAGATGAGTAGATTGCAAAAATTTTCTCCCATTCTGTAGGTTGCCTGTTCACTCTGATGGTAGTTTCTTTAGCTGTGCAGAAGCTCTTTAGTTTAATTAGATCCCATGTGTCAATTTTGGCTTTTGTTGCCGTTGCTTTCGGTGTTTTCGACCTGAAGTCCTTGCCCATGCCTATGTCCTGAATGGTATTACATAGGTTTTCTTCTAGGGTTTTTATGGTTTTAGGTCTAACATTTAAGTCTCTATCCATCTTGAATTAATTTTCATATAAGGAGTAAGGAAAGGATCTATTCCCAGCTTTCTACTTACAGCTAGCCAATTTTCCCAGCACCATTTATTAAATAGGGAATGCTTTCCCTATTTCTTGTTTTTGTCAGGTTTGTCAAAGATCAGATGGCTATAGATGTGTGGTATTATTTCTGAGGACTCTGTTCTGTTGCATTGGTCTATATCTCTGTTTTGGTACCAGTACCATGCTGTTTTGGTTACTGTAGTCTTGTAGTATAGTTTGAAGTCAGGTAGCGTGACGCCTCCAGCTTTGTTCTTTTGACTTAGGATTGTCTTGGCAATGTGGGCTCTTTTTTGGTTCCATATGAACTTTAAAGCAGTTTTTTCCAATTCTGTGAAGAAACTCATTGGTAGCTTAATGGGGATGGCATTGAATCTATAAATTACCTTGGGCAGTATGGCCATTTTCACGATATTGATTCTTCCTATCCATGAGCATGGTATGTTCTTCCATTTGTTTGTGTCCTCTTTTATATCACTGAGCAGTGGTTTGTAGTTCTCCTTGAAGAGGTCCTTTACATCCCTTGTAAGTTGGATTCCTAGCTATTTTATTCTCTTTGAAGTTATTGTAAATGGGAGTTCATTCGTGATTTGGCTTTCTGTTTGTCTGTTACTGGTGTATAAGAATGCTTGTGATTTTTGCACATTGATTTTGTATCCTGAGACTTTGCTGAAGTTGCTTATCAGCTTAAGGAGATTTTGGGCTGAGACAATGGGGTTTTCTAAATATACAATCATGTCATCTGCAAACAGGGACAATTTGACTTCTTCTTTTCCTAACTGAATACACTTTATTTCTTTCTCTTGCCTGATTGCCCTAGCCAGAACTTCCAACACTATGTTGAATAGGAGTGGTGAGAGAGGGCATCCCTGTCTTGTGCCAGTTTTCAAAGGGAATGCTTCCAGTTTTTGCCCATTCAGTATGATATTGGCTGTGGGTTTGTCATAAATAGCTCTTATTATTTGGAGATACGTTCCATCAATACCCAATTTATTGAGAGTTTTCGTCATGACGGGCTGTTGAATTTTGTTGAAGGCCTTTTCTGCATCTATTGAGATAATCATGTGGTTTTTTTCTTCGGTTCTGTTTATATGCTGGATTACATTTATTGATTTGCATATGTTGAACCAGCCTTGCAACCCAGGGATGAAGTCCACTTGATCATGGTGGATAAGCTTTTTGATGTGCTGCTGAATTTGGTTTGCCAGTATTTTATTGAGGATTTTTGCATCGATGTTCATCAGGGATATTGGTCTAAAATTCTCTTTTTTTTTGTTGTATCTCTGTCAGGCTTTGGTATCAGGATGATGTTGGCCTTGTAAAATGAGTTAGGGAGGATTCCCTCTTTTTCTATTGATTGGAATAGTTTCAGAAGGAATGGTACCAATTCCTCCTTGTACGTCTGGTAGAATTCGGCTCTGAATCTGTCTGGTCCTGGACTTTTTTTGGTTGGTAGGCTGTTAATTATTGCCTTAATTTCAGAGCCTACTATTGGTCTATTCAGGGATTCAATTTCTTCCTGGTTTAGTCTTGGGGGATTGTAAGCGTCCAGGAAATTATCCATTTCTTCTAGGTTTCCTAGTTTATTTGTGTTGAGCTGTTTATAGTATTCTCTGATGGTAGTTTGTATTTCTGTGGGGTTGGTGGTGATATTCCCTTTATCATTTTTTATTGAGTCTATTTGATTCTTCTCTCTTTTCTTCTTTATTTGTCTTGCTAGCGGTCTATCAATTTTGTTGATCTTTTCAAAAAACCAGCTCCTGGATTCATTGATTTTTTGGAGGGCTTTTTGTGTCTCTATCTTCTTCAGTTCTGCTCTGATCTTAGTTATTTCTTTCCTTCTGCTAGCTTTTAAATGTGTTTGCTCTTGCTTCTCTAGTTCTTTTAATTGTGATGTTAGGGTGTCCATTTTAGATCTTTCCTGCTTTCTCTTGTGGGCATTTAGTGCTATAAATTTCCCTCTAAACACTGCTTTAAATGTGTCCCAGAGATTCTGGTATGTTGTATCTTTGTTCTCATTGGTTTCAAAGAATATCTTTATTTCTGCCTTCATTTCATTATGTACCCAGTAGTCATTCAGGAGCAGGTTGTTCAGTTTCCATGTACTTGAGCGGTTTTGATTGAGTTTCTTAGTCCTGTGTTCTAGTTTGATTGCACTGTGGTCTGAGAGACAGTTTGTTGTAATTTCTGTTCTTTTACATTTGCTGAGGAGTGCTTTACTTCCAACAACGTGGTCAATTTTGGAATAAGTGCGATGTGGTGCTGAGAAGAATGTATATTCTGTTGATTTAGGGTGGAGAGTTGTGTAGATGTCTCTTAGGTCTGCTTGATGTAGAGTTGAGTTCAATTCCTGGATATCCTTGTTAACTTTCTGTCTCGTTGATCTGTCTAATGTTGACAGTGGGGTGTTAAAGTCTCCCATTTTTATTGTATGGGAGTCTAAGTCTCTTTGTAAGTCTCTAAGGACTTGCTTTATGAATCTGGGTGCTCCTGTATTGGGTGCATATATATTTAGGATAGTTAGCTCTTCCTGATGAATTGATTCCTTTACCATTATGTAATGGCCTTCTTTGTCTCTTTTGATCTTTGATGGTTTAAAGTCTGTTTTATCAGAGACTAGGATTGCAACCCCTGCTTTTTTTTGTTTTCCATTTGCTTGGTAGATCTTCCTCCATCCCTTTATTTTGAGCCTATGAATGTCTCTGCATGTGAGATGGGTCTCCTGAATACAGCAAACTGATAGGTCTTGACTCTTTATCCAATTTGCCAGTCTGTGTCTTTTAATCGGACCATTTAGTCCATTGACATTTAAAGTTAACATTGTTATGTGTGAACTTGATCCTGTCATTATGATATTAGCTGGTTATTTTGCTTGCTAGTTGAAGCAGTTTCTTCCTAGCATCGATGCACTTTACATTTTGACATGTTTTTGCAATGGCTGGTACCTGTTGTTCCTTTCCACGTTTAGTGCTTCCTTCAGGATCTCTTGTAGGGCAGGCCTGGTGGTGACAAAATCTCTAAGCATTTGCTTGTCTGTAAAGGATTTTATTTCTCCTTCACTGATGAAACTTAGTTTGGCTGGATATGAAATTCTGGGTTGAAAACTCTTTTATTTAAGAATGTTGGCCGGGCGCGGTGGCTCAAGCCTGTAATCCCAGCACTTTGGGAGGCCGAGGCGGGTGGATCACGAGGTCAGGAGATCGAGACCTATCCTGGCTAACATGGTGAAACCCCGTCTCTACTAAAAATACAAAAAACTAGCCGGGCGTGGTGGCAGGCGCCTGTAGTTCCAGCTACTTGGGAGGCTGAGGCGGGAGAATGGCGTGAACCCGGGAGGCGGAGCTTGCAGTGAGCCGAGATCACGCCACTGCACTCCAGCCTGGGAGACACAGCGAGACTCCGTCTCAAAAAAAAAAAAAAAAAAAAAAAAAAAAAGAATGTTGAATATTGGCCCCAACTCTCTTCTGGCTTGGAGAGTTTCTGCCGAGAGATCTGTTGTTAGTCTGATAGGCTTCCCTTTGTGTGTAACCCAACCTTTCTCTCTGGCTGTGCTTAACACTTTTTCCTTCATTTCAACTTTGGTGAATCTGACAATTATGTGTCTTGGAGTTGCTCTTCTCAAGGAGCATCTTTGTGACGTTCTCTGTATTTCCTGAATTTGAATGTTGGCCTGTCTTACTAGGTTGGGGAAATTCTCCTGGATATTATCCTGCAGAGTGTTTTCCAATTTGGTTCCATTTTCCCCGTCACTTTCAGGCACACCAATCAGACGTAGATTTGGTCTTTTCACATAATCCCATAGTTCTTAAAGGCTTTGTTCATTTCTTTCTACTCTTTTTTCTCTACACTTCTCTTCTCGCTTCATTTCATTCATTTGATCTTCAATCGCTGATATTCTTTCTTACAGTTGATCGAGTTGGTTACTGAAGCTTGTGCATTTGTCATGTAGTTCTCGTGTTATGGTTTTCATCTCTATCAGTTCTTTTAAGGTCTTCTCTGCATTGATTATTCTAGTTATCCATTCATCCATTCTTTTTTCAAGGTTTTTAGTTTCTCTGAGCTGGTTACGTAGTTCCTCCTTTAGCTCTGAGAAGTTTGATCGACTGAAGCCTTCTTCTCTCAACTCATCAAAGTCATTGTCCGTTCAGCTTTGTTCCATTGCTGGTGATGAGCTGCGTTCCTTTGGAGGGGGAGATGCACTCTGATTTTTTGAATTTCCAGCTTTTCTGCCCTGGTTTTTCCCCATCTTTGTGGTTTTATCTGCCTGTGGTCTTTGATGATGGTGACGTACTGATGGGATTTTGGTGTCGGTGTCCTTTCTGTTTGTTAGTTTTCCTTCTAACAGTCAGGACCCTCAGCTGTAGGTTGTTGGAGTTTGCTTGAGGTCCACTCCAGACCCTGTTTGCCTGGGTGTCAGCAGTGGAGGCTGCAGAAGATAGAATATTGCTGAACAGCAAGTGTTGCTGTCTGATTCTTACTCTGGAAGCTTCGTCTCAGGGGTGTACCCCACCATGTGAGGTGTGAGATGTCGGTCTGCACCTAGTGGGGGATGTCTCCCAGTTAGGCTACTCAAGGGTCAGGGACCCACTTGAGCAGCCAGTCTGTCCGTTCTCAGATTTTAACCTCCCTGCTGGGAGAACCACTGCTCTTTTCAAAGCTATCAGACAGGGGCATTTACCTCTGCCGAGGTTTCTGCTGCTTTTTGTTTAGCTATGCCCTGTCCCCAGAGGAGGAGTCTATAGAGGCAGGCTGGCCTCCTTGAGCTGTGGTGGGCTCCACCCAATTCGAGCTTCCCTGCGGCTTTGTTTACCTACTTAAGCCTCAGCAATGGCGGGTGCCCCTCCCCCAGCCTCGCTGCCACCTTGCAGTTAGATCTCAGGCTGCTCTGCTAGCAATGAGGGAGGCTCCATGGGCTTGGGACCCTCTGGGCCAGGTGTGGGATATAATCTCCTTGTGTGCTGTTTGCTAAGGCCCGTGGTAAAGTGCAGTATTAGGGTGGGAGTTACCTGATTTTCCAGGTGTTGTGTGTCTCAATTTCCTTTGGCTAGGAAAAGGAATTCCCTTCCCTCTTGCACTTCCCAGATGAGGTGATGCCTAGTCCTGTTTCAGCTCTTGCTGGTTGGGCTGCACCAGTGGACCAGCACCAACTGTCCAACACACCCCAGTGAGATGAACCCAGTACCTCAGTTGAAAATGCAGAAATCGCCCATCTTCTGTGTCACTCACACTGGGAGCTGGAGGCTGGAGCTCTTCCTATTCAGCCATCTTGCAGCTCCCAAACTTTTTAAAAAAAAAATGGATTTCAAGGATTTCCTTTATTTTCTTTCAAGCTGTCTGTTACAATTTATCCAGAATCTAGCTGAATTACAGAAGGAAGCTTTTTGACTACTCAATTTATGTATTGTGGAGTCTGAAGTGAAGGGAACATCCAAGGTATGTTTAAGGGTTTGCCAGGGAACCTGGGGTCCCTTCAACATTTTAAGCTGTCCAGGAAGAGGAAAGGGTAAACACAGAACAATCAAGGGCTGTTTTGTTCCAGGCTCTCTTTAGAGGCATGACCATAAGCCCCACTTTCTGCTGTATTGGAAGCCCTCCCTGACTGCTCTGATAATGCTAAATGGAAATGGCTACTATCTTCTTTTCCCTACACTTTAGGCTGTGTACAATTATCTATTATAGGATATGTATCATCTTATCTCTCAGTCAACTTTACATCGTCAGCACATAGCAGTTCTCCATAAGTGTTTGTTAAGCACATGAATGAAGCTGGGTGCCGTGACTCTTGCCTGTAATCCCAGCACTTTGGGAGGCCAAGGTGGGTGGATTGCTTGAGCCCAGGAATTCGATATCAGCCTGGGCAATACAGTGAGACCGCGTCTCAAATTAAAAAACAAAAAAAGGAAAAAACTGCATGAATGAATGAGTCCAAGACAAAGGCACTGGAGGACAAAACATATATGAAGAGTGGACCCTTTCTGTGATTTAAAAGTAAACACGAAACTTCCGGACAACTTTTCAAGATGCTAAATTTTCATGAACAAGCCAACTGCTAAATATTATTTAAAGATACGGGAGTAACTAACTGAAAAAAGAGCAAAAGCAAAAAAACTGGCTGCTTCTGAATCGTGCAAGGAAAGGTAAGAAAATGTGAGTCAGGGATCTATCCTTTTTCTGCAAAAGCCCTCTACATGGTTTTGTTTTTAACTACAAACTATTTAATTACTAACTATGTATAGCTTTATAAAAGTTAAAATATTTAAAATGAAAAATTAGTCAATTTTTGGCCTGCTATAAGTCAAAGCATCCTGCTGTGCTTTTGACCTCATACAGTTGAGTACAGTTTTTGTTGTTTTTTTTTAAAGTTTTGTGCCAAGAGTCCTGACTACCAAAGTGTGTTGACCCTAAGCTTGGTTGACAAAGCTTGGTTAACCAAAGCTTGGTTAACAAATAAACAGAACTTTGAACTTTAATAAGGAAGTTCTAATGGACCTAGACTGGGTTGGGCAGGCCTACTGACTGCTGCCTGAAGGTGGCTGTAAAGGGACTAAATAAATCAATTAACTCCACAGTTTTCAAAAAAGTCTCTTGATATCAAAACTTCTTTCCTTACATGCTTCTCTGATCCTGTGGAGATGAAAATTGACATCCATAGTCATATTCTACCAAAAGAATGGCCAGATCTAAAAAAGGTAATGGTAATTAATTTGCTGAATTATTTCTGAAACTTCTCCAGGGTTTCTCATTGCCTTTCTCTTCTTTATGGAATTAGATGTCTAGTTTATCTGCTTTGGTGGGGGGTAGGGGGACTTAAATTATTTGGTAGTTCTGATTTCCTAGTTTTTAAAAATGACTTTTACATTTATTTTGAAAGAACATTGGATTAAAGAAATAAGCGCTTTCTCAGAATCCCTTTTTTCCCTCAAATGAACCATTCTTTAAAATTTCCAGACAATTTAAGTAAAGCAGATTTACCTTTTTTAAAATCACATATTCAGCTGCTGGGAAGATACATGCCAACTACAGAATTTAAAGTTACAATTTTAAATAAAAGACTATTAAAAATGGAATGTGATCGGTTTCAAGGACTTCTAAAATATATCTCCTTTTCAAAATGTTTAAAATAAGTTTTAGAAGCACCAAGAGATAGCTTTGTGAATTTTTTTTTTAGTCTATTTTAGGACACTGCCTGAAACCTTTACTTTTTGATGTTCTTTATTCTATAAATCTTTGTCATGAAGAACTAGGAAGTAGGTACATCAAAAAACCCCAGAATAAATGACATGAAACTTTTGCACAGTGACATCTACTAAAAGAGTATTCTTTGTGTTTCTCTAAAGATGGAAATTTCCTTTTGTCATTAAGAACTTTTGAATGAATACAAAAAGAGGAAGGTGAGGAACATGAAGGAAATGTAAAATTGGCTAGAGGCTTGTTCAGGCTTAATATCAGGTTTTACCCAATCTTCAGCATTCTGCCAGTACTTTCACCCCACCAATAATGTTTCATCTTTTTTATCCCAAGTAAGGGAAAATGAATTAACCCAAACTTGAATTAAATGTGGTTCATTGTGCAGGTAGATGAAAGTATTTTCTTCTCATAGTTGTCTCATAGAAGAATGTTTATCTTAAGTATTTCTTTGTCCATTGGTATCTTAGGTAAGATGGGTGGTAGAAACTGTATATTGAAAAATACAAGTGATCTTTGAAAGCCTATCCTATATACAGCTAAGGATAAAAGCTAAACCACTCAACCTGCTCTTCCTAAAAGGACTCTACATGTTGACACAGGAACATGCTGTTCTGAGTGCTGTTGTCCTCATCAGAGTTTACTGAAGTGTAAACCGCTTCACAATGTTAATGATTTCATGAAGGGAATGCACCAGTTCCTTTGTGAGAGTGCATCTGCGTTATTTAGAAGCTGCATGCAGTTTCTTACATCATGTGGTGCCCACCACTTTCTACCCCTCGTTTATGAGTATTTGCCTGATGAATGATGCAATGAACACATTGATTAATTTGTGAACACAAGAAGAAATAGATTATACTCCCTAATCTAAGAGTTTTGGTAAAATCCAAATTTTAGTATTTGGTATTTTAAAATAGCCATAATCTATACCTAGCAAATGGCACTAATTCCTCTGTTACAGCTTTTTTCTCTATTTGAGTATGAAAGAACATCCACATGAAATGCTTTGGAAACCACCATGGTGGTCTCTAGAGGACAATGCCCACCTGTACTATCCCACTGAGAGGGTTAGCTAGCATGACCGACCCTCCAAGCAGGGCTCCAAGCTCCAGGGCATACACCTCCTTGTGCAGATAGGATTTTGAGGCTTAGAGAGCTACAGTCTGAATATGTACATCTCCCCCAAAATTCAGGTGAAACCCTAGCCTACAAGGCAATGGTATTAGGAAATGCAGCCTTCTGGGGATGATTAGGTCATGACAGCAGAGCCCTCATGAATGGGATTAGTGCCCTTATAAAGTAAGCCCAAGGAACCTTGTTCACCCCTTCTACCACGTGAGGGCACAGCAAGAAGGCACCATCTTAGAACCAGGAAGCCGGTTCTCACCAGATCTTGGACTCCCCAGCTTCCAAACTCCCTCTCCTTTCTATCATCAGCTATTGCTTTAAAGAGGGAGAGAAATTTTGTCCCAATAAGCCAGGTTTCTTCTTCTTTTTTTATTTTTATGTATTTATTTTTATTTCCATATGCTATTGGGGAACAGGTGGTGTATGGTTATATGAGTAAGTTCTTTAGTGGTGATTTGTGAGATTTTGGTGCACCCATCACCCAAGCAGTATACACTGCACCCAATTTGTAGTCTTTTATCCCTCACTCCCTTCCCACCCTTTCCCCCTGAGTCCCCAAAGTCCATCGTGTCACTCCTATGCCTTTGCATCCTCATAACTTAGCTCCCACTTACGAGTGAGAACATACGATGTTTGGTTTTTCATTCCAAACCAGATTTCTTCTTATGTAGTAGTCTCACATGCTGCAAACAGACAGCTAACACTTCATCACCACCATCTACATCATTTTCATCATTACAGTTACAATACTTCGTACTTCTAGGGAGAGACAGAGGGAGAAATAATTGACATAAACCTTGCAAAATATGCAGATAAGATTTATACTCTTCACTTGACAGATGAGATGCTTGAGACTCAGAAATGAACCTAGAATCCCAGAGCTATGTGGGCCACCACAGTCCCTCAAGAGCCTCTCCATCACCACATCCACCCTGAGAAAACTGGCCTGAGAGAGTACCGCTGCTGGAATAACCTTGACCTTCTTATACAATGAAGGGACAGAAAAGTAGAATCAACATGCCTGAAGTGATGGTTAACTAATGATGACAAAGGGCTGGGATTTGAGAAATCTTTTCATTTTCACTTGCTAATAATAATTTTAGTTCAGAGTTACAAGTAGGATCCTTGAAAAAAATATGTATCCGAAGTATAAAGACAGTGGATTCAGGGATACTTGATCAAATTGTTTCTGATGAATGAGGACCCATACTCTCTGCTGTCACAAACAGGAGGTGGGGCCCAAGAAACCGTGGCGAAAGATGTTTCAGGTTGATCTGCAATGGATTATTCACAGCAACAATGAGGATGATACAGTTTCAGCTTTTTCCTCCAGCAAGGCTTTATTGACAGCCTACTGTCTGCCCAATAGTAGGGCTTGCAAAGATTCTTCTAATTATAAATGGAGCAAAAAATTCTGACCTCCAACTTAAAAATCATATACTTACACCTTCTTTTGTTAGCAATTGCACTTGATCAGCACAAGGCTTTAGAAGACAAAATCCTCGACATCATTTGATTTTTAGAAAATCCTTCTGAGGAGATAAATATCTGGTTTCATCACCCAGGAGGCTCATTATTCACCTCATGGAGGTGTGATGTCCTCAAGACATTAACAATGGTCATCCAGCTCATCCACTTTGATTCATATATGTGCATTTCAGAAACATATCTCTTGTATATAAAACTGAATTTCCTGGAATGTTTTCAATTTGCTTTTTATTTGGCATGCTCATAAATGCCCACGAGACACTGGTTATTGTCAAACACTTTCAGATTTTAGATGCTTCCTGGGGCATATGCTCGGACCAAAACCACTCCCAGGGTCATAAATTTTAGACCCCAGGCTCGGCTCAACCTGGGATGAGAACTGAGGGTCTATGTCAAGCACAGACCTGGAGAAGAATAAAACTGCCCTGAATAAGTTGGGTCTTTGCAAGGGGCCTGTGAGGTAAATTGGCACTTTACACTTTCCAGGAAAGGGAGGGAGGGACACAGAGGGGCAAAGGGCTCCTTTCTTCACGGCTCTCCTTAGTTCTGACCCCAGGGTATTCTATTTGGGGTTGGAATAAGACTGTCACCACTACTGCCACCCTGACCACCATCCCCACTGCTACTATCACCACGGCTGTCACTGCCACCACCATCACCATCAGCCACGATGGGTACCACCACTGCCACCACATTTACTACTTCAGCCACACCACTACAGCCACCTCACTCCCTCCACCATGCAATTAGTGCCCCCACCGTCACCACCATCACCATCAGCATCACTGTTAGCAGGAATGAATGAAGCCCTGTCCACTGGCCAGGCCTGGTGTCAGCAGCTTTATACGCACTATCTCACCTAATTCCCCTGAAAACTTATGTCCCAGCCACTCCTGTTAGCCTCATTTTTATTAATACACATAGGGAAACAGTGACTTGGAGACATTTCACACCAACAAAGTCAAGTGCCTTGTAAGTGACTTGTTGCATGTGGGAGGATCCCTCTGCTCTGCCTTTCCTACCTCCCTGCCCTTCCCCAAATGGAATACTTCTCTACCTGCTAACATATGGGTTAGAGTTCCTTACAGAATTATGAAAAAGTAACAAAGAAAGACAGTGAGGAAGAAGGGGGAGAAAGCAGGCAGTAGAGAAAGAAGGAAATAAAACCCTTTCTTCTACATGAAGGATAAAAGTTCAATGGCAAATTTCCAGTTAAAGAGCACAGTCTTAAGTTTACTCTAAAGTGTAACTGATTAAGGTCATATTCCATCCCCCGCCCCCAACATATCTCTCTTGGCAGCTTTTTCCAGGGGAAAAGAAGGAAAAAGTACAAAGGTATTGAATGCATGAAGGGCGAGAGCAGGGGTTGGGGGCACAAGCAAAGGAGAGGCTGGGTGCAGGCAGGAGAAGCTGAGTTTCGGCCGACAGTCTCCCTTGCCTGCCCAGCCTCCAAAACCGAGTCTGCGGATGTCACTGGGGAGGAAACAGAAGATAGATTTCTAAAGGTAATATGATTATTTGGGGCTAGGACTCAAGAACAGACCTTTTACCTGGGTGGAATATGACTGGTATAGAATTAATCCAAACCTTACGAAGCTGTTGAGGCAGACCCCAGGCACAGACACAGAGACACAAACACCTCTATGCTGCACTGTGGCCCAGGCCCAGACCTTCCCTTCGGTCTAGAGGTGAAGGGAGCTAAGAAGGGTCCACCAAGACCTGACTCCCTACAGACAACTTCCCTGCACTGCGGCATGAGAATCAACTGCTGTACCCTGGCCTCATCCCGCCACAACAAACGAGAGGTTGAGCTGATGTTCAGCTTGCTTTACTCACTGACCCATCACCGCTGACCAACTCAGAGTCGTTAAGGAGCTCCCTCATGTAGCTATCTCCTGCCTCCATTCCTTCCCTCTGACACCACACTGTGACAGCCATGCAGGAAGTGTGGAAATCCTGAACACTAGAAGATCCTCTCCAACCTGACTCCAGGACTACCTTTTCAATGTCCCTCCCAATACCGCAGCCCAAGGTGTGAAGTCAGCTCCCTCCCCAAGGCCCCCAGAGCACCTGTGCCTCACGGTCACAGTGCGTCTCACATGCCATGATGTGGCCCTTTGATTCCTTGCCTCCCCCAGCCTTAACCTCCCAAGACTCTGCTCCACATGGGCTGGAACTGTCCTTCCCTTTTATTTTCTCTTCCCTAGTAAGACTTGTCACAGATGGGATTCCATGAAAGCGTGAAGAAGGAATAATGATATGATGCAGTATGATACATGATAAAGCCAGTAGTTATTTGAGTCATACTTACCTATGTTTTCAGTCGGTGGCTTTCCACAGTTTTTATGCATGATTCCCAGGCGGAAATCTATTTTACGTTGTGACTCAGTACAAACATTTATATACACTAAATGGGAAGAAAAAATGTTATGAAACCATTACTTACTACATGGGAGACATTCTAATTTATTCTATTCCTTTCCATTCCTTTACTCTATGTTTTCCAAGAAGCAGACCCTGAGACAAGGATTCAGATACAAGTAGTTTGCTTTGGAGGTGATCCCAGGAAACACCAGTAGAGTGAGGAAGTGAGACAGGGAAAATAGGGCAGCCAGTGAAAGGTTTGCATTCCAGAGCAAAATGTGTGCCTCATCTCTGCGTTATCCAGACCGAGGGGTGGGGTACGGTGTGTTCAGTGTATTTATATACAACTCCCTCAATTATCTGTTAAGGGCTGTTGGGCCAAGGGGATGCAGGGAGCTAATTTCATAGTACTTCTTACCTGCTAGGTTGGCTTGATCAAAGCAGGTTCCCGGGGAAAGCCCTCAGCCAATGAAATGCAGGCGCTGGCTGATGGAGGTGGGCTGGTATGCACAGAAGTGTCAAAGCGAAGGGATACGAGCGGGACACCAACAGCATCTGCTACATACATGATTTCCTGTTTTAAAATGTTTGAGTCCCTATCCACTAAACTGATATCACAATCTACTCATGGATTGCAACGCAGAGTTTGAAAAGCAGTGTATTTCCTAAAGAGTGGTCCTTAGGGGCGATGTACTCCTGGTAACCTGTGACGTGATTTTAGGTGGTACATGAACAATATTTTTTCATGTTAATCTTCATTTAAAAAATTCAAGCTGCATTAGGGGAAAAGATAAAAGCAGCACTGCTGAGATAACAGAATTTTCTTCTTGTGTAAATATATTGAAGGAAAAATGTAAGTGAATTTAATTGTAAATACTAAATAGGCGATACATGGGTATGGGGGAAATGGGAAGGCAATGCTTGAAAGGTGGAGCTCAGGATCCTCTGTGCTAAGCATGCCCCTTGATTGCAGCCTGGTCTTTGCTCTTTGACTCTAACTGTGCTTCTCCCCACTGCAGAGGTTTGGCTATGAAGGCTGGGTGCAGCTCCAACACCACAGCAAGGTGAGTTTCTTCCAAAGCATGAACATCAGTAGGACTCAGGGACAGCTAAGCCATGGGATACCTCACTGCAGGCTGGGCCTCCAGGGAACCCCACTCTTCTGCCCATGTATTAGCTTTGTTGTAGGCAAGGGAATAGCACTGAGATTTCTCAGAATAATTGGGAAAAATGGAGGTGACTTCAAAGAATAGTATTTAGGAAGATAAAATTGGAATTTGAGAACCCATCAAAAAGTCTCTCTCTCTCTCTCTCTCACTCCTCCCCCCGCCACCAACCAATTTCAGCATTTATTGCTCTGCCTCAAGGAAGTGACCTAGTGCTACCAGTTATTACAGTACATTAAGGCTGACCAAATACATGGGACAGTAAGGTTTGAGCATAAGCTGGAAAAAATAAACAATGGAGACAAAGGAGAGAAGACAGTGTTACTAAGGGTTGAGTTCGGTAAGAGGAAAAAGCAAAAAGAAGGCGGCTGTGGGCAAAGCCCTGTAGAAATAATGAGGCCCAAGAGTGAGCTGGGAGTCTAGATCTGCCCAGCGTATGGGTCTGATTTCATTTTCAGAGGCATCATACGTCCTCTTCAAGTTCAGAGGTAATATTTTTGAGCTTCCAGCTGGTATACAGACATGACTAATGCAGGCTCTGGAGGACTTGTGGTCTGGAAATCCAGTTAATGTGCAGAGTTAACCCAACGCAGCATGGAAAGGTTAGGGCTCCCTTTACATCAGGTTCTAAGGGGCAGAGATTTGGGCACCAAGGATCAGAGAAGGCCTTCTGAAGGAAATGATGCCCATCCACATCTTAAAGCAGGTGGGAGGCTTGCCTAGGGAATGAGGAAACCATGTTCGAGGAAAAAAGAAAGGGAACAAAGGCATGAAATATTAAACATATGTGAGCTCAGAAGCACTCAGCTATGGATGGTACCAGCATTTCTCAAACTGTGGTCCCACAACCAGCAGGTTCACCATCACCTGGGAACTTGGGAGAAATGCAAATTCTCAAGCCCTGCCCCAGTCCTACCAAATCAGAACTCTAGAGTAGGGCAAGCAACTTGTTTTAACAAGTCTCCTAGTGATTCTGATGCAGAGTCAAGGGTTTTTTTAATTAGTAATTTTTTTAAAGACAGGGTCTCACTCTATTGCCCAGCTGGAGGGTAGTGATACAATCACAGCTCACTCACAGCCTCCAACTCTGAGGCTTAAGTGATCCTCCCACCTCAGCTTCCCAAGTAGCTGAGACTACAGGTGCGCACCACCATGCCCAGCTAACTACTTTTTTATTTTTTAGACCGGGGGTCTCACTATGTTGCCCAGGCTGACCTCAAACTCTGGGCCTCAAGTGGTCCTCCCACTTCAGCCTCCCAAAGTAGCGCATTCAAGTTTGAGAACCACTGGCTCTCGCACGTTCATTCACTGACTCACTACTTTTTATTGAAACTCGTTTTGTGTCAGGCCCACCAACCTAGACACTGGGAATATGCTGGTGGACAAGACAGACATAGTCCCTGCTCTGATGGTGCTCAGATTCTAGGGGTCACGAGTCAACATGATCAATTCAGAGAATGGAATATAAAGCAGTGATGTGATAGAGAGCAAGAGGCTGGCTGGTCAGTGACCTGGCAAAGGCTCTGAAGATGAGAAGGGAACACTTGGAAAAGTGTTCCCGGCTGGGGGAACAGCAGTTGCAAAGGCCACCAACTGGTAAAGAGTTTATGTGTTCAAGGAACAGAAAGGAAGGCAATGTGGCTGAAATGCAGTGAAAAGGGGAGACAGTAGGAAATGGGCTGGCAAGGTAGGCAGAGGCCTGGACACATGGGGACTTGCAGGGCATGCTAAAGAGTCTGGATTGCATTCTCAAAATAATGCAAATTCTTCAGAGGGTCTTAGTGGCTTTAAAAGACCACTTTGGTTGCTCTGTGGAGAACACATAGATGCAGACAAGAGTAGGGAGAGCGAAGAAACAGCAAGAAGATGGAGAGGAAGCCAGAAACCTCATCAGACAGGGTCATGAAGGATTTAGGGGTTTAGGCCCCGAAATGAGCTTAGGGCTTTGAACTTGATCCTGAAGACAGTGGGGAATCACTGAAGAGTTTTTTGGGAGATATATATATATATATACACACACACACACACACACACTTTAAGTTATGGGATCCATGTGCCAAATATGCAGATTTGTGGTTCACTGCACCCATCAACCTGTCATCTACATTAGGTATTTCTCCTAATGCTACCCCTCTCCTAGCCCCCTACCCCCGACAGGCCCCATTGTGTGACGTTTCCCTCCCTGTGTCCATATGTTCTCATTGTTCAACTCCCGCTTATGAGAGAGAACATGCAGTGTTTGGTTTTCTGTTCCTGTGTTAGTGTGCTGAGAATGGTTTCCAGCTTCATCCATGTCCCTGCAAAGGACATGAACTCATCCTTTTTTATGGCTGCATAGTATTCCATGGTGTATATGTGCCACTTTTTTTTTTTTTTTTGAGATGGAGTTTTGCTCTTGTCACACAGGCTGGAGTGCAATGGCACAATCTCGGCTCACCGCAACCTCTGCTTCCCAGGTTCAAGCGATTCTCCTGCCTCAGGCTCCCGAGTAGCTGGGATTACAGGCATGTACCACCAGGCCCAGCTAATTTTGTGTTTTTAGTAGAGACAGGGTTTCTCCATGTTGGTCAGGAGGGTCTCGAGCTCCCAACCTCAGGTGATCCGCCCACCTCGGCCTTCCAAAGTGCTGGGATTACAGGCGTGAGCCATTGCACCCAGCTGGCCACATTTTCTTTATCCAGTCTATCATCGATGGGCATTTGGGTTGGTTCCAAGTCTTTGCTATTGTGAATAGTGCTGCAGTAAACATACGTGTGCATGTGTCTTTATAGTAGAATAATTTATAATCCTTTGGGTATATACCCAGTAATGAGATTCCTGAGTCAAATGGTATTTCTGGTTCTAGATCCTTGAGGAATCACCACACTGTCTTCCACAATGGTTGAACTAACTTACACTCCCACTAACAGTATAAAAGCATTCCTATTTCTCCACATCCTCTCCAGCATCTGTTGTTTCCAGACTTTTTAATGATCACCATTCTAACTGGCTATCATTAGTTAGAATGGTATCTCATTGTGAGATGATATCTCATTGTGATTTTGATTTGCGTTTCTCTAATGACCAGTGATGATGAGCTTCTTTTCATGTTTGTTGGGCACATAAATGTCTTCTTTTGATAAGTGTCTGTTCATATCCTTTGCCCACTTTTTGATGGGGTTGTTTTTTTCTTGTAAATTTGTTAAAGTTCCCTATAGATTTTGGATATTAGCCCTTTGTCAGATGGATAGATTGCAAAAGTTTCCTCCCATTCCGTGGGTTGCCTATTCACTCTGATAATCATTTATTTTGCTGTGCAGAAGTTCTTTAGTTTAATTAGATCCCATGTGTCAATTTTGGCTTTTGTTACCATTGCTTCTGGTGTTTTAGTCATGAAGTCTTTGCCCATGCCTATGTCCTGAATGGTATTGCCTAGGTTTTCAAGAGTTTTAAACATCACTGTCTCTGAGGCAGTTCATCCTCATCTTCTTCAGTGTGTCCAGTAAGTGCCAATTCAAACACTGTGCTTCACTTCTCCCATTCAAAATGCTAGTTTCTAGACCAGGGTCTGATGCTCTAAGCTGGCCTCAAGTCTCTCCGATGGAAAGTATGATACGAATGGAGCTGACGGCAAAGCAGCTAGGAAGCCCCAGCTGCAGGGACGGGGAGCTGCGATTTTTTCTTACTCCATGTCCCTGTCTTCAGTTTGTCCTTCAATAGTGGATTTGAATGGCCTTCATTTCATTTTGTTTTAATACCAAGAAATTTCATAAACTTAGTAGCCAAATCTCCAAAAGAAAACAAAAAGGAAATATTTTCCAGTCACATCTACTGACTTATTTATTTCCAGCAAAATTTGATACAATGGTAATCAAATAGGACAAAAGAGTAACACACTCCCTCTCTCTCAAAAACAAAACAAAGCAAACCAAAACAGACTCAGTCTGTATTTTTCATAATTACAGTTGTCAGGGATTCGAGTCCATCGAAAACAATATGCAAATGTAAATGATATGCAAATGTATGCAATTACACAAATCAGGCTGAGAGCGATGAGAAAATCCAGGATTTGGGATTTGAAAATAATTCTTACTCTCCTATGTTCCTCTAGTGAAGAAATATTTTCTGCCCCCAGGATTGGCTTACCTGGAGATTCCTGTTCTCTCAAACGTCTTTCCAAAACATTTCTCTGGTTTGTCCCATTTCTCTTCTTAACTCTTGGTTTTTCAGTGCTCCCCAAACAAATTGAGGGGTAGTCATTTGTCACGACAAAGCCTTGCTCAGAACTGAAAAACATTATTTGTCTTTTGATTGAATATTTATTAAAGTATAAGCAGCGGGCCAGTCCTTGGTTTGTATGACAACCTGCCAGGCGCTGCATGGGGTGGGGGCAGAATTGTGCCCTGATGGCAAAGACACCTGGGAGCATTTTAAAGCCTCCGACCCAGGAGGGTAGACACGGGCCTGCTTCAAAGCTGTAGGTCAACAGCATCTAGAAACACACAATGAGTTCGTCCCAGGGCCTTGGGAACACACACACACACACACAGACACACGCAAACATTTGTATCACACTTAGGATTTTTACATACATAATTGTCAGACCCCTCACTCTTATGGACCACGACCCCTCACTCTTATGGACCATATTTGTGTTCCCCCACCCCAAATTCATATGTCAAAGTACTAACCCCTTTAAAAATGAAATAGATTGTAAAACAAAATAGCAGAATGCACTGCTTATGGCAAGAATAAATATTGTTTCATAAAACTTCTATCTCAGTTTGTGTCTGTACAAATAGATATATGTGGGTATTCTTAATGACAATGAAAAATAGCTTTTTTTTTGAAATGGAGTTTCGCTCTTATTGCCCAGGATGGAGTGCAACGGCGCCATCTCGGCTCACTGCAACCTCCATCTCCCGGATTCAAGTGATTCTCCTGCCTCAGCCTTCCAAGTAGCTGGGATTACAGGCATGCGTCACCATGCCTGGCTAATTTTGTATTTTTAGTAGAGACGGGGTTTCACCATGTTGGTCAGGCTGGTCTCTAACTCCTGATCTCAAGTGATCCACCTGCCTCAGCCCCCCGAAGTGCTAGGATTACAGGCGTAAGCCAACGCGCCCGGCCGAAAAATAGATTTCTTAATGTGGGGTCACAGCCAAAACTGGCTGAAAGCCATTGATCTCATCCAATACTTTCAGTTGTTTTCATTTTTAAGAATAATTTATTATTATTATTATTATGTAAGTAATATTTGACTAAATGCTCCTTTTTAGATTCAAGCCATTAGAGATAAAGCTACAATTCTCTTGGACCAGCACTTCCTGTTCTCAAAAGTACTTTTTTAAAAAATAATTTCAACTTTTATTTTAAGTTCAGAGGATACATATGCAGGTTTGTTATCTGGGTATATCGAGTGATGCTGAGGTTTAGGGGTACGATTGATCCTGTCACCCAGGTGGTGAGCATAGTAACCATCGGAAATGATCAGGCCTTGTCCCCTCCCTCCCAGCCCCCTCTGATAGTCCCTAGTGTCTATAGTTGTCATCGTTATGTCCATGTAAACCCAATGTTTAGCTTCCATTTCTAAGTGAGAACATGCAGTATTTGGTTCTGTTCCTGTGTTAATCTGATTAGGACAATGGCCTCCAGGTGCATCTGTGTTGCTGCAAGGCTATGACTTTATTTTTATGGCTGCATAGTATTCCATGGTGCGTATGTAACATACATGGAATACTACATTTCTTCATCCAGTTCATTGTTATGGGCACCTAGGTTGATTCCATGTCTTTGCTATCGTGAACAGTGCTATGATGAACATACAGGTGCATGTGTCTTTTTGGCAGAACAATTTATATTCCTCTATATATATACCCAGTAATAGGATTGCTAGGTTGAATGGCAATTTTAAGTTCTTTGAGAAATCTCCAAACTGCTTTCCACGGTGGCTGAACTAATTTACATTCCTACCAACAGTGTAGGAGCATTCCCTTTTCTTTTCTTTTCTTTTCTTTTCTTTTTTTTTTTTTTTTTTTTTTTTTTTTTTTTTTTGAGAAGGAGTTTCACTCTCGTCCAGGCTGCAGTGCAGTGGCGTGATCTCAACTCACCGCAACCTCCGCCTCCCAGGTTCAAGCGATTCTCCTGCCTCAGCCTCCCAAGTAGCTGGGACTACAGGCACATGCCACCACACCTAATTTTTGTATTTTTAGTAGAGATGGGGTTTCACTATGTTGGCCAGGCTGGTCTCAAATTCCTCACCTCAGGTGATTCACCCACCTTGACCTCCCAGAGTGCTGGGATTATAGGCGTGAACCACTGCGCCTGGCCCACATTCCCTTTTGTCTACAGCCTCACCGGCATCTGTTATTTTCTGACTTTTTAATAATGGCTATTCTGACTGGTGTGAAATGGTATCTCACTGTGGTTTTGATTTGCATTTCTCTGACGATCAGTGATGTGGAGCATTTTTTCATGTTTGTTGGTCACTTGTATATCTTCTCAAAGGAATTCCTATTAACAGTTTGGTGGATATCTTCCCAGATCTTCTCCTATGGTTTTACTTAAATATGAATGCACCTTTAAAAATGACAGAGTATTATTAGTATGTGATAGGTCTGGTTTTTAAAGCTAGATGAATCGGGTTCCAAATAGAAAACAAATGGACACTTAAATTAGACTATTTTGAGAAGAGTTCATACAGAGACTATTTATAAAGGTGAAAACATGAGGAAGTTTTACAGAGGTAGGCAGGGGTTAGATCATGTAGGGCCTTGCAGGCCAGGTTAAGGAGTTTGGATTTTACCTTCAGGGAAAGGGAATCCATTCAAGAGTTTTAAGTGGGGCAGTGGCAAGATCTGAGATGGAGTGGCTCACTCCTGTAACCCCAGCACTTTGGGAGGCATAGGAGGGCAGATCACTTGAGGCCAGGAGTTCAAGACCAGCTTGACCATCACGGCAAAACCCCATCTCTACTAAAAATACAAAAATAAGTCAGGTGTGGTGGCAGGCGCCTGTAATCCCAGCTACTCGGGAGGCTGAGGTGGAAGAATCGCTTGAACCCAGGAGGTGGAGATTGCAGTGAGCCGAGATCACATCACTGCACTCCAGCCTGGGCGACAGAGAGAGACTCCGTCTCAATTTAAAAAAAAAAAAAAAAAAAAAAAAAGGAAGACAAGAAAATACATGTCTGATGATACATGCAGTATCAGATATTTGAAATACCAGCCATATTTGGGCTTGTTTGTGGATAGTATTAGAATTAGAACCCAAAAGTCAGAAGTTCACAGGTTAGGTTCCCTAGGAATCAGACTCCAAGATGAAGTTCTGGCTTTAAAAATATAAAAGGTGTATTTAAAGTGTGTTATCTGGATAGTAATAGTTGCAGGGAGGAATTCTTTAAAAAAAAAAAAAAAAACTTGATTTTCTTTTGAGAGTTTAGGAAAAAACGAGACTGGGCTCTGGTTGTGTAAATTAAAGCAGCTTGCTCCCATTACTTGGTTATTAGTTTAGTTTAAGATCTTGGTTAATGCTGAGGTCAAGGTTAAAAAACAGGCCCCAAGAAATCCCTGTTTCCTCCTCCAGCAACAAGTGCTGACCCCTGAGGCAAATCCACAGCCTTACCTGAATGTAAAGCGACAGAGATCAGGGACGGACTCCTTACAATGGCTGTCAGCTCTCAAAATTCCGGCTGGAAAAAAAAAAAAAAAAAAAAAGCAATGAGAATTGGGGGCTTATCATAGGGGCTCAGCTGCTCTGCAGTGATTTTTACTCAGGAGTTCTACCGACTTGCTACGGTTCATTTTTCTTACCATGGATCTAGCATGAAGGATGTGAAAAAGCGAAGTTTGGTGAGTCTGCTTTCCCTGCTATGTAATGAGAGGCACTCCCTGCCCCTAAAAGATCAAACTCTTTAGGAAATTATAGTAATTAACTTTAGCCTACTACATAGACACCAATCACCAAATATCAGCCTTATGAGATGGAAAATGGCTTCATAAACTGGGGCTCTATACCAACTAAGCATATGGCCTTGGAGAAGTCACTGCACCTTGTGGACTTATTAGTAAAATGCAAGGGCTGAACTGAATAATCTATTGCAGCTTTAAGATACTCTGCTTTGTTTGAAATCAAAACTTACTCAGGTATCTCCCACAGAAACCCAATTTCCTCCCTTGCAGTTGATAATACGTGGTAAAATCTGGCTGTTATTTATTGAGCGTGCTCTCTGGCCTGGTGCTAAGTTCTTTACATTCTATAATTGAATCTTCTTTATCACTCAGTGTTCTTAATTGCAAACAACAGAATTCACTCTAGCTAGTTTAATTAGAAAAGCAGCTCACAGAGTTCCTGTGAGGGCCAGAGATCAAGCTCTGAGGGCTGTGCTAACATGATCAATGCCCACATTCACCTGGTGAGCTGCTTCAGCAAGGACACAAGTGTTGCCACTCCCAGTCATGGAAAGGATGCTCAGCTAATGCTGCCAAGGCTGGAGACTAGAAGCTTTGCCTCTGCTGCTCCAGTCATGTTCAACATCTTAGACAACACCCCTGTCTACAGGTGGACTCTGCATAGTCCCTACTTCCTCACATTGCTCACTTCCAGGTCAAAGTTAAATGCACGGGTGGGTGCATATAATTGGCAAAGCCCAGAGCACATGCCAGTGCCCTGTTACAAGGGAGACTGGGAAAGCATATTTTGGATTCTACCTCAAGAAAGCAGAATGTATAATTGTGAACATTTCTTCACACATAGGATGTGTTCCAAGGACGTTGGATGGCCACAAGTATGACAAGTATAATGATCCACATTTTACAGATAGAAAAAGTGAGGCTTAAACTTAGAGGGCCCACAACTTCACTAGTCAGCGCTGCTAGTAAGTAATTTAATGAGATTTAAACCCAGAGCTGTCTGAATGCAAAGACTGTGCTCTTTGGCACTCTGCTATACTGAGTATTTTTATGGTGATTAAGCTTTCCCAGCAAGGAGCAAAAATAAATAAAAGCTCCAATTTGACAAATCAAAGTTTGTTTCTTAACTTTTTTTTTTCACCATCACCCCTTTCCTCTCCCCTCTTCACCAAACGAAGAGACATGTGTTCCTATGTCCTATTTGTGCAATCATTATCAGTCAGGACTCTTGCTTGCGGGCAACAGAAACCAACAATCATTAGTGTAAGAAGAAAAGATATTTGTTGAAATATTTTAAGCCCTTCAAGAATTACAAAGTATCTGTGGAATCAAGCTCAGAAAACTTGCAGAAACTCAGGGAATTCCCATGGTTGAAGCCACAGCCAAGGCAACACCACAGAACAGCCTGGCTAGGAGGCCGCTGCCCCAGCAGGATACTGCCCCCAACACCACTGCCAATAGCCACTGTACCTGGCCACTACTGGAATCACTGGCAGAATAAATCCAACTCTTCCTGGTGTTTTTGCATCACTTAATGCAAAACCAAGCATTGATTAGCCAAGCTTGGGGCAGGGAGAGCAAGTACTTGGCCTTCTGCAGAGGGAGGCTAGGCCCTGCCTCCACCAAGACTCCTGCAGGAGATTCCCCAACCTAGGAAGTGGTTCAGATGCTGGCATGGTAAACAGAGGATCGGAGCTGAAGTACATCAGTCTTGGTGTCATGATGTCAGAGAGCCACCTCTGCTAGTGTGTGGACACCTGTCACAATTACACATGTCAACTTGCTCACTGACCTGTTCCCCATCCCTGAGAAATAAAATGTGGATCTGAGGTCTTCCTCATATATGTGCAAAGTGAACAGGCTACAGCACTTAAAGGTGAAAAGTGTCCAGCCTTCTTCATGCAGGAGATGGGGAAGGTCTTGTCTATGGAGTAGAAGGATGAAGGCTTGGATGCAACTCATGATCAAGCCAAGAGGAGGAGGAGGAGGAGGAGGGCAGTGGACTCCACCAAGCACAGCTCAAAGCCTTTGATCATCGCACACCCACATGGACATTCTATGGGGCCCAAAGGTAACCTTGAGGCCCTGAAGCACCACCAAAGGTGGTGTGCCCTCAAAGCAGAGGAACACTGTCTAGCTCCTAATTAGCTATACAACATTAATAACAAATAATCATAATAACTAACACGCATGTGTCAGATACTCCACTAAGTGCTTTATGTGGATTATCTTATTTCATGCTCACATGATCCCTTTAATGTAAGTCACATTAATTTTTTAAGGTAAGTCATTATCTTCCCTATTTTAAAGATAAACAAATGGAAGCTTGAAGATATTGTTTAACTCGCTCAAGATCACACAGTAAGTGGCAGAACAAGAATTTGAATTCAGGCAATTTTATTTCTAGGGCCTGCCCTAGTTCTTTCCCTTTTCTTTAGGAATCACAAACTGGAGGCCCAACGTAGATGCCACTGCCATGTTCTGCGCAACCATTTAGTTTGGCCCCCTGCTCTGAGTGTTAAACAGTTGTGTGTTCCGTAATGGCTGTAACAGTTACCAAATAAGAGTATACAAGGGTTCCCTTTTCTCCACATCCTTGTCAACACTTATTATATTTTGTCTTTTTGATAACAGCCACCTTAACAAGTATGAGATGATATCTCATTTCTCAATGATTAGTGAAGTCAAGCATTTTTTCATATACCTGTTGGCCATTTGTATGTCTATTTCAGGTCCTTTGCCCATTTCTTCACCCAGTTATTTGTTTTCTTGCCATTGAGTTCTTTAAGTTCCTTACGTAGTTTGGATAGTAACTCCTTATCAGATATATGGTTCACAAATATTTTCTCCTGTTCCATAAACTGTCTCTCTACTCTGTTGATTGTTTCCTTTGCTGTGCAAAAGGTTTTTAGTTTCTCCAGCTTTGTTCTGTTTGCCTTGACTATTTGAGATCTTTTGCGACTTACATGAAATTTATGGGGTTTTTTTTTCTATTTCTGTAAAAATGTCATTGGAATTTTGGGAGGCATTTTATTAAATCTATAGATTGTTTTGAGTAATATGGACATTTAAACAATATCAATTTTTCAATCTATGAACATGTTTTTCCATTTGTCTGTGTCTTCTTTAATTTTTTCATCAATGTATTATAGTTTTCAGATCTTTCACCTTTTTGGTTCGATTCATTCCTAAGTATTTTTAAATACTATTTTAAATGGGATTGCCTGAGGCTGGGAGCAATGGCTCAAGCCTATAATCCCAGCACTTTGGGAGGCCGAGGCCGGCAGATCATGAGATCAGAAGTTCAAGAATAGCCTGGCCAACATGATGAAACCCATCTCTACTAAAAACACAAAAATTAGCCGGGCATGGTGGCGCATGTCTGTAATCCCAGCTACTTGGGAGACCAAGGCAAGAGAATAGCTTGAACCCGGGAGGCAGAGGCTGCAGTGAGCCAAGATCATACCACTGCACTCCAGTCTGGGCAACAGAACAAGACTCTGTCTTGAGAAATAAATAAATAAATAATGGGATTGCCTGATATCTTTTGCAGACTGTTAGCATATAGAAATGCTATGGGCTTTTAAATATTAATTTTGTATTCTGCAACTTTACCCAATTTATTAGTTTAACAGTTTTTTGGTGGAATATTTAGGGTTTTCTATATATAAAACCACGTTGTCTGCAAACAGAAACAATTTAACTTCTTTCATTCTGATTTAGATGATTTTTATTTATTTTTCTTACTTAATTGCTCTGGCTAGAACTTCCTTTATGATGTTGAGTAGAAGTGGCAAAGGTGAGCCCCCTTGTCATGTTCCTGATCTTAGAGAAAAAGTTTTCAACTTTTCATCATTTTCACCATTGAGTATGATGTTAGCTGTGGGATTGCCATACATAGACTTTATTGTGTTGATAAACAAGAAAGTTCATGTACGGCAATCCCACAGCTCTATTCCTTCTATACCTAATTTATTGAGGTTTTTTTAAGTCATAAAAGGACACACAAATATGTCATTTTTTTCCTGTATCTATTGATATGATCATATGTTTTCCTGAAAAAAATTAAAAATAGAAATACTATATGATCCAGCAATTCTACTTCTGGCTATATACGCAAAGGAAATGAAACCAGTACATTGAAGAGGTATCTGCATTCCCAAGTTCAATGTAGCATCATTCAAAATAGCCAAGATATGGAATCAATCTAAGTGTCCATCAGTGGATGAATGGATAAGGAAAATGTGGCATATATACATAATGGAATACTATTGAACCTTTATAAAAAGGAAATTCTGTCATTTACAACAACATGAGTAACACTGAAGGACATTATATTAAGTGAAATAAGCCAGACATAGAAAGACAAATACTGCACTTATATGTGGAATCTGAAAAAGTCTAACTCACAGAAGCATCAAGCGAAATGGTGGTTACCACGGGCTGAAGGGGTGGGGAGAAATTGAGAAGGTCAGAGGATATGAAATTTCAGTTAGACAGGACGAATAAGTTCATATCTATTGCACAATATGGTAACTATAGTTAATAATAATGTATTGTATACCTGAAAATTGCTAAAAGAATAGATTTTAAGTGTCATCACCTCAAAAAAATGTAAGTATGTGAGGTAACGGGCATGTTAATTAGCTTGATTTAGCCATTCCACAATGCACACATGTATCAAAAGATAATGTTGTACAGCATAAATATATGCCATTTTGTCATTTAAAGTGTATAAAAATTATTGCAGAGTACCCAGGCAAGCATGATGCCTGGTGGAAGAAGTAGCTCAGTACCAAATTTTGTGCATGCTACCAGACTGACTTCTTTGCCCACCTCCTCCCACAGATGTTGACACTAGTGGGCCCTGCTCTGTTTGACAGATCATATACTCCCATTATCCATACATTGCTTCTCCATAAAATGAGAGGGTTGGACTAGGTGGTCTATCTCAAAGGTTCTTTTCAATTCTAAATGTTATAGAACTACCATTTTCCAGACGCCGGGCCATCCTCTTGTATCTAGTAGCCAGGGGTTCAGATCAGCTAGGTGATCAGCCATTCTCAGTCATGCAGCCCAAAGAAACATAACCTCAACCTTGCTATCTCCGTGTCCAGCCATTGACACCCACAGAGCACACCCCTTCAACACCAGGCCAAAGAAAAGCATGAGGAAAGAGAGCTGATTTTTGTTAAATTACTGATTTCTACTTCCACAAGGATTAAGTACAAATCTTTTCAAATATTAGGGAAGAAACAGGTTCTAAAGCGCATGAGGAAAGACTAGTCCAAGTGGGCTTAGGTCGCATTTTAGTAATGTGGGTTTTCTGCCCCAGGGAGAAGCAAAGTTGTTGAAAGATGGGAAGGTCTTCAGAGTGGTGCGAGAGAATTGCTGGGATCCAGAAGTTCGTATTAGAGAAATGGATCAAAAAGGTACGATGAGAAATGCTACCAATGTTAGCATCTGACGTAAAAGCAATGTCTGCCCTTAAAGTTTGCTGACAACTTTATGTGATGGTAACTTCTGACCCCCTTTTCTCTGCCAGGACAGGCTGTTCCAGCTTCACTGTGGGAGAGACAGGGCCTTCCACAACAATGTTTTTAGAGTGTGGATTAGAAATGTTTTATATGAGTTATACCCTGTTTTAAAATAGAATGTTATATCACGAAAAAGATAAAAATGGCATTTTACTATTTTTAAAAATTAGTTCAAATGTATAGTATTTACGTATTATAAAATCAATTAAAATAGTAAAAATTGGAAATCACAAACTAAGAATGACAATTGCCTGCTTAGTAAGACTTAAGATCCAATTTCTTTCTGTAGTTTGTCTCGGTGCACCCATACACAGAACATTCCCACTGACACCTCAGAGTTGGAAATGGAAGCAGTTCAAAATAGTTTATTGTGTAATCTCAGAATACACTACAATAAAATCAATCCAGAAATTTGAAAGAAGAGAATTAGGAAGTGTTTGTTTCAAAGGTGAATTGCTAAAAAGCTCTAAGAACATCTTGCACTTTTTGCCTTATATCTAAAAATCAAACAAGTCCTCACAATTTAAAAGAATTTCAGACAAGGCACATTGGCTCACACCTGTAACCCCAATACTTTGGGAGGCTGAAGCGGGTGAATCACCTGAGGTCAGGAGTTCGAGACCAGCCTGGTCAACATGGCAAAACCCTATTTCTACTAAACATACAAAAATTAGCCAGGTATGCTGGCGCATGCCTGTAATCCCAGATGCTCAGGAGACTAAGGCATAAGAATTGCTTGAACCTGGGAGGTGGAGGTTGCAGTGAGCCGACATCACGCCACTGCACTCCAGCCTGGGCAACAAAGTGAGACTTTTCTCAAAACAAAACAAAATGAAATTTCCAAGTCTATCTAAAGTATGACATGATGGCCATATTATGCTTCACCGTGACTGCCTGGCTGACTGTGCCACCTGAGAACATGCTCTAAGAAAATGCCTGAGCCTTCCAGACACATGTGGGCTGTGTCCATGGGCTGTGATGGGGAACTGACCACCACTGACATTGTCAGAACTAAATGTTTACATTGGTGGAAGATTTCAACCAGAAAAGAAATAATTCAAACACACAAATAAAAGAGCAGTTTAGCACCTACCACCTTTCTAATCAAAGACAAATTATAAGGAGTTCAAATATACAAAGAGATAGCAGGAGACATTTTATTCCAAGGTCTGCAAAAAAGGAATCAAACTGTCAGCCTAAAATGAGTAGGTAGTCTCCAGCATGTTGGAATTTGTTGTAGAGACTTTTGTCCAGGTTTTGCTTTATATATTTTTTAACAATTAAAAATAGACTCAGGTGTGGTAGGTCATACCTGTAATCCCAGCATGTTAGGAGGCCACGTCAGGAAGATCACTTGAGCCCAGGAGTTCAAGATCAGTCTGGGAAACACAGTGAGACCCTGTCTACACACACACACACACACACACACACACACACACACAAAAATTATCTAGGCGTGGTGGCATGTACCTGTGATCCCAGCTACTCAGGAGGCTGAGGTGGGAGGATCACCTGAGCCCAAGAGTTTGAGGCTGCAGTGAGCTGTGATTGCACCACTGCACTCCAGCCTAGTGGTGGAGCAAGACCCTGTCTCTAAAAAAACTCTTTTTAATTAAAAATATATTTAAATGGCGTTTAAATTGAACTTCACAGAAAACCTGCGGCACCTCTGTGGAGTACTCCACAGAATATAGCATATATCCCTCTAAAAGTATATTGGAGTGGGAGGAGAGCTGGAGAAAGAACATGCTTCCCTAACCTACAGCAAAGAGCAAGGTTTTGTAGTAAATGTGAAGCTGCAGCAAGGACCTGCCTTTTCAAGGAGAAAACTAATGAGCATGAGACTTGAATGACTGGTGTCAGAAACCACAGCTTATGGCTGCATGGTAAACAACGTGTGTGTGTCATCTTTGGTTTTTGTTGTGTGTTTCATTCCTTGGCTGTCCTTAAGAGAACAGTCATGACCAACCCTCACTGAGTATTTACTTTGTGCCAGGCACTATTCTAAGAACCTAACAAGTATTAACTCATTTAATCCCTACAACAACCCTAGGAAGTAGGCCCTCTTGAAGACAAAAGATGCTTGGCATCGTGGATGCTGGAGTCAAACTCAGGGTCCCATTCTGGGTATTTCAGACCATGGGACTCCTTCTAGGATCACTTGGGAGCTGAATTAAAGGGGCAGGGAAGGTGGCTGAGAGACATGCTCTGTTGTGCGTACCCTAAGATGGAAAGCCTGAAAACGTCTTGCTTAAATAAAATTTCACAGGAAGGAGGGGAGAAATAACTCTTCGGAAATGGGGTCAGTTAGTTTTCCTTCAATGATCTCATTTGTATCCAACCTTTACTTATCTCCCTGGAATCTGGGGCTAGGGGCTGAGGGGGGTCTAGGGATGGGACTGAGAGAGATGCAGGGAGGGAGAGCAGGAGTTTAGGGTGGAAGCTGGCTGCCACTTGGCCTTGGGAAAGGAAGGAGTGTCCAGGCCATTCTTCTCACCAGTTTTGCCCTTCTTTGTGTCCATGTCTAGGAGTAACAGTGCAAGCCCTTTCCACAGTTCCTGTCATGTTTAGCTACTGGGTGAGTGTGAAACCTCAAGCCATCTCCTTGGTGTTGAAGGTTCGTGTCAAGCTCCCAAAAAGTGAACAGATACCTCAAGTCTGGACACCAGTACCACTGACCACCCCCAACAACTAACTGTCCTCCCCTTCAGAGATCAGCAGGGTCCCCTCTCAGGCCTGTCTTCTTAGCCGTGTCTTCACTCCAGTACAGTAGCCAGTGGTCACATGTTGCTATGTGACTTGCATTATAGTTCCACCGTACGGTGGTTCTAGGTCAGCCTTATTCTCCACCAGAACTTACCTGTCTGATGACTCATTCCTGCAGTGCCTTGCTGGGGAACTGACAAGCCAATATCTTCTGAGATGAGAATGATTTTGAGGTAGGAATAATAATCATGACCTAATATATCAGCTCTCCAAGGGAAAAACAGAATTCAGAAGGGGAATCCTGAGGTTGGATGCCCTTTCCCAAGTGAATAAATCTCAAGCACTAAAAGTTTCAGGCATGATTTCCAGCCTGTGGAGGAAAATTTTTGTACATAGCCGGGAGCGTGCTAAGTCCCTGCTCATCCAAACAGATACTCACTCTCATGATTTAAGGAGCAGTGGAAATACCACCTGTTCATACATACTTCCGTGATCTGTGTTCATAAACCCAGTATTAGTGAGTGACTCAGTCTTTGCCTGTTCCTGCGATTGCATTCACTACTTAAAAGTGCCCTGAGACCTCAATATGCCTGAATTTATCAGATTGGTTACCACTCTGATTAGACAACTGAGGCTGCAGGAGAGGATCAGATTCCTGGCAGTGGGCAGTGGGGTGACAGAGGAAAGAAAACAGTGAAGAAGGGAGCATTAGGGAAACCAACAGCAAACTTCATCTGCCTCAGCATTTTGCCAAGGACAGCCCTGAATGTCACAGCCAACAAGAAGGACAGACAGGAGAACAGGCAGGCAGCAGGACGAGTCAGTGAGCCAGCCTGGCTGCCCCCAACGAGGCATGATAAGGAGGTGCCTTGATGGTGGGCTGGGACCCTTGGCCAGGCCTGACCTCCTGGGAGGTAGGGGGGCATTAAGATCTTTCTGCAGTTGGAGGTGGCCCATGCTCATTCCATCTCTAGTGTTGGGATACCAGGCCCAGTAATTGTGTCCTTCCCTTCTGATTCTGGCCTCAATTTTTCCAATGAATCAGCAATATACCTTCTGTTTTCTTTGCTTTACAAAGATTGGCTTCTGGGTCTTCTGTGGCCAGCACCTTTCCAATCTGTGCCTCTGTTTTCTGATGTGGTAAAGCTCATCAAAATGTGTCATTTGAAAATGACAAATATTATAGCCACAAGGAGGCACTGTTCAGAGTAAATGTCTAAAAGAAGTAGGTTTTCAACAATGCGGTTTTCCCTCTCCTGTCTCCACCAGGCCAAACCTGAGGACACTTTAAACCTGTGCCAGCTTTTAAACAACGACCTTGCCACCACCGTTGCGAGCTACCCCAGGAGGTTTGTGGGTCTGGGGACGTTGCCCATGCAGGCCCCTGAGCTGGCGGTCCAGGAGATGGAGCGCTGTGTGAAAGAGCTGGGCTTTCCTGGGGTCCAAATTGGCACCCACGTCAACGAGTGGGACCTGAACGCGCGGGAGCTCTTTCCTGTCTATGCGGTGAGTAGCGGGGCTGCTCAGCCAATGCCAGCCGCCCAGTGCCTGGGCCCGGGGCACTGCTGGGTGCTGGCGGGGAGGAGGGGAAGCGTCACCCTACTGGGAGGGGAGAGTGGCATCTATGACTTGTTAGATGTAGGTAGAAGGTGTAGAAATAGCCCCCACAAAGGAGTGGGCCATTCCAAAGAGGAACTGGTGGAATGGTTCCTAGGCCAGCGCTGAGTTAACACAGTGAAATCTCTTTTCCTTCCATCCCCCTTGCCCTCCTTTTTTTAAATCTTTCACTTGGAAGCCAAAATACCCTCTTTACAGCCACTGTGCAAAAGAATCGTGTTAATGACATACAAATATATATATACATATATTTCGGCTGGGTGCAGCAGCTCACACCTATAATCCCAGCACTTCGGGAGGCCCAGGTGGGCAGATCACTTGAGGCCAGGAGTTGGAGGCCAGCCTGACCAACATAGCAAAACCCCATCTCTACTAAAAATACAAAAAAATTAGCCAGGTGTAGTGCCACACCCCTGTAATCCCAGCTACTTGGGAGGCTGAGGCATGACAACATCTTCAACCTAGGAGACAGAGGTTGCAGTGAGCCAAGATTGTGCCACTGCACTCTAGTCTGGGTAACAGAGCCAGACTCGGCCAAGCGCGATGGCTCATGCTTGTAATCCCAGCATTTCGGGAGGCCGAGGCAGGCAGATCATGAGGTCAGGAGTTTGAGACCAGCCTAGCCAACACAGTGAAACCCCGTCTCTACTAAAAATACAAAAATTAGCTGGGCGTGGTGGCGGGTACCTGTAATCCCAGTTACTTGGGAGGCTGAGGTAGGAGAATCGCTTGAACTCCAGAGATGGAGGTTGCAGTAAGCCAAGATCATGCCACTGCACTCCAGCCTGGGCGACATAGCCAGACACTGTCTCAAACAAACAAAAAAAAAGAGCAAGACTCCATCTCAAAAAAAAAAAAAATCTGCTTTGAAAAAAAAATACTTAACATTTTTCAAAAATACAGAAAAGTATAAAGACGAAAATAAACATTACCCATAATCCAGCCTCCCAAAGATAAGTAGCCACTGTTATCATACACAGTTACTTTTTTGATATACATATATCTATATTTTCATGAAACTGAAATTCTGTTACACATGTGATTTTGTATGCTAATTAAAAATTTCCAACATAAGTGAAAATTCTTTTAATGCATGATTTTTAAATAACTGCAGAATATTCCAATATATGGCTATGTTTTGATTTATTTAACCAACCTGTAATTAAGATATTTTTTAAGTCATATATTTTGAAAATGTACTTTCAAATACCTAATAAAAAATAATACCATGAAAATGTTAACATTTGATGAAACTAGGTGGTGGGTATATGGATGCTCATTGTGTTATTGTTTACACTTTCTATACTTAAAATATTTCATGGTAAAATGTATGTTCAAAAATTCAGTGCCATTCATTTCTGAAATATCCAGCTTCAAGTATCCATAGTTCCACAGTCATCTCCATCAGTCTTCTTCTTCCTCCTCCACTTTCAATTCTTTCTATAACCAAATCTTCTCATCTCAGTACCAGGATTCACGATGCATAACTCTACTCAATTGCATTTTTTAAATGTTTTATTTCCCTCCTAGAATTATAATAATATTGCTTTCTATTATTTTCATTATAAATGCAAAATCTTTAATAATGACTTACATAGATGTTTGTGGACTCACCAGGCACTGTGATTACTGATCATTTACTCATTTAGTATTTATTGAGGTCTAACTACAGGCAAAAAATTTTTCCATGTTTGTATCTATGGCAACTGCCCACCAGTCAGGGGATTGCCTGTTAAATTGCCTCCTAATGACTTGAAAGATTTAATGTTCCTCAAAATATTGAACTCCCTGAAGTTCACTGGCTGCAGTGGCTTAGCTGATGTAGCGAATGTTTTCTAGAAACTTTAATGAGCTTTGAAAGAGGATTTATTTACTTATGCATCCAAGTTGTTTCAGCACAGAGTGAGCGAGACTTCAGCTGCAAGTCATGTTAGCATTCATTGGATTTGGGTTTATGAATTACTAAGGGGCTTAGGAAGCAACAGCAGCCGGTCGGGGTCCACATGGATATTTTCATTTGCGTGACTAGCTCGACCCATCAATCATTCTAACTGGGCTGTTTTGGGGACATCCAGTCTCTGAGGGGATTCAGGAGCACATGCTGTCCCCAGGTGGCTCACGATGTCCTGGGGGTGGCAGCATATTTGTTTGGTTAGCAAGGTTTGCCTGCCTCTCTGCTCTCTAGTTTGTGTCAATAATGTGTTGAAATGAATTTTCATGAGCGAGGTTGGCTTTGTCATTTCAAGGTGATCCTGGCACTCCAAAGGTCTAACTGTCCCCTTTATCTCCTAGACCTCCCTTTTTAGTGAGTAAACCCAATCATACATGCTCAGGTCAGTTTTCAGGCGCAAAAACAACTTCGTCACTGGTATAAGGCAGACAGAATTGCAGTGCCAACTGCCCAGCTCCACCATCTATCAGCCACAAGGCCTGAGTAAGTTAGCCTCTATCTGCCTTAGTTTTCTTCTCCATAAAATGAGGGTAGTAAAAGTGTGCATCTCATAAAAAAAATTAAACTAGTTAATAATTATAAAATTCTTATAACAGCTTGGGCACGTAAGTTCTCAATGCTAATTATAATTGTGAGAGTATAACTTCTTTTTCTATTCTCTACAAACCCCATATATAGAAGGAGATCAACAATATGTTAATTTGAATTGAACAGAAATGAGGGTGGGAGGAGGGTGAGGATCAAAAATCTACCTATTGGGTACAATGGTTATTACCTGGGTGATAAAATAATCTGTATGCGAAGCCCCTGTGACATGCAATTTACCTTTATAACAAACCTGCACATGTACTCTGAACATAAAAGTTTACAAAAAATAAAAAGGAAAAATTTTAAAAAGAAAAGAACCACCAGAGGCACACAGAATAAAGCTGTATCCAAATGAGGAGTCAAATCCCACAGAGATACCATGACCATGCACCTTTGCCAAATTCAAACCATCCCAAGAAGTCAGTATTTTCTTTCCAACCTGCATCTATGATCAGAAACCAATTAGCTTCTCTCTCTTTAAAAGGCTTATATCTCTTCTGCTCCCCAGGACCTGTTGAATTAAAAGTCCTTTCTTCAACTTACCAGAATCCCCTGTTGTCCCAGAATTGGTTTTCTGTTTTAAAAATGCTTATGTACACAAGTCACATTGCATCAGCCTGGTTAGCACAAACATTTATGTATGAGGGTAGGAGGAGTCACTCCAGAGCCTCAATATACATAGTGAGGAATTATTCTAAGGGAAATCTCTTTTGAATCTTGATGAGTGCTAATATTCAATGCCTGTTGAGGGGACTTCTTTTAATTAAACTTTTTGTTGAATAAAGGTCATTCCATCCAGATGGTATTTCCATTTCTCAGAAGGCCCTGGAGCATGCCCATGACATTCATCTCAGTGCCTGTCTGGCTAAGGCATTGACCTCTTCCCTTTCTGAGGTCATCTCACTCACAGCTGACTGTTCAGAGACTCAGCTGGGCTCCTGGGGCAGGAAGAATGCCTACAGACCCCAGGGATTCCACCCAGCGCTGGGCTCTGAGTAGTCAGGTGGCTTGGGTCAGGCCAGCCAGCCCCAGCCCAGCACTGAGCCTCTGGTTCCAGCACATCACTTCCTCACTTTCCACAAACTCTAGTTTCCAAGTGGGGAAAAGGAGGGGGCACTCTCGCCCTGACTCCAAGGATACAGTCTCAGCAATCCTTCCAAAAGAGTAGACCAAGTAGGAGCCAGAAGGAGCCAAATGTAGGGGAAATTTTCCCCTACATTTCAGGTGTGGGATTCGTCCTTGAGCATTTTGCTCTCAGCCAAAACATCTGAATAATGGATATTTCCGGACACTTGTTTTACCAGATGATATATTAAGTTCATCGACCTCAGTGGTAAATCTACCAACCCCCTTTGTTAATTCTAAGTGTCCCTTTTATTTTCCAAGCAGGAGAAGTTTGTCAATATCTCTTTTAAATAGATCATAAAACAACTTCAAAAGCATTTTAATTTATTTTTACAGACCAATATAGACTCAAAGAAAAGCAGTTTCCCCAAAACAGTACCTGGTATCTGCTCACTCATCAAAGTAACCCTCTCTCTCTCTCTCTCTCTCTCTCTCATTGCTTCTTTGAAGGCAGCTGAAAGGCTGAAGTGTTCTCTGTTCGTGCATCCCTGGGACATGCAGATGGATGGACGAATGGCCAAATACTGGCTCCCTTGGCTCGTAGGTTTGTGTCTGTGTGGGGTCTGGAACAGAGGACCAACTCTTGGGTTTTTCCAATCATCCATGGAAACCTATTAGGTCAAATAGGGAAAGTATGAATAATTAACAGGATTATGAGTAACAGCAGCTATCACTTACTGAGCTCTTACTTGGATTAGTGCGCTATATATATACATTACCTCATTTAATTTTAAACATACCCAATACCATCATAAATAAATCATATATTTAATCCATGAGGTTGACATTACAATGATCATTTTACAGATGGAGAAACTGAGGCTTGGAGTGTTTAGGTAAGTTGTCCAAGTCACACAGTTAATACATGAAAATGTAATTTACACAGATATATCTGACTCCAAAGCCAGTCTTGCTACACAGACTCCCAAAGAGGCTTCAAAAAATGTAACCACGCCTGTCTAGTAGATTTTTTGGAAGATGATAATAGCATCAGTTCATACAAACGAGAATCCTAGAATTAAAGGTAGAAGGTCAACTTCCACCACCCAAAGATCTGAAATCTTATATAAAAGATGTCCCAGGCTTGCAATTTTCCTGTTATCTGCTCTTCTGCCCTTTGCCTCCTGTACTATCCATAGTTCCACAAAAGGGTAGAGGAGAAAACTCCATTTGCTCTATCCAGTCTCTCATTATCAGTTATGATAAGAAGAGATAGAGAACAGATGTAAAATTCTGGAGCTATAGGTGAAAAATAGAGCTCATCTACAAACCCAATGAAAACTTGGTCCCCAAATGAAAAGTGTTGGGTTTTTTTGTTGTTGTTGTTTTGTTTTGTTTTTTGAGACAAGTTCTCACTCTGTCACCCAGACTGGAGTACAGTGGTGCAATCTCAGCTCACTGCAACCTCCGCCTCCCGGGTTCAAACAATTCTCCTGCCTCAGCCTCCCAAATAGCTGGGATTACAGGGGTGCAATGCCATGCCCAGCTAATCTTTGTATTTTCAGTAGAAACAGGGTTTCACCATCTTGGCCAGGCTGGTCTCAAATTCTTGGCCTCAAGTGATCCACCCACCTCTGCCTCCCAAAGTGCTAGGATTACAGGTGTGAACCACTGCACCGGATTTTCTTTAAGGAGACCATTGTTCTTTCTCTCCTCAGCCCAACTAGTACAATTAGTAATCATTAAGCAATCAAAATAGCAATCGCCATGAAGAATTAAATGGGGCAATATATTGGAAGTCAAAAAAATGGGATTTTAGTTCCAACTTAAGTCTCTATTTCACTGTATTGCTTGTAGTAAACCACTTTAACTCCATAGGCCGCAATCCCTCATCCGTAAAATGAGAATGCTGGTCTGGATTCCTCCAAAGGTCTCTTTCTGCTCTGATGTTTTATATATTCCTGTGATTGCTGTTGGAAACCAAAGTATTTAGTAAGGAGGCTTCCTACTCATTCCCCACCAAATTCTTGGGCAATAATTAATAGGATGAGATAACCCAAGATGCCCAGTGCCATCAAGCTTCAAAGAAAAATGTCACCCTTATTCACAAAACTTTGACAAGTCCCACAAGCTTATTTATTTATTTATTTATTTAGAGACCAAGTCTCACTCTGTCACCCAGGCTGGAGTGCAGTGGTGTGATCTCAGCTCACTGCAACCTCTGCCTCCCAGGTTCAAGTGATTCTCTGCCCCAGCCTCCCAAGTAGCTGGGATTACAAGTGAACGCCACCATGCTCAGCTAATTTTTATATTTTTAGTAGAGACGGCGTTTCACCATGTTGGCCAGGCTGGTCTCAAACTCCTGACCTCAACTGATCTGCCCACCTTGGCCTCCCAAAGTGCTGGAATTACAGGTGTGAGTCACCACACCCGGCCCATAAACTTATTTATATTGCAACAGGAGAGCATCTGCATATAGAGTCATTTCATCATCCATTTATGCAACACAAATACATTGATTCCTTCTAGCATGCCAGGCCCTGTCCCAGGCACTGGGGATACAGACATGAACAAAACCTCTGCTTTCATGGAGCTTACATTCTGGTTAGAGGAAAGAGATTATAAACAAGTATATATAATCACAAGAAAACAGGCTAATTTTGGAATTTTATTCTGGATGCAAAGGTGGTCATTAGTGGATTGGAGGATTCCCAGCAGAGAAGCATCATGATCCAATTCACACTATGAATGTAACTCTGACTGCTGTATGGAGAATGGATTGTGGGGTTATCGTTCAAGTAATTATGAGAAAGTAGAGTCACAGAACTAGAAGAAAGTGATGTCATCCATCTCTCTGCCTCCAGGAAGCTCTGCCCACAAATTGCTCCCAGATGGGTACAAATCTATCATGCTTCCAGAATTCCCAGGCAGCTGGGTGCCAGGGGTGTCTCTGCCTGTGAAGCAGTGACCAGCCCCAGGCAGAATGAGCATCCTGTGAAGCCTAGCTCCTCAGCCTACAGAGTCAGGCTTCCCCAGAAGGTGCAGGGCACAGCTGTGGAGCGGTCGGATTTCTGAGTCATGGTCTGAAAAGCAGTCAATGGCAATGTAGCTTGGACTGGCTCCTCGGGGTGAAGGCATTAGACGTGGACCAGCTGCTTCTCCTAGCAGCACAAAGCACTTGAAATAATTCATTTTAATCCAGTTATTTTCAACCTCAGCTACAAGAGGCAGCAAAGATTTGGCAGCAATGATCATAATGATAGTTAATATTTAGTGAGCCCTTACTAAATGCCAGGTGCTGTCTGCCAATCCTCAAAACAACTCACTGGCAGGAACTCACCATTTTACAGATGAGGAAATTGAGAGAGAAGCAACTAATACTTTTGTTGAGCACCTCCATTGTGAAATTCTGTCCAGGAACTTGGCTGACATCATTATTTGCAATGCTCCACAACAGTCTTGCAAAATGGGCAACACAGACATCATCTTACAGATGAAATGTGGGCTCAGAGCCATTAAATAACTGGCCTCCAGAGGCCAGGAGGCAGAAAACTGGAGGAGCTAGGGTTCAGCTCAGACTTGGCACACTCCACCTGTCCCACTGCATCCCAAACTGAAGTTGGGGGAATTAAGGCAAATGCCAAGTCCTCTGGCTCCTCGACCTCTCTGGCCATTAGATGACTCTCCCTTCAAGTGGCAAATAGGAAGTTTCACGTGGTTCTCCTTGCCAAAGTAATGCCCTATAATACAGCCAAACTATGCCAGGGTACAGGGGCCTCAAGTTTCTTTGCACTGACAATTCCCCAGCCACTAACATCACTGAACTTCTTCTTGGTCATCCCTGAGCCTTGCAACTATTTCCTCTCCAGGAATGCCAGCAGAGACCACCATAGCCATTTGCTCCATGATCATGGGTGGAGTGTTTGAGAAGTTTCCTAAACTGAAAGTGTGTTTCGCACATGGCGGTAAGACCCTATTTTTATTAGTCATCTCAGGCTGTCATAACAAAATGCCACAGATTGCATGACTGTAAGAAAACAGAAATTAATTTTCTCACAGTCCTGGAGGCTAGAAGTCCAAGATCAAGGTGCTGGCAGGGTTGGTTTCTAGTGAGGGCTCTCTTCCTAGTTTGCACATGGCCACCTTCCTCACATGGCCTTTGGTCTCTCCTCCTTTTCTTACAAGGACATCAGTACACCAGTCCTATTGGATTGAGGCCCCACTTTATGACCTCGTGTAACCTTAATTACCTCCTTAGAGCTCCTTTCTGCAAATACAGTCACATTTGGCATTAGGGCTTCAGCATATGAATTTTGAAGGAATAGGATTCAGTTTATAACATCCTTCCAGTCATCACTCTAGTCACATGATAGTTTAGGAACCAAATTCTACTTTTGTAGGCAAGTTTAGTTTTGGCACTGTTTTTTTTTTTTCTGTTTTTTATTTAAATCCCTCTAGTTAGATCGTGAGCTCTCCAGTCTACAAAAGTCCCTACTATTCTTCGTTGTTTACAAATAGGCCTACTTCATTTTTTTACATTGCCTGCCTGGTCCCTGTAGGTAATTGAATTTGTGACCCTTAAACACACACACACACACACACAAAATCAAACTATACATGTTATTCTCTAACATGCCTTTCCTCCTCAACAGCATAGAGAAGACATCTTTCCATGTCAACAAATACAGAGCTTCATCATTTTTTATGGTGTCATGTATGGCCTTGTATTTCACGGATATGTCACCATGACTTAGATAGTCCCCAACTGATAGGTTGTCTCAATATTTTGCTATTATAATCACACTATATTTGAAAACTTTGATTACATATCTTTACACACTTGCCTTCACTCTTTTTTTTATTTTTATTTTATTTTTATTTTTTTGAGATGGAGTCTCACTCTGTCACACAGGCTGCAGTGCAGTGGTGCGATCTCGGCTACTGCAACCTCCGCCTCCCAGGTTCAAGCGATTCTCCTGTCTCAGCTTCCTGAGTAGCTGGGACTACGGGCACGTGCCACCACGCCTGACTAATTTTTTTGTATTTTAGTAGAGGTGGGGTTTCACCATGTTAGCCAGGATGGTCTCAATCTCCAGACCTCATGATCTGCCATCCTTAGCCTCCCAAAGTGCTGGGATTTTAGGCGTGAGCCATTGTGCCCAGCCTGTCTTCTCTCTTTAGGATGAATTTCTCAAATCTGAATTTCTAGATGAGTTAATGTCATTTCTTCCATCATCTCCCAGCATTCAGAACACAATAGGTCCTTTGTAATTACTGTTAATCAGCTGGCCTACGGTAACTTCTTGCATATAACATCAAGACTAAAGGAATCCTTTACAATCAACACTAACCCCTCAGTAATGGGTTTTACTTGCAGGTGGTGCCTTCCCCTTCACAGTGGGAAGAATCTCCCATGGATTCAGCATGCGCCCAGATCTGTGTGCCCAGGACAACCCAATGAACCCGAAGAAATACCTTGGTTCCTTTTACACAGATGCTTTGGTTCATGATCCTCTGTCCCTCAAGCTGCTAACAGATGTCATAGGAAAGGTAAGCCCAGTCTGCCACTTGGATGGCTTATGGGGAGCAGAATGCTACATCAGCAACCCATCCTCTCTCCTTTTTTGGCCTCTCTCCTAAAAAGGGATGGAATAAAGGTATTAGATGAAAGGAGAGAGACAGTGAGGTTTGGGATTAGGTTTGCTCACACAGGGGATTATCTCCAGGGTCTCCCTCCACACAGAGTATATAATACTAAGAAACTATTATATATGCCAGAGAAATCCCAGATAATCTACATGGCTGGGTATTCCCTCAGATCAGCTCCTCCTCCTTAGTGACATTCCTATATACACCCAAAATGACACGTGGCAATGTAGTAAGCAGGAAAGGGTCACAAGTTTCAAAGTCAAATTGACCTGGGTTAAAATCCTGGCTCTACCTTTCACTAGCTGGGTAAATTGTGAATGCAACTGTCCTCACCCACTACATGGAGAAAACTGGAACACTGAAAGGGTGGAAAACGCATAGCTGGGAAATTGCATTGGACAGGGAGTCAGGGGAAGATGGTGAAGGGTCTTGTGTATCATGCCCTGAGATTTCTTCCTGGAATAATATGGCTTTTGATTCTCTCATTTAATTAAAACACCAGCATGGTGGTACTTTAAAGCCCACAAGAAAAATTCTTTCCTCTGATGTAGTCTCCTCGCCGATCTCTCTGTTGGTGGCACATCCACCCTTTAGGTATTCTTCAAAAATGTTAACTCAGCAAGTTCGAGAATTTCTAGGGAAAAGGCCATAGTGAAAAGTCTAAAATATTTTGTATTTCAATTCCATCTTATTACTTACAGATATCTATAGAAGATTTCCAAATTTTCCCAAGGGAAAATCTTTGGGGTTAAAAGTATATAGACATATTTAAAAATTTGCAATATGGTACTTGAGTTTAGACTCTAAGGTTTAAAAAAATCATGTCTAGCAAAAAGAGGCCCATCATTTGAAAGTTGCAAGTAGTGTTTTATCTCCAGAATGGACACTTTATCTCACATTAATGCTGACTGTTTCTCTGGCTTGAGAAAATCACCAGAATATAAATGTTAAGCATTTTAGCTTGGTAATCAATTATGTGGTTGAGCTGTGTCTCTGAGTTGTTTAGCTTTTGTGTCACCCTTGCAGAGATGGATGGTTAGCAATTGGTTGTGACTGTTGATTGTTTTTGGTTTGGATATAGAGTGATGAGAAGGTATGTAAGCAGAAGACTGCACAGTGCAGAAACTGGAAGAGACTTTGTGGGCTCTGGACATTGAGCAATGGAGGAAAGGAAGAGGGAAAATCATGTGGAATTAGGGGAAAGGGCTTTTCTTATTACATCGCATCAAGCCTAGTACCTCCTTAGTATTCTTGGAAATTGAAACAACAGGAGAAAACACCATTGCCAAATCCAAAGCCCATTTTCTAAGGGATACTATCAGCACCTTAAACAAGCATCCAGTGCAATACGCACTGGCCAGGGGACAGAAGCAGAAGAGGAAAAATATGGCAAGCACTTCATGTTAACCAGTGGATGGACTAGTTGGTGAGCACATGTGAATACATTCCTGTTAGGGACCTCCAGAAAAACTCAGCAGGTACTTTACAAAGTTCTTGGTGCTGAGATCTTACATTCAAACTGTGAAAGCTTGAGCCATAATAATTTGGGCATCAAAAGCAAATGTGACCTCATTTTATGTGATCTCACAGGCTGGTAAATCCAGGACATAGGAGCAGTATATATTAATAATTTAGGATTCTTTTAAAAATATTAATACTTCTTCATTCTACTCATATTCACATTAGCAAATTCTCTTTTAAAAACAATCCCCAAATCAGAATGGCTAAGGAAAGTCCTAGCTAGACATCTGCGCTAGAGAGCAATCTGGCCAGATTTGAGCAAAAGGACACAATGCGGTGGAGGCAGGTCTCTAGAAAGAAAATAATGGAACTGATGAATGATTTGATCTGTCTGAGAGTTGGAAACAATTACTGCCAGACATTTAACAGATCTGTTAATGCATTAGGAACAAATGCAGGATATATATAGAAAATTAAGCCAATGAAAGAAAAGGAAATAACTGACTCCAAGAAAACAAAAAGTCTACTTGAGGGCAGATAATCACTGTATATTACTTGACTCGGCAGTAAGCAATATTTGTAGTCATAATAGGGTAAATATTAAGTACTGGTTTAAATGAAAATCATAATTCTATTAAGAAAGAGAGTAAGAAAGAAATTCTCAACGACCATAATGGGAAATCAGTAAATACTCTCTAAAGTTAGTAAACTAAGAAACAATAGTATAAGCTTATTATCTGGGAATATAAAGGTAATTATCAAACGATGCATGCTAAAATGGTAAAAGTGGCTGCCTTAGGGGATAAGAGTTGGAGAGGTGACCCAGGGTTTCACTCTGTTACCCAGGCTGGAGTGCTGTGGCATGATCATAGCTCACTGCAACCTCCATCTCGCAGGCTCAAGCCATCGTCCCACCTCAGCCTCCCAGGTAGCTAGGACTACAGGTACACACCAGCATACCCAGCTCATTTTTGTATTTTTTGTAGAGACAGGGTTTCGCCATGTTGCCCAGCAGGTTCCGGATTTAAGCAATCTGGCTGCTTCAACCTCCCAAAGTGCTGGGATTACAGGCATGAGTCACCACGCCTGGCCAAAAAAATGTTTTAAAAAAAGAGCTGCTTTTGATAATAAAGGTATTTTGTAATATTTGATTGTTTACATATAAACTTTACTTTGATAAAAATAAATTTTAAATAACATCTTAAGATATATGTCATATATAAAAAACCAAAACCATTATTGAGCACCTACTATTTCTAAAACACTGTGCTATTTGATAAGAAAGTATTTAAATTGCATAATCTCTTGGCTTCCTTCCACCTCTAAAATTCTTTAGCTTTTAAATTCTTTGCTTTGATTTTTAAAGATGGATACAAAGAATGCAGGTTATAGATTATCAGTCTAACACTGTGAGAAATACAAAAAAAGGAAAACTTTATTTCCTCCCTATATTAACATGATCACAGAAAATACACTTCACTATTTAAATGGATAGATTTTTGAGAGGTCGGTCATACGCTCATTATGGGTATATCATAATTTTGGCTAGATCCACTGGTAACCTCCTGCTGCATAATTACAGTCGTGCATCACTTAATAGTGGAGATACGTTCTGAGAAATGCATCATTAGGCAATGTTGTGGTTGTGCGAACATCACAGTGCCCTTACACAAATGTTTATGGTACAGCCTACTACACACCTCAGCTATATGGTATACAGCCTGGTGCTCCTAGGCTACAAACCTGTACATGTTACTGTACTGAATACTGTAGGCAGTTGTAACCCAGTGATACATATTTGTGTAGCTAAACATATCTAAACATAAAAAGGGTACAGTAAAAATAAGATGTAAAAGATGAAAAATGTATAGGGCACTTGCCATGAATGGAGCTTGCAGGACTGGAGGTTGCTCTGGGTGAGTCAGTGAGTGAGTAGTGAGTGAATGTGAAGGCCTAAGACACTGCTTTACATTACTGTGGACTTCATAAACACCCTACACTTAAGCTACACTAATTTTTTTTTAACTTTCTTTCCTCAATAATAAATTAACTTTAGCTTACTGTAACTTTTTTACTTTATAAACTTTTAAATTTTTTAAACTTTTTCACTCTTAATAATACTTAACTTAAAATAAGAACACACTATACAGCTGTACAGAAATATTTTTTCTTTATATCCTGATAAGCTCTCTTATATTAAAAAAAATTTTTTTTTTTTTTTTGCTTTTTAAACTTTTGTGTTAAAAACTAAGACTGAAGTACACACATTAGTCTAGGCCTACACAGGGTAAGGATCATTGTCACTGTCTTTCCCCTCCACATCTTGTCCCACTGGAACGTCTTCAGGGGCAATAACACAACTGGAGCTGTCATCTCATATGACAAAGCCTTCTTCTGGAATACCTCTTGAAGGACTCGCCTGAGGCTGTTTTATAGTTAATTTTTTTTAACAAGTAGAAGGAGCACACTCTAAAATAATGATTAAAAAGGCTAATACAGTGAATACATAAGCCAGTGACATCGTCATTTATATCATTACCAAGTCTTACATACTGTACATCATTACCTGTGCTATATTTTTTTTTTTTAAGACAGTCTTGATCTATCACTCAGGCTGGAGTGCAGTGGCATGATCTCAGCTCACTGCAACCTCTGCCTCCTGGGTTCAAGCAATTCTCATGTTTCAACCTCCCAAGTAGCTGGGATTACAGGAATGTGCCACCATACCCAGCTAACGTTTATATTTTCAGTAGACATGCATTTCACCATGTTAGCTAGGCTGGTCTCAAACTCCTGACCTCAGGTGATCCACCCTCCTTAGCCTCCCTAAGTGCTGGGATTACAGGCATGAGCCACTGTGCCCAGCCTATCTGTGCTATACTTTTAGTAAGACTGGCAGAGATAGGTTTGTTTACACCGGCATCACCACAAACACTTGAGTGGTGCATTGCACATCATAATAATAGTAATAACACATCACATTATAATGGCTATAATATCACTAAGCAATAGAAACTTTTCAGTTCCATTATAATCTTATGGGATCACCGTCACATATGCAGTCTGTCATTGACCAAAACATCATTACGTGATGCATGACTGTAATTACCCCAAAACTTAGTGGCTTAAAACAAGCCACATAAACAATAATAAACATTTATCATCTCTCATGGCCTCTATATGTTAGGAATTTGGAAATAGCTTAACTGACTCAAAGTCTCTCAAGAGGTGAGACAGGCAAGGTGTCAGTCAAGGCTGTAGTTATCTAAAAGCTTGGCTGGGGCTAAAGGATTTATATTCAAGGTAGATTTTACCCATGAGTGGCATGTCAGTGATTGGTTTTTGTGGGAGGCCTCAGTTCCTCTCCAGGTGTGCCTCTTTGCACAGCTGCTTGAGTGTCCTCACAACATGGCTGCTGGATGCCCCCAAGAGTGAGTGATCTGAGAGAGAAATGGGGAGAGATGGTAATGGAGACAGGAGGGAGGGAGGGAAAAAGAAGAGGGGAGAAAGAGAAAAAGACAGAGAGAAAGAGAGAGAGAGAGAGATTGAGCACACACCAGACAGAAGCTATCCTTTTTATGACCTAGATACAGAAGTCATGTAGTATTAATTCCACCACATTTTATTCATTAGAAGCAAGTCATTTAATCTGGCTCACATTCAAGGGGAGTAGAATTAGATCCCACCTTTTGAAGGGAGGCTTATCAAAGAATTCGAAGGTGTATTTAAAACTACCTCATTCCACTCTCTGGCCACAAATTATTTATATTCCTCCTAAAAGCAAAACACCCTCACCCCTACCAAGACTGCCCCAAAAGTCTCATCCATTTATAGCATCACTTAAAAGTCTAGGATTTTGGCCGGGCACGGTGGCTCAAGCCTGTAATCCCAGCACTTTGGGAGGCCGAGACGGGTGGATCACGAGGTCAGGAGATCGAGACCATCCTGGCTAACACGGTGAAACCCCGTCTCTACTAAAAAAATACAAAAAACTAGCCGGGCGAGGTGGCGGGCGCCTGTAGTCCCAGCTACTCGGGAGGCTGAGGCAGGAGAATGGCGTGAACCCGGGAGGCGGAGCTTGCAGTGAGCTGAGATCTGGCCACTGCGCTCCAGCCTGGGCGACAGAGCGAGACTCTGTCTCAAAAAAAAAAAAAAAAAAAAAAGTCTAGGATTTTGTTGCTTAGATGAACTGGTGGATGAGGCTCCTCATGTATACTTTCTCCAAATCTGAAGAACTGTGAACTTAACAGACAAGTTCCTGTGTTCCTCACACGCTCAATGTAAAATGGCAAGACAAGCATAGGATACTTGCTATTCTTCCCATTCCAAAAGGGGAAAACAGGAGGTTCAGAGGAGTCACTAGCCACCAGCAAGTCTGAAATCCATCAGGCACATATTGTTAGTTCCTTTATTAGAACTCAAAGCATAGAAACTATTCAACATAACTCTGTTTGTATTGTTTTGTTTTTGAGACAGGGTTTTGCTCTGTCATCCTGGCTGGAGTGCAGTGGCACCATCTCAGCTCATTGCAACCTTCACCCCCCAGGCTCAAGGGATCCTCCAGTCTCAGTCCCCTAAGTAGCTGGGACCACAGACACATGCCACCACGGCTGGCTAACTTTTGTATGTTTTGTAGAGACAGGGTTTTGCCATGTTGCCCAGGCTGGTCTCAAACTCCTGGACTCAAGTGATCCACCCACCTCAGCTTCCCAAAGCACTGGGATTACAGGTATGAGCCAGTCTGCCAGCCAATTCAACATAGCTGTTGCTTCTACCTTCTCAGTCATCTTTCCTTTTCCATGAAAGTCTGTGTTTGTGGCTGAGCAGTTTGAACAGACTGCTTCATGCCTGTACATGTTTTATAGTCCAAAGGTTTACTTTCCTTTTTTATATCTGTTCCTTTCAGTCCAAGCTGGTTGTGCTTCTGCTAATACAATTCCCTTAAAAACCAAATGAGTCTTTCATGAATTTTATCAAGTTTCACATCATTAGGCAAAAGACTTAGCCACAAATCTTTGAGAAAAGCCCTTCTGTACCTTTGGGTTTCTGCTAAGGTGGCTGAGAGACAACAGCCTTAAGTTTCTGAGAAGCCCTTCTTGTTTGACTGAATGGCTTTTTAAGGCACTTCCTAGATCTTTTGAGGTTATAGCAAAGACATTATAGTCACATCTTGGCTTAATTTTTAGACTCTATTTTTCTGATTATGCCCTGGATTTAGTTTTTGCCAGAAATCCATATCTTAACTTTAGCATCATTTGCTATAGAAGAGGCTGGAAATTTTCAAACCCAACAATCCCCATAGTACCAGTCCATGGCTCAGGGGTTGGGGACCCCTATTGTAGATGATGGCGTTGCTAAATTTTTGCCACCACCATAGCAAGTATCACCCTTCTTCTAGTTTCCAATCACATTTTCTTCATGCTCCTTTAAGCCTTTACTGCAACCTTCTCACAGGCCACTGGGCTTCTAATAAGAGTCTTTACAGGGACCTTTGGTTTTTTATTATTCTCAAAGTCCTCCCAACTTCCTCCTACTAATCAGTTCCAAAGCCACTCCCACATTTTCAGGTTTTTGTTATGGTAGCACCAAATTTCTAGGAACCAAACTCTGTATTAGTTACATGTTGCTGCATCACAAATTAACCTAAAACTTAGCGGCTTAAAACAAGAATGCATATTTATTATCTCATTCCTTTTCTCTGGGTCAGGAATTCAGGAACCCTCTGGCTTGGCAATTCTGGCTCAGGGTTTCTCTTGAGGTTCAATAAGATGACTGCAGACCACCAATTTCTTCTTTATTTCTTTTCTTCTTTATTTTATTTTATTTACATGCTACTTACACAAACAACCCCAAACTCTCCACCAGTTTTGTAACTTTCCTCTCAGTACATTCAGACACATAGACTAACACTAGTCTATTAATTCTGTATTCTTAAAGAAATATCTTCAGGAACCTTCTGACGCTCTAATTGGGACTGAGTTGCTATTTAAACCCACTGCACAGCTGTCATCCTGAAAACTCTCTTCATGAGGATATTCTCAATCTCTCTCATTGGATTCCTTGTTTGCTGAATCTCATGAATTTCCCATTTCTTGGTTTTACTCCTTCATCTTGGTGGACAACATCCTTCAATAATTTTCAGAGAAGGAAGTATGGGGGATGAACTTTTCAAAACCTTGTTTATCTAAAAATGTCTGTATTCATCTTTCACAATGAGCTAATTGTTCAGCTAGGTAATAATTCTAGCTTAGAAGTCACTTTTTTTCCCTCAGAATTTTAAAGTCATTGTTCCATTGTATTCTGACTTTTAGAGGTGCTGTTGGGTAATGTAATGACATCCTAATTTTTGAAATTTGTATAAAACCTGCTTCTCTCTCCTCCTCACCACAACTTCAAAGAGTCCAAGAATTTCTTTTTGTCCTGAAATTTCACAGTGATACTACTTGATGGAGGTCTGTTTTCACCCATTACACTAGTCATTTGGTGGATCCTTTCACTCTGTAAATTTTCTTAAATTATTTCTTTAATGATTTCCTTCCCTCTGCTTTTCTCTCTGGAATGCCTATTGTTCTAAAGTTGAACCTATTTTTGTTTTCTGTCTTATATACCACCTCTTTGAACTTTTACTTTCTGGGAGATTTTTTTCTTTTTTTTTTTCCTTTTTTTTTTTTTTTTGGAGACGGAGTCTCGCTCTGTCACCCAGGCTGGAGTGCAGTGGCCGGATCTCAGCTCACTGCAAGCTCCGCCTCCCGGGTCTACGCCATTCTCCTGCCTCAGCCTCCCGAGTAGCTGGGACTACAGGCGCCCGCCACCTCGCCCGGCTAGTTTTTTGTATTTTTTAGTAGAGACGGGGTTTCACTGTGTTAGCCAGGATGGTCTCGATCTCCTGACCTCGTGATCCGCCCGTCTCGGCCTCCCAAAGTGCTGGGATTACAGGCTTGAGCCACCGCGCCCGGCCTGGGAGATTTTTTTCAACTTTATTTAAAAAGCCTTCTACTTAGTTGGTCCCTCAATTTCCAAAAGCTTACTATTTTTCTTGTTCTCTGAATTTTTTAAAATATCCTGCTCTTGTTGGGCGGATGCAATACCTTTTCTTATCTCTCTGAATATACTAAGAATTTTAGGAAGTTTACTTATCCCTGTAAGTCTTCCTCTAGGTGGCTTTTTTGTCTGTTTTTTAAAGTCTCAGTCTTCCATATTAAATGCTTTCCTCATGCGTCTAATCTTTTTGAGCATGTACAGTGTTTTAGTACCTGACTCTTGGAGTTGTTAGGACAAGACAGAGGTAATAATTACACAGCATTGTGAATGTGTTCTATGCGGATGAAGTGTACATTTTAGTTAATATTATGTTATGTGAATTTCACCTCAATTTTTTAAGGGGTTTGTTTCTGCAAGTTAGACTTTCTGCCATCCCAACCAAAATATCTATTCATATGTTCTTAACTTTATTTATTTATTTATTTATGTATTTAGAGACAAAGTCTCACTCTGTCACCCAGGCTGGAGTGCAGTGGCATGATCTTGGCTCACTGCAACCTCTGCCTCCCGGGATCAAGCAATTCTTGTGCCTCAACCTCCTGAGTAGCTGGGATTACAGGCATGAGTCAGAACACCTGGCTAATTTTTGTATTTTTAGTAGGAACGTGGTTTCACCATGTTGGCCAGGCTGGTCTCAAAACTCCTGACCTCAGGTGATCCGCCCACCTCGGCCTCCCAAAGTTCTGGGATTACAGGCATGCACCACTGTTCCTGGCCCTTTCTTTATTTTTAATGGAGAATCCCAAAATTCTTGTTCTGTAAAATAGGAAGTATTTTTATTTCATAGTAAAAGAAATGGTTCACTTTTAGGAGCAACACTGTCAGTTTTTACAACAATAGTCAGAAACGTGATCTTGTCTTGGGCATTTGATCTGTGAGTAAGAAGATGAACCTAAGCTGGACATCATTCAGGTCCAATGGATAAAGCTTCACCATCCCCTTTCTGTACCTTCTACATCTTTCATATTCAGGACTACTCGATTCAAGGGGTTCTGAAGGGCTAGGATGATCCAGAAGCACTGAAAAGTTATTTATCATTAAAGAAAGATTTGATTGTACCCAGAGCTATTGTAGGCTGCAGACCATACCATACGTGTTAGAAATATTTCCAACATGGCTTAAAACTAAAAGAGTTTCTCAGGCCGGGCGTAATCCCAACACTTTCGGAGGCCAAGATGGGAGGATCTCTTGAGGCCAGGAGTTCAAGACCAGCCTGCCCAACATGGTGAAACCCTGTCTCTACTAAAAATACAAAAAAAAATAGCCAGATTATGCCTGTAATCCCAGCACTTTGGGAGGCTGAAGTGGTTGGATCACTTGAGGTTAGGAGTTTGAGACCAACCTGGTCAACATGGTGAAACCCCATCTCTACTAAAAATACAGAAAGTAGCCAGGCATGGTGATGGGTACCTGTAATCCCAGCTACTCAGGAGGCTGAGGCACGAGAATCACTTGAACCTGGGAGGCAGAGATTGCAGTGAGCCAAAATTGCACCACTGCACTCCAGCCTGAGAGGCACAGTGAGACTTGGTCTCAAAACAAACAAAAAAAAAGGTTGGGGAGGGTTCTGGCCTAATTCCCACCTAACCTGACATTTAAATTTGTTTGCATACTTCGGCTTCCAAGTGTTTTGGTTACAAGATATTTTCTTGTGCACTGGAATCCTCAAAAGAGTAAAAATACTTTTTTGAAGCCTGTAAGCTTCCTTTCTGCTTCTCAAGAAGTTGTGGTAAGTGAGAGGGTTCAAGTCCTGGCTCTACTACTAGTTAGGTGGTGACCAAATATCAAGTCACTTACCCTTCTCAGCCTCAGCTTCTACAACTGTAAAATGGGGATGATAACCAGGCAGAGTTGGTGTGAAGAGTTAATATAATACTATGCCAAAGGACTGTACAAATGTCAGAGATTTTTACCTACTCCAGCGCTTTACAAATAGTAGGTATTAAGTTAATGTTTGTTTAATTGAATTATATAATGATCTTGGGAATATAAAGCTAATTTTACTTTGCATTGATTGAATTAAACCAGGCTATTTCTCTAGGAAATTAAGTTTCAGGGAACAAACTAAATCTCTGGTATGCTAGAATTTTTGGAGTAAGTTATGTTATAACAGAGTTATGCTGTATTTACTGCAAATGCTACTAATGAGATATTCTAATGGGAAGGAAATTATGTGTTCTTTTTCCAAAAGAAAAAATGAAACTTTCTCCCACAACTAGAACCATTTTGTAAGCCACATCTTTGTGTTTGCAGAACTCCCTAAAAATGTGAAAAAGTTCATGCATCCCAGCAGGTGAGAAGTTTATTTCTTTTCCCTGACAGGTATATTAATCACTATTATTATCAGCTCAGTAAGTCCTTGACCTCATAGGGAGATGTGTGCAGCTGCTGGCTTTGGAGAGAGAAATGTATGTTGGAGCAAAGTGTTGCTATCCACTGCTTTACTGCCTAATAAGGAAAGCCAGCATCTGTCCAGAAGGTAGAATTTCAGGATCCCAGATGAGGCAGCCATGGTAGCTAAAATGCCCATCATTAGTGTCATGCGCCTCCATGTGAAGAGACCACCAAACAGGCTTTGTGTGAGCAACATGGCTGTTTATTTCACCTGGGTACAGGTGGGCTGAGTCTGAAAAAGAAATCAGCGAAGGGAGATAAGGGTGGGGCCGTTTTATAGGATTTGGGTAGGTAAAAGAAAATTCCAGTCAAAGGGGGGTTGTTCTCTGGCGGGCAGGAGTAGGAGTCACAAGGTGCTCAGTGGGGGAGTTTTTTGAGCCAGGATGAGCCAGGCACAAGATAATGTCATTGCTTAAGGCAAGGACCGGCCATTTTCACTTCTTTTGTGGTGGAATGTCATCAGTTAAGGCGGAGTAGGGCATTTTCACTTCTTTTGTGATTCTTCAGTTACTTCAGGCCATCTGGGCGTATATGTGCAAGTCACAGGGGATGCGATGGCTTGGCTTGGGCTCCGAGGCCAACAATTAGAATTATTCCTTGGGGTTTAATAGAGTCTTTAGAAATGCCCTACTAAAATGTAGATGTTGTCAAATGCTACCTTAACACAGATATCTTTAAAAACTGGTGCATGATCATGGCAGATACCAAGGGAATAGGATCTTGGATCACAGACAAAAAGACAGAAGAAATTTCAGCTCTGGGGAGGCCAAGATCAGATACATTATTTGAGAAACCTAAGATGTGAGGAGAGCTTTGGGTATCCCAAGGAGCTAAGATTAATGGAAATGGAGGCAACAATCATCCAAGGCCGTATCACAAGCCTCCTTAACCCAGGATTCCTCATGTAATTCATTTAAAACATAATCAATTTGCAGTTATGAAATAACAGGTGATAGAACTAGCAAAAGGAAAGGTAATTTTTTTAGAGGCAAAGTCTCTGTCGCCCAGGCTGGGGTACAATGGTGCAATCACAGCTCACTACAGCCTTGAACTCCTGGACTCAAGTGATGTTCCCACTACAGCCTACTGAGGGCCTGGGACACAGGCACCATGGCTGGCTAAATTTTTGATTTTGTAGAGACGGGGTCTCACCATGTTGCCCAGACTGGTCAACACAGGTTGCTTCTGGCTGCAAGTGATCCCCCCGCCTCAGCCTCCCAGAGTACTACAATTACAGGTGTGAGCCACCACACCCAGCCAAAAAAGTATTTTAACCCAAGTACTTATTAGGCATCTATCAACAGGAGACTGGCATTACTCAACGGAGTATGTGACCTTCATCCTACAGGATCATATAACTCTTGAAGAATCTCTTCCCTCCCATTTTTTCTTGCTACTATCTCTTCTCCCTCTGAACAAGAAACTCAATAAAAATTTCATTTCCAATTTTGTATGCCTATTGCTCTCTCTCTTATGAAATTACTGACAAGTCAGAAGTGGTCAAAGATTTACCAGAAGTATCAATAAGAGATGTACAGATAGATGGCAGGTATGGAAAATGAAAAGTTCACAAGCCAAATACAAGTACATACAATTATCTACTCATACATAATTACAAGTAGATAATTAACCTCCTACAGGGAGGAGTTGTGAACAATAGTTACTCAATAATAATTCAACATTGCCAAACTCTGAGTTTGATGTTCTGCAATGGGCATCCAAAATCAAGTTAGGAAGAAAAGCAGGGAAGTGTCTTAACCAGAAGGACAAATTGCAGAAGGGTGATTTTCACTTCTGCTTCAGAATTATTTGCTTTCTCCAAATTAAAATGGAATATACCCCCTCTTAACATATATTTATATCCAAGAAGGCTATAATACTGGAAATGGAAGAATTCCTGACTAGAAGGCAAAATTAATTTCTAGACTTCATATTCATGTTAATGTAGTTGACAAATGTAGTAAAAGCAAGAGACTTTTAAAAATTATGCTGTGTTTTGGAATTGTAAACAGCTTTAGCAAGAGGAGTTTAGAAATAAGGACAAATGAACCTCCAGTGAATACCAAGCAGACAGTTCAGAATAAGATCAGCTGTTACCACAGATGTAAGTAGACATAACCGGGTCTTTACACCTTTTATCGGCAGGTATATTTGTTTGGTTTCATACAGCAATGAGTACAGAAATCTAAAAGCAGACTTGTTAGTCTATCATGCCTTCCTCTAAACTGTATTATGTACTTTCCCATATTATTTCATATAAATGTATTCATTAAACCTAGGAAAATATTTTTTGGTGGTAGAAATCAAAATGTCATTTATCCTCAAATAGCTCAAATTTAGAGTGTTTAAAATATATTAAATATTTCAGGCCTAGGCCAGGCACAGTGTCTCATGCCAGTAATCCTAACACTTTGAGAGTTGAGGTGGGTGGATCACTTGAGCTCAGGAGTTAGAGACCAGCCTGGCCAACATGGTGAAACGCTGTCTCTACAGAAAATTCAAAAATTAGCTAGGCATAGTGGTGCGCACCTGTAGTCCCAGCTACTTGGGAGGATGAGGTGAGAGGATCACTTGAGGCTCGGAGGCAGAAGTTGCAGTGAGCCGAGATCATGCCACCGCACTCCAGCCTGGGTGACAGAGTGAGACCTTGTCTAAGAAATATATATATATATATGTGTGTGTGTATATATATTTATATACATATAATATATATGTAAAATATGTAATATATAAGTATATATTATATATTATATATTATATATATTTTTTCAGGTCTAGTTACAGTCAGACTTCATCTTTCATATATTCAAGGATTCATTCCTTCAACACACATACATTTGTTAAAGTAACTCTCATATTGATTATGAGCATGTGTCAGAGTTTTATTCCAAACTTGTATCAAAATAAGAAACATTCTCAAAAGTCCAGTTCAAAGAATCCTTCTTACAAACACTTTTTATAGGGAAAAAATCAGCAGATAAATTATTAAACTAGATTTTTTTCAGAAGGAAAACAATATCTAGTTAAGGATGATAGCCTCTTTGCCTTATTGGTTAAAGGTCTTAGACTAGTTTCAAGAGTAATAATCAGCCAAGTGGGTTTCCCGAGATGGTCTTTTAAGCTCATTACTCTCTTAGAAAATTGCTCAAGTATTTTATCAGGAAAAGAATTATTTCCCGAGGAAAAGCAGCTAGTCATATCAGACCACAAAGTTCTGACCCCACAAAGGCTTGGGACCCTTTTATTTCTCGCATTTATTGGGGGCTGCTTATGCCATGCTAAGGAACTCAAGCTTTACCTTCTAGGCAATGGAGAACTATTGACAGGGTTTAAGCAGGCATATGCCCTGATCAAATTTGTATTTTTAAAATATCATTTTCTCCAATATTTAGTATTGACTGAGGTGGATGAGGCTGGAATTCCAGGAATAGGATGGCCTTAACTTTTGAAAATCAATCAGTGTAATTCACCATATTCATGAAATAAATAGTATGATCATTTTATAGATGAATAAAAAGTACTTGGCAAAATTCATTACCCATTTATGATTTTTAAGAAAACAAAACTCAGCAACTAAGAATAGAAAAGAACTTCCTCAATCTGATAGAGGGTGTCATAAAAAAATCATAGCTACCCCCATAAATAATGGTGAAATACTAAACACCTTCTCTCTAAGATGGGGAGAGAGGCAAAGACGTCCACTCTCACGCCTTCCAATCAACATTGCACTGGCACTCTTACCCAGTACAAGAACACAACAAAAAGTTAAAAGGCATACATATTGGTGAAAGAAGTAAATAGTGTCTTTGGCAGATGACATAATTGTTTATGTAATAAATTTTAAGGACTCTACAAAGCAATTACTGGAAATAATAAGTAGCTTTAACAAGATTGCAGGACATAAAGGCAGTATTTTAAAAATCAGTTGTATTTTTATATACTAACAGCAAGCAATTACAAATTAAACTTTTAAACAATTCAATTTATAATAGTGTTTGAAAAACTAAAATACTCAGAAATAAACTGAACAAATGATGTGTAAGACCTCTACACTGAAAACTATAAAATGTTGCTAAGAGCAATTTTTAAAAATCTAAATAAATGGAAAGTTCTATCATGTTTATGGATCAGAGAACTCTATAACGTTAAGATATCAATTCTCCTTACATTTATCTATAGAGTCAATGTAATCCACGCTAAATATAAAAATCTAAAATGTATACAGATACACAAAGGACTAGAAGAGCCAAAATAATCTTGAAAAAGAAAAGTAAGTTAAAAACTTGCATTAACTGACCTCAAGGGTTACTACAGAACAACAGCAATCAAGACAGTGTGATATTGTCATAAGGAAAGACAAATAAATTAATGGAATAAACTAGAGAATCCAGAAATAGATCCTTTTTTTTTTTTTTTTTTTTTTTTTTTTTTTTTTTTTTGAGACAGGGTCTCACTCTGTCACCCAGGCTGGAGTGCAGTGGCACAATCTCGGATCACTGCAACCTGTGCCTCCCAGGTTCAAGAGATTCTCCTGCCTCAGCCTCCCAAGTAGCTGGGATTACAGGCACACACCACCATACCTGGCTAATTTTTGTATTTTGGGTAGAGACGGGGTTTCACCATGTTGCCTAGGCTGGTCTTGAATTCCTGGCCTCGAGTTATCCTCCCACCTTGGCCTCCCAAAGTGCTGGGATTACAGTCATGAGCCACCGTGCATAGCCCAGAAATATATTCATCCGTATATGATCAATTTATTTTTGACAAAGGCACAAAAGTAATTACATGGGGAAAGGAAAACCTTTTCACAAATAGTGCTGAAGCAAGAATCCATCATATGGCGGGGGAAATGAACCCGGACCCTACCTCATACCAGCCATACACAAAACTTAATTTGAGCAGGATTATACAACTAAACAAAAAAGCTAAAACAATAAAGCTTCAAGAAGAAAATATAGAAGAATATCTTTTCAAGCTAGAAGCAGGCAAAAATTTCTTGGACAAGACACAGAAAGCAATAACCATAAAGAAGAATTTGACAAATTAGACTTCATCAGATTAAACACTTTAGCTCATCATAAGACAACATTAATAATATGAATAAGTAAGCCATAGAATAGTGGAAAATATTCATAAAGCATATACATGACAAAGGACTTATATCCAAAATATATAAAGAACTACTAAAACTCATGATGAAAAGTCCAACAATCCTATTTAAAAGTAGGCAAAAGGCTTAAACGGCCACTCCCCAAAAGACAATAACAACTAGCCAATAAACATATTTAAAGGTGCTCAACATCATTAATTCATCAGAAAAATGCAATTTAAACTATGATGAGAAAACACTGCACATTCACTGAATAGCCAAAAACAAAAAAGACTGAAAACTCCACTATGAGCAAGGATGTAAAACAACTAGATTTTCACACGTTGTTAGTAGAATACACTTCTATCCTATGACCGAACAGTTTTACTCCTAGGTATTTACCTAAGAGAACGGAAAATACATATCTACACACACAAAAATACAACTTGTATAAAAACGTTCTTGGCAGTTTTATTCCAAATAGCCAAAAGCTGGAAAAAGTGTTCAAGGTCCATCCACAGAAGCATGGATAAACAAATTACCATATATTTGACACAATGGAATACTACTCAGCAAAAAACAACAACAAAACAGAAAAGAAAAAGAATAATTTGCTGATATACACTACAACATAGATAACTCTTACAAAAGGCTGAATGAATGAAGCTGGATACCAGAGAGTGTATACTATATGACTCCATTCATATGAAGTTCTTGAAGCGGCAAAACCAGTCTATGATGAAAAAAAAGGACAAGTTATTACCTTTATTGGGAGAACTGAGAGGAGAGAATGACCAAGAAGGAGCATAAGGGAGCTTTGTGGGGTGACGCAAATGTGTTGTATTTTGATAGGGATGTGGGCAATGACAGTGTATTCATTTGTCAAAAATCAGCAAATTCATCACTCAAGAATTTGTATTTTACTCTATGTAACTATTACTTTTTAAAAAGACATTGAATGCTAGCTAGTAGATTTGCTTTTTGCAGTGGTGTGGGTTAACAATTCTGAAAATACTTCATCCTAGGCTCATGCAAATGAAGAAACAACATGAGTAAAATGGCAGGTGTCTCACTGTTGGATAAGGTAATTAGAAATATGAAGAGTAGGAAGAAGATGAGAAGGTACCCTGTAGTGTTTGGATTGGAAATGGATATATTGGTATAACACATGGTTTTTAATAGAGAAAGATATGGAAATAAAGATGTGTGTGTGTGGCGGGTATTTCCATATCAGTAGCAGTTATCACTTAAAGCACCCAGATCTTGGTTTCTAGTTACCATTTTCCATCAAAGGAAGCTAGTCAGATTGGAGAAAAGGCTGTTTCCAAGACAGAGAAAGTACAAAGTAAGCTAGAACAACATTTTGTACCTGAAAGTAAGGAAGTACAGTCAGCCCTCTGTATCCACAGGTTCCAAATCCACAGATTCAACCAACTGAATTGACCAACAGGTCAAAAATAGTTTTAAAGATAAAATAAACATAACACAGTAACAAATACAAATATAAAGAATAATACAGTATAACAATCGTTTACGTAGCAAAACTGTATTAGGTAATGTAAGTAAAGAGATGATTTAAAGTATGCAGGAAGATGTGCATAGGTTATATACAAATACTACATCATTTTATATAAAGGACTTGAGCATCTGAAGACTTTGGTCTTGAGGGATAACTGTACTCAAAGAATAGTGGGGAAATAGCATAAGGATACAGGAGTCAACTTGAAGAGATGATTCACATTGAGCAAATCTGAGATGATCTGGCTATCAAAATAAACAGTGATAATAATGGATTATAACCACTCGGATACAATTAAGTCCATGAGTCCAAAATGATATAAATAAAAAGAATGAAAATATTAATAAATAGGTGACCATATATATTTAATTTATATAAATTAACGTGTTCATATATATGAAGAAATCTCTTCTTTATAATGAATATAGAAAGAACAATACTTAGGAAAGTATTACTGAATGATAACACCAGTGGATGAAAGTTGGAAAAGGAACAAGATATTTACATGATCTCAAAGTAGCTCCCCACAAATTGCTTATTAATCATGAAGAGAAAAAACAGTGATTTCACATTAGAGAAACCCAGCAAACACCAACTTAACTAAACAATCAAAATTACCAATACTAAGACAAACTGATATCATATGCCCTGATATAAAGCACTGAATAAGACTCAATATTACTTCTGTAGTATTCCTATCCCAAATGTGTAATTTGTATACAATCACAAGGAAACATCAGACAAACACAAACTGAGGACATTCTATAAAATAACTAATCTGCAATCTTCAAAAATATCCCAGATGAAGAGTGACAAAAAAGGCCAACTGATCCAAATTAAAGGAAACTTCAGAGACATGACAACTAAATTTAATATGTGATCATCAATTAGATCTTTGACTAAGAACAATAATTAGCTATAAATCACATTATTGGGACAATTGACAAAATTCGAATATGAACTATGGATAATGAAATAACACTGTTATCAATGTTAAATTTCCTGATTTTGAGAAGTATACTGTGGTCATATAAAAAGTATCCCTTTTTTTAGGAAATAAACACTACTTTATTTAGGAGTAAGGAGCCATGATGTCTCCAACTGACATACAGCTCAAAGAAGTGTGTATATATACATAAGCATCTATGAGAAAATGATAAAGCAAAGAAGGCAAGGTATAAACAATTGGTAAATCTGGGTGAAGGTTATATGGAAGGTTCTTGAATTTTCTTGCAACATTTCTGTCAGTTTGAAATTTTGCCAAAATAAAAAAAAAAAATCCACCATATTCATTAATCAGTTAGTGAATAAAAAATAGGAGTTCAGACTAGTAAGGAAACCATAAAATATTTGTCTAACTGTTCATGTTCTTTGCTCAATTTTTAATGGGGTTATTTGTGTGGTGCTTTTTGCTGAGTTCTTTGAGCTCCTGATAAATTATAGATATTAATACCCTGTGTCAGGTATATGGTTTTCAAATATTTTCTCCCATACTGCAGGTTGTCTGTTCACTCTGGTAATTATTTCTTTTGCTCTGCAGAAGCTATTTAGTGAATTAAGTTCCATTTGTCTATTTTTGTTTTTGTTGCTTGTGCCTTTGAGGTCGTAGTCATGAATTATTTGCCAGACCAATGCCCAGGAGAGTTTTCCCTAAGTTTTCTCCTAGTATTTTTATATTTTCAGGTCTTGCATTTAAATTTTTAATCCATCTTCAGTTGATTTTTATATATGGTAAGAGATAAGGGTCCAAGTTCATTATTTTGCATGTGGCAATCCAATTTTCTCATTTATTGAAAAGGGTATCCTTTCCCTAGTGTATGTTTTTGTCAACTTTGTCAAAGTTCATGAATAGACACTTCAAAAGAAGACACACAAATGGCCAACAAACTATGAAAAAATGTTTAATATCACTGATCATCTGTAAAACGCAAATTAAAACTACAATGAGATATCATCATACACCAGTATGAATGGCTATTATTAAAAAGTCAAAAATAACATATTGGTGAGGAAATGCAAAGAAAATGCTTATACACTGTTGGTGGGAATGTAAATTAGTACAACCTCTATGGAAAACAGTATGGAAATTTCACAAAAAACTAAAAACAAAACTATGATTCAATCCAGAATCCCACTGCTGGGCATCTACCCAAAGGAAAAGAAATCATAATATCAAAAAGATACCTACACTTGTATGTTTATAACAGCACTATTCACAATAGCAAAGAAATGGAATTCACTGATGGACCTTCCTAAGGGTCCATCAGTGAATGACTGGATTAAGAAACTGTCATATATATGCACAATGGAATATTATTCAGCCATAAAAAAGTATGAAATCATGTCTTTTGTAGCAACATGGATGGAACCAGAGGCCATTATCTTAAGTGAAATAACTCAGAAACAGAAAGTCAAATACCGCATGCTCTTACTTACAAGTGGGACTTAAATAATGTGTATGCACAGACATCAAGTATGGAAAAATAGACATTGGAGACTTGGACGGGTGGGAGGGTGGATGGGGGTGGGGATGAGAAATTACTTAATGAGCGCTATGTACATCATTAAGGTGATGGTTACACACTAAAAGCCCAGACTTCACCATTATGTAATATCTCCATATAACAAAACTGCACTTGTACCCCTTAAATTTATATTTTTAAAAATCTGGTATAACTGGAAAACAGTGTGACTCATTTAGGGCTCCAGCAGAAAATAAGATGACATACATGAATTGGGAAAACTAAACTAATAAAGGGAAATTAATAAAGGGATTATTAACAAAGTTGTGAAAAGCTCCATTACTATTCCAGGCCACAACTTGAAGCAAGAGAGGCTCTGTAAAAAGGGCCTGTGCTGAAGTCTTAGGTTTCTATTGCTGTGAAAGAAGGAGGGAAGGAAGGAAGGAAAGGAAGGAAGGAAGGAAAAGAAGGAAGGAAGGAAGGAAGGAAGGAAGGAAGGAAGGAAGGAAGGAAGGAAGGAAGGAAGGAAGGAAGGAAGGAAGGAAGAAAGGCGGGCCTGTGGACAGGAGCTGAGACTTCTAGTTGACTCCATGGAAGACACTAAGTAATTAAGTACTTTCCTTTCATTCTACAATCTCCTGTCTGTGTTGCTCATTAACCAAATCCATCTGGAAGCCCAGGGTCAAGGGAGTCCATTGTATACTTCATACAAGTCAGTCTCCAGGGGACAAGTAGGAGTGAAGAAGGATGGAAAGTGGATCTGGAAGAGCAAGCAGCAGATATCCAGAATGAAGGTGGATCAGGGTAGGGGAGAGGCCAAAAGAGCAAAAGCAAGAATGAGAGTCACAGAGAGAATAGGAATGAACATGATGTTGAGTAAATACTTAGATGACAACTTCAATATTAGGATAACATGCTGAGTTTTAATTGCCTGTGAGGCAGCCAAGTGTGGCTATCCAGCAGGCAGTCACATACCAGGGCTTGAAGCTTAGGATGAGACTGACTGCCCAAGCAGCACAAATAGAGTGACAATGACAGAGAAGAAGTAAGTACTTAACACATAGATTTGCATTTTTCACCACCCATTTACTTTTAATCAAATGCGTTTGATTTTTTTCTCTATCACTCACTGAAATTGCATTTAATAAAGCTGCCAAATCCAATAGACACTATCTAGTCCTTATCTTTGTCATCCTCTTGTCTCTTGTGAATCATTACCTATTAAATAGTTTTCCTTCCAATATATCTCACTGCATTTTTTTTTTTTTTTTTTTTTTTTTTGGAGATAGGGCCTCGCTCTGTCACTCAGGTTGGAGTGTAGTGGTGCATAACCATAGCTCACTGCAGCCTCTATCTCCCAGGCTCATGCAATCCTTCCACCTCAGCCTCCCAAGTAGCTAGGACTACAGGTGTGTGCCACCACACTGCGATAATTTGTTTTACTAAGGTCTCACTATGTTGCCGAGGCTGTTCTTGAACTCCTGAGCTCAAGTGATCCTCCTGTCTTGACCTCCTAAAGCGCTAGGATTACAGGTGTGACCCACTGTGCTGGCTACATTTTTTAAAAAATATTACTTCTTTCTAGTTCTCTTTCCACCTCCCTGCCTCTCTCTGCCTCTTTTGTAGGTATTTTCCCTCTGTCCTCCATTTCCACAATCACTCCACCCACCATGTCAATGATTCCTATGATTCTATCCTTAGCCCTCCTAATAAACCACAGAGGCCAGAAGTCAGTGGAAGACAAATTTTAAGTATGGAAGGAAGGAAGGAAGGAAGGAAGGAAGGAAGGAAGGAAGGAAGGAAGGAAGGAAGGAAGGAAGGGAGGAGGGAGGGAGGGAGGGAGGGAAGGAGGGAGGGAAGGAGGGAAGGAGGGAGGGAAGGAGGGAGGGAGGGAGGGAGGAGGGAGGGAGGGAGGGAGGGAAGGGAAAGAAACATGCTGTAACCCTATATGTGAGAACTCTATTATTTCAAGCAAAACTATCCTTTAAGAATGAAGGAGAAATTAAGACATTTCTAGATGAACAAAAACTGAGCTAATTCATCATTAGTAGACCTGCCATACAAGAAATGCCAAAGGGAGTTCTTTAGGCTAAAATGGAAGGACACTAGACAGAAGTCACAAGGAAAATTAGAAAATATTACATATGAATACAAAAACACAACATTCTAAAACTCACGGAATGCAGCTAGAAGTAGTACTTAAGTGAAAAATTTATAGCTGTAAATGCCTATATTAAAAAAGAAGAAAGACCTTAATTCGGTGGCCTAGGACTTGGCCTTGAGAGGTAGAAAAAGCAGAGAAAACTAAATCCCAAGCAAGCAGAAGGAAAAAATAAATAAATATTAGAGCAGATATAAAAGAAATCGATTATAGAAAAACAGGGAAAATCAGTAAAACCAAAATTTGGTTCTTTGAAAAAATCTACAAAATCAGCAAACCTTTAGCTAGACTGACCAACAAAAATAAAGAAAAAAGATTCAAATTACTAATACTAAAATCACAAATGAAACAGGATGGCAGTACTACAGAATTTACAGAAATAAAAAGAATTATAAGTAAAAATCTGAGCAACTAAATGCCAACAAATGAAATAAACTAAATGAAATTATGAAATTCCTAGAAAGACTACCAAAACTGGCTCAAGAAGAAACAGAAAGTTTAACAGGCCTATAATAAGTAAAGATATTGAATTAATAAATTTTCAAACTTCCCACAAAGAAAAGCTGATGACCAGATGGCTTCGCTGGTGAATTCTATGAAAAATGTAAAAAAGAATTAAAACAAATTCTTTACCAATGCTTTATAAAAGAGCTCAGTAAACAAGGAGTGGAAGGGAACATCCTAAACCTAATAAAAGGCATCATGAAAAAAACCCACAACTAACATGACACTTAATACTGATAGACTGAAAGGCTCTATTCTCATCACTTCTATTCAACATTGTACTGGAGGCTCTAGTCAAGGCAATTAGGCAAGAAAAACAAAAGGCATCTAGATTGGAAGAGAAGAAACAAAATTATCTCTACTTGCAGATGACATGGCCTTGTATATAGAAAATCCTAAAGAATCCACAAAGAAACTATCAGGGCCAATAGATGCAGCAAGCTTAGAGAGTACAAAATAAATAAAAAATTAATTATATTTCTATTTACTAGCAATGAATAATCCATAAATGAAATTGAGGACACAATTCCATTTATAATGGCATCAGCAAGAAAAACACTTGTGAAAAATATAACCTAAAAAGGCACAAAACATATACCCTGCTGCAATTCAAGCATGTTGGGAGGCCGAGGTGGGCGGATCACGAGGTCAGGACATTGAGACCATTCTGGCTAACATGGGGAAATGCTGTCTCTACTAAAAATACGAAAAATTAGCCGGGTATGGCGGCACGCACCTGTAGTCCCAGCTATAAGGAGGCTGAGGCAGGAGAATCGCTTGAACCTGGGAGGTGGAGGCTGCAATGAGCCAAGATCACACCACTGCACTCCAGCCTGGGGGACAGAGCATGACTCCATCTCAGAAAAAAAAAAAAAAAAAATATATATACCCTGTAAGCTACAAAACATTGTTGAAGAAAATTAAAGAAGACCTAAATGAGAAGACAGTCCATGTTCATTGATTCAAAAACTTACTATTGCTAACTGGCAATACTCCCCAAATTGATCTATAGATTCAATGCAATCACTATCAAAATTCCAGAGGTCTTTTTTTTTTTGCAAAAATTGATAAGCTGATCCAAAAATTTGTATGAAAATGAAAGGGGACCAGGCACAGTAGCTCGTGCCTGTAATCTCAGTACTTTGGGAGGCCAAGGCATTTTCCCTCTGTCCTCCATTTCTGCAATCACTCCACCCACCATGTTGATGATTCCTATGATTCTATCCTTAGCCCTCCTCATAAGGAGGCCAGAAGTCAGTGGAAGACAAATTTAAAGTACAGAAGGAAGGAAGGAAGGAAGGAAGGAAGGAAGGAAGGAAGGAAGGAAGGAAGGAAGGAAGGAAGGAAGGAAGGACAGACAAATGCGGCCAGGAGTTTGAGGTCAGGAGTTTGAGACCAGCCTGGCCAACACAGCAAAACCCTGTCTCTACTAAAAATAGAAAAAGTAGCCTGGCGTGATGGCACACACCTGTGATCCCAGCTACTTGGGAGGCTGAGGCAGGAGAATTGCCTGAACCCGGGAGGCAGAGGTTGCAGTGAGCCAGGATTGCACCATTGCACTCCAGCCTGGGTGACAAGAGTAAAACTCCATCTCAAAAAAGAAAATGCAAGGGATCCAGAAGAGCCAAACAATCCAGAAAAAGAACAAAATTGGCACAGTCACATTCCCAACTTCAAAACTTCCTACACAACTACAGTAATCAAGCCTGTGTGGGATTAGCCTAAAGACAGATATAAAGATCAAGTGACTTTCAACAAGGATGCCAATACAATTCAGTGTGATAAAGAATAGTCTTTTCAACATATCGTAGTGATATCCACATGTAAAAAAATAAATAAGTATAGTTGGACTCCTTCTTTACACCATGCAAATTAACTCAAAATGGATCAAAGACTTAAACTGAAGAACTAAAACCACAAACTCTTAGAAGAAACCATAGGTGTTAATCTTTGTGACTTTGGATTAGGCAATAGTTTCTTTGCTATGACACCAAAAGAACAAGCATCCAAAGAAAATAATAGATAAAGAAGACTTCATCAAAATTTAAAACTTTTGTGCTTCAAAGACAATACCAAGGAAGTAAAAAAGACAACTCACAGTATGGAGAAAATATTTGCAAATCATATATCTATAAGGCTCTAGTATTCAGAACACACAAAGATCTCTTATAACTCAATGATAAAAAGATAACAAAATGGGCATGAATGTACACAAGGGATCTTAATAGACATTTCTTCAAAGAAGAAATACAAATAACCAATAAGCACATGAAAAGATGTTCAACATAATTACTTATTAGAGAAATACAAATAAAAACTACAGTGAGATACCACCTCATATCTACTGAGATGGCCATAATAAAAAAGATGAATAATAATCAATGCTGGCGAGAATCTGGAGAAACTGGAACCCTCATACATGCTGGTGGGAATGTAGAAAGCTGCAGTCACGGTAGAAAATAGTTTCTCAAAATGTTAAACATGGACTTACCATATGCGCCAACACTTCCACTCTTAGGTACGTATTGATTCAAGCAGCAACATGGATGAAACTTGAAAACATTAAACTAAATGAAAGAAGGCTATATATTATGTGATGCCATTTATGTGAAATGTACAAAATAAGCAATTCTGGAGACACAGAGGGTAAATTAGTGTTTTCCAAGGGCTGGAGGGAAAAGAGAATGGGGAGTCACTGCTAATGGGTATAGGATTTATTTTGGAGGTGATAAAAATCTGTGGTTATATAAGATGAATAAAATATTTTTAAAATATTCTATAATTAGTGAAAATGATTACACAAACTTATGAATATACTAAAACCCATTGAATTATATACTTTAAAGGGGGTGAATTTTATGGTATGTGAATTATATCTCAAAAAAAAGAAAAGGGGATCTTCTGACCCCCAAGCCCTAGTCCTCTTCCATGGAGGCAATTAATGTTACTTGTTTCTTAGATACCATCCCTGAAATAGACTGTATATATACCAACGTATATTTGTGGGTCTATAGGTCCCTTATTGAAAACAGAAATATAAGCATAGCAGACACATTGTTCTAGACTCTTTTTTCCTCTTTATAACTTCAAGATCATTCTTTACACTGCAACTTGGAGATTATTCCATTTCAGCATATGTAAGTATTCTTTATTCATTTTTATTTGGGGATATTCTATAATTTAGTTGGCTAGTCTTTTGCTGTTCCAAATAACGTTGCAATTAATTTCTTTGTATATCTTTCTAGCACAAGTGTATGAGTGGAATACATTTTGAGAAGTAAAATTTCTGGTTTGAAATTTTTTTATTTTATTTTGATAACTTGCCATTATTGATGTACTAATGTCTTTCTCACTTGATTATGAGTTCCTTGAAAAAAGGGACCATGTCTGTTTTGTTGACCAGGGTACATCTAGATTACAGCACACTGTCTGACATACTGCTTAATATATTTGTAGATTGACAAGCCTATGTGTTTTATTGTATAAAGTGTCAAACGGAAATGCAAAGCTATACTGCTCAAAAACTTACGATCTAGTTTATAGGAATTGTTTACAGGAATTGATCTAGAGATAGAGGATTTTCTTTTTCTTTTTTTTTTTTTTTTTTTTTTACTTTTTATCTAGTTATTTGATTTTTATTTTTCCTTTCCTACTCTGTTAATAGTATGTTTTGGAAAATTGTGGAATCAATTGCAATGTATCATTCTAAGAAAGACAGAATCCCTTAATCTCATCTGAATATATATACATATATTTTAATAAATATCTATTTCTTATATTTCAGTATTCTATATTTCAGTTATTAAAAAGAGAGAATGGGGTTGATTTGCAACAAAGAGACCTAATAGTGACATCTGCTGGAAAAAAAAAGTCAGAATAAAATTTGAACCATTAAATCTTTTTAAAATTTTAGACCAGTTTTATTTTTCTATTAATCAGGAAGAAATGTGTTATTTTATGACAGGAATGTTTGTAATAAGTAAATATAATTGTTTAGGGGAGGCTCTTTTATGTTCTACAAAATTACAGGAAATAATATATTTTCTTTTTTTAGGATAAAGTCATTTTGGGAACCGATTACCCCTTTCCATTAGGTGAGCTGGAACCTGGGAAACTAATAGAGTCCATGGAAGAATTTGATGAAGAAACAAAGGTATAATGTCATTTACTTCACGGTTTTATTACTGACTTTTCCTGCTCTGAGTTTGGTTTCAGAGCACTTTGATACATGAAAACAAAGAACAGAGAAACCATTACACTGAATTCCCTAAAATATTCTCTATCTCCATAAATAGCTAAACTATTAAAGGACAAAAAAAAATGACAAAGCTGAAAGTCAGCCTAGTACAACTAAATTCATAAACCCAAGAAATTGTATAGAAGCATATGATAATAAAATATCCCTGCATGTTAGATGGATCATAAGAAAAATGTATAAATTTTTTCTATATTATTTCTGTTACAAATCTACCAATCTCAAAAGTTGTAAGAACTCTAGTTGTAATGAAATAGTAATTCATTAGATAATGAAACTAAAGTCTCAATTAAAAGGACCCAAGGAATCAGATCCTTCAAGTAACTGGACTTCTTTTTTTTTCTTTTTTTTACCAGCGTTTGACTTTTAAGGCAGGTAGATGATACTAATATGTGCTATAATGCTACTATTACCTAGTCTACCCCTTAGACTCCTAAACCAAGATGAGTTTAAAATAAAATGCAGTGTCTTCAGGTTCCCTCTCCTTTGCCACTCCTTCCACACCCCCATCCTCCAAAAAAATAAGTCCTTCCTAAGACCTTCACTGCCCACCACTCCCAGAGGTCACAGATGGCCAAAAATAACAGCACGAGACTATATAAACTCTTAATAAATCTTACAAAAGTCTTAGTTGTAATCCTTTTGCATAATTCTTGTCTTTCTTCTAAACTAGAATCCAAGTTACCTTGAACTCTCTCTCCCTTAATCATTAAAGATACTGTTCATCAAATCTTCTCAATAGGCTTAAAGCACATTAACAGATGCCAAGAAGAATTCATTCTTCAGTATACTAGTTACAAGTTATTAACTAGGAAACCTCAGACTATTTTACACAGAAAGTGTCCCCTTTGGCATTAAAAGTCTTGAACTGACTTACCGAATATTGTTAAATATTTACCTGCTTCCTTCCTAAAGTAGGAAGCTGTCGTAAAGACATTTTTGATCTTTTTTTTTTAAACAAGAAAGGTTGAAAATGAAAAACTTTCTATTAACCAAAATTAAACAGAAACCAGATGACCCCAAATATCCTGATTAAAAATTTAATGGAATAATAGTAATTATTACTACATGCCTTTTATTGTTTATTCTTATCACTTTCAAGTTTATCACTTTCAAGTTTTTTTTTATAATCTTGCATAAGAAAAAGTGATTGCTTATCACTTTCAAGCTTTTTTTAATAATCTTGCATAAGAAAAAGTGATTGCTTATCACTTTCAAGTTTTTTTAATAATCTTGCATACAGGCTTTATACTGACACACATTCACAATGACATTCTGTACAAGGTTACTCATTGTAACACTGTAATACTGAAAACAATCTTTAAGGGAATAGTTAAATAAATCTTAATATATCCACACAATGGAAATTACGCCACTATAAATAAATTAGAAATCAATTTCCAAGATATATTAAATTTTTAAAAGCAAGGTACAAAACAATTTGTGTAGTATACTTTCATTTGTAGATTGAATATATCTTTTGTGAAAAAGAATCTTTATATGCCTGGATATAAGTATTTGTTTATGCAGTATAAACATAAAATATCTCTGGAACATAAACAAGAAACTGATAACTCTGGGAAGAAAAAGGTATTTGGATGGCAGTAGTGGAATGAAGTATCTATCCATTTTATACATTTTGAATTTCGAACCATGCGAAGGTAAATACCACTAAAGAAATTTAAAATAAAATACATAAATTCATTTGATAAGTACAACAACATTGGAAGGTACAGCAGTCCCCCCCTTATCCTCAGTTTTGCCTTCTACAGTTTCTCTTACCCCAGTCAACCACAGTCCAAAAATATTAAATGGAAAATTCCAGAAATAAACAATTCATAAGTTTTAAATTGCATGCAATTCTGAGTAGCATGGTGTAAGCTTACACACTGTCCTGCTCTCTCCAGCCCAAGATGTGAATCATCCCTTTGTCCAGTGTCTCCATGCTGTATCCACTCCCTCCCCATTAGTCACTTAGTAGCTATCTTGGTGATCAGATGGACTGTCGCCATATTATCATGCTTGTGCTCAACTCACCCTTATTTTACTTAGTAATGGCCCCAAAGCACAAGAGTAGTAATGCTGGCAATTCAGATGTGCCCAAGAGAAGCTGTAAAGTGCTTCCTTTAAGTGAAAAGGCGAAAGTTCTCAACTTAATAAGAAAAGAAAGAAAAATTATATGTTGAGGTTGCTGAGATCTTACTTTGTAAGAATGCATCTTCTATCTATGAAACTGTGAAGAAGGAAAAAGAAATTTGTGCACAGTATATATAGGATTTTACATAGCATCCACAGAGGGTCTTGGAACATATCCTTCATAGATAAGGGGGGGACTGCTGTATACAGGTAGATGCATTCTACCATGAAGATATAGAGAAAGAAAACAAGACTTGGGAGTTGAGTGACTTGCCAAAGGCAATATAACTGGTAGGTTATAGCAAATTGATGCAATCCCAAATCCCTTGACTCGAGGAGCAGATCTCCATCCAACACTCTAAAGGATACATGGTACTAAGCTATCTTAAAAGATAAAGCATATGGTTCCTCCTAGCCACAATAGTCACTTCTGAAATGTTCCTCTAGAGGAGGATGGCCTATGTATGCATTGGGGAAGAACCCTAAGAGGTCCAGCCTCAAATCACCCACTTTTCAAGACTGTGTAAGAACCCTGAAGTGGTCATAATATAGAAGGACACATTAATGGTATGGATGTCACACAACCCCATACGTTTCTTCCATCCTCAGCTACCCATACCTGTCCTTTGCAAGCTGGATAAACAAATCAGTTAGGGTATCACAAAGTTACTTCTTAAATCTCTTCTTTCGGCAGAGTTGATATAGTTTATAGCTGGGGAGTCCATTTCTTATGTGAAAATGTTGAGATGTACAGATTTGTACCCTCATCTGAGACCCTCCATTTATATCACTTCTCTTGCTCTGAAAAAGCTTAACTTTTATTTGGGGTCATGTGAAAACAACAACACATATGCCTAGCAGCTGGGGGATGGCTAGATGACTTCGGGGCGCCTTTTGCAGCCCTCTTGTCCCACAGACCTAACTGTACCTTTTCTCTGTATTTGCCTCCAAATGGTCTTAAGATTCAACCTGTTCGAGGGTCCAGTTTCCAAACAAGGCCACCTCCTAAAGAGGGCTCTCCCCTTTTTAAGTCTCTTCTCTCCCCCTACAATCAATCAAGTTTCAGATTTAGATTTCAAATAGCGGGGCAAAACATAGGTCAAGAGGATTTTGCTAAGAGATTCACCGTATAACCTGCTAATATTTTTCTCTCATATTGGGGAGCTAATTTTTTTAAACCTGATCAATGTAGTACTTAAAAGTACTTAAAAAACAACCAATAATGCTTTAAAATAAAATATTTTCTTTTCTTTTCAGAATAAACTCAAAGCCAGCAATGCCCTGGCATTTTTGGGTCTTGAGAGAAAACAATTTGAATGACTGAATTTACTACAATGGCAAACTTTCAAAAGGATATTTCATTTTTGTTTCTAAATATGTATCAACAGGTATTAACAAAATCCTATTTTGAACTGTTTTACTCAGAAATAGAATCTCCAAAATATCCTAAATTATTCATAATAAAAATGATTCATAAGTGTTTTCATTCTGAAAAGCAGTACTTCATTTCATGTGCAAATAAAAAATTATTTTCCCAGTGCTCTTTTAATTAATCTGGAGAAATACAAAATAAAATGTCATTAATGATTTTATGGAGAAAGATTCATCCTAGAGGGCTCAGGTAGGTTGTCTATTTTGAATAAAGGTATATGAATTGGACTCAAATAACCTGTTCCATCCACCTTTAATACCTACCATTAGCCCAGAACTGGGCTAGGAATGCTTCAGCCTCCACAAAATAAGTAACATATGGAATATCCATACTCAGGGAGCTTCCAGACCAATTAAGGAGGTAAGAGATGTTCATGGAATAATTATTAAGCTATAAACTTTGACTTTGAGTGTCAAAGAAGAGGAATTCACTTTGTCTAAAACTGTGAAGCAGATCTTCACAGAGGGTGGAACATGAGAGTCCAGGAAATGAATAAGAAATTTTTAGGGTTAGAGGATGGGAAACAGGAAGGCAAAACTATGGGAACACAGCTGTGATTTCAGACTGAATGAGACATCCCTTTTAAAAGTTTTTGTCTATAAATTCACTTCTACCAGAAGCTCTTTTGATTTTAAAATATTGAGCAGAATGTATAAAGTTAACTATGGAAAGTTAATAGGCAATACTAGGGTAGCCTTGTTTTACCCATTTCATTTATGGTTCCACTTGGGCTGCTGAAAAGGAACTTGGTTCTGGGATGGGTGATGAACATCTATGGTTCATCTGCCTCTGATTGAATTTCAAAACCAAGCATGATTTTTCAAAACCACCCTCTTGCTTTGGATTCATTCATTCTTTTCCCTTCCATTCATCTAGAAAATCAAGAGTTGAGTATTGACATGTAATTTGTGCTGACCCCTTTCCAGAATAAAGATGAGATCTAATTCTTACTTCACTATGCTCATGCCATTGTTTTCATTTTATATAGTTCACTGCCCCACCTCCTTCTCACCCTGCCCCCCACCATTTCTTTCTAGAACTTTACCCACCCACCACTCTGCTTATTGCTCCAATCTGCCCAAAAAGGAAAAACAAAGTTGAACAAAGGAACAACATGAACTCTATGTTATTTTTTCCTTTCCCAATCTTTGGGGTTAATGTTTACACTTTTTCAAATATTCTATATTTGAGCACTCTGAACATAGCATTTAATGATTGTTTTATTATAAAAAGTAACCCAATCACTTTATTCAATATTATACACACACATCACATGCAGAGTGAATGGATACATTCATATTCACATGTTTTCTATGTGCCAGAACTATAGGAATGTTCCAGGCACTGGGGGTATAGATGTAAACAAACAAGATAAAATTCCTTCTCTGACAAAACCTACAATCTGAAGAGTGAGAAACATAAATAAGGTAAGGAAGAAGAAAAAGAGGAATAAAAGGAGGAACAGACGGAGCAAAGGAAGGAAATTTTTCTTATACTGATAAACACTATGAAGAAATTAAAACGAAAATATGGTAGTGACTAGGAGAAAGATGGGGGTAAAACATTGAATTGTAGAGTCAGAGAAGGCCTCTTTAAAGTGGACTTTCAACTGAGATTTGAATGATAGAACAGGGAAGAAAATGCAAAGGTTCTGAGGCAAGAAAGCTCGTGATGAGTTTGTGAGCAAGGAAGAGAGATAGGGTAGGAAGCCAAAAAGTTGGCTAGATCAGTAGATCATGGTTAAGGGTTGAGGTTTTTTTTGTTTTGTTTTGTTTTTTTGTTTTGTTTTGTTTTGTTTTTGTGATAGAATCTCAGTCTGTCACCAGGCTGGAGTGCAGTGGCGCGATCTCGGCTCACTGCAACCTCTGACTCCCTGGTTCAAGTGATTCTCCTGCCTGAGCCTCCTGAGTAGCTGGGATTACAGGCATGCACCACCACATCCAGCTAATTTTTGTTTTTGTTTGTTTTAGTAGAGACAGGGTTTCACCCTGTTGGCCAGGATGGTCTTGATCTCCTGACCTCGTGATTCTCCTGCCTTGGCCTCCCAAAGTGCTGGGATTACAGGCATGAGCCACCGCGCCTGGCCAAGATTTTTATATTGTTTTATAGGAAACCATTGAAGACTTTTTAATAGGTCTGTGACATGCTCGGACTTATGTTATTCTTTTAAAACAAACAAAAAAAAAATAGCAGGGTGCAGTGGCTTACACCAGTAATCCCAACACTTTGAGAGGCTGAGGCAGGAGGATTGCTTGAAGCCAGGAGACTGAGACCAGCCTGGGCAACACAGCAATCTCTATAAAAAAAATTTTTTTTTTAATTAGCTGGGTGTGGTGGCTCATTCCTGTAGTCTCAGCTACTCAGGAGGCTGGAGTGGGAGGATGGCTTAAACCCAGGAGTTCGAGGCTGCAGTGAACTAGGATCATGCCACTGCACTCCAGCCTGGGTGACAGAGTGAGCCCTGTCTCAGAAAAAAGAAATAAGAGGAAAGGAGAGGAGAGAAGAGGAGAGGAGAGGGAAGGAGAGGAGGGGAGGGGAGGGGAGAAAAAAAAGAAAAAAGAAACCCATATACATTAACAGCTTTTTAGAGACTTATTAAAGGGAGTCAAGAAAGGACGTTGGAGGCTAGGCAAGAAATGATGGTGACTCAGGCACAAATACAAGAATGGGGATCATGAGATATGTTTGTAGGCAGAACTAACAGCATTTAATGATGGACTAAATGTGAGGAAGAGGGAGGAAGGGGAGGAAAGAAATCAAGGCTGACTCCTGGGTGTGTGAATGTGAAGTGTGTGTACACATGTGCACACCATGCTTTTGTCAATCAGTCTCCTATATCTGGACATTTAAATAATTCCTAATGTTTTGCAATTATAAATAATACTGCAATAAAATTTGATTAATTTCCCAAATCATACATATGGATAAACTACAACTCTGATTGGATCAAAGATTTAACTCTAAAATATTAAACTAGGCAGGTACTAGAAGAAAAGATGAGAGAATTCCTCTTTAATCTGGGTGTAAAGAGGGTTTTCTAACTATGACTTTCCTGGGCACATAATCCTGGTGACATTTAAGCTTTGAGATGATTAATGGTAGTTAATGGTGTTAAACTCATCCATACTTTAAACATAGGTGCTTTGATTCCCACGCTTTTCACTTGAACAGCTGGGTAGATTAATTACCGTTTACCATAATGAAGAAGACTATGGGAGAAACAGTCTTGAGAGGAAAGAGAATCAACAGTTCTGTAGTTGAACTTGTTATATTTCAGATGCCTCTAGACATTTAAGTAGGAATGTCAAGTAAGCACTTGAATGTACTAGTCTGGAGAGTTCAAGAGACAGGCTGGGAAAAATCACCAGTGTATAAAAGGTATTTAAAGAAATGAGACTGGATGAAATTACCTGGCGAAAAAGTAGAGCAGAGACGCAAAAGACCCTAGGCCTATTTCCTGGGATTCACTAACACTTAGAAGTTAACGCCAGGCTGCGCAGTGAAGAAAATGAGTAGACAGCTCATGTGCACGTTTTCTGTTTAAATAAATGTAAAAACTGCCAAAAAAAAAAAAAAAAAAAAAAGGAAGTTAGATGAAGGCTATACAAAAATTAGCCGGGCGTGGTGGCACGAGCCTGTAATCCCAGCTACTCGGGAAGCTGAGGCAGGAGAATCACTTGAACCCGGGAGGCGGAGGTTGCAGTGAGCCGAGATCGCGCCACTGCACTCCAGCCTGGGTGACAGAGCGAGACTCTGTCTCAAACAAAAACAAAACAAAACAAAAGTTAGATGAAGGCACCAGCTTTGTGCACAGAAGAGTAGCCAGTGAGTAGGAGGAAAACTAGGAAAATATACTCAGGAGTCAAGAACAGACAATGTTTCAAGAAGTCCTAACAGCTTTAGGCATACACACACACACACACACACACACACACACACACACAATCAAAGCTACAATACTATGGTATTCAACAGAACCATATGCCTCAGATATAACTCAATCCCTTTATCCCAAAATTTAATTCCACTTTTTATAGTCCCAACCCTGATGAATGGCATCGACCAGTCACCTAATTCTTCTCCTTCACCCATATGAATATACCATTAAATCCAAAAGATTCAATCCATTTCATATCTTTTATTTCTTATCTGTTCTTTCCTCCACATGGCTTCCAACTAAATTCAGGTCATCATCTATGAGCAGGATATTGAAATAATCCCTTATTTGTACCCCTGCCCTGCCCCTTGGCTTAGTCTGGTACAACCCATCTTCTACCTTGGTGCCAGAGAAAAATGTCCAAAGTATGTATTTGATTGTATCACTTTCTCTGTTAAAATTCCTCAGGACCTAAAGTGGTGGTTTCTAGGCTTTGGGATTTCATTGCTCAGTAACTCCCCCTTCAAAAAAACAAAAACAAAAACAAAAAAGGACTGCTATCTCTAACAGAGCACACCTCTCATTTCGAGTTGTGATTCCTATCTTCCTTCTAGACTGGACTTCCTTGACGGATGACCTATGCCTTCATTCACTCATGCATTCAACAAAATTTATTCAGCACTTATTATGGGCCAAGAACCATGCTAGATTCTGAGAGTATGAAAAAAGCAAACATGGTTCCTGCCCTCAGTTGTGCTTATAACCTAGTTAGGGAGACATGTATCAAGTAAGCAACAAATCGATAAAAAATTGCTACCACGACAGGAGCTATGAGGGAAAGGCGCACAGTGTGTAGAAAGCTTATTATAAAGGATTTGTCCTAGTCAGAGTCACAAAAAGATTTTTCAGAAAAAAGTTTTGCTTGGGCCGGGCGCGGTGGCTCAAGCCTGTAATCCCAGCACTTTGGGAGGCCGAGACGGGCGGATCACAAGGTCAGGAGATCAAGACCATCCTGGCTAACACGGTGAAACCCCGTCTCTACTAAAAACACAAAAAACTAGCCGGGCGAGGTGGCGGCGCCTGTGGTCCCAGCTACTCGGGAGGCTGAGGCAGGAGAATGGCGTGAACCCGGGAGGCGGAGCTTGCAGTGAGCTGAGATCTGGCCACTGCACTCCAGCCTGGGCGACAGAGCGAGACTCCGTCTCAAAAAAAAAAAAAAAAAAAAAAAAAAGTTTTGCTTGAGCTAGGATCTGAAAGCAAACAAGAGCTAAAAGGTTAAAAGGGAAGGGAAGAGTATTCCAGGCAGAAGAAACAGGATAAACGAAAGCCTTGTGTCTGTGTAGGAAAACAGCCATTGTATGGCAAGAGTGACTCCATCTGGAAGGGGACTCGCCATGATAACTGATGTCTGAACACAGCATACCAAGGTGTTCTGCAGCAAGGTCTTTAAGCAATGCCTGTAGCATTTATAGCCGTGCATAAAGATGCTTATCTAACCTCCCCAGTAGTCATGAGTTTCAGCAAGAAGGTCTGAGATGTAATCAGCTGCACCTGTTTGTACCCTAAAAGCTTGCCATACAAAGGACACTTTCTGAACGGTGAATGCAGGGACCCACCATTGCATGGCTACCCCAGATATCACTTCTGTTTGTCAGAGGCTGTTAAATATTTCTTTCTGAGAAACTGAATTTGTCAGCCTCTTTCTTCACCCTCTCACCTTGAGGGTGGGTTTGCATAGACCTGCTCACCATGGAACAGGCAGGAGAGAACACAGCAAGAAAGAAAATCACTGTGGCTGAAGATGACAAAGGAAGACATTCTTGGTAAAAAGTGACAAGATCATGTGAGGCCATAAGTCAGTTGAGGAATTTTGTATATTGAAAAGCTGTGAGAACTCACAAAATGGGAGAAAATATTTGCAAACTACCCGTCTGACAAGGGATTAAGAACCAGAATCTGTAAGATGCTCAAACTCTACAAGAAAAAAATTTAATAATTTTTAATTTTTAAATTTTTAAAAAAATTATTATTTTTTTAAAATTATAATTATTTTAAAATTATTTTAAAATTTTAAAATTAAAATATTATTATTTAAAAAAATTTAATAATCTGATTTTAAAATGGGCAAAAGATTTGAATAGACATTTCTCAAAAGAAGACATACAAATGGTAGACAGGCATATGAAAATGTCCTCAGTATAATGATTCATCAGAGAAATGCAAATCAAAACTATAGTGACATATCATCTCACCCCAGTAAAAACGGCATTTTTCCAAAAGACAACCAATAACAAATGCTGGCAAGGATATGGAGAAAAGGGAACGCTTGTCCACTGTTGGTGGGAATGTAAATTAGTACAACCACACTGGGTAACAGTTTGGAGGTTCTTCAAAAAACTAAAAATAGATCTACTACGTGATCTAGTAATCCCACTGCTGGGTATATACCCAAAAGAAAGGAAGTCAGTATATCAAAAGTATATCTGCACTCTCATATTTGTTGCAGCTGTGTTCACAATAGCCAAGATTTGGAAATAAGTATTCATCAAGAGATGAATAGATAAATAAACTGTGGTACATATACACAATGGAGTACTAGTCAGCCATAAAAAAGAATGAGATCCTGTCATTTGCAACAACGGATGGAACTGGAGGTTGTTATGTTAAGTGAAATAAGCCAGGAACAGAAAAACAAACTTTGCATGTTCTCACTTATTTGTGGGAGCAAAAAATTAAAATAATTGAATTTACAGACAGAGAGAGTAAAAGGATGATTACCAGAGACTGAAGTGGATAATGGGTTGGGGAATGGGAATGGCTAATGGGTATCAAAAGTAGTTAGAAAAAATGAATAAGATCTCATATGTGATAGCACAATAGGTGACTATTATAGTCAATAATAATTTAATTATACCTTTAAAAATAACTGAAAGTATATAACTGAGTTGTTTGTGACACAAAGGATAAATGTATGAGGGGGATAGATACCCAATTTACCAAAACGTGATTAATATGCATTGCATACCTGTATCAAAATATCTCATGTAGCCCATACTATGTACCCACAAAAATTAAAAATTAAAAAAAAAAACAAAAACAAGAGTTGGAGGCAAAGCAGCATGGATTGGAGTCTTATGGTCACAAGCCAAGAAAGGCCTAGAGTCACCAAAAGCTGAAAGAGCCTAGAAACAGATTCTCCCCAATAGTCTTCAGAGGGAGTACAGGCCTGCTGTTTTAGTCCAGTTTTCATTGCTCATAACAGGATACCTGAAACTGAGTAATTACTTCTTAGAGTTACGGAGGCTGAGAAGTCCCAGGTTGAGGGGCCACATCTGGTGAGGGCCTTCTAACTGGTGGGGACTCTCCAGAATCCCAAGGTAGCACAGGGCATCATATGGCAAGGGAGCGGAATGTGCTAGCTCCAGTCTCTTTCTCTTCTTATAAAGCTACCAGTTCCATTACTGTGACAACCCATTAATCCATTAACCTATTAATCCATTCATGAGGGCTCTGCCCTCGTGACCCAATCACCTCTCAATACTGCCACACTGGGGATTAAATTTCAACATGAGTTTGGAAGAGGACAATCATTCAAACCATAGTCCCTGCCAACACATTGATTTTAGATTTCTGGCCTCTAGAATTGCGAGAGAATAAATTTCTCTTGTTTTAAGTCAAAAAACAATACCAAAAGAAAACAAACAACAACAACAACAAAGAAAAGCAATGAGAAGGTTTTTTAGTAGGGGATGGCATTAATTAGAGCTGTTCTGTCTTTTTTTTTTTTTTTAATCCTGCTCCTGTGGGAAAGAATTCAATTTTGAAAAGATTCCTCTGACAGGTTGCAGGACGGCAACAGCTTGCAGGGGAGCTTAACTGAAATAGCTTGGGCCAAGGTGGTGGTAGTGTTGCTGGTGGAGAAACATACGTAATAGACTGCAGAGATAGTAAGAAGGGTCAACAGAAAGGCCTTGGTGATGGGTTAGATATGGGAGATGAGGATTAGAGATATCAAAGATGACCCCTGAGTTTCCGTCTTGCACAAATGGAAGTAGTGCCATTTTACTACAAGAGGCACAGAGAGGAGAGAGAAGACCAGGTTGGAAGGGCAGGATTATGAGTTTAGTTTGGGGAAATATTGAATATTAATGCCTTTGAGACATACAAAAGGGAAAGTCGAGTGTGCAGACTTATGCAGTTTGAATTTCCTAGCACATAGTAACAGCTCCATTAGCATTCACTGGATAAATAAATAGTAAAATAAAAATAAGTAAACAGTAAAAACAAAAATAAGTAAACAGTAAAAAACAGTTTTTTGCTCCTAAAATGAGCAAAGAAAGGAACTGGAAATCAATCTTCACTGAGTATGTTGGCAATTCATGCAGTTCTGAGTGTAATCCAAATGGTGAGGCCTCACAAATTTGTGACTATCTACGATGACTTGAGTGTTCACTATCCTCGTGAGTCTTTCTCCCTGGCTCACCCGCCTAGTAAGCCCTTCTCCTTGGCTCATAGATGGATGTCTTCTCCCCGTGTCTTCACATGGTCTTTCCTCTGTACATGTCTACATCATGATTGACTCTTCTTCTGGGACACCAGTCATACTGGATTAGAGCCCACCCTAATTGACCTAATATGTCCTCATTTTAACTTAATTCCCACTTAAAAGAACCTGCGTCCAAATATAGTCACATTCTGAGCTACTTGGGGTTAACACTTTTGGGACACAATTCAGCCCATAACAAATGCCTTATGTATATTCACAAACCAATCTGGCAATGTCCATACCAGGGATGTCATTTGGTGACAGCAGACATTCTTCTCAGATGCCATTAGCAGCACAAGGTTCTGAGGAAAGGTAAAGAGAATAACCTCCTCAGTACCATATTTGATTGCCTGGCCCTGGAACAACACTGCTTACACAGTGAATCTGCTCATAACGCAGAATCTAGAAAAGTCACTCAGGAAAATCACCTTTTCAGCGTTTTATCTCCTTCCTTATCTACTGCAAGCACTTCTCCAAAAACAACCTTTTTAAAACACTCCCAACACCACCAGATTCCAAAAGAGAAACAACCACTCACAGCCATCCAAGCATCTTTCTCTTTTCCTTGTACAGTACCTTCTCCCACATCCCCTAAAAAGGAAGCCAGTACTGGCTCAGCCTAATTCATATTCCCCGACCAGAAAGCTTAAATCTATTCAACGTAATCACTTTAGATTAACATACCAAGACAAATACCAGCTTTAAATTTGTTTCACTTAGACGATTATGAAGACTTTTCCCAATCAAAATTGAAAAAAGGTAAACTGAAGTTTCCATTTCTGAAAATAAGACTGCTCACAACCTAAAAACGTCAAAGTTTATTTTTAAAAAGTCAACACAAACATATGTAAAAGTTCAAACAGATCAAATTCAACCTATGTCTCCCAGTCTACACCCCTAGAAGGAACGAATTTTACCTGTTTTGTGTGTGTGTATTCTTGCAAACACAGTCTACGATTATACAAGTATTTACATGTATACATTCCTTTTTTCATTTTAAGCAAACAGTAGAATTTGCCCTTTCTGGTACCTTTTAAGTACCTTGCAGGGTACTTAATGCCTTGGTGATCATCCCACATATAAACTGCCTCTTTCTTTTTAATGGGTGGATCCTATGAATGAAGATTACATAGATGCACCATAATCATAGAGTCCTCAATGCATGGACATTCATGTTTCCAAACTTTTGCAATTATGAACTGTTACCAAGAATACCCTTGTTACTGTAAAGGAGTCCCAATCCAGACCCCAAGAGAGGATTCTTGGATCTCACACAAGAAAGAATTTGAGGTAAATCTATAAAGTGAAAGCAAGTTTACTAAGAAAGTAAAGGAATAAAGAATGTCTATTCCACAGGCAGAGCAGCCCCGAGGGCTGCTGGTTGCCTATTTTTTACAGTTATTTCTTGATTATATGTTAAACAGGAGGTGGATTATTCATGTCTCCCCTTTTTTAGACCATATCCCCTTTTTTAGACCATGACGATGAGATGGCATTTGTGAACTGCCATGGTGCCAGTGGGAGTGTCATTTAGCATGCTAATACATTATAATTAGCAAATAATGAGCAGTGAGGATGCCCAGAGGTAACTTTTATCGCCATCTTGGTTTTGGTGGGTTTTAGCTGGCTTCTTTACCACAGACTGTTTTATCAGCAAGGTCTTTATGACCTGTACCTTGTGCTGATTTCCTATCTCATCCTGTGACTTAGAATGTCTAACCTCCTGGGAATGCAGCCCAGTAGGTATCAGGCTTATTTTACCCAGCCCCTACTCAAGAGGGAGTCACTCTGGTTCAAACGCCTCTGGCACCATTATGATATTTGCTCAGCATCTTTTCATATGCCTATTTGCCATCTGTATACCTTCTTTGTGAGGTATTGGTTTAGATCTTTTGCCCATTTTTCAATTGGGTTATTTTCTTATTGCTGAGCGTTAAGAATTCTTTTTTTTTTTTTCATTCACCATCTAATCTTTTAAAAAGTTCTGTGGGTGCATAGTAGGTATATATAATTTATGGGGTATATGAGATATTTTGATACAGGCATGCAATGATGTGAAATAAGCACTTCAGGGAGAGTGGGATCTCCAGCCCCTCAAGCATTTATCCTTTGAGTTATAAACAATCCAATTATATTTTTAAAGTTATTTTAAAATGCATAATTAAGATATGATTGATTATAGTCACCCTGTTGTGCTATCAAACAGGTCTTATTCACACTTTCTTTTTTTGTACTCATCAACCATCCCCATATCCCCATAAGTCCCTCTGCCCACCCTTCTCTCTGGTAAGCATCCTTCTACTCTCTCTGTCCATGAATTCAATTGTTTTGATACTTAGATCCCACAAATAAGTGAGAATATGCAATCTTTGTCTTTCTGTGCCTGGCTTATTTCACTTTACATAATGACCTCTGGTTCCATCCATGTTGTTGCAAATAACAGGATCTCATTCTTTTTTATGGCTGAATAGTACTTCTTGTGTATATGTACCACAGTTTCTTCATCCATTCATCTGTTGATGGACACTTAGGTTCCAATCTTAACTATTGTAAACAGTGCTACCACAAACATGCGAGAGCAGATATCTCTTTGATATACTGATTTCTTTTCTTTTGGGTATATACCTAGCAGGGGGATTCCTGGATCACACGGTAGCTCTAGTTTTTTGAGGAGCCTCTAAACTGTTGTTCACAGTGGTTGTACAATTTATATTCCCAGCAGCAGTGTACAAAGATTTCCCTTTTCTCCACATCCTCACCATCATGTGTTATAGCCTGTTTTTTGGATAAAAGCCATTTTAACTGGGGTGAGATGATATCTCATTATACTTTTGATTTGCATTTCTCTGATGATCCATGATACTGAGAACCTTCCCATATGCTTGTGTGCCATTTGTGTATTTCTTTTGAGAAATGTCTATCCCTATCTTTTATCCATTTTAAAATCAGGTTATTAGATTTTATTTCCTACAGAGTTGTTTGAGCACCTTATAGATTCTGGTTATTAATATATTGTTAAGATGGGTAGTTTGCAAATACTTTCTCTCATTCTGTGGGCTGTCTCTTCCCTTTGTTTTTTGTTATTGTTCTTGTCTTTTTTGTTTGTTTCTTTCTTTTTTTGAGACGGAGTCTTGCTCTGTTACCCAGGCTGCAGGGCAGTGGTGCAATCTCCGCTCACTGCAAGCTCTGCCCCCGGGTTCATGCCATTCTTCTGCCTCAGCCTCCCCAGTAGCTGGGACTACAGGTGCCTGCCACCACGCCTGGCTAATTTTTTTGTATTTTTAGTAGAGATGGAGTTTCACTGTGTTCGCCAGGATGGTCTCGATGTCCTGACCTCATGATCCGCCCGCCTCAGCCTCCCAAAGTGCTGGGATTACAGGCAAGAGCCACAGCGCCCAGCCCTCTTCCCTTTGTTGATTGTATCCTTTGCTGTGCATAAACTTTAACTTGATGTGATCCTATTTGTCCATTTTTGCTTTGGTTGCCTGTGCTTGTTGGGTATTGCTCAGAAATTTTTGGCCAGACAAATGTCCTGGAAATTTTCCCCCATGTTTTCTTGTAGTAGTTTCATAGTTTAAGGTCTTAAAGTCTTTAATTCATTTTTATTTTTTTATAGGACAAGAGATAAGGGCCTAATTTCATTTTTTTGCATACGGACATCCAGTTTTCCCAGCACTATTTATTGAAGAGACTGTCTTTTCCCCAGTGTATGTTCTTGGCACCTTTGTTACAAATGAGTTCACTGTAGGTGTGTGGATTTGTTTCTGGGTTCTCTATTCTATTCTGTTGGTCTATGTATCTGTTTTTATGTGAGTACCATGCTGTTTCGGTGATGAAAGCTCTGTAGTATAATTTGAAGTCAGGTAATGTGATTCCTCCAGGTTTGTTCTTTTTGCTTAGGATAGTTTTGGCTGTTCTGGGTCTTCTGTGACTCCAAATAAATTATAGGATTGTTTTTTCTATTTCTGTGTAGAATGTCATTGATGTTTTGATAGGGATTTCATTGAATCTGTAGATTGCTTTGGGTAATATGGACATTTTAACAATCTTCCAACTCATGATCATGGAATATTTTTCCATTTTTTTGTGTCATCTTCAATTTCTTTCATCAGTGTTTTATAGTTTTCATTATAGAGATATTTTGCTTCTTTGGTTAATTCTTACGTATGTAATTTTATGTGTAAACATTGTAAATGGGATTACTTCTTAATTTCTTTTTCACATTGTTCACTGTTGGCATATAGAAATGTTATTGATCTTTGTGTGTTGATTTTGTATCCTGCAACTTTACTGAATTCGTTGATCAGTTCTAATAGTTTTCCTTTGGAGTCTTCAGGTTTTTCCAAATACAAGATCATATCATCTACAAAGAAAGATAATTTGACTTCTTCCTTTCCAGTTTGGATGCCCTTTATACCTTTCTCTTGTCTGACTGCTTTAGCTAGGACTTCCAGTACTATGTTGAATAATGGTGACAATGGGCATCCTTGTCGACTTCCAGATCTTAAAGGAAAAGCTTTATTTTTTTTCCTATTCAGTATGATACTAGTTGTGGGACTGTCATACATGGCTTTTATTATGTTGAGGTAAGCTCCTTCCATCCCCTGTTTTTTTAGGGTTTTTATCATGAAGGGATGTCAAATTGTATCAAATACTTTTTCAGCATCAATTGAAATGATATGGTTTCCAGTCTTCATTCTGTTGATATGATGTATCACATTGATTTATTTGCAACCATCCTTGCATCCCAGGGATAAATCCCCTTTGGTCATGATGAATGATCTTTCTAATGTATTGTTGAATTCAGTTTGCTGGTATTTTATTGAGGATTTTTGCATCAATATTCATCAGAGATATTGGCCTATAGTTTTCTTTTTTCAATGTGTCTTTGGTTTTAGAATCAGGGTAATACTGGCCTTGTAGAATGAGTTTGGAAGTATTCTCTCTTCCTCTATTTCAGAATAGTTTGTGTAGTATTGGTGTTAGTTCTTCTTTAAATGTTTAGTAGAATTTAGCAGTTAAGCCATCTTAAGAGTTCTTTATCAGACATATGTTTTGCAAATATTTCTTCCTTGGATGTCATTCTCTTAACAGTGTCTTTCACAGAACGGAGGTTTTAGTTTTTTTAATTTTAATTTTAATTTTTGAGATGGAGTTTCACTCTTTGTTGCCCAGGGTGGAGTGCAGTGGCACGATCTCGGCTCACTGCAACCTCCGCCTCCCAGGTGAAGTTGCTTGATCAACTCTCCTATCTCAGCCTCCTGAGTAGCTGTGATTATAGGTGCCTGCCACCATGCCCAGTTAATTTTTTATTTTATTTATTTATTTTTTAGATGGAGTCGCCCTCTGTCGCCCAGGGTGGAGTGCAGTGGCACAATCTTGGCTCACTGCAACCTCCACATCCTGGGTTCAAGTGATTCTCCTGCCTCAGCCTCCCCAAGTAGCTGGGACTACAGGCGCGCGCCACTATGCCCAGCTAATTTTTTTTTAATTTTTAGTAAAGACAAGGTTTCACCATGTTGGCCAGGCTGGTCTCGAAATCTTGACCTCAGGTGATCCTCCCGCCTCAGCCTCCCAAAGTGCTGGGATTACAGGCATGAGTCACTGCGCCTAGCCAGAGGTTTTTAATTTTAATGAAGTCCAACTTACTAGTTTTTTCTTTCATGGATTGTACTTTTGGTGTTGCATCTAAAACCTCATTGCCGAACACAAGGTCAACTATATTTTCTCCTATGTTATCTTCCAGAAGTTTTACAGTTTTGCATTTTACATCTAGGTCTGCAACTCACTTTGAGTTAAATTTTGTAGAAGGTATAAGGTCTGCATGTAGATTTAAAACTATATATATATATATGGCTTTCTGGTTGTTCTAGCATCATTTGTTAAAGACTATTATTGCTCCATTGACTTGCTTTTGCTCCTTTGTCAAAGGTCAGTTGACTATTTATGGGTGGGCTCCCTATCATGTTCCATTGATCTATGTGTCTGTTCTTTCTCAAATACCACACTGGAGATAGAGTCTTGCTCTATCACCCATGGGGGCTGGAGTGCGGTGGAGTGATCTCGGCTCACTACAACCTCCGCCTCCTGGGTCCAAGCAATTCTCGTGCCCCAGCTTCCCAAGAAGCTGGGATTACAGACATGCACCAACACACCCAGCTAATTTTTGTATTTTTAGTAGAGATGAGGTATCCCCATATTGGCCAAGCTGGTCTTGAACTCCTGGCCTCAAGCAATCCCCCACCTTGGCCTCCCAAAGTGCTGGGACTATGGGTGTGAACCACTATGCCTTGCCTAGATCCATATCTAAGTACAGGTTGAGCATCCCTAAATCTGAAAGTCAGAAACACTCCAAAACCCAAAACTTCAAGCCCCGACATGACATTCAAAGGAAATGTTCATTGGCGCATTTCAGATTTAGGATTTTTGGATTACGATGCTCAATGACTAAATTTATAATTCGAATATTTCAAAATCTAAAAAAAATCTCTAATCCAAAACACATCTGGTCTCAAGCATTTCAGATACGTGATACTTAACCTGTATTACTATGGGGAGACAGTACTATTGTAAACGGCATTGTGTTTTTAATTATAAATTCCAATTGTTCATTGCTGGTATACAGGAAAACAACTGACTTTTGTATTCAACCTTGTATCCCAAAATTCTAGAGTTTTATTTCTTCCTTCCCAATATGTGTACTTTAAATTTACTTCTTGTTAGCTAGAACATCAAGTACCACGTTGAAAAGACTGGTTGAGAGGGGACATGCTTGCCTTGTGTCAGACTTTAGGTGGAAAGAATGTAGTTTCTCACAATAGAAACAATCTATTGTTAGCTGTAGAATTTTTGTAGATGCTCTTTATCAAGTTGAGGAAGTTCTCCTTTATTCCCAGTTTGCTGAGTTTTTATTATGAATGGATGTTGAGGAGGGGCACTTATTATTTGTGTGTGACAGGATCTCACTCTGTCACCCAAACTGGGGTGCAACCTCACCTCTCACGTTGAAGCGATACTCCCAAGGAGCTGGGACTACAGATGCCGCCACATCCAGCTAATTTTTAAAAACACTTTTGTAGAGATGGGGTCTCATTATGTTGCCCTGGCTGGTCTAGAACACTTTGGCCTCCCAAAGTGCTGGGATTACAGCCATGAAACACTGCACCTGGCCAAGGATGTGCACTTTTTAAATGTTGCTTTAAATCAATCTATCCTGGAAATTGCAAGCAACATAAAACGTAAAGCAAGGGAGGTATGAAATGGCAACTGTTCACAAGAACTGCCTACTATAATCAATATTCTTGTGCAATGCATATACTGAGCGTGGGAGCCCCCAAAAAATCACTTGTCTTCATGGTCTTTAGCAAATAAATATTTTATTTTTTATTTTTGAGACAGGGTCTTGCTCTATCGCCCAGGAGGGATGGGGTGCAGCAGCGAGATCTAGCTCACCGCAACCTCCACCTCCTGGGCTCAAGCCATCCTCTCACTTCAGCCTCGGGAGTAGCTGGGACTACAGGCGCGCCACCAAGCCCGGCTAATTTTTGTACTTTTGGTAGAGACAGAGTCTAACCATGTTGCCCTTGCGCTCGAACTCCTGACCTCAAGTGATCGACCCACTGGACCTCCCCAAGCGCTGAGGTTACAGGCGTGAGCCACCGTGCCCGGCCTCCAAATACTTAGGACTTTAAACTTGGAAACCCTATTCACAACACAAACTCCGAGTGAAGCTCTGTGGAGCTTTCTTACAGGAAGAAATGCAGGAGTTAATCAACAGGTATGTGGGATGTTCCCGCATCAAATTCTAAAGATAAAATTTTAACCCAGTTCCTCTTGCACGTATCTGCTTCTCCCCAACCTTGTCTCGCAGAAGCCACAGCACGGTCTGAAAACACGCCTCGTCTAGATTCAACACCTCATTTAGAAATTCAGTTTCTCGTTGCTAGTTGGATAGCGTTTGGCAAGTAATTTGAAAAAATAAAAATAAACCCACGGACGGAGTGGTCTGGGATTTAAACAACATAACGTAAGGTGAAAAAAGCACTCAGGCGCGGACAGCCATGGAGCGTGACTTGCTGTGCACTCTTTCCCAGCCAGCTCCACGCCAGAGCCGCGCGCTAGGCGGAGGCTGTTGGTAGCGGCGGCCCGAGTCGCACGCATACGAGACTGCGCGGACCCACCCGAAAGGAAAATGGAGGTAGTGGCGTGAGGCTGCGACAGTGAAGGGTATTTTTCTCTTTTTAACGGGCCGCTAGACCTCCCGTCAAAGGAAGCGCCCGACAGGCCTTCGAAGTCCACGCCCAGACCCCACAGCGCAGCCGCCCGACCGCTTCTCTCCACACCGGCCAGGGTCCAGCCTCTCCCACTCTCCTCTCCCCGCCCCGCCCCGCCCCTCCGCCCAGCCAACCCTAGACCCGGCATGCGCTGCGCCGACCTTTTCCTTCCGAGCCGACCCCCACCTTCGGCGCCTCCCAATGACAAGCGGCGCGGAGCATTGTGGTCCCGCGCGCGAGAGCGAGGCCGAGGACAGAAAAAGAAAGCAAAAGACCAGGGCGAGACGGTAGAGCAGACCCCGCGCATGCGCACGGGCGGGGGCGGTGGTGAAAAAGGGCGGTGCGTGGTCTACGGCGAGCGGAGTGGGGCGGGGTCGCGCGCCTTGGCTGGGAGTCCGCGAGCCGGGAGGGGCGGGGGGTGAATGAGGGAGCGGGCGGAGGAGGAAGTGTCATGGCGTCGGGCCGTGGAGCTTCTTCTCGCTGGTTCTTTACTCGGGAACAGCTGGAGAACACGCCGAGCCGCCGCTGCGGAGTGGAGGCGGATAAAGAGCTCTCGTGCCGCCAGCAGGCGGCCAACCTCATCCAGGAGATGGGACAGCGTCTCAATGTGTATCCTTTCCTATCCTGCGCCGCTCACGCCCTGTTTCCCTTGCCCGGTCGCCGGGCCTGGTGCTCCGCGAACATGGCGCCGCCGGCCTCGGCCTTCGCTGGACCTCGGCCCCGCGGTCAGGGAAGTAAGGCTCCAGCTCGGGCAGTCGCGAGGGGCTAGCAGAGGAGGGGAGGAGGAGATAGGACCCCAGGAATGCGGGCTAGGAGTCTGCGTTGTGTAATCTGTTTCGGGCAGCGCGTGGTGGTGGCGGCGGGGGATGGGAGTGTGGCTCAGGCGAAAGAGAAATTTTAGGGATTATTGCAGAAAAGGGGCGGCTCCTTGGACTTGTCCCTGTCCCCTAAGGGTTTGAGAGGTAGAAGGGTTAGCGATGCTGAAAGGCCTAAGTGTTTTCCGCAGCCTTTCCCCGCTCTCCTCGCCGGCTTGATGGCGGCTCTCTTCTACCTTGGGAGCGCACTGGAGGTCTTTTATGTTCTTGGCGTGGTTTTGTATGGGTGTGTGCGCGCGCGTTTCAACTGTTTCATTTTGAGTTTAGTCAGTCGTAGCCATTGATAAATAGTTCCAGGGCCCTCAGCGCTGTGAGAGTGAAAAGATCAGCAGTTCTTCCTCCCATTTATTTGGCGTAGAGTCTATTCTCTTCCTGCCGCCCCACCCCCCGCGGGCGTTTATTTCTTTATTTCTAGTTTGGCGTTTGGATTTGAATGGGAGGTATTGGAAAAGAACCTGGGAATTTTCCATCAAAATTGTTTTGGGAATGAGATCTTGCTTTTGTCAGATATTTCCTAAATACTGTGTTCCAGCTCTCAGCTTACAATAAACACTGCGATTGTTTATATGCACAGGTTTTATATGCACCATTCTTTCACCAAATTCAACAAAAATGTAAGTACTAGTTTGTTGCCTGTTTTTACTATGCGCAAATTTGAGGGTAAATCGATACGCAGAAAAAAAGTTGGTCATTGCGTTGTTGGATTTAGTGTTCTGAATTAACGGTAAACGTATATCACGTGATAAATATTTTGCTTCAAATGCGGGGTTTTTGTGTTTTTAAAATTTGTGATGAATTAAACTGCAAGGCACTGTTAAGCTCTGCCAGGCCTTTTAGGCTAAAAAAATAAATTTACTTCTTTAGAGAGTTATTACATAAGTTTTCTTCATTTAAATTTTATACCTAACATTTGAATAATTTCAGTAGTAATGTACAGTGGAATTGGACAAGTCTGGTCGTTCTGTGATACATCTTAATTATGTTGTACTCATTGTTTAAAATACTGTGAATTGAAATTAATTATGACATTCTTTTGAAAGAGCTGTTTAGCAGAAATAATTCATTTCTTCATTTGCTAACCCAGTAATTTCTTAAGATGTCAAACTTTTCTGTTTATCACGTTAGCATCAATTGTCTCCTAAAATTTTGGGTGATTCAGACGTCAATTCTTGCTTCAGATATAGTACGTCAGGAGTATGTTTATGTATTAGTAGTAAAATTTACACTTGAATATTAAGGTACATAACCTGTAAACCTTGACAAATAGAGTAATAGAATTTTGTTGAAATGTTAATTTCATTTATGAAAGATGAGTTTGGTGTATGTTAAGTAACATGCATACTGTGTTGTGTGTGAATAAAGAAAATTGCATATTTAGAAATGTTTAACCCTGCTTTAATTCTATTTTTGTTACTTTTTATCATAGTTATTTTTAGAGTATTATTCTGAAAGGTATGTGTAGAAAAATGAACCAAAGAAGACTTTCTGCTGTAGGTGGATGGTCATTAGGACTTATTTGCTAAGAGAACAATCCCAGGAAAGATCCTCAGAATATTATTTTTGAAATGGAAGAAAGGCTTCATGGATTAGATTGAGTCCTACCTTAATCTCCTCGGATCCTATTTCGTTTATCAGTTTGGCATATAGGTTTATCTTGGACCATATATATTTTAATATACATTTTGGTCTTTTGAAGACTTCTTGCTTCTATTTCTTTTTTAAATCTGCATAGTTCTTGCTCTGTTGCTTCTAGTTTTCCTAGTTATTTCTTGTGCATAACTTAGGTCAGTGATAGTGTTATGGAAGAGAAAGGAAGCCATTGGTGATTACATTTAGATTAAGGGAATTTAATTTTTATATAAATTGCCTCCAAAGGCAGTAGTGAACTAATGAGTGTTGATATAAATGTGGTTTTCCTTACGTAATCCTGGATAATAATGGTCGAAATTACAAATCAAAATAGTTCTGACTATTCTTTATATGGCTACAGATGTCTCATTTGCTGTCTCGTTTCTACTTCCAATAAATGATCTAGCCACAAGTCTTCACTTATTTATTTATTTATTTATTTATTTATTTATTTATGAGACGGAGTCTCACTCTGTCACACATGCTGGAGTACAGTGGTGCTGCCACAGCTCACCACAACCTCTGCCTCCCTATTCTCCTGCCTCAGCCTCCCGAGTAGCTGGGACTACAGGTGCATGCCACCATGCCCGGCTAATTTTTGTATTTTTAGTAGAGGGGGGTTTCACCATGTTGGCTAGGCTGGTCTTGAGCTCCTGACCTCAGGTGATCTGCCCCCCTCGGCCTCCAAAAGTGCTGGGATTACAGGCATGAACCACCGTGCCTGGCCATCTTCACTTCTTTGTTTTGAGCCCTCCTTATAATTTGTCTTTATGGCCTGGTTGGCGTGCTTTACAACAAATACCCTGCTTAAAGCCAGAATTCACACCTTTAGATTGTCATTTGCATTCTAGCTTTCACTATTTTACTTAAATGTTTTCCTTCAATAGAAAGGCCAGGGTATTAATTTTTTATTACCTTCTTTAATGTCATATTGTGGATGAAGGTAAACCAGGATTTTTACGTAGAGTCATTAATAATTGAAATCTGTTCATTTCTGTTTTGAGAAATAGTATTATACTTTTCATATCTGTTGTCTTTTTTACCTTTGCTATTATAATATCGAAAGTGGTTTTTATATTTGTGTCAGTGCACTTGCATCAGTTACACAGCCTCACTTTTATCTCCCCCCCCCCCCGTTCTTTTAGGGCAAAGGGGGTGGTCTGAAATTGAATGTGAGTCACTTTTAAATTTGTATTATTCCCCATCAGTGGGAAATTTTTGTCTATATACTGAAATGTCATGGTAAACTTAAAAAAGCATGAATCTTCACCAAACTGAACACCATTCAGCAAATTAAACCCTATGAAATAATAAGCCTAAATAAGTTAAGACGCTAGTGACAAACTCTATCTAGTCTTATAGTTAATATTAATAACATCCATTAACTGTATGAAAATATTTTTAAATGTTCACGTGACTTAATTTTATTTTCCAACATTGTAATATTAAAAGTTTTAAAACCCCCAAAAGTAATGTGCTGTTGTATTACTATTTAAGAATAAAATCAGTATCAGCATGTTTTGGTGACCCAGAAATGGTCTCTTATCATTGAGTTCTTTTGTCTGTTACTCAGAGTTGAATAGCTGTCAGCAGTAAATGACTTTTATATGTAGCCTAATTAGATAAATCTACACTTCATTCACTAGATGCAATGCGGTTCATGTAATTGGAATTAATAAAGAATGGCCTTGCTGGATCAAGCTTAAAAATAAATTTAGTAAAGTGTAAAAGCCCCGGAGCCAAAAGTGCTGCCAAGGTGTATACTGAAGGAAAGCACCCACCCCCCAGGTCACACTTAAGTAGATATTGATGCAGCTTCTCTTACAAACTCTTGATTTAGTCTTTTGTGATGCATTTTTTTCTTATACCAGTTCCAAGTCCCTTAAGATTGGAACTGGTATAAGAAAACTGGTAAAGAGCACACCCTTTTCTAAGTATTTTTGTTGGTCATGGTCTGTTCTCATAGCACATCTCCAATTTACTTGATCTTTTCCATCTTCTCTTTACTTAGTTCCATTGCCTCTTTCTTGAGCTCTAGCAATCAGAACTCCATGTATAATATGCAAGATTTAAAGGTATTACAGGGCCTGGCATGGTGGCTAATGCCTGTAATCCCCGTACTTTGGGATGCTGAAGCGGGCGGATCTCTTGAGGTCAGGAGTTCAAGACCAGCCTTGGCCAACATGATGAAACCCCGTCTCTACTAAAAATATAAAAATGAGCTGGGTGTGGTGGCACATGCCTGTAATCCCAGCTACTGGGGAGGCTGAGGCAGGAGAATCGCTTGAATCTGAGAGGCGGAGGTTGCAGTGAGCTGATATCACACCACCACACTCCAACCTGGGCAACAGAGCGAGTGTGCATTTCAATTCATTGTTATACTCTGGTCATGTTTTACAGGCGTCAGATCAGCATGTGTTTCATTGTGAAGTCTAAGCAGATGTTTATTATAGCTCACTTCCTCTTCTGCCTTTTAGTTTAATAAAGCAATAATTAATCCAAGAATAATCTTATGCCCAAGATCCATTAGCATTACTCAGAAATACTGCAGTGCTGTCCAGTAGAACTTTCTGCGTAGTGTAAGTTTTGTCTATTTGTGCTCTTCAATGTAGTAGGTACTATCTTGTAAATTTGAGACGGTTAGCCTAGATAATTTTTAAATTCCTTTTAAACTATAAATTACCTGGTTGAAGTTTTATTAAGATCTCACTATGACAGGCACTTTATATTTGTCTTGTTTTCTCAGGTAAAGTATTCTCCTAAGGAAGCAGACGCAGTTACTAAGTGACTTGTCCAAAATTAAAACTATTATGTGGCTGGGATTTGAACCCAAGTCCTTTGCTTAATCCCAAACTGTAGTTCTCACTTTTTCCTATTCTAGTGTATTTCAGAAGTAGAGCACAATAGCAATTTATGCCAGTGATTTGTAAGATTTATAAAGTAAACAATGAAAAAAACCTCAGATTTTGATTTGCCCGCCTCGTTGCACTAAATCCAATGAGGTCCTCTTTATAAGTCCCAAATTCCTCTTTTTCAACTATACATCAGTGTTAGCATTTATGCATTGTGTATCACTGTTTTTCTTTAGGGTGCTTTCTGTTTGCTTTCATGTGACTGTTCTCTGTCAGGTTTTAAGACTCAGCTGAAGTTCCTACTCTTTCATAAAGCATTCCCCAGATAACTCTCTTTTCCATTTGTGAATTTATCTCTCTGATCTTACCTTTGAATCTTATTCACATCAGTTGTATTCCATCTGTTTGGGAGTTTATAGTATGACTGTACATATGAGATGACTTTTTTTCTTTTTAATTATAAAATATATAAAACAAACAAATGTATAGCTTAGGGGATTATTATAAAACCTTGTAATCACCAACCAAGTCAAGAAATAGAACTTTGCCAACTACCCCAGAATGCCTCCATGTGCTCAACTCAGTGTCAACCCCTCCCGCCAAAAGTAACTAGTATTCTTTTTTTTGAGATGGGATTCTGGTCTTGTCACCCAGGCTGGAGTGCAGTGGTGCAATCTCGGCTCACTGCAACCTCTGCCTCCCGAGTTCAAGTGAATCTCCTGCCTCAGCCTCCTGAGTAGCTGGGATTACAGGTGTGCGCCACCATGCCCAGCCAATTTTTGTATTTTTAGTAGAGATGGTTTTCACCATATTGGTCAGGCTGGTCTCAAACTCCTGACCTTGTGATCCCCTCACCCAGCCCCAGTATTCTTACTCTAACAGTAATTACTTTCTTTATAGTTTTAGCACCCAACTCTCCATTCCCAAATACCATAGACCTTGCTCATTATTAAAAATTTGGCAAATCTTTGAAGTCTCTCAGTATGCATGTTTCCCCTCCATTCTTCTATGTCACCTAAGTTTTATCTGTTGAAGGACCCTAGGGTGTGTGACCTGTAGAGTTTCCACCTGTCTGAATATTGCTGATTATATAGTCACGGTGCAGTTTACTGTGTTCCTTTGTTCTTGCATTCCTGGAAAAATTGATGATTAGATCCAGAAACTTAATCAGACTCCTGTTAGATCCCTTAGGCAAGACTATAGACAGTGTTAATGTTCTTTTCCTCAGAAGTCCTAGCGTCTGGTTGTCTCTCTTTGTAGTGTTAGGGGCTGTTGATATTCAATGCCTGGATCCTTTCATTCATTGGTGATACTCTAATTCTGTCATTTCTTTCTTGCAAATTGGTATTTTTGTATTGAAATTCTTGATTAATCTCCTATGTGGACACCCAGTGGTACGTATCATATAGGATAATTACTTGATTTTTGCCCTTTTTGTGATATAATTCACATACTGTAGTTTCACCCATTGAAAGTATGATGTCGTGGGGTTTGTAGGGTTTTTTTAAGAATATTCACAGAGGTGTGCATCAATTTTTAGAAGTTTTCACTACACCAAAAAGAAATCCCCAACCCAGCAGTCATTTCTCCCTATTTTTCCCCCAGCCTGTTAATAGACATTTCATAAATGGAATCATACAATATGTTGTTCTTTGTGACTGACTTCTTTCACTTACCGTATTTTCAAGGTTAATCTGTGTTGTATTTATCAGTAGGTTGTTTATTTTTCTTGCTGAACTACCCATTATTCCACTGTGTGGCTAGACCAAATTTTATATATCTGTTCATCAGTTGGTGGGCATTTGGATTGTAAGCCACTTTTTGGCTAATATGAATATTGCGGTTAAGAACATTTGTGTACAAGTTTTTGTGTAGACTTGTGTTTTTGGTTTCTCTTGGGCTTATACCCAGAAGTAGAATTGCTGGATCATACGGTAGTAACTCTAGATTCCAATAATACTGGAAACTTGGATAGCTGCCCTTTTTTTTTTTTTTTTTTTTTTTGAGACTAGGTCTCTGACACCCAGGCTGGAGTGCAGCGGCACAATCATGGCTCACTGCAGCCTCAACCTCCTGGATTCAAGTGATTCCCCCACCTCAGTCTCCCAAGTAGCTGGGCTTACAGGCATGTGCCACCACACAGTTAATTTTTTAAATTTTTTGTACAGACGGGTCTCACTGTGTTGCCCAGGCCATTCTTAAACACTTGGACTCAAGCAGTCCTCCTGCCTCAGCCTCCCAACACTCAGCCTAAAGCAGCTCTTTCCAGTGTGATTTGTCGCTTTAAGCACTGCTCTTCTGATCTTTTCTTACATTGTCTATGTGTGAACTGAATACTCTTCGGTTACTCATTTTTGTGAGATACTAACTTTCCTGAACTTTAAAAAGGTGATATACTTTCAGAGTACTTTAATAACTTCACAGAGCTCCCTTTTCTGTTATTTTGTATAATGTTCAGAAGTGTAGCAGCTTACTTTCTGGGAGTTTCTGGCCCTCTTCCCCTCCACATTTTTAGTTTCTCTTTTCCCTTGTCTCTATCTTACTGATTGTGCTTTTCCTCCCAATGGTTTCTCTTCAAAATGGAGTCTTGGAAGAGAACCTTGGGAGATCAATTTCAAAAGTTCATAGAAGTTAGCTTCAGTCTTTTAATCCTTACTGTGGGTCTCTTGCATCCATCTACTTATTGGACTGGCAAAACTCTCAGTTCTAGCTGCTGTTCTTGCATTGGCCTGTCATGATTTCCAGTGAATGTCTGTTGGCTCTTTGAGGTTCTTTTTTTATCAAGTCCAGCACGTGCCCCATTCCTTTGCATTTTGTTGCACTGTGCTGTGTATGTTGACATAGTAGCCTGTTTTGACCTCATTCATATATATTAGGAATTCCCTTGGAATGGCTTGTCATGTGATTTGGTTTTAACTCTCCATGGGGTTTTGGTTTTGCTATCTTGTTGCTCTGTTTTTCTGTGGGGATTTAGGTATCCCCTCTGCAGCCATCATGTCAGAATTCTTCAGGTAAATCACTAAAAGTTTATCTTCATTCAGGAGATGATACCCTCATTTCCAGTGGGACCACAATAGGCTATCATTTAAATGTACTTATAAATACTTCTGGGAAAATGAAGTTGTTTTTTTAAAAGAATAAATCACTTGAAGTTTATGTTAAATAAGGAAGCTGTGGAAGAGTTCATTTATTGATAGGCATTACAAAGTATATATGATATTCTTGATTGATTTTCTCAAATTAATTCTGAAAGCTACTCTAGAACTTCCCCAGAAAGCTTTAAATGTTATTTTGAAACATGCTGTTCTTATCTGCCTAATTACAGGGATGCTGACTTCAGTGACTGTATTATTATACAAGTCTTACAAAGTATTCCTGAAGCCGCTTAAAATTTTTTTTGCAAAATTAAATGATTGTGAAATAACTCATGCCTTTTCTCTGCACACACAGATACGTGTATGTTTTAGCCTTGGTAATTTATATGCTTCTCTGTGGTCCTAGCTCAGCCTTTTTGTTGAGTCATTGCGTGGCAGGAGTGCAAGAGAGTTGTGGCAGGAGTGCAAGAGAGTTAACCCAGTCCTGCAAGATCCAAGGCCCTTTCAAACCATAACAAATTCTAAACTTAGGTGTATAGAGTAGAATAGGTTTATATATTAACAAATGTGCATTGAGTGTTTGCATTGGCCAGGGCATATAAATGTCTCAGTATAAAATCAGACAGATTTTATATAGCCTATAAACTGACTTTCAAGGCCACGTCAGAACAGGAGTTTTGTTTTTAGTATTAATACCTAAAATTGGTTAAGGTAATTTTTTAAGTGAAAATCCAATTCGATCACTGCATTTTATTATAAACATACATACACATTTTAGGGAGTACATATTTACACATTTTCTAGGGATTAGGGGAAATGATGGAATCCTCCTTACCACTCCACATTTTGGGGTGTTAACCTAATATTTTACCCTGAAATAAGCTAAGGCTCTGATTGTTTAGTGATATATTACATACTCTTTATATGGCTATATATGAGGAAATACATGCAATGTGAATTTTTCTCTAAATTATTGGAGCTGATATAGAAAAATGGATGAGAACTGTAGAAGTTCACCTGTTTGTTGTTAAAAGTGAAGTTAATGTCTGTGCTTAGTGACAATATGCTGTTCAAGCAATTCTCCTGCCTCAGCCTCTCAAGTAGTTGGGATTATAGGCATGTGCCACCACACCCGGCTAATTTTAGTAGAAATGGGGTTTCACCATGTTGGTGAGGCTAGTCTCGAACTCCTGACCTCCAGTAATCCACCTGCCTTGGCCTCCCAAAGTGCTGAGATTACAGCGTGAGCCGCCATGCCCGGCCTCATATTATATTTCTTTCTTTTTTTTTTTTCTGAGTCGGAGTTTCACTCTTGTTGCCCAGGCTGGAGTGCAGTGGTGTGATCTCGGCTCACCACAGCCTCTGCCTCCCAGGTTCAAGCGATTCTCCTGCCTCAGCTTCCCGAGTAGCTGGGATTACAGGCACGCGCCACCACATCCAGTTAATTTTGTATTTTTAGTAGAGACGGGGTTTCTCCATGTTGGTCAGGCTGGTCTCGAACTCCCGACCTCAGGTGATCCACCCACCTCGGTCTCCCAAAGTGCTGGGATTACAGGCGTGAGCCTCCGTGCCGGCCTGTATTTCTATTTGATAGTGATGATGTGGACTGTAGTCATTTGTATCCACCAACAAATAAAATTTACTGTTGGCATGCACACTATAGTAAATCCTTCCAAAGGCAAATGTGCACTTTCACACTCATCGTAAACTGAGGGTTCATTTAGAAGTTGAAAAAAAATGGGAAAGATGATTCTTCTGTGGCCAAAAATCTGAAGATAATGAAACTATATGTAGTTCCATCCTTAAAAAGAAATAGCTGAGAGGGCAGGAAGAGAAAATTCTGAGGGCTCGGGGGCAGTCTTTCAACGATGCAAGGATTCAGAGAGCATACCAGGTATTTCCACACCCCCACCCCAAGGTAGGTGTTTCAGTTACTTTATGTTGCTATAGCTCCGCGATTGGTGTTTTGAATGCTTAGCGTGAGTAACTGTTTGAATTGATATGGTTCACTTTATGTAGACTTAAATGTCTGTTAAAATTATTTTTGTTACCCAAACAAGCAAATTAATAATTTTATGAAATAATTGCCCTTTAAAAAATAATTTAATTGCATAGTGTAAATGCCAAGAAATTACTTGCTGTTTAGTAAATTGATATTGTCAAAACAAAACCTGATTCAACTTTTAAATTAACAAATGTGTGATAAAGTTATACATAGTTAAGGTGCATATTGTTTATTAGTATTTGTTATGATTAGGCTTTTGGTTTTCTTGAAATTTCTTTTGTTAGCGCACGTACACTACATCTATGGAGATCTGGCCAGGCACGGTGGCTCACACCTGTAATCCCAGCACTTTGGGAGACAGAGGTGGGAGGACCGAACCCAAGAGTTCAAGACCAGCCTGGGCAACTTGGCGAGACCCTGTCTCTACAAAAATTAATCTTTTAAAAAATTAGCCCGGCATCTTGGTGTGTACCTGTGGTCCCAGCTGCTTGGGAGGCTGAGGCAGGAAAATCACTTGAGCCCAGGAGATTGAGGCTGCAGTGAGCCATATTCATGCCACTGCACTCAAGCCTAGGTGACAGAGCAAGACCCTGTCTCAAAAACAGAGAGAGCGCTAATAAAGAGAAGGCCTTTTTTTTTTTTTTTAAGACAGATTCTTGCTCTGTTACCCAGGCTGGAGTGCTGTGGCATAATCTCAGCTCACTGCACCCTCCACCGGAGTAACTGGGATTACAGGCATGCACCACCATGCCTGGCTAATTTTTGTATTTTTAGTAGTGACAGGGTTTCACCATGTTGGCCAAGCTGATCTCGAACTCTTGACTTCAAGTGATCCACCTGGCTTGGCCTCCCAAAGTACTGGGATTACAGGTATGAGCCACCGCGCCTGGCCTAAATAGATGTCTTTAACGTTTGCTCCTTAAAAAAAAAAAAATGAGATACAATTCATATACTGTAAAATCCACCTATTTAGGATGCTTAATTGAGTGGCTCACATGGAGTTATACAACCATCAGCACAATCTGTGTTTAGAATATTTGTATCACCCCAAAAGGAAACCTGGTTCCTGTTAGCAGTTCACCAGTCCCACTCCCCTTCCCAACCCTGGGCAACCCCTAAATTATTTTCTGTCTCCATAGATTTGCCCATTCTGGACATTTCATATAAATGGAATCATGTATATACGGTCTTTCACGAAGCATGTTTTCAAGGTCCATTCATGATGTAGAATGTATTAGTACTTCGTTCCTTTTTACTGCAGAGTAATTAATATTCTATTCGTCATGTGGCTGTACCTCCTTTTATTTATCCATTTATCAGCTGATGGACATTTGGGTTGATTACACTTAACAGCCGTTCCACTGCCTATTATGAATAATGCTGCTATGAACATTCATGTACAAGTTTTTATATGGATGTATGTTTTCATTTCTTATGGGTGAGAGATACATGAGAGTGGAATTGCTGGATTGCTATGGTAACTTTAGACTCCAATAATCTTTTTGGATAGCTTTTGAAAAACGTTTTGAGGAACTGCCAAACTGTTTTCCAAAGTAGCCATACCATTTTGTGTTCTCACAATGTGTGAGGGTTCCAATATCACCACATTTCTTGTCTTTTTTTATTGTAGTCATCCTGACTGTGTGAAATGATATCCCCCATTCTATGCATTGTCCTTTTTATGTTCTTGGTGGTATTTGCGCACAAACATCCAATTTATTAATCTTTTTCTTCTATAATTTGTGTTCTTGATAGCATATCTAAGAAACCTTTAGAGTCATAAAGATTTGTTTCTCTTTTCTTCCAAGAGTTTTATTGATTTAGTTCTTACATTTAGGTCTGTGATTCCTTTTGAGTTAGTTTTTATGTATGACGTAAATAAGAGTTTGACTTCTTTTTTTTTTTTTTTTTTTTTGAGGCAGAGTCTCACTCTGTCGCCCAGGCTGGAGTGCAGTGGCGTGATCTCGGCTCACTGTGTGCTCCGCCATTCTCCTGCCTCAGCCTCCTGAGTAGCTGGGACTGCAGGCGCCCACCACCACACCTGGCTAATTTTTTGTATTTTTAGTAGAGGACGGGTTTCACCGTGTTAGCCGGGATGGTCTCGATCTCTTGACCTCGTGATTCGCCTGCCTTGGCCTCCTGAAGTGCTGGGATTACAGGCGTAAACCACCTCGCCATCTCATTTTTTTTTTTTTTTTTGGGGGGGGTATTTGAATATACAGTTGTCCCAGCACCATTTGCTGAGAAAAGAGTTTTCTCCCACTGAATTCTTTTGGGATTGTTAGTGAAAATCAATTGATCATAAATGGAAGGGTTTATTTCTGGACTCTGAATTCTATTCCATCCTCTTATGCAGACCACATAGTCTTTTAACTTTTGAATTCAGGAAATATGAGTCTTCCAACTTTGTGCTTTTTCAAGATTGTTTTGGTTATTCTTAGTCCCTTGCATTTCCATGTGAATTTTAGGATCAAGCTCATCAGTTTCTGCAATAAAGGAGCTGAGATTTTTATAGGGCTTGCGTTGAATCTGTAGATAGATTTGGGGAGTACTGCCATCTTCGTGATAATCTGTTCGAAGGAAAGTGTCCTTTTGTAACATTTATGTAGTATATTTGAATGCCTATGCAATGTTAATGTTCTTGTTTCACAATACTATATAAGTCATTTTTTGTCCTTTTGTTTTTTTAAGAGAAGGGATCTCACTCACTCTGTTGCCCAGGCTAGCCTCAAACCCTGGGACTCAAGCAGTCCTCCCACCTCAGCCTCCCAGGTAGCTGGGACTTAAAGTGGTATTTTTTAGTATTTATTGTAGGCTGTTAGGAGCCGTGTCTATGTAAGAGAGAGTAGATAGAGCCTTAACTATGAAATACTAAGTATACTTTATAAGTTGATTTTTTTCATTTTTTCTTTTTTGTTTTTTTGAGACAGTCTCACTGTCACCCAGTGGCGCTCGCTGCAACCTCTGCCTCCCAGGTTCGAGCGATTCCCCTGCCTCAGCCTCGCGAGTGGCTGGGATTACAGACATGTGCCACCACACCTGGCTAATTTTTTTGTATTTTAGTAGAGACGGGGTTTCACCATGTTGATCAGGCTGGTCTCGAACTCCTGACCTCAGGTGATCTGCCCGTCTCGGCCTCCCGAAGTGCTAGGATTACAGGCGTGAGCCACCACGCTCAGCCAATATTTTTTCTTTTTAGAAACATAATGCTGAGGTACTCCCCACTAAATAATTTTTTAAATGCCGGTTATGTTAACCATTTTTAGTGTATTGTGTAAGTATAATGTAGTTACTCTATGGAAATCAAGCCTTACTCTCTTAATCAGTACTGCTTTTCAGCAATATTGAATACTGATATTTTGGGACTGTTATTAAGCCAGCTTTCTTTTAAATGTAATTAGGTATCTTAACATCCAGCTTGAAGATTTTTTTTTAATTTTTAATATAAATTTTCTTTCACGTCAGTCTTTCACTCATACATAATTATTTGAGTAAGAAAACAACTAAAATGCCACACTGGGTTAATAATATTTTCTGCAATTCCTTAATGCTGGTGTTTTTAGTGCAGCATAATTAAGGATTCAAACCACTTTTTAATAATGTGCTATAATTTTAGTTTGATAGGCTCACGCTTGGCAAATACCAATTAACAAATGGGCATTTTGACTTATTCCACTTTCTTCTTTGTGAGCCTGTTACCTCTCTTGTCTTTCCTCTACTTTCCTTTCCTTATTCTAAGACCTTTCTATAAGCCTATAGTAAAGTTATACAACTATCCCTTCTCCTAAACTATAGCCTTAACAAGAAATTTCAAAATTCTGAGCTGTGATGACTAGAGCTTGCTGAGTATTTGTTAATGAAGTAAGTCCTTTTCAAGGCACTGAAAATAGTTATCCTAGAGTTAGTCAGGGGTTGGATGGGGGTGTTTAGGGCAATTAAGGGCAAGGGGAGAAAATGGCTTCGCTAGCCTATAGAACCTAAAGATGAAACAGAAGAACAGGTTAGAATGAACATGTTGGTAATAGTAAATGAAAAGCAAACTTGGAAGCCATTTATTTGCTTCTGTTGGGGTTTTCCTGGATTGGGAGATTTAATGTTGAAGAGTAATCGGATAGCTTTGGCTAGTTCTTAAATACAAATGCACCCACAAAGTGTTTGCACAGGATTAATTATTAATATTAACAGAATAAGGACTGGAATGATTCATTGAAACTGAATACAGCCATCTTCGGTGACTTAGAAATTACCCAGACTTTTTGTTAACTAAGCCTGACCTTGCCTCCGTTATCAAGGTTGAAACCAGCAGTGGAGAGTGAAGAATATCAGCAGTAAGGGTATCAGGAGCAGAGAAGGGAGACAGCAGCCAGGAATGGGCAGGATGAGAAAAAACGGAGAAGGAAGGGAGTCAGATCAAGAAGTAGGAATGGAAACAAAAAGGAATAAAAAAGAGAAGGAGTGAAAGTAATGCGGATGTAAATCATTGAAGTAATGGCAAGTATCGTAACTTCCGTGTTTGGATATGCTTGCTTAGACTGCAGCAGGACCCTCCAAGAATTAAGTTTACCCGTGAAAGGAAGAAGGTGAGCAAGAGAGAAGGGAATTTTAAAAATACACTTGTTAAATTGTTTTTAAAATTTAAAATCAACATTAATGCACAATTTTTAAAATTTTTCAACATAGTAGTAGTATTTGAGTCATATTACTAGGGAGCACTGTTCTAAGTCCTGTGTATATTGGTTCATTTAATCCTCACATAACTTTGCAAGCAGGGACTATTAATATTTCTCCCATTTTACAGATGCAGAAACTGAGCCACAAAGAGAGTAAGTAAATTGTCTAGGCTAGTCAGATCACAGAGCCAAGATTCCACTTGAGGCAGCACGACTGCAGCTGGCTCTGTCACCTCTACCTCTCCCTCTCCATGATTTGTATGATATGTTTCTATAGAAATTTGTCTTGTTTTGAGAATGTTACATTTCCTTAAAGTAGTTATATATCTGCTAGAGTAACAAACTCATGACACTATTCAGAGTTCAAACAATTCTAGTCACTATTCACATCAACTTCCTTTTACTTTTTTCCCTTTAGAGTAATTTGGGAAAGTTTATTAAACTAGGTCCAAAATACAAAAATAAATAGTGCATGGTCCCTGTCCTCAGTGAACTGAATCTCAGTTTGTAATTGTTTGGTTACTTGAACCAGCTGTACTCCTCCAACAATACTAGTGTGAATTATTTGGCTTGAACCAAGCTTGCCAGTGAGTGTTTCTTGGCTTCAAAAGTTTGCTCACCTTTAAAAGCTATGGACCAACTAGTAATATTTCTGTTACCCAAAACATTTGGAATTCTTTTAAGCCTCACAACAAAATCACCTTCCATACAAAAAGCAGTAGTACCTAGTTTGATCACCTTCCTTAATCATCCTTGAAATTAAAGCTTTGCATGGATACTCACAAAATATTTATCTAAAAAGGTGTTTTGTTTTGTTTTACAGCCTTGATGGACGAAAATGTTTGCAGGTTATAGAGAAGGAAATGTGAATGGAGTTAGTGGATTTCACCAGGAACTTTGGAAAAGTGTTGGGTATTAGTCTTTAGTTGGCAAGTATTTTCTTGATCAGTGTCTTTTAGGCAAATAAGAGAAATTCTGGATCATCTGACAGGAAGGAAGTTAAATACTAAATTCGGTCTAATTTGGCTTTTTGACCTGAGCCTCTATTGCTTCACTCTGACAAATAGTTTTAGCATTTGAAGGCTTGATTAGCCATTCCCCTGTTAGACATAAATAATGATAATAAATGAGAGATTGTGGGAAACTGAGAGTGTCTTCATTTTCTTGAATGTATTATGTGGGCATCGGCTCTCAGATTTTTATAGTGGCATTTGGAATACTTTGAATTTAATATTGGTGCCGTTATATATTATCCATATCTCATTCATTCAACAAATTGAACCACAGCCACATAGTGCTAAATACTAGGAACACAAATAAAGAACTCTGTTGTGTGTTCAAGCTACTTCCAGACTAAATTACTCTTTTGAGCATTCTCAGTTTTTCTAAGCCTGTCCTTGTTGTCATTTTAAAAGGAAGAAATAAGTTGAAAGTTCAAATTAAAATTATTCATTCGTTTTTAAGGTAACATTATTTCTGGTTTTTGGGAGCCAAACTCTTTTTTACATCTGTTTTAAAGATATAGCAGAAGGAAAACTTCTTGAAGTCATTTTTACTTCATTTACACATCTGCAAATGCAGTTGAACTAGAAAGATCCTTTTCAGATCCTAAATCCAGTGATTAAGTTTCATATTACATTTAAAAAGACCTCATACCGGAAGGATCCACTGTCCCTCTATCAGAAATTTTCTTCACCTCCAGTTTAGCATTGTTTCTGTACAGTAATTGTTGACCCCCCCCCCCAAGGCACAGTGAGGCTCAGATGTTCATCTCTTGAAAAATGGGTACTCAAATCTTGACATTTAGAAATTGTCTTCTCATGGGAAATTTCTTGAATGTAATCTTAAAATATTATTTGAGTTTATTTTATGCCTATTTTCTAAGAAGTCCACAGTTAACTTGGTTTATTATTAGCTTTTGGGGTACATATTCAGACTTGATGTTTCTCTTAGTCAATATCTTTGTAGTGTTTGTGTTCTTATACTTCTGTCCCAAAGACCTAATTTACTAAGCTAAAAAAAAAAAAAAAAAAAAAAAAGCTAATTTCTGGATCTCTGATTGGCAAAGTTTCTACTATTGGTTTATATTACATGTTTATACCCTGGTGGTGTAGCTGCTTTCATTATTGCTATAGTTAAGTAGTAATAGAGATAATTAAGTAACAGTTTTATGTTCAGAATCCTCCTTATTTTGCCCTCTCGGTGCTTTTTCTGTTCCTTCAACAAGATAGTGAAGCTAATAAAGGCAGGCACTTAAAGCCACACAATGAATCATTGCTTGATTTAAAAGAGTACTAGAAAATGGTGACTTTGTGCCTAGAAAGAATAGTGGGTATACTTGATCTGCTTTTCATCTTTTTTTTTTTTTTCGTGTATAGCATCATCTTTTTGCTTGAGTTATTTTCTTTGCCTCCACAATGTGCAAATTAATATTATTTAAACTTTCTCTTTAGCATTTTTAGTATGTTCAGTCAACTTATTTAGTATGTCTTTTCCCTTTTCCCCTTTGTTCTATGTGCAAAACGAATAAAACATTTTATAGATTAGTTCTATTTAATGAATAACTTTATTAAAACTATTACATCAATCTTGTCATACCCAGCTCACAGTTCATACTATTAATACTGCATTCCCTCCTTGCACGCTTCCCCCCTTAGAAAATAGAGGGTTTGGGCTAGGTGCGGTGACCATCACACCTGTAATCCCAGCACTTTGGGAGGCTGAGGCAGGTGGATCACCTGAGCTCAAGAGTTCGAGACCAGCCTGGCCAACATGGTGAATACAAAAATACTAAAAATACAAAAATTAGCCTGTGTGGTGGTGCACGCCTGTAATCCCAGCTACTCCGGAGGCTGAGGCAGGAGAATTGCTTGAACCCAGGAGGCAGAGCTTTCAGTGAGCCGAGATCATACCTCTGCACTCCAGCCTGGGCAACAAGAGCAAGCCTCCACCTCAAAAAAAAAAAAAAAGAAAACAGAGTTTTTTGAAATGTATTTGTTTTCAAATCACCAGAGTTTTCTCTTTTCTGCAGATAATATCGTCTACTGCATTATTTTTGGCTGCAAAAGTGGAAGAACAGGCTCGAAAACTTGAACATGTTATCAAAGTAGCACATGCTTGTCTTCATCCTCTAGAGCCACTGCTGGATACTAAATGTGATGTATGTAAATACTGGATTTTTTATTTTTCTTTGTAAATTTGAAACTTTTTCATAATGTAGGCCTAACAAAAATACAGTTCAATTAGTGTTGCCTTCCAAATGCTGCTTATTTTATTACCTCTTAGGAATGCAATGCCAGGAAGCAGTCTGGCAGAAAAACATTTCACGTATGTTCATGAATTTGGATGTCATTCTGAATTATAGAAGGCTTTGATTCCAGATGCTTTGTTGATTCAAAGATACTTTTGTTTCACATTTTGTTTTTCAGTTATGATACATGTAGAGGGTAAGCCCTATCACCTCCACTGGAAGCTGTATTTGAGACCAGATTATAAATAACCCCTTAATTTGTCAACAGATGAAGGAACAGAAAATCTTCTGAATTTACCCCTAAATGAGTAGTCTTTTTAAAGTATTGTTCCTTTTTAAATGCATGTACTGCTACTTATCTCTGATACATAAAGCTGCATTTTGCTATGCTTTCATGAGCAGCGTTTTTTTAGTATTTTAATTTTCCTAGAGTAATGTTACTTTCCAGACAACTTTATCATCAACATTGTAATAGACCTTATTTGAAAGAACTATTTTAAATTTTTCTGACATCTTAAGATGGAAGTTAGAATTGTGGCCCTTTAAAAATTTTCGGCCAGGCGCAATGGCTCATGCCTGTAATCCCAGCACTTTGGGAGGCCGAGGCAGGCAGATCACCTGAGGTCGGGAGTTTGAGACCAGCCTGACCAATATGGAGAAACCCTGTCTCTCCTAAAAATACAAAATTAGCGAGGCGTGGTGGCGCATGCCTGTAATCCCAGCTACTTGGGAGGCTGAGGCAGGGGAATCGCTTAAACCCAGGAGGCAGAGGTTGCAGTGAACCGAGATCACACCATTGCACTCTAGCCTAGGCAACAAGAGCAAAAAAAGTCTCAAAAAAAAATTTTTTTTTCTAGCATCCCGAGTTACTTAATCAGGAACCTTTACCTATTGGATGACTAACAGATTATGTTAATTCAAAGTCCAGATTAATTTAAGCTTCAGTGGAACTATATCTGATTTTATTAATGGCAAGTTTTATCATAGATGTTGGCTTTAAGGGAGTAAACTATTAATGTAGCCATTAAATAATAGTTTGTCATTATTTAATGATAATTCCTACAGTTTCTATTAACTGTACAAATTCAGAACTATTTCTTGGGGTACGTTTAAATAATAGAAATTGTGTTCTAAAAGTCAGCCCAATGACCTTTCAAGATAGAGCATAAATAAAATGAAAGATACTTTTACTCTCTGGCTTTAGCAATATGTCCTTACAAAAATGAATATAGGTATATTCATACCGGTAATATAGTATTTCCTTATCACTTTGTTCAATTGTCATGATTTCAGAATAGGACAGCAGTAAATTTTTCATATCCTTTATTTCCAGAGTAATTGTAGTAGATAAAATTTCTTGAAATTGAGTAAGGAGGTTCTCTGGTATTTATGTCCCCATAGGTATGAGATACATTATTTTGGTACGTTTGATAATTTCTAAGGTGGCAGGGAAGTTAATTCTAAAATTAACTCACTGACTTACTGTGACTTTTGAGGAATTACCACATGAAATGTCCTAGAGTGAGTTTGTAAGCCAGGTTTGAGTTAAAGGCAGGTTTGAGTTTGATGTTTTTAATTGACTTGGACTTCCTGTCTTTAATATCTCTTGAAGCACCAATGCCTAGGTTGTTTCACTTTACAGACTGTGCACATCTCCTTTTTTCAATTAAATTGCCCCCTTTCATATTGTTTAGTTTCTTGTTTTTTGCTCTTTGTTTCCTGTTACAGAAAGTAATTCAGTTTAGGCTTGCCACAGAATACAGGTTTTCTCTGTCACCCTCAATTTATTTTCTCCATATTTTCAAACTACTGTGGTTCTTTTGTAATCAACCTGTAATTCTCACAAGATGTAACAGTCATGTAGTCTAGTAATGTTACTTTTATTTTAATCAATTTGATAATATTTTTATCTGACAGGCTTACCTTCAACAGACTCAAGAACTGGTTATACTTGAAACCATAATGCTACAAACTCTAGGTATGTACTTACATCAGATAATGGCTTTTCGTGTGTACTTCCCTAAAGCATTCTAAATAAGTGAAAAGATTTCTGAAATAATTGTATTATTGAAGAAAGTTACTTTAAAACAGGTTTTAGACCAGAATAACGTTGCCTGGTTATAAGGAAATTACTTTTCTAGAATTTAATTTCATTTGGCATAATTAAATTGAATGGTAAACATACCCTACAGTATGATTTCTTAGGTTTTCCGGTAGTTGAAGTACGAAGTACTATGCTTCACTCTGGATTTGCACTGGAGAGTAAAATGGTCCTTTAGGGCTGTTTCATATGATTGTGATGTATACAAACCTACACAGCAATCCTTGTTCTCCTTGAGCTTCCAGTCAGTATTTTATGAGTATATCGCCTTTTTATTTTTATTTATTTATTTATTTAAGACGGAGTCTCGCTCTGTCACCCAGGCTGGAGTGCAGTGGTGCAATCTCGGCTCACTGCAACCTCTGCCTCCTGGGTTCAAGCAATTCTCCTGCCTCAGTCTCCCGAGTAGCTGGGACTACAGGCACATACTGCCACGCCAGTTATTTTTCTGTAATTTAGTAGAAACGGGGTTTCACCATGTTGCCCAGGCTGGTCACGAACTCTTGAGCTCAGGCAATCCGCCCACCTTGCCCTCCCAAAGTGCTGGGATTATAGGCATGTGCCACCGCGCCCAGCCTATCAGGATTTTTAATGTGACATAGTAATTATTTAAATGTTGGTCGTCCTTTTTTAAAAGTGTATCTTTGTATGCAAGTTCATTTACTCTCATTCACCTTACTCAATTTACTGAAATTGAGGCCTAAGAAAGTGATGGCTTATCAAAAGTCATACATTACTTCTGGAAGAACCCACTAGGATGTGGTAGGAAGAACATGGGCTTTGGGGAGATCCAAGTTAAAATCTGTAGGCCTCTGATTTGCTTTGTAAACTTGGGCAAAAGTTCCTTTACCTCTCATACCTCCATTCTGTGGCCGTGGAATAGTATCTGAGTCATATCGTGAATTTGTCATTTTTTAAATTTATTATTCCATTCCCAGATGTTGCATAGAAGTGTGATAAATCAGTCACAACTTCCCATTGTGACAGACTCTTCATTATAAAACTAGCTTGTGTGAAATACATACACAGTTGACCCTCAAACAGCGCAGGTTTGAACTCCATTGGTCCACATGGATTTTTTTCAATAAATAATACTGGAAAATTGGAAATTTGCAACAATTTGAAAAGCTTGTAGGTGAACTGTAGCCTAGAAATATTGAAAAAATTAAGAAAAAGTTGGATATGTCATGAATGCATAAAATATATATAGATATTAGTCTATTTTAATATTTACTGCCATAAAATATACATAAATCTATTTTTAAAAGATAAAAATTTTAAAAACTTAGGCACACAAGCACAGAGCATACGTGGCTGTATTCGCAGTTAAGAGAAAATGTAAACAAACAAATGTAAAGGTACATAAAATTAACTTTAATACATACATAACTGTACTACTGTGATAATTTTGTAGCCACCTCCTGTTGCTATTGCAGTGAGCTCACATGTTATGAGTAGCCACTTAAAATGCTGTGTGACGCTTGTTATCTCTGAACAGTTTGTCTCTCCAGTAAGTTACATACTGCAGTAAAAGAAGTTCTGGCATATTTTTACCGTATTTAGTGCAATACTGGAAACTTAACACCATGGGACCCATACAGGGTGCCTCAAGTGATGCCAGAAGTGCTCCCAAGAAGCAGATAAAAGTTGTGATGTTACCAAAAAAAAGTTGAATTGTTTGATATGTATTGTAGATTGAGGTCTGTAGCTACAGTTGCCCACCATTTCAAAATAAATGAATCCAGTGTAAGGTTCAGTGTGAAAGAAGAAAAAGACATTTTTGAAGCCATCACTGCAGCTATACAAGCAGGCACAAAAACCTTGCACTTTATCTCATATTGAAAATGCAGCTTTTATGTGAATGCAGGATTGCTATAAGAAGGGTATACCTATGGACTCTAATATGATTGGAGAGAAGCTTAAAGCAAAGGGAAGGTGAAGGATCTAAAGCCAGAGAATTTAATGCCAGCAAAAGACAGAAATTATGGTATATTTCTGTAAAGTTACACCACGTGTTGCCTGCCTCTCTTGCCTCCCCTTTTGTGTCTTCCAACCTGAGACAGTGAGACCAACCCCTCTTCTTCCTTGGCCTACTATGAAGACCTTTATGATGATCCACTTTCACTTAATACTAGTAAATACATTTTTTCTTCCTTATGATTTTCTTAATAGTTTCTTTAGCTTACTTTGTTGCAAAAATACAGTATATGATACGTATGCAAAATATGTGTTGATTAACTGTTTATGTTACCAGTAAGGCTTCAACGGTAAGCAGGTTCTGGTCAACGATAGTTAAGTCTTAGGAGAGTACGTGGATTTTCAACTGTGTGGTGATTGGCACCCCTAGGCCCTGCGTTTTTCAAAGGTCAACTGTAAATTCTTTGAAGTTTCTATAAAATGAAAAGATGCCAAAAAAGTGAGGGTTTTATTTCTTGCAAATCCAATGATTTACCATGTTATTGTTTTACTTTACAAAATTATATAAATTTCATTTAGGTAAAAAATTGAAAATGAAAAATTTTAAATCATTATATAATGCAATTATTATATAAAATCATAATGTAATATCCATATTGTTTATGACATATTCTTAGGCACAGAGAATGAGACGGTATTTTAAGGGGAACATTAGAATTTAGAAGATATGCCTCTGTGGCTTTATTTAAAGTATTTTGCATATTTAATTGCAGTAGAACTATATATAGACCACACAACAACTTTATAAATCTGGTTACCCATTTGTTAGGATTTTATTTACTTACTGCTTCTGAAGACAACCAAATGTGATCTTCACTTTTAATAAAAACAGAAATCCTGCCACACCTAAGGGTTGATTGCACGTTGAAAGCTTTTAAACATTTCATCTTTCGTATTAGAAACAGTAGTTTAAGCAGTCATGAGACCTCTAGGGTTTGTTTGTCATATGATTTTAATTATTAATGAAGTATAGTTATAAGATAACTGGTTGAAACCCTTTGATCTAGAGTGCCATATCATTTAAAAGCTCATTTCTGCCACTGTGGCCCAACAGTTAATGTTTATGAAAAATGTGCTTTTCATGTCTTCTGAAAGAAAGCTTGGAATATTAAGAAAGATATTACATAGTTGAATTCCGTCCTTAAATTGTGGGACCAGCTTAACAATTGTATTTGCCAGGAGTTTAATTTGTTTTTAACTTTAAGATAATCCCAAATCATTTATAATTCAGAATTTCAAACAAATTTACCCTTGGTCTTTTAACTTTATTTTCATAATTGAGACATTGTATTTGAAAAATTATATCTTGTCATTGGAAAAGTAATGAGAATGTCAGTGATGAGAAACTTTAATTTTGGACTTTTCCTAATAATGAAGAATATATTATATGTTTATGGCATTTCTCAGGCAAGTATTGTAGTGGTAAGTGATTGGAAAAAAAAGTGCTTATCATTTCAGGTTTTGAGATCACCATTGAACACCCACACACAGATGTGGTGAAATGTACCCAGTTAGTAAGAGGTAGGTGATCCTTAAAACTTTTAAGATAAGTATTAATGCTTTTTATTATCTATAATTGATTTGGGTGCTATTTTGTTGTTCTATCCTTTTGTTAGGTTGCATTAAAAGTAGGGGGAAATGTCATTTTTTAAGCATTACTTTTTAGTGCTCTACATCTGCCTATTCATCTACTTGTGATTCTACCTGGTATGTTAGCTTCCTTTAAACATAGGTAAGAATCTCATTTCACTAAAACTTTGGAGGGCTTCCAAGTATTAGTACTCTATCCATCCCCCATTGAGCTCTCTCAGTCAGGTGTGGGCCAATAGTGCATAGGTCCAGAAAACAATATTAATTTTAGGTTTGTGTCAAACTTTGACTTTTTGAAAAGTGATAATAGTTGAAGAATTTTGAGGCCAATCTCAGGCCTTTCAGATAAAAATTGCCTTGTTAAAAGATTTGTCAGTATGGTGGCTCCCACCTGTAATCCCAGCCCTTTGGGAGGCTGAGGCAGGCCGATTGCTTGAGCTCAGGAGTTCGAGACCAGCCTGGGCAACATGATGAAACCGCATCTCTACAAAAAACACAAAAATTAGCTGGTTTGGTGGCACACGCCTGTAGTCTCAACTATTCAGTAGGCTGAGGTGGGAGGATGACTTGAGCCCAGGAGTCTGAGGTTGCAGTGAGCCCAGATCATGCCCCTGCACTCCACCTTGGGCAACAAGAGTGAGACCCTATCTCAAAAAGTTATTTTTTGGGGGGAAGTGTTTTGCCCATATTTGTTTGGGCAAACTAAAATTGATTCAATGTATTTTTCGAGGGTCTTTGACATTACTAAAAGTGATTTCCTTTTTATGTGTAATGGAGAAATAATTATAGGGCATAAAAAATATAGTTTGTGATGTGCCTGTTAAGCCTCTTGTTTATAAACAGGAGTACTTTTTAAAAGTATTGCTTTACTGCTTGTAAAGTATCTAGTAGTATCTGATACAGCATTTTTCTACTCCTGAATAAATCCTATTATCTGTTGTGTCCCTAGAACCATTTTTTACACAGTTGCATGTTGTTCTGCTTCTTACTTCTACTTTCCTGTTTCCATTTCAAGTGTTAATGTATTCATAGCAGCCACTTGGGACCTGTAGTGTGCCATTTTCTGTTACTTCCTTTTTGAAAATAGAATTTTGCAGTTTCATTCATTTACTACCAAGCTTTTTTAGATTTATCCTAAACAAAATGAGTAAGACTTTTGAAAGTCTTGTGTTTTTAGTATTTATCTAAGTATTCTCACATTTTATTCATTTTAAATTGAATTCATTTTGTACCTAATGATTTATTATGTTAGTGGCTACAATTTTTTAAAAATTGTCTGATAGTATCATTAGGAAGTGGACGTCTGAAAATTCAATTTGTATTTTTTGTAGTAGCATACATTATCATTTGTAAGCTAGAGCATATTTAACTGTGGTTCCTGTTCTTCGTGGTTATATCAGTGTGTTTTATAGCACATTTTCATGTCAATATTACAGTATAGCATAGAATTGTATACATAACTAGTTGTAGATGTTGAATTAAGAAAAAAGGGTTAGTTTTTTTAAAAAACTTGAAAAAGGGTAAGCTAAACTTTATAAGCATTGTAGCCATATAATTTGCTTTAAATTGAGAGCCTAACATTAGTCGAAGGGAGTATATGTTTAAAAATATTACTTATGAATATTAACTTAGGAAATTGGATTTTCAGGTTACTGTTGTGAAATTTGAGTCAACTTTAAATTGTTTATCAGAGATTAATATTTTTTGTACATGTTCTCCTACAACTAAAAATTCTAGAGAGACATGAAGTCAGTTTACTTGAAAAATGAAATAGTAACTTTTAAAACATTTACAAAAACTACAAATTTGATATATCCAAAACAAAATATTAAGACCAGATTATTTGTTGTTGTTAATGTTAAAATGTGACTGATTCTTTGAGTACAAACCATGTATATGTTTAATGTCATTTTGTCTGACTAACATTTCAGGTAACGATAGAATATATATCACTCCATTTTAAAAGTATTCTTTCATGTTTTAGTGTCTTTTTTTTTTCCTTTACTCTTTTACAACTTTCAGCTAACAGCATTTCCCCTCTATTCTTCTCTATTGCACAGTGACTGTTTCTAGATCACTGAATTTAGATACATCCCTAGGTGAAAATTGCTAATGGCATTTTTTAATTATTATTTTTTCCTTCTCTACGTATTTTTATTCGGGGGGGAGGGGAAAATAAATTTGATTTCTGTGAAGTCTTTTTCCCCCCTCTGGAGATGAGAAAGTTGATATTATGCTACTTTGCTGCAGAATTGGCTAATGTCATTTTACAGGGACCTTCACTTCTGTGATTTCTCCTTCCCTCCCCACCAGGAAAGTCACACTGCCTCCAAGACATCTGATGCTTTGACACTCTTCCTTAGCACAACTCTGCTAAACCCCAGTCCCTTTTGTAAAACCTTTATGTTGGTGATCCACATGGGGCAGCAGGGATTACAGGTGCCATGAATAAAAAATAGGGGAGGGGGGAAGAAATTTGAGGACTGTTAGAGGGGTGGAGTTGAGATAAACTGATCCTAGGTGAGCAGAGGGGAAAGGTGTGTCAGTGATTGTGGATGTAATTGGGAAAAAGGGAAATGATAACAAGGGCATCCCTGTTGGGAAGACTAAGAGGCAGAATAAGGGGAGGGAAAACTTCAGTGTCTTAAGCTGATTAAAAATTGCCTTTCTGTTGGGGACCAGTGTTGAAGCATTCTGATCCTCCGTAGAATACCTGTATCTTTCCTAAGTTTGTCTTTAATTACATTCTGTAATTTGAAATAAATTACAGTGGAGCCTCCTGTGATTATACCCGTATGCTGTTTCTAGGTTTATTCTCTGTTGATGCTTAATAGCATGATGAAAAACTGAGCAGTTCGTGCTCTGTGTTTTGTGGGGTGGGGGTTTGTTTTGTTTTGTTTTGTTTTGATGGAAGTATTTAAGCCAACTTAAATATGACTGAGGATTAAGTCTGGCAGGCAACTCTTTGTATTTTGTATTAGACTTCAAAATCTTTTCTTCTTCTTCTTCTTTTTTTTTTAAATCCAGGAGAATGCTTTATTGCAACTTTTAGCTGACTAGATGCTTAACTTAGTAACAAGTTTAGCCCTTGTAACTGGCTAGCTAAAAGCAAATCGGCTTGTTTCTCAGATCTTTGGGGGATAGCAAGAAACATTTGAGTGAATGTTGTTGAAGATTTTCAGTAGTATAGAAAATGATGGCGCTCTTGTGATATTTGTAAGTAGTAAGTAAAATTTACTTTTTGTGTACAAATCTTTGAAGTTTTTGTTGTGTTGAGAACTTTTTGATGGTAGCACGTTAAAGCTGATAGTATTGTCTTCGTTTTTTTTTTTCTTTTCTTACAGCAAGCAAGGATTTGGCACAGACATCCTATTTCATGGCTACCAACAGGTTGTTATCCTGACCCTCTTTGTTGCACTGTTGTAGCACACTATAGCTTCCTTTAATGCAGGGCCCCCTCAATGTGTCTCTTACCCTTGTTGCAACAGGAGACTGGACCATCTACTGTGGTGGTACCTTCCTGTTTGCTTTGCGGTGTATTGTACAAGGGACTTTGGGCACAGAGGGGTTAAATGCACAATGTGAAGTGTAGTGGTGCTTTCTGATGACATATTCTCGATTTGTGAGTGCATAAGTCTAAAATTGGTAGCCTGAATAGCAGCTAAAGATTACAAAGAGCTAAACTTAACGTAGAAATTCGAGCAACTTGGTAAGTATAAAGCTATTTCCAGTTTACAATTATAGTTAAATGACAATTTTTAAAATTTCACGTTGATCCAGTCTTAACTTTAAAATACTCTAATTAAAGTTTTTTTAATAAAATTTATGTAATTTGAAATTTTTTTCCAGATAATACCCACTAGTAGCAAGTTAAAAGTAGTCAAGTCCTATCCATGCCTGGATTTGCATAAACACAATTTTTCTTTTTTTTTTTTAAACAAAAAAACCTTCCTTTTCAGTTTATGTAGAGTAAAAAATGGTATGCGTTTATGGCTGATCAGATAACATTTCCATCATTGAAACTGAACTGGAAGAATAGTTTTAAGGAGCCTTTAATATATAATTCTGTTCTGTATTTATTTTATTAATGATTTAAATTTGTTTTTTTGAGTGGATCATTGGGGAGAAGGGACCACGCCAGCTTTGTAGGGTCCCTAATTTCTTGTGACACTGATAAGTTTTATTTACAGTTTCGGATTGGCAAATACTGCTATATTTTCTCAAATATCTGTTGTTGGGATTTAACCTCTATCCCCAGTAATTCTGAACAACAACATAAAAAGACTTAAATTTGAAACTTTGATTAGAAGAGACCAGCTGTGGCACATATTAACATGCCCCATATTTGGCATATAGTGGAAGGAGAAAGGTAGTATTTTTGCAGTATTTAATAACATTGAGCCTTGAAGCTGTTTGGCAAAAGGTAAGTTTCCTTTGTGGCTTTGCCGAAAAACAAGGCATAGGTTTACATAGATATGTGTTTAATTCTCTCTGCTTCACTAAAGAAAGCAAATGCTTATTAAGCCACATCAGATGGGATAATCCCTGATTATTGTGACATTGAAATTACTTTGTCAGTTTTACAAATAGTCTTTATTTTTACATTTACATATTTACCATGACATTACAAAAGAAAAATACCACAAAAAATTTACAGTGTTATCTATATAGTGATTATTGCAAATATACTATCCTCTTCTCCTTTTATAAAATACTTCAATTTTAGATGTAAAAACAAAATTTTAAATATTAATATATTAGTAGTAGTAATATACTGTTGGGAGTGAAGGGAAATGTTCATTATATGTAGATTTTTTAGTACTAGAATTTTATAACTTAGCTTTTAATTTAATAAGGTTTTATACTCTAGACTTAAAGATAGAGTTTAAATTTTGCTCTAATCTTACTGGTAAATGTTTTTCTTTGTTTTACATACTTGAATTTTTATGGCTCTCCATTTTCAAACCTGCTCTGCAACAGTCTGCATCTTACAACCTTCTGTCTTCAGTACAAACCAACAGTGATAGCATGTGTATGCATTCATTTGGCTTGCAAATGGTCCAATTGGGAGATCCCTGTATCAACTGATGGAAAGCATTGGTGGGAATATGTGGATCCTACAGTTACTCTAGAATTATTAGATGGTAAGTAGAGAAAATACATTTTTAACAATTTGGATTTATCTAAGTTGGCAGTTGTCTGAATTGACAATAGAAAGTGTCAGTGCGCTATCAAATGAACAGAATGAAAACAAGAATTCATCAGCCTAAAGAAAAAAAGAATTGAATCTGGAAGCTGTGCTCATACCTGTAATCCCAGCACTGTGGGAGGCTGAGGCAGGAGGATCACTTGAGCCCAGAGGTTCAAGACCAGGCTGGGCAACATAGACCCTGTCTCTACAAAAAAAATGTTAAAAATTGACTGGATATGGTGGTGCACGCCTGTAGTCTCAGCTACTTGGGAGGCTGAGGCGGGGTGATCGCTTGAGCACGGGAAGTCAAGGCTGCAGTAAGCCTTGAAGGCACTGCTCTACTCTAGCCTGGTATATATTAACTACCACCAGATATCTAAAGCTTTTTCAGGACTTAAAAAATAAATAGATAAGGTTTAGAATTCCATAAGCTGACAAGATAAGAATAGTGATTTAAAGTATACTAATTCTGTTGAGTTTTAAATGTGTATACTGAAAGTTGAGTGTTAACCGTGAAGCAGTAAACTAAAGGGATTTTCAGGAGATTGTGTTTCTTGCTCTGTATTACCATTGTTGCCTTACATTGTTAAATATGAATACACAAGGAGAAATTGTGCGTATGTGTTCTGTTAATTAGGAGCATGGAATTTTGGGGATGTTTTGATGAGAAATTCCTCTGGTTGAGAAGTAAAAGAAGCTGGCCAGAAATGGCAGATTCTTGGGATTAGGGCATTTTAACCACGTACGGTAGATTTCAGAAAGAAAACAGATAACACTTTTTTTTTTTTTTTTGAGTCAGTCTCACTCCGTTGCCGAGGCGACAGAGTGCAGTGGTGCAGTTTCAGCTCACTGCAACCTCTGCCTCCCGAGTTCAAGCAGTTCTCCTGCCTCAGCCTCCCAAGTCGCTGGGACTGCAGGCACGAGCCACCACACTCAACTAGTTTTTGTATTTTTAGTAGAGATGGGGTTTCACCATGTTGGCCAGGCTGGTCTCAAACTCCTCACCTCAGATGATCTGCCAACCTTGTCCTCCCAAAGTGCTGGGATTACAGGCTTGAGCCACTGTGCCTGGCCTTGTTTTGTTTTGTTTTTTGAGACAAGATACTCTGCCCCCCAAGCTGGAGAGCAGTGGTGCAATCTGGGCTCCCTGCAACCCTCTGCCTCCTGGGTTCAAGCGATTCTTGTGCCTCAGTCTCCCAAGGAGCTGGGACCACAGGCGCATGCCACCACGCCCAGATAATTTTTGTATTTTTAGTAGAGACGGGGTTTTGCAGTCCACCTGTCTTAGCCTCCCAAAGGGCTGAGATAACAGGTTTTTGAGCCTCCATGCCCTGCTTGAAGTGTTTCTTTAAAATAGGGATCTGCAAAGAGTAACACTATTTTAGAGTTTGTGGGCCATAAGGTCTCTGTTGCAACTATACGACTATACCATTGCAGCCGGAAAGCAGCCATAGGGCAGTTTGTAACTGATTGTGTGTGGCTGCGTTCCAATAAAACTTTGTTGACAAAAATAAATGACCAGCCATGTTTGGCCAATTATCCATAGTTTGCCTATTCTTATTTGTGAAATATGCTTCTTTGTTTCATCCCTTTATTTTCTATTTTGTTCTCCACCTGGAAAAAATTATCCCAGAATATATGTCTCATGCTGTATTATTGCTGCATGATTATAATGTTTTTCTTAAATTGTTAGAGGCTTTTTCTGAGTTTATCCAGAGGAAAGGAAATCTTCAATGAGTTGAAATGACATCTAAAACTCAGTGAGGGCTTATCTGTTCTATAGCTTGAAAATCAGGTTATCCAGATCATTGTTTTAGTTTAATAGTCACTAGATTAAGATTAAGTAGGCAAAATCTTTTTTTTTTTTTCTTCTTCTTTTTTTGAGACAGAGTCTCGCTCAGTCGCCCAGGCTAGAGTGCAGTGGCGCAATCTCAGCTCACCACAAGCTCCGCCTCCTGGGTTCAAACAATTATCTGCCTCAGCCTCCTGAGTAGCTGGGATTACAGGTGTGTGCCACCACGCCTGGCTAATTTTTGTATTTTTAGTAGAGACAGGGTTTCACCATGTTGGCCAGGCTGGTCTTGAACTCCTGACTTCATGATCCACCCACCTCGGCCTCAAAGTGCTGGGATTACAGGCTTGAACCACCACGCCTGGCCAGTAGGCATAATCTTAACAAAAATAGTTTATATACCTGGTGCTGAAGTAAAAAGATCACAAAAAAGTAATCTGCCTTTTATCCTGACTTTAGGTCAGAGGTTAGGTTGTGGTTTATGTGGGGTTTTTTTGACACAGCAGGAGCTTCCTCATTTCCATTCTGAAAAAGGTAAAGTTTATTAATTTGGAGAGCAGTTGAATAAGAATCTTGGAGACCTGATACGTTAAGACTTTCACCATGTTTTGCAGCCCTTTTTTTCTGTGTCAGTCACAAAAAGGCAATTCAAAATTTAAGACATGAAGATGTGGCTGGGTGCAGTCACTCACATATCTTGAGCACAGGAGTTTGAGCCCAGCCTGAGCAACATGGCAAAACCCCGTTTCTACTAAAAATACAAAGCACACACACACACACACACACACACACACACAAACCGGGTGTGGTGGCGCACTCCTATAGACCCAGCTACTGTGGAGGCTAAGGTGGGAGGATCACCTGAGCCTGGGAAGTCAAGGTTGTAGTGAGCTGTGATAACGCCAGTGCACTCCAGCCTGGGCAACAGAGGAAACCCTCTCTGGAAAAAAATAAAAAGACATGAAGGTTTATCTGAATCTTAAGAGTGCAGTGATACTAGTATTATTACTTACTGAAATCACTTAACAACTATGTTCCAGAAAAGAACATTGGCTTAGACAGTAGCTTTGAGAGAGAAGGGCCTCTATTTTAGGCACATACTGTGATTTTTGTGCATATAGCTAATTAATTACATTAATGGATTATTTAACAGATTCTTTTGTTCTTCTGCTATAAAATTTAATACAGTAGGATACTTAAGAAAAACATAGCTTACATTTTGTGTACCAGATTTTGGACCAGAACTTGAAGTGTATTTAATGTTTTACAACCAAGTTGTTACAGAAATTGAGTCAAAACAATTTTGGTAATGTTGGACCCAAAAGTAGAAAAATAGTCTTTTTTTTTTTTTCTTTTTCTTTTCAAATGGGGAAGTGAAGGTCTGGGCATTAGGGTTTTTTTTCATCCAAACTGGATGAAAAAGCTCATGAGACTTTAGCAGGGACTAGTCATAACATTGTCAAGGAAATTACATCTTGAAAGATTAATGGTTAAATTATAGCTTGTCTGAATTGTCAATCTTAACATTGGCTTAGAATAGTTTACAAAGAAGCTTGCTATTACAAAATGAACCTGTAGTCTCTACTAATAGAGGTTCCCCCAGTATTGAAGTTGAATTGGCATTATTAATATTATGTGGTATTCTAATGTATTTGACTGGTGAATATTTGAGAGTGGCCAGTAACTATTAATGACATTATTTTGGGGGAATGAAACTATAGTTCATCAAAACCACACTACTATGGAAAAGTGGGTCATTTCATTGTAATCAAAATTTTAAGAAAATTGATAGAAAAAATTACAACCAAGATAGTTTGCTAATATATTAATAGTGTTGATTCCTAAGAAGTATGAGTATAGTTGGAGGGATTTTCCTTTTTAAAAAAAAAGTCTGGGCGTGGTGGCTCACACCTGTGATCCCAGCACTTTGGGAGGCCTAGATGGGAGGATCACTTGAGGCCAGGAGTTTGAGACCAGCCTGGTCAACATAGTGAGACCCTGTCTCTATTATTTAAAAAGAAAGAAAGAAAGAAAGAAACTCAAAATATTGCATAGTTCCCTGTATACCCTTCAGCTTCTCCTGATACTGACATCTTACATAACAATCTATGATTATCAAAACTAGGAAGTTAACATTGGTACAATACTGTTAACTAAAGCACATATTTTATTCACTATTCCATATTTTTTCCTGTTGTAGGATCCCATGTTCCATTTAGTTGACATGTCCCTTCAAGTCTTCTCCAGTCTGTGACAGTTCTTCAGTCTTTCCTTGTCTTTCATAACACTGACACTTAGAAGAATAATGGTCATTTTATACAGTGTTCCTTAGTTAGGGTTTGTCTGACGATTTCTCATTATTATGTTGAAGTTACGTATTTTGAGCAAGAATACCGTAGAAGTAGGTTGGGTCTTGTTTGGTGCATCATATCAAGGGGTACAAAAACTGGTAATGACAACTGTGATCACTTGGTTACAGTGGTATCCTTAAAGTGGTTTCTGTACTTTAAAGTCACTATTTTTTTTCTCTTTGTAATTAGTACATTTCATGGGGAAGATACATTGGGATTTTACAAATAACCTTTTTCCTCCAATTTTTGTCCACTAATTTTAAAGAATCTATTGATAGATCTTGCCTGCAACAAAAATTACTGTGTTGTTTGCCTAATGAAGATTTTTTTATTGGGGGGGGGGATTATTTTTAATGCTACTAGATTTTCCGGAGATTCGAATTAAGCAAGTAAAATCAGGAGGGAAAGTAATCGTTACAAAAGGATTCAGCTTTGAAAATGCCGGTTGAGAGTTGTGTGTACTTCTGTATATGCTGAGGATTGAATAGGAGGGTAAAAGTGAAGTAGATGAACTCCTAGCATTCCTTTTTAATACTGCCCACTTAAGAGAAGTTTAAATCCTAAAGGCACCTTCTAAGTTTCAAATTTAAATTTTATTTTTAGAGCTAACACATGAGTTTCTACAAATATTGGAGAAAACGCCTAATAGGTTGAAGAAGATTCGAAACTGGAGGGTAAGAGAATTGACAGGGTTTAACAGAATTTCAGTCTTTTATGTAACATTTACATAGCTAACCAGTTTGAATTTTTGTGGTTTAATAATCTTTGCCGTATTCCTGAATAATTCAGCGTGTCTCAAGTTACATATACTCACATATTCAATTACTGAGTCCAGTAGACTTTGCTAAAGTACATTATACTTTTAAAAAATTTTTCGCAGTGATTATGATGAAAGTATCCTCTTCATTTTACAAATGGGGAAACTGAAGCCTAGACAAGTTAAATTACTTTCTCAAGTGCTGGGCTAGGATTTAACTTGTATCTGATTCTAAAATTGGTGTTTTCAGTTTTTTATAGCTTTCTTTTATACCTCTAAATAAGGCACTTATTTACTAGCAACATTAAAACCTTGAACCCCAGGTCATTTTATTTCCATATGTTTAATATATAATGTTTTTAATGTATAACTTTTATAAGACAAGAAATTTGCATTAAATTATTTTTCTATATCACTGCTTCTTCTGTGTTTTATTTTACTAGGCTAATCAGGCGGCTAGGAAACCAAAAGTAGATGGACAGGTATCAGAGACACCACTTCTTGGTTCATCTTTGGTCCAGAATTCCATTTTAGTAGATAGTGTCACTGGTGTGCCTACAAACCCAAGTTTTCAGAAACCATCTACATCAGCATTCCCTGCACCAGTACCTCTAAATTCAGGAAATATTTCTGTTCAAGACAGCCATACATCTGATAATTTGTCAGTGCTAGCAACAGGAATGCCAAGTACTTCATACGGTTTGTCATCACACCAGGAATGGCCTCAACATCAAGACTCAGCAAGGACAGAGCAGATATATTCACAGAAACAGGAGACATCTTTGTCTGGTAGCCAATACAACATCAACTTCCAGCAGGGACCTTCTATATCACTGCATTCAGGATTACATCACAGACCTGACAAAATTTCAGATCATTCTTCTGTTAAGCAAGAATATACTCATAAAGCAGGGAGCAGTAAACACCATGGGCCAATTTCTGCTACTCCAGGAATAATTCCTCAGAAAATGTCTTTAGACAAATATAGAGAAAAGCGTAAACTAGAAACTCTTGATCTTGATGTAAGGGATCATTATATAGCTGCCCAGGTAGAACAGCAGCACAAACAAGGGCAGTCACAGGCAGCCAGCAGCAGTTCTGTTACTTCTCCCATTAAAATGAAAATACCCATTGCAAATACTGAAAAATACATGGCAGATAAAAAGGAAAAGAGTGGATCACTGAAATTACGGATTCCAATACCACCCACTGATAAAAGCGCCAGTAAAGAAGAACTGAAAATGAAAATAAAAGTTTCCTCTTCAGAAAGACACAGCTCTTCTGATGAAGGCAGTGGGAAGAGCAAGCATTCAAGCCCACATATTAGCAGAGACCATAAGGAGAAGCACAAGGAGCATCCTTCCAGCCGCCACCACACCAGCAGCCACAAGCATTCCCACTCGCATAGTGGCAGCAGCAGTGGTGGCAGTAAACACAGTGCCGACGGAATACCACCCACTGTTCTGAGGAGTCCTGTTGGCCTGAGCAGTGATGGCATTTCCTCTAGCTCCAGCTCTTCAAGGAAGAGGCTGCATGTCAATGATGCATCTCACAACCACCACTCCAAAATGAGCAAAAGTTCCAAAAGTTCAGGTAGTTCATCTAGTTCTTCCTCCTCTGTTAAGCAGTATATATCCTCTCACAACTCTGTTTTTAACCATCCCTTACCCCCTCCTCCCCCTGTCACATACCAGGTGGGCTACGGACATCTCAGCACCCTCGTGAAACTGGACAAGAAGCCAGTGGAGACCAACGGTCCTGATGCCAATCACGAGTACAGTACAAGCAGCCAGCATATGGACTACAAAGACACATTCGACATGCTGGACTCGCTGTTAAGTGCCCAAGGAATGAACATGTAATAATTTGTTTAGGTCAATTTTTCCTTTACTTTTTTAATTTAAAAATTGTTAGAATGGAAAAATTCCTTCTGATCTAGCAGTGGTAACCCCTGCTGTTGCTGCCACTGCTTCAATATTTGTAAGTGCTGCTTTATTCTTCATTCTGAAAAGAAGAGATTATAGTAAACAAGTCTTTATCTCCACATATGATAGTGTTATAAATACTGTAAAAGCATGGAAGGTGCAAAACTCAGTATTTCTACAATTGCAGCTAAGAACATTAGGATGAATGGCTGGCTGCTTCTAGGAATATAAGATGCCTCAAGCATTCATTATTTATGATTTGAATACTGTAGCTATTTTTTGTTGTTGCTTGGCTTTTGAATGAGTGTAAATTGTTTTCTTTTGTGTATTTATACTTGTATGTATGATTTGCATGTTTCAAAGATAAAGGGATAAAACAGTATACTGACAACTGTTTACAAGAAAGTGGAGAAAAATGTACATACATTTTTGTATGTTTAGATATTACCATAAATACTCAGGATTGGAGCTGCTTGTAAGTATAACAATATACAGAATAACTTTATTTTATCTTGTCAGAGTCCATCACTAATCTAAAACAAAGGTGGCACTTTTTTACGTTAACCTTAAACTCTAGGCCTTACTGGAAGCCACTGCTAGGGGACACTTCACTACCAGATGTGTATGCAGTGCCACAGATGGTCACGTACACTGTGAGGCACTGAAATTTTGCCTTCAGAGGTTCTGACCAGATTGGCTGCTGAAATAGCCCCTAACTTTCTGAAGGCTTGAAGAGGAAAAAATAAAGTTTACATACTCTTGATGTGAAGTGCATTTAAATGTTTGTTGGCTTGTTGCAGTTCTATGAAACAGAGCTGTTAATAATGGTTATGTGGATTACTGTGATTTGAAAACTAAATTCACAATAACTTACCTAGTAGAGACTTAGTGAGTTGTTTCCTTTAAAGAATTTTACACTACATATTTTAGCAGTAAACAGGGATCACTTTTCCTTTAGCATTCAGAATGACACCACATTCTTAAATATACTCCTTCCCTGAAGCGTGTTTGTGTGTGATGCCATATTTCTTTTTCAGGTAAATGTAGTCTTCCTTATAAAAATGAAATTAAACCTATGCTCTCTCAATTCTTTTATATTCTAACAATAAATAAAAAAGAAAAGATTACTGACTGTGCATTGTACCTGTATTTATAGTTACGGTTATCAGGAAGCTCTGTAAGAAAGAAGAGGTCAGCCTCCTAGGCAAACCACTAGTGGAGGTTTTACATTTGTTTGCACATCTCAGTGTATTTCTGTTGAGGTAAAGTTTGCACAGTCATCTGACTTCTGATCAAACATTGGATTTTAACTTGTTTAGATTTTGTCCTAAACACCAGTAATATGGCTCTTGTTTATCAGCTAATCTTGAATTTATTCTGTGGTAAATCTTTGAGTTGAGTATATTTGAGATTGATTGGATTCAACCTCTTGTTGAACTGAAAACAATTTTTTTTTTCTGTATTTTTGTTACAAAGCCACTGATATGTGCACAATTGTAATTTTACTCAAGTATGTTGCAGTTTGTAAATATTAGAGTTTAATCTTGTGCTCTACCTTTATTTAGCAATTATCTAATAGCTTTATAATTTTTAAAGATAATTGTTCTTTATTTTGTCAATGTTATTTGAACTTGGGGTACTTAGGAGCCTCTTTGTAGGGACTGTGCCTAGGTAGCATGTCCTAACATTTGTTCTTGTCTTGCATAACTTTAGTGATCTTTGTCATTATATGTAACTTTGTTGCTCTGTATGGCATAATATTGTATCCATAAACATGGTAATTTTGATACAGTTATACTTTTACAGTGGTACATAATCCAAGGACTAGTATAGAATTAAGCGAGTGCAAGATGAGGGAGGGAAGGGCTTTCTTGATAATTTAGATGTGAAACCTCTACAAGAGCTATCATGTAAAAACTACATAAGGTGGTTGTGCTACTGTATAATTGGGGGTGATAATACCAGGAATTTTAATAAGATTTTGTAAAGAATATCCAGAAAAGTAGTGAACTTATTTTCAGTAGACATAGATAACAATGTGAATATTTAAGGTCTGTGACTATAGTTAAACTTCACTAAGAATTTGCAGAATTGTTTTGAGATGTGGGAATAAAGGTAATTTTATTGAATCTTCATTGGTGCTAATGATGGACAGTTAAAAAGATAGCTAGTGTATATTGTTATGGGTCAGTACTTATTAGTACTTCCAAAATTGAATTTGAAATGCTATGTATTCACTTTTCACTCTGTAAATGTAATTCTTTACAATGACTTTATTTATTAAAGGGCAGCCAGTTGTCATTTTTACAGGATTGTGTGAGCTATTCAAACTCCTTAACCCCTGAACAGGATATTAAGCTTCCAGAATAACAATGGGGATAAATATGGAATCCTTTTTAAGTTTTATTTCCATTAAACAGAAACCCTTATAATTCATACTATCATGAATTTGTTTTATCCATCTCATTTGCGTAACAGTTCATCTGCCTGGTCCCACTAGGCTCTACCAAAGAAAAAGACTGATGAGTGGACATTATTACTGTGACTCTTGCAAGTAGCCATAAATAAACCAAAATAGATTCAAATTTAGGTATGAAATTCCACATGTGCAAAGTACTGTTAAGGTGATAACATTTTTGATGAGATTTAAAAAAAAATATTTGAAATATTAAAAAGCATTATCTTTGAACGTCCTTTAAAAGAGTGAGTCATTTTTAAGTTGTGTTTTCCCTAGATCACTGATTTGTTACCTTTACACAGAAGCACGTTGCAAAGAAAGGCTTTACTTCTACCTCTTCCAGCTAGTTTTCCAATATTGAACTGTGTCCCTCTAAATATTTGCCTTAGCTATTTCAAAATAGATATTTTCAGAACCAAAGCAAAGGGGTGATTTGTTCACTGAAACATTCTTAAGAGGCCTACTTAACAGGCAGTAGTAGTCTGTAGTGGTAAAACCTCACAGTTTCTTAATTGCAGGTATGTAAATACCAACAAAGTCCTGTTGTCAGCCATAGATTTATCTTTGAAAGCAATTAAATGTGCACCTTGGTCTTCCTCTGTGCAGATTCGTTCTGGTTAAAGTTCTTATTCAGAGTCATCTAAAAGAAATTTCTAACGTGATGTATGGTTTCTTGAATGTCATGAGTAGCTGCTTGTATTACTTTGTAGCAACAGATTGTATTAATATTACATAGAATACCTAACTTTTTTGGCCTATCCTCTTTGAACTAGAAATGACTACTTGAGGGCTCTTTCAGAGAACCAATATGAAATGTTTTTGTTAGTACCAAATACCCTTGCCTTAAAAGGTTTCAAGCACATTTTCCTTTATATTTGAGAACTTAAATTGCTGACTTGTATTCCTTAGGCAACCTTAGAAATAAACCACTGCTTATAGCTGCATGAATGTTATGCACTTCATGAGTACAGTTAGTTGATTAGATATTTCAGGGTTTTGCATTTACTATAGACATGGGGACTTTTTTAATGTGATAACATCTTAGGAAAACCTTTCTCAAGATATTACACGATTTCCAATTTTATCCAAATGAAAAGCATACCTGCTTAAATTTAGGATGTCTTTGCTGAGAATATTTGGAGGCTCTTGTTAGGAAGAATCGTGGATTCAGTATTTCTAACCTGATTACTGCCTCAGAGGCTGTCTTGGGAGGCAGTAGGATTCACTGACTACCTTTACCCAGATGAGGGATCAACAAATCTCACACTTGAATTAAATGAGTTGACGGGACAGTAGGTGCTAATTTCATGCGCCCTAAGATGGGCTTATTTAGACAGGAATTTTTGCATTGGAAAAGCAGCACATTCTCTGACCTTGGGTACCAAGCTATGATACTAATTTGAGAATCACATTCTGATACGTTAATATCAGAAATCAGTGAGCAACCTAATCGCTGTAAGCTGACATATATGGAAGCTGAAATCAAAAGGTTGCTTGTTTTGTTAGTTTCCCTGGAGCATCTATCTTTAATACATCTTGCCAGTGGGACTGAAGAGCTCAAAATGTTTTAGGCCTAATACCATACATTCATTTTCTGCTCTGCAGTGTCGATTTGGGCACAGCCAGTTTTTGCCTCTGTGGCACCTTTCTGTAGTTTACTGTTACCTATTCTGCCTGACAGATTGCTTAAGTAGGTTGATAAGATGCATCGAAGATTGAATGGCTAGGAGTAATTCTCTTCTCATACAGGCAACTGAACTTCACTGTGGAATCCATTTATCTCAAAGGTTTGAGGGCCGTCTAATTTCCTTTATTTTCAAGTATGGGGCGGAAACTCAAAATCCCGAGCATTGCCGCTTTAGTAGCTTGTTTGATTTGCCTATTGTTTAATAACGAGTACATTCTTAGTAAGTGATGAGTACATTCTTATTTTTAAGGCATGTTTTGTTTTTTAAGCAGCTTCATTTTATTAGAAAAAATTCATGTACTCATTTGTTGTAAACAGTGATTGTGGGGTTTCATTTTCTGAATGTACTCAAAACTCCCAACAATTGAATAGGATGTTTGCTAATAGAAAATCTAAAACAGGAATATGTGTATATGGCATGAATTAGTCATTGACTTTAAGCTTCTTATCCATACAAGGAACTAATAAAATGTGTTTATTGACAACATAAATCCAAGGCTCTAACATGTCTTGATGTGAATCAGAAGTAACTTGCAGGTGTGGCGCAGTGGCTCACGCCTGTAATCCCAGCACTTTGGGAGGCCAAGGCGGGCGGATCACCTGAGGTCAGGAATTCAAACCAGCCTGGTCAACATGGTGAAACCCTGTCTGTACTAAAAATACGAAACTTAGCCGGGTGTGGTGGCGCGTGCCTGTGATCCCAGCTACTTGGGAGGCTGAGGCAAGAGAATCGCTTGAACCCAGGAGGCAGAGGTTGCAGTGAGCCCAAGATCGTGCCACTGCACTCCAGCCTTGGAGACAAAGTGAGACTCCTTAACAACAGAAGTAACTTTCAGTCCCTGGGAAATGTGAGATCTCTAGTATAATTGACCCTTTATCCAAGTAATTTCATGTATCATTCAGGAGTGCAGGCTCTGGGATTAGATGGTCCATGCTCTAGTCTCAGCCCTACCATTTAATAACAGAATGACTGGGCGAATTACTTGATCTCATGCTTTGATTTTCTTCCCTATAAAGTGTTAGTAGTCGTACCTGTTCGTCATAGAGTTGTGTAAGGCTTGGATTGTCAAGGAAAGCTAGATAGAATAGCATTAAAGAGAATCCTAATAGAGGGGTAGATTTGGGATACTGGATGGAATGATGAAGGCCAATCCAGGTGTATAACTGGAACGTATTAAATACTGCATTCCTGCTGTGTCCAGAATTCTCTTAAATTGTTCATTCTGATTTCTGTTTTAAGATTTTCTTGTCTAACCTCTTGCATCACTCCCATAAAAAGCACAAATAATTGCAATTATCTGGAAGGGGAATTACCTACTTAAAATTTGTTATTTTTTGAGACAAGGTCTCACTCTCACCCAAGCTGCAGTACAGTGGTGTGATTTTTGGCTTACTGTAGCCTCTGCCCCCCAGGCTCAAGTGATCAGCCAACCTCAGCCTCCTGAGTAGCTGGGACTACAGGCATGTGCCACCATGTGCCTGACTAATTTTGGGTTGGGTTTTTGGTTTTGTGGTTTTTTTTTTTTTTTTTTGGTAGAATGGAGTTTTAGCATGTTGCCCAGGATGGTCTCAAACTCCTAGGTTCAAGCAGTCCGCCCACCTTTGCCTGCAAAAGTGCTAAGATTACAGGTGTGAGCCACCACGCCCGGCCCCTTCAAAAATATTTAAACATAAGCTGTTCTTTAATAAGGCTGCTCGCCAACTTCCCTCCCCTTCCCAGCAATTACCCTGCACCTTCCACGTGAAAGAAAATGCAAGCTAATTGCAATAACTTTGATAAAGTAGAATTAGGATAGAAAAATCACTTTTAAAATACATTTTCAGGCTGGGCGCAGTGGCTAACGCCTGTAATCCCAGCACTTTGGGAGGCCAAGGCAGGGGTCACCTGAGGTCAGGAGTTCGAGAGCAGCCTGGATAACATGGTGAAACCCCATCTCTATTAAAAAATAAAATTTAGCCAGGCATTGCAGTGCATGCCTATAGTCCCAGCTACTCAGGAGGCTGAGGCAGGAGAGAATCTCTTGAGCCTGGGAGGCAGAGGTTGCAGTGAGCCGAGATAGCGCCATTGCACTCCAGCCTAGGCAACAGAGCAAGACACTATCTCAAAACAATAATAATTTTTAAAAATTAAAAATAAAACATTTTCAGCCTAAATGTAACAAATACTTTTTGTATCACAGTTAAGAGATTTGTCTCACTGGTACTGACATCAGTAAGGGCTTGTTCTATTATCATAATAAATTGGATGGGTTTTAACTTTACAAAGCAAGTAATTCAATCTAACCAAACTCATCCAAGTTCATTTGTGTATTCCTTCACCCCTGCCCCCTGCACTTTTCAATATAATAAATTGTATGTTTTTATTTTAACTGTAGCATATGGCCTGCCTATTCCTTCCCCTCAACACCACCTCCCAATACAATGTAGGGCCTCACTGATGAAAGATTTTTATTGTATTGCCATGAAATTAAGAATCTTACTTAGACCTTTCAAATGTTCAGACACAGTTGAGGAGGCCAGTTTTCTTTCATCTTTCACGTCAGCCTGTTAGTGACTGCCTTATGGATGAATTCAGCCATGGATTTTCATAATGTCATGTCCTGTCAGTAGGAAAAAGCACTATCCTCTATAAACTTGACAGTGTAATGGCATATAGAAACTTTTTTAAAACTTTATTACCAGTAGAGATAGAAGTTGCTTACACCAGAGATTTTTTAACTGGCAGAATCACCTGGAAATATTTTTAAAATGCAAGTTTCTACATTTAAATAGCTGCTTTCAACTGAATTAAGTGCAGCTCGTATGAAGAATAAAGACGGCCTGGTAGGTGATGGTAGGTAGCTTTTGGCTGCTCCTTGAGCAGATTAAGTGGGTTATTATCTTGGAGCTACTCATTACACAGTGTATGACTAAAGTAGGTTACAGTTAAGGAGATGCTGTAGATCTACTTTTTAGAACTTGGGGGTTAAAATGTATTTGGTTGAGCTTGGGCCCAGAGTATACAGGAATTTAGCACATAATGTGAGTTTTCAATGTGATTGAAAACTCAGCGGTTGTGCCTGGTGAAAAGGGTGATGCTCATGGAAGGGAGGACAGTATTACTGCTAAGTGAACAATGAAAAGCTTTTCACACCATTAAAGTACTCAAAATCAAGAACTGGACTGCTGTATCTATCGTCATCACAGTGGTATTTCACTGGACTCGGTAAAACTAGGATGTGACTGCTACCATTTATAAACTATGAGTTTGTGGGAGGCAGCAGGGAAGAGCTTTATGGGTGACAATCCAACTCCCACCTTGAGTTGGATAGCCTTAAGAAAGCTAGCTCTGAACCCTGTTCTTTGTTTAATAAAGGAAGAAGGATACTGCCATCCCAATCAGCAGCTAGAAAGAAATGATGTGCCTTTTTCTGCCGAGAGCTCAGTGAATGCTAGCTATCCCAGCCCCAACCTACCTCCACTCCCAACATCCTTTCAGACCCTCTTCAAAAGGAAGAAAGCACACGTGGGCAATTATAATGAAGAGTGTAATTCCAAACAATTGGTCATGTCTTAAACACAGTGAATAACAAAAACACAGAAGCTTTGAGGACCAAGGCTTGCCTATTGAAAATTTCAGTTTGTTTTGCTTTGTTTTGTTTTTTTGAGATGGAGTTTCACTTTTGTTGCCCAGACTGGAGTGCAGTGGTGCGATCTCGGCTCACTGCAACCTCTGCCTTCCAGGTTCAAGTGATTCTCCCACCTCAGTCTCCCAAGTAATTGGGATTACAGGCACACGCCACCATGCCCAGCTAATTTTTTGTATTTTTAGTAGAGACGGGGTTGTAGCATGTTGGCCAGGCTGATCTCGAACTCCTGACCTCAAGTGATCCACCCGCCTCAGCCTCCCAAAGTGCTGGGATTACAGGCGTGAGCCACCCTGCCCAGCCAAAACTTCAGCATTTTGAAGTTTCTGTTCAATATTCCAAAATTGTCTTCAGTATCCTTATATTTCAGTAGAATAGGAGTAAACTTGTTAACACCAACTTCATGTGTCTATTACTGTGATCTCTATACACAGTATTAACATGTCTTACTCTTTGCCCTTTCCCCATAGGGTTTAATGGGCTTGATTATAAATAGTTGCTTTAAAATCCAATATAATAATCAGATTTGAAAGAATGCTGAAAATCCCTCCAAAATGGAAAAGGAATAAGCCCTAACCTTTCAAAGTTACGTTGTTTCTGGTCATGTTGAGATACAAGCAAGTAAAATAAAGGACATATTCTTCCCTTAATTTCTTAAATATGGAAAAAAAAGAAATTTAAGAAAAGGCATACCGACAAAGACTCATCTAATGTTACACGTCCAAAGTAAAATCTGTTTTTACCTCACCTGGACAGCATTTCACACTTATTTCATAAAAACTAAAGCAGCGGGCTGGGCGCGGTGGCTCAAGCCTGTAATCCCAGCACTTTGGGAGGCCGAGGCGGGTGGATCACGAGGTCAGGAGATCGAGACCATCCTGGCTAACATGGTGAATCCCCGTCTCTACTAAAAATACAAAAAACTAGCCGGGCGTGGTGGCGGGCGCCTGTAGTCCCAGCTACTCAGAGGCTGAGGCAGGAGAATGGCGTGAACCTGGGAGGCGGAGCTTGCAGTGAGCCGAGATCGCGCCACTGCACTCCAGCCTGGGTGACACAGCGAGACTCCGTCTCAAAAAAAAAAAAAAAAAAAAAAAAACTAAAGCAGGTTGGTTTTGACAAATCCTGATACTAGTATTAGAATACTCCTAAAGGTAATTTGTAGTTGAACCACCTTGAAATGATGGCAGTCAATAAAAATATCTGTGACTATAGCTTAGAGCAATAGGTGCTGGCTGGGCATGTTGGCTCACATCTGTAATCCCAACACTGGGAGGCCAAGGTGGGTGGATCATGAGGTCAGGAGTTCAAGACCAGCCTGGCCAAGATGGTGAAACCCCAACTCTACTAAAACTACAAAAATGAGCCAGGCGCGGTGGCAGGTGCCTTTAATCTCAGCTACTCGGGAGGCTGAGACAGGAGAATCACTTGAACCCAGGTGGCAGAGGTGGTGCTGAGCCAAGATCACTCCACTGCACTCCAGCCTGGGCGACAGAGCGAGACTCCCATCTCAAAAAAAAAAAAAAAAAACCACAACAATAGATGCGAAGTTTAGTGGATGAGTAAGATCAACAGCAATGGAAACATGCTTAATCCTGGCCGGGCACAGTGGCTCACGCCTGTAATCCCAGCACTTTGGGAGGCTGAAGCAGGTGGATCACTTGAGGTCAGGAGTTTGAGACCAACCTGGCCAACACGGTGAAACCCCATCTTGGCCAACATGGTGAAACCCCATTTCTACAAAAAATACAAAAATTAGCTGGGTGTGGTGGTGGGCAACTGTAATCCCACCTACTCGGGAGGCTCAGGCAAAAGAATCACTTGAACCTGGCAGGCGGAGGTTGTTGCAGTGAGCTGAGATCATGCCACTGCACTCCAGCCTGGGCAATAGAGTTTAAGACTCAGATTTAAAAAAAAAAAATGTGTGTGTGTGTGTGTGTGTGTATATATATATATATATATATAGCTTAATCCACCAACTTAAAATGACTTGTAATACTACTAACTCATCCATGCTCACTTTTGTGAGGTCTACTAATGTTCTGGGAATGGCAGTATTTGAAGGATGACCTCAACAGAGGTAACTATTCAGATGAAATGAGCAAAGGTCTCTGGAAAAATTTGTGTGTTGACTCATCCTTCCCTTACCAGAACTAGCTTTTGTCCTACCAACTGGTTTAGGCTTAGCTAGTTCTGCATATGGAAATGACCTGATTCACTGCAAATAGATAAAAACTTCAAATCGCTGGGCGCGGTGGCTCACGCCTATAATCCCAGCACTTTGGGAGGCCAAGGCAGGCGGAACACGAGGTTAGAAGATCAAGACCGTCCTGGCTAACACGATGAAACCGTCTCTACTAAAAATACAAAACAATTAGCCAGGTGTGGTGGCGGGCGCCTGTAGTCCCAGCTACTCCAGAGGCTGAGGCAGGAGAATGGTATGAACCCGGGAGGCGGAGCTTGCAGTGAGCAGAGATCATGCCACTGCACTCCAGCCTGGGCAACAGAGCAAGACTCCATCTCAAACAAACAAACAAACAAAAACTTCAAATCACTACAAATAAATTACAGAGAAACAGAGCCCAAGATTTATGATGCCACCTTAACTAGCACAATTTCTTGGAGACATCTGAGGAGTTTAGGGGCCCTCTGATAATGAAATGCCGAGGCCCTCACCTCCTCCTATTAGGCCTTGAACCTCCTAGAATCTTTAAGGCTAAGATTGCTGCCAAAGTACAGAATCTAGAATCTCTTTAACTTACCTTCCTGCCTTTAGTCTGCTTTGGACGAATTAAGTAAGCGTCTTTACTCACCGAGCAAGAAAATATAAGTTGTTTTTACAATTTATTTTAAACTAACATCATTAAAAAATTGACAGGACAGGCCAAAAATAAAAGGAAATGTCATGTAAAGCAATAGAGAATGTAGTTCCTGGACAATCAAAACTGTAAACACTGAAATATGTTTTTTGTTGTTATTAAGAAACTTTTTTCTGATACTATAAGTAATCATGTCTGACACTTGAGGAGGCTAATATGTAACTGAAGCTTCCATTTAGCGACTCCATAGGATCTAGTTAAACTGCGTTAGACTGAATTTTCAGTAGGGAAACAAAGATCGCTTAGCCATCGTCCCCACAATTAAGCAATAAGGGAGCATCTGCAGTGGAACTGGAAAGAAACTCTTGATGTATGTTCAGTGACTTCTCTCCAAGAAGGAGTGCTTCAGGAGCTGGAGAGCAGAAGGTCGCTCATGCTGGTCCCTAAGAAGGGAAAAACACATTAGAAACAGCAGCACCCAGTAATGAGACTGCCAATGAGATCTACTTAAATGCAGACTTTAAAGATGGAAATACAACTTATGATAGTCAAACAGACTTGGGTTGAGTCCAGTCTCCAATTTTTAGCTGTGTGACCTTAAGCAAGTGACTAAAACCCTCCTCATCAGTAAGATGGGGATAACACTAATACCTAATTCATTGGGAGAATTGAATAATATATATACAACTTTTAAACAACAGCATGGTACTTGTTCGAATAGTGGTAGCTATTGTGATTGAAAACTAGGCCCTAGTTTCCCATTGTACTTTTGTTCAATTTGTTTGGAGTCTAATAAAATTCACACTTACATTTACTTTTAAAATTTAGAAGCATTAAAATCCAGAATTGAAAAGACTTTTTAAAATAGATATTCAAATATGCTTTGGTGATTAATTGAAATAATCCCATTTCGGGCACTCCTGGATTAACATAAGATAGAGGGAGACAGTTGTTCAGTACTATTGTGGCATAATTTTTTACTTCAAGAAATTCAAAAGATGTTAGAAAGGTATCAGTTAATGAGCCAGTTAATGAACCAATGAGCTAATGAAATAATTAGCTTCAATGGCCTATTCCAGAGGCATTCTTTTGGTTAAATTAGCTATCTCTTGATATATTTTTTTCAGATACATAAATATTTATTAAGGCTTTAACAAACAGGTAACTTCCCCTACCCTCCACCATTGTGCAAGCACTTTCTTTATTGATATATAATGAGTATTTATCATTTCTATATGTCAGGAACATTTCGAGTCTGCTTTTCTAGCTGTTTGAAATACAGAATACATTGTTGTTAATTAGTCATCCTGCTCTGTTATCAAACACTGGAATTCATTCCTTCTATCTAATTTTGTACCCATTAACCAACCTCTCTTATCCTCCCTGCCCCACCACATACACACCCTTCCCAGCCTCTGATGACTATCATTTTACTTTCTATCTCCATGAGATCTACTTTCGTAGCTCCCACATAAGAGTGAGAACATGTGATATTTGTCTTGCTGGGCCTGGCATATTTTACTTAAGAAAATGAACTCCAGTTCCATCTATGTTGCTGAAAATTATAAGATTTCATTTTTTTTATGGCTGAGTAGCATTCTGTTGTATATATATACTAAGTTTTCTTTATCCATTCATCTGTTGAGGGACACTTAGGTGGGTCCATACCTTTGTTATTGTGAATACTGCTGCAATGAGCGTGAGGATGCAGGTATCCCTTAGAGATAATGATTTTCTTTCCTTTGGATAAATACTCAGTAGGAGGATTGCTGGATCATACGGCAGGTAGTTCTATTTTTAGTTTTTTTTTTCTTTGTTTTTTTTTTGTTTTGTTTTTGAGAAATCTCCATATTGTTTTCCATAATGGCTGTATTAATTTATATTCACACCCAACAGTACATGAGTTCCCTTATCTATACATTCTTGCTAGCATCTGTTATTTTTGTGTGTTTTTAATAGTAGCCATTTTTAACTGGGATAAGATGGTATCTCTTGCTGGTTTTAATTTGCATTTCCTTGTTGATTAGTGATGTTGAGCATTTCTTCATATACCTGTCAGCTATTTGTGTCTTCTTTTGAGATATGTTTCTTATTGGATGAACATTTTGCAAATATTTTCTCCCATTCAACAGGTTGTCTCTTCACTCTGTGATTTCTTTTGCCTTAAAAGCACAGGTGACAAAACCAAAAATAGACAAATTGAACTATATATTAAAGAGCTTCTATACAGACCAATACCCTGGAGTGTTTCCCTGTGTTTTCTTCGAGTTGTTTTATAGTTTTGAGTCTTATGTTTAGGTACTTAATCAATTTTGAGTTGATTTTTGTATATGGTGAGATAGGGGTCTAACTTCATTCATCTGCATATAAATATGCACCATATATTGAAGAGGGGGGTGTCAATTCCCTGGTATATGTTCTTGGTCCCTTTGTCAAAAATAAGTTGGTTTACATATGGGACTTATTTCTGGGTTCTCTGCTCTGTTCTATTAGTTTATGTGTCTGTTTTTATACCAATACCATGCTGTTTTGGTTACTATAGACTTGTAATATATTTTGTATATATTTTGTGTATATTTTGAAGTGACATAGTGTGATGCCTCCCGCTTTGTTCTTTTTGCTCAGTATTGCTTTGGCTCTTTCAGCTCCTTTTTGGTTCCACACAAATTTTAGGACTGTTTTTTATATATTTCTGTGAAAAATTACATTGGTATTTTGATAGAGGTTTTATTGAATCCATAGATGACTTTGGTTAGTATGACCATTTTAACAATATTGATTCATGTGACCCATGAGCATTCGTTTGTGTCTTCAATTTTTTTTATCAATGTTTTGTAGTTTATTTCATCAATGTTCTGTAGTTTTCCTTGTAGAGATCTTTCACCTCCTTGGTTACATTTGTTCCCAGGTATTTTATTTTCTTTTTGTAGCCATTTTAAATGGGATTGCCTTCTTGATTTCTTTTTCAGCTACTTCACTGGTATATAGAAACACTACAGATTTTTGTATGTTAATTTTCTATCCTGCAACTTTACTGAATTGATCTAAGAGTTTTTGGTGGAGTCGTTAAGTTTTTCTAGATATAAGATCACGTCACCTGCAAAGAGGCACAGTTTGACTTTCTCTTTTCCAGTTTGAATGCCTTTTATTTATTTATTTTTTTATTTTTTAATTTTTTTTTTTTTGAGATGGAGTCTCGCTCTGTCACCCAGGCTGGAGTGCAATGGCACAATCTCAGCTCACTGCAAGCTCCACCTCCCGGGTTCACGCCATTCTCCTGCCTCAGCCTCCTGAGTAGCTGGAACTACAGGCTCCCGGCACCACACCCGGCTAATTTTTTATGTTTTTAGTAGAGATGGGGTTTCACTGTGTTAGCCAGGATGGTCTCTATCTCTTGACCTCGTGATCTGCCTGCCTCAGCCCTGCAAAATGCTGGGATTACAGGCATGAGCTACCACGCCCAGCCTGAATGCCTTTTATTGTTTCTCTTGCCTAATCACTCTGGCTAGAACTTCCAATACTATGTTGAATAGGAGTGGTGAAAGTGGGCATCCTTCTCTTGTTCCAGTTCTAAGAAGAAAGACTTTCACCTTTACTGCATTCTGTATGTTGTTAGCTGTGGGTTTGTCATATATGGCCTATTATATTGAGGTATGTTCTTTCTATGCCTAGTTTGTTGATAGTTTTTATCACGAGGGGATGTTGGATTTAGAAAATGCCTTTTCTGTTTCTATTGAGATGGTCATATTGTTTTTGTCCTTCATTCTGTTAATGTGATGTATCATGTTTATTGTTTTGTGCATGTTAAACCATCCCTGCATCACTAGTATAAAACTCACTTGATTATGGTGTATTATCTTTTTGATATGCTGTTGGGTTAGTATTTTGTTCAGGAATTTTGTATCTGTGTTCATCAAGGATATTGGCCTATGGTTTTCTTTTTTTGTGGTTTTCGCATCCTTGTCTAGTTTTGGTATCAGGGTAATGCCAGCTTCATAGAATGAGTTAGGGAGAATTCCTTCCTTCTCAATTTTTTGGAATAGTTGGAGGATAACTGGTGTTAGTTCTTCTTTATGAGTTTGGTAGAATATGGCAATGAAGCCATCCAGTCCTGGGTTTTTCTTTGTTAGGAGATATTTTATTACTGATTCAATCTTATTGTTCAATATTGGTCTGTTCAGGTTCTCTGTTTCTTCCTGACTCAATCTTGTATGTGTCAAGGAATTTATCCATTTCCTCTAGGTTTTCCAGTTTGTTAGCTTATACTTGTTCATAATGTTCTCTGCTGGGTTTTTTCATTTCTGTAGTATTAGTTGTTATGTCTCCTTTTTTGTTTCTGATTTTTATTTGGGTCATCTCTTTTTTTCTTGGTTAGTCTGGCTAGCAGTTTACTGATTTCATTTTATTTTTTAACCAACTTCTCATTTAACTCATCCTTTTTTTTCTGTATTTCGTTAATGCTACTCTGACCTTTATTATTTTTCTATTAATTTAAAATTTTTTTATTTTTAATTTTTGTGGGTACATAGTAGGTGTATATATTTATGGGGTACATGAGATGTTTTGATACGGGCATGCAATGTCAAATAATCACATCATGGAGAATGGGGTATCTATCCTCTCAAGTATTTATCCTTTGTGTTACAAACAATCCAATTACACTCTTTGAATTATTTTTAAATGTACAATTAAGTTATTAATGACTACTGTCTCCCTGATGTGCTATCAAATGGTAGGTCTTGTTCAAGCTTTCTTTCTTTTTTTTTTTTTTTTTTAAGGTGGAGTTTCTGTCGCCCAGAGTGACAGAGTGCAATGGCACGATCTTGGCTCACTGCAAGCTCTGCCTCCCAGGTTCACGCCATTCTCCTGCCTCAGCCTCCTGAGTAGCTGGGCCCACAGGTGCCCGCCACCATGCCCGGCTAATTTTTTGTATTCTTAGTAGAGATGGGGTTTCACCATGTTAGCCAGGATGGTCTCGATCTCCTGACCTCATGATCTGCCTGCCTCGGCCTCCCAAAGTGCTGGGATTACAGGCATGAGCCACTGGTGCCTGGCTTATTCAAGCTTTCTAACTCTTTTTTTTTTTTAATCCATTAACCATCCCTATCTGCCCTACCCCTATCCTCCTACTATCATTCCCAGCCTCTGGTAACCATCCTTCTACTCTCTATGTTAATGAATTTAATTGTTTTTATTTTTAGATCCCACAAATAAGTGAGGACATGCAATGTTTATCTTTCTGAGCCTGGTTTATTTCACTTAACGTAATCTGATTTTTATTTCTTTTTTTCTACTAATTTGGGATTTGGCTTGTTCTCTTTTTCTTCTGTTTCCTTAATTATTTATTTAAATTTTTATACATTTTTAAAAGAAAGGGTCTTGCTCTGTCACCCCAGCTGGAATGCAGTGGTGAGATTATGGCTCACTGCAGTCTCAAACTCTTGGGTCAAGCAATCCTCCCACCCCAGCCTCCCAAGTGACCCAGCTAATTTTTTCTTTTTGAGACAAGGTCTCACTTTGCTGCTCAGGCTGGTCTTGAACCCTTGGCTTCAAGTGATCCTCCCACCTTGACCTCCCACAGTGTTGGGATTACAGGTGTAAGCCACCATGCCAAGCCAATCTTCATACATTTTTTTATGTAGGCTTTTATTGCTATAAACTTCCCTCTTAGCACTGCTTTTACTATGTCACGTAGATTTGGGTATGTTGTGTTTTGATTTTCATTTGTTTTGAGAAATTTTTAAATTTTCTTCTTAATTTCTTTCTTGCCCCAATAGCCATTCAGGAACATGTTGTTTAGTTTCCATGTATTTGTACAGTTTCCAAAGTTCCTCTTGTGATTGATTTCTAGTTTTATTCCATTGTGGCTGAAAGAATACTTGTTATGATTTTGATTTTTAAAAATTTGTTGAAACTTTTTTGCAGCCTAACATATGGCCTATCCTGGAAAATGTTCCATGTTTTACATGGGAACATTTATTCTGTAGTTGTTTGAGAAAATATTCTGTAGGTATCTGTTGTGTCTGTTTGGCTTAAAGTGCAGTTTAAATCCAGTGTTTCTCTATGGATTTTTTGTTTAGATGACCTGTTTAATGTTGAGAGTGGGGTGTTAAAAGTCCCCATCTATGATTGTATTAGAGTCTATCTCTCTTTAGATCTAATAATATTTGCTTTATATACCTGGGTGCTCTGGTGTAGGTTGCATCAGAAATGTTACATCCTCTGACTGAATTTATCTCTTTATCATTATATAGTGACTTTGTCTCTTTTTACTGTTTTTGACATAAAGAGTGTTTTATCAGATATGAATATAGCTACTCATGCTCTCTATTGGTTTCTATTTGCATGAACTATCTTTTTCCATCCTTTTTCCATCCTTTCACTTTCAGTCTATATGTGTCTTTACAGGTAAAGTGAGTTTCTTGAAGGCAGCATATTTTTGGGTCACTTTTAATCTATTTAACCATTTTAATTGGAAATTTTAATCCATTTAGGTTCAAGGTTATTATTGATATGTGATGACTTATTCCTGTCATTTTGTTGATTGTTTTCTAGTTGGCTTTTTGTTTGTTTGTTTGTTTGTTTGTTTGATTGTTTCTTTCTCTCTCATTATTTATCATTGTGGTTTGGTGGTTTTCTGTAGCATTAACATTTGAATCCTTTCTCTACCTCTTTTGTGTGGTTTGCTCTACCAGTGAGTTTTACACTTTCATATGTTTTCATGATGATAGATATGATTGATAGATAGATAGATTCATATCTATCATCAGCTCACTGCAACCTCTGCCTCCCAGGTTCAAGCAATTCTCCTGTCTCAGCCTCCTGAGTAGCTGGGATTACAGGCATGTGCCACCACACCTGGGTAATTTTGTATTTTTAGTGGAGATGGGGTTTCTCCATGTTGGTCAGACTGGTCTCAAACTACTGACCTTAGGTGATCCACCAGCCTCGGCCTTCCAGGTGTAGGACTTTCTTTTATTTATTTATTTTTTTTGAGACAGAGTTTCGTTCTTGTTGCCCAGGCTAGAGTGCAATGGCACAATCTCAGCTCATCGCAACCTCTGCCTCCCAGGTTCAAGCAATTCTCCTGCCTCAGCCTCCCAAGTAGCTGGGATTACAGGCATGCACCACCACACCTGGCTAATTTTGTATTTTTAGTAGAGACGGGGTTTCTCCGTGTTGAGGCTTGTCTCGAACTCCTGACCTCACATGATCTGCCTGCCTTGGCCTCCTAAAGTGCTGGGATTACAGGCGTGAGCCACCGTGCCCAGCTCCGGGTGTAGGACTTTCTTAAGCATTTCTTGTAGAGCCACTAATGGTGATGAAGTCTCTCAGTTTTTGCATGTCTGTGAAAGGCTTTCTCCATTTTTGAAGGATAACTTTGCTGAGTATAACATTCTTGGCTGACAGTTTTGTTTTTGTTTTTATCCCTTTCAAAACTTTTTTTTTTTTTTTTTTTTTTTTTGAGACGGAGTCTTTGCTCTGTCACCCAGGCTGGGGTGCAGTGGCGTGAACTCGGCTCACTACAAGCTCCGCCTCCTGGGTTTACGCCATTCTCCAACCTCAGCCTCCCGAGTAGCTGGACTACAGGCGCCCGCCACCTCGCCCGGCTAGTTTTTTTTGTACTTTTAGTAGAGACGGGGTTTCACCGTGTTAGCCAGGGATGGTCTCGATCTCCTGACCTTGTGATCCGCCCGTCTCGGCCTCCCAAAGTGCTGGGATTACAGGCGTGAGCCACCGCGCCCGGCCCTCAAAACTTTTTTTTTTTTTTTTTTTTTTTTTGAGACGGAGTGTTGCTCTTGCTGCCCAGACTAGAGTGCAATGGCACAAACTCAGCTCACTGCAACCTCTGCCTCCCAGGTTCAAGCAATTCTCCTGTCTCAGCTTCCTGAGTAGCTGGGATTACAGGCATGTGCCACCACACCTGAGTAATTTTGTATTTTTAGTGGAGATGGGGTTTCTCCATGTTGGTCAGGCTGGTTTCAAACTCCTGACCTCAGGTGATCCACCCGCCTCGGCCTTCCAAAGTGCTGGGATTACAGGCATGAGCCACCATGCCTGGCCTAAAACTTTTACTATATCATCCCATTCTCTCCTGGCCTGTAAGGTTTCTGCTGATAAATCCACTGTTAGTCTCATGGGGATTCTTTTATATGTTACTAGATGCTTTTCTTTTGCTGTTCTTAGAATTTTCTCTTTGTCTTTGACTTTTGATAGTTTGACTATAATGTACCATGGAGAAGATCTTTCTAGGTTGTATCTATTTGTGGATCTCTTAGCTTCCTGTATCTGGATGTCTAAATCTCTTGCTAGACCTGGGAAATTCTCAACTAGTCTGTCTTTAAATAGATTTTTTATACCTTTAGTCTTCTCTTCACCTTCTGGAACAACCAAAATTGTCTATTTGGTCAATCTGTAGTTTCCCACGTGTCATGTAGGCTTTGTTCACTCCTTTTTTTTTCTTTATTTTTGTCTGAATGGGTTATTTCAAAAGATCCGTATTCAAGTCCTGAGATTCTTTCTCCTGCTTGATGTAGTCTATTGTTGAAGCTCTTGAATGAATTTGCACATGTGGTGTAACAGTCATTTATTTTAATTTTCTGGATTGGCTTTCATAGGGGAAGACTTTTTCCTGAAGATGTATCTATGGTGTTGATTGGGTAGGATGCTTTAGCCTTGATTCTGGATATATGCAGCAGTGTGGTCTTGGTATAATTTCTTCATCTGTAAACAGCACCAGTGGTGTCTGTGATTTCCTCAGTGGCTTAGTCTGTGATTGTTAGTGGAGTCTGTGGTGAGGTTTTACTGGGGATTGGCATGCCAGGTGGACCAGTCCTCTAGCCTGAGTGGTAGTGGTGGTGTGTCAAGCATGCCCATCCTTGGGCCCTGGGTGGCATACGTGGGCACTAGTGTTAATGGGTTCAAATGGGCCAATTCTTGGACTTCCAAGGCTTGCTCAGGTCCTGGTAGTGGTATTGGTGTGCTGGGTAGGTGGATAGGTCCTTAGACTCCTGGGCAGTATGCATGGCATGGGCAATGGCAATAGTGGTACTGGGATAACGCTTGGGCTCAATAGCAGCAGGCACTGGTGTTTTTTGTTTTTTGTTTTTTGAGACGGAGTCTTGCTCTGTCACCCAGGCTGGAGTGCAATGGCTGGATCTTGGCTCACTGCAAGCTCCGCCTCCTGGGTTCACGCCATTCTCCTGCCTCAGCCTCCCGAGTAGCTGGGACTACAGGCGCCCGCCACCTCGCCCGGCTAGTTTTTTTGTACTTTTTAGTAGAGACGGGGTTTCACCGTGTTCGCCAGGATGGTCTTGATCTCCTGACCTCGTGATCCGCCCGTCTCGGCCTCCCAAAGTGCTGGGATTACAGGCTTGAGCCACCGCGCCCGGCCTGGCACTGGTGTTAATAGTGGCTGCAATGGACTGGATGGGCCAGTCCTTGAGCCCTCAGGAGGAATGTACAGATACCAGCATTGATAGGGCAGAGAATCCCCAGGCCCCAGGCAATGTGCTCAGACACTGGCAGGGGTGCTGGGCCAGGCTTGTTTGACCTTTCCTCAGGCCCTCCAGTGGTACACTCAGGTGTCAGCAGTGGCGGGCAGGGTGGGGTGATCCCTAGGGCCCTGGCATGATGATTGGGTGGCTGCAGCTCCAGTGGTGGTGGGCAAGGGGAGCCTGTCATTAGGGCACGTGCAAGTGTGCTATAGCCCCTGCTACTGGTGGGAGCAGAGCTGCTGTCCGTGGCAGCAGCTTCAGGCAGGTGGCTTTCAGGTTCCAGGGAGCTCACAGTTTGGCTTCTGGTGGTGGCAGTAGCTGCAGCCAAGAAAGCCAGTCCTCAGGGCACATGCAAATGTGCTGCAACCCTGTTGCCGAAGCAGCTGGGGTCGCTGCCAGTGGCACACACTTCAGCCTAAGCAGAGGCTGCAGTGGACAGCAGCAGAGCCTGTCCTCAGAGCATGTGTGTGGCAGCCCTGCTGCTGGCAAGGGTGGAGTTGCTATCTGTTATAGCCACCTCAGGTAGGCCGTTCTTAGGCTCTGGGGAGCACATGCTTTGGCTCCCTTTGTCCCAGGAGCAACCTCCCTGGTGCACTGCACTGTTGTTTCTGGGGTGCAGGACACCATGTGTGCTACAATGCTGGGGATCTGGCCACTCCACTGGGCACAACTGGCATCACACTGCTGCAGCCCTCCGGGTAAACACAAGAAGATGTAAGTAGGGTTCCAAGGATATGGAGTTGCAGGGGCTGTTGGACCCCAGGGCAGGATGGAGTCTGGTGGGGACCGGACTCTCAAAATGATGCCATGCTGTAGCTGCTTAGGACTCAGGGATGCATGGGACTTGGTGTGAGCTCCCTCTCTGGAGCAGGTTTCCAGGCAGCTCCATATTCTAGTCTCAGTGTCTGCAAGGACTAAAGGGTTCTCCCATGGCTAGGATTACAGGAGTTCACTGTGAGAATGTGGACCACTGGGGATCTCTCACCCTTTCCCAACACTGGGGAGCCTCTCTGGGCTCTCAGCCAATCTCAACCAAACTGACTGCCTTCCTTCCCTTTTATTCCATGTCTCAGGTGTTTCCTGTCACTTCTCTGTTGAAATCCATGTTCTCTCTCAGATGCTGTATTTGAAATGTGGTTATCTACTTGCTATTTCAGTTCTTTGTGGAGGAAGTAAGTGCCAGATGCCTCTAGTCAGCCATCTTGAAGCCCCTCCTCTTTTAATACTTTTGAAAGCACAATGGCCAACAGATCATTTTCCAGTTGAAAATGGAAAATAAATACTCTTAAAAGTATTTTATATTGTGTAAAAGTATTATATTTTGTGTCATTTCTAAAGTTAAAAAAAAAAAAAAAACTCCAGCAAGGCACAGTGGCTCACACCTGTAATCCCAGCACTTTGGGAGGATAAGGCGGGTGGATCAGGAGATCAGGAGTTCAAGACCAGCCTGGCCAACATGGTGAAACCCTGTCTCTACTAAAAAAACAAAAACATTAGCTGGCCGTGGTGGCGGGCGCCTGTAATCCCAGCTACTCGGGAGGCTGAGGCAGGAGAATTGCTTGAACCCATGGATGGAGGTTGCAGTGAGCCAAGATCACACCACTGCACTCCAGCCTGGGTAGCAGAGCAAGACTCCGTCTCGAAAAACAAACAAACAAAAAAATCCTTTCCCCATGGGGAAGTCCTTTCTCCTGCCTTTAAAATATGCAGAAATCTCTCTCCTTTAAAATCCTTTCCTTAAACTGGATACCATTTCTAGCTATTACCGCTCCCCCACCCACTTTTTTTTTTTTGAGACAGGATCTCATTCTGTTGCCCAAGCTGGAGTGCAGTGGCATGATCACGGCTCACTGTGGTCTCAACCTTCCAGGCGCAAGTGATCCTCCCACCTCAGCCTTCTGAGTCTCTGGAACTACAGGTGTACGCCACCATGACTTGCTAATTTTTAATTTTTTTCTTTTTCTTTTTTTTTGAGACGGAACCTTGCTCTGTTGCCCAGGCTGGAGTGCAGTGGAGTAATCTCGGCTCACTGCAAGCTCTGCCTCCCGGGTTCACACCATTTTCCTGCCTCAGCCTCCCGAGTAGCTGGGACTGCAGGCACCCGCTACCACGCCTGGATAATTTTTTGTATTTTTAGTGGAGATGGGGTTTCACTGTGTTAGCCAGGATGGTCTTGATCTCCTGACCTCGTGATCCACCCACCTCGGCCTCCCAAAGTGCTGGGATTACAGGCGTGAGCCACCGTGTCTGGCTAATTTTTAAATTTTTTGTAGAAATAAGGTCTCCCTATGTTGCCCAGGCTGATCTCAAACTCCTGGGCTCAATTAGTTATTCTGCCTCAGCCTCCCAAAGTGCTGGGATTACAAGCGTGAACCACTGCGCCTGGTCCATCCCATTTTAAAAACTGCTGCCAAATGTCTCTAACAGGGCTAAACTCGGTGACTTCCCTCCAGTATTCTTAACCATTTGGCCCATTCCTCTATAGAAATTGCCCTCTTGAAATTTCTTGAAATTAACCAAATTTAATGAGCTCATCCTTTTTGTCATTTCTGTAGCATTTGAAATATTCACTACTCCCTCCTACCTGAAACTACCTCTGCTTAGACTTATGGGACCCTCTGTCCTCTTGTTTCTTCTTACACCTTGGGGCAACTCCCTTCCCTTCCTCCCTTCCCTTCTCCAGTTATGTGCTAGACTTGATGCCATGCATTTCTGTTAGCTTCCACTGTGAGCATTTTCAAAATATTTTCCTCAGCCCTACATTTTTTTATGACTGTAGCAATCAACCTTATAATGATTTTTTTTTTTTTTTTTTTAGACAGGGTCTCGCTCTGTCCCTTAGGCTGGAGTGCAGTGGCGCCATCTCAGCCCACTGCAGCCTCAACTTCCAGGGGTCAAGGGATCCTCTCATCCTCTCAACTCAGCCTCTTGAGTAGCTGGGACTACAGGCACACACCACCATGCCTGGCTAATTTTTGTATTTTTTTGAAAAGATGGGGTTTCGCCATGTTGCCCAGGTTGGTCTCCATCTCGAACTCCTGGACTCAAGCAATCCGCCCATCTCAGCCTTCCTAAGTGCAGGGATTACAGGCATGGGCCACCGCACCTGGCTGTTATAATGATTTTTTTTTTTTTTTTTTTTTTTTTTTTTTTTTTTTTTTTTTTTGAGGCGGAGTCTCGCTCTGTCGCCCAGGCTGGAGTGCAGTGGCGCGATCTCGGCTCACTGCAAGCTCCGCCTCCCGGGTTCCCGCCATTCTCCTGCCTCAGCCTCCCGAGTAGCTGGGACTACAGGCGCCGCCACCACGCCCGGCTAATTTTTTTGTATTTTTAGTGGAGACGGGGTTTCATTGTGTTAGCCAGGATGGTCTCGATCTCCTGACCTCGTGATCCGCCCATCTCAGCCTTCCTAAGTGCAGGGATTACAGGCATGGGCCACCGCACCTGGCTGTTATAATGATTTTTAAACGTGTCCTTCCAATCTTAATTGCTTTCTTGAGCTGTAATTTCATAGCTTCAAATGTCTCCTTATATGGGGTGGGAAGGGTTTAGCTGCCTCCCCTGTTCTTCTCTCACAACTGTGATTTCTCCCATTATCCACACTCAAAAACATGAAATCCTATCATCCTGCTCCATTACCAAGTCTTGATTCACCTTTTCTCTGAAATTTTCTGGAATCCTTTACAATCCCACTTTACTTTACCACCATCAGCATCCAAGCTCTAGATTTCTGCAGAGCCTTCTAGTCTCAAGCAGCATCCATCCCAGGCCTTTCAATACATTGCCATCTGACCTGCCCTCCCACAGACCATTTTCTTTATGGTCTTTTCTACCCCAAATCTTTTGCAGCCCCCTGCTCCTCACTGCCTATTGCAACAAAGCTAAACTCCTTGGCCTGACCTCCCAGAACTTGGTCTGTCCCTAGGAGTACCCGCTCCATGCTTATTTCTCGCAGCTTCCCCAAGTTCATTTCTGTTTTATTTAGACTTTTCCTAGTCTATGTCTGATTACCTCTATTTCTGAATCTTTAAGAGTGCCTCGCCCTTTATTTTCTGGCCATCCATATCTCCAAGGAGTATTGTTATTGATATCAGGTGAGATATCAATATACCTCAGGGTCTTTGCCATAGAATTTTAGAAGGTAATTATATACTTGTATATGACTCTAATTAGGTAAGTTATGTTAGTATTCTTCCTAATGATCATTAACTATAAACTCCTAATTTTGTGCCCCACACTCTGCTAAGCAATTTACATGCACCATTTCACTTAACCTTCACAGTAACCCTGTTAATTCATTATTAGTGGTGTGAATTGTACATTGCTTAGTTTATGAAGCAATGGTTCAAAAGGAGAGCCATACAAGAAGATTCCACCATTTCTCTTTAGAGCGCTTTGTGTGTGTGTGTGTGTTTAATCACAACTTGAAAGAAAATGAGAATAACAAGTGGTTTCTAGCTGTGAGTCAATAATATAGGTAATTGTTAAATTCAGAACAAAGCAACTACAATAGTTTTAAGAGTTAACACAAATCTCTAAAGCTAGTACTGGTCTATATGATATTCCAACACATTTATGCAGTTTGTTTTTTTGGGGAGAGGGTGGGCAGCTCGGTGACTGGGGCTTTGTCCACAAAATCCACACTGGAAACCTAAGGGGTCTCTGCATCTAGCAATGCCAAAAACTATACCCCTGGAGTGGCATTCCTGCCCTGGCCCATGTAATCATCCTGAAATCAGCCAGGACGGACTGATACACACGTGCTGGGAGAGAGAGAGAGAGACTTAAAAACGGGCAAATTCATTGGCAGAGAGGGAGACCTGTAGATTCTAAGATTCATTCAGAAAGGCAAAATGAAGCCCTTGGGTGTTGGGGGTTGCCATATGTGCTTGCTAAAAGATGGGACACTGGAGTTTTTCATCGAGGGATAAGAAGGCACACTTCCTTGAAAGACAGGAAATTGACTTTGAGTCTCAGGCCTTTCTTGTCCTCCAACTAAAGCTGAGCCTTGCTAGGTAGGTGGGTTCGGGGCTGCTGTGCAATATCCTAGAGTGGACTCCAGCACCCACAGCCCTACTCCTTAACTCTTTCCCACCCCATGGGTACACACTTTAACTAGAGTCATCTCTCTGCTTTTATTTCATTCTTTGATTTAAGATTTCATATGAGCAGAGAGTACCTGGCTAAAAATTTGAAAATCACAGCACTAGTTCGTCTCCATTACATTACAGTTACAGTTCTAACATTTTACCCAGAATTTAATTCCATAGATATGAGAGAAGATAATGAAGGGGAAAACAGGCAATTTTCTAAGGCTTTTCTGATTCACCAAATATTCCCCAACTTGACATTGAACTTGGAGATTTCAACTCCAATTAGACATTTGTTTATTTGGCCCCAAATGTTTCCCCTCACTTTAAATGCGAGGTGATGTCATTTCACCCTAGCCAGTTCCTAGGAAGATGTCTCATTGGCAAATAAGCAGATCTTTAACACATTTTGCAAACCCATTGATTTGGGCAAGTATTAACAGAACTTAATAAGACATTTAACGGAGGCACTTTCTACTTGAAGCATTGCCTCCTATACCCTGATAAAACAATGAATACAATTACCCAATATGACTGATTATGATTACTTTCAGCACAAAATCACTGTCTACTTGACTTCATAACCAAAACGAAGCTTTTAATGGGCCATAAATTGCAAGGGAAATGTCAGCCACTTGGAATCTCTGGGCATTTGTCTTCTTCCTCTTGCTTTCAGTTTCTTACCTGGTCAGGCACATGCGCACAAAGTCTGCTGCATTTTCTGAGAAGTGGTCTGGTAAAGGAGGCATCAGCCCTCGGTGTGCTCCGATGTAAAACATGGCAGCCATCCTGTCCATGGAAGCCAGTGGAGGCTTCCCTGTAGCCATCTCAAACACAGTACAACCGATGCTCCAGATATCTGATTTCCTTCCATAGCCAGACTCATTGATGACTTCTGGGGCCATCCAATATGGAGTCCCATGCATGGACTTAAGCATGTCACTGTGGGTGCCATTTAAACCTGCCCAGGCCAAACGCTTGGCACAGCCAAAGTCAATCAGCTTTATTATTCCAGTTGGCATGAGCATAACATTATTTCCTTTTATATCGCGATGTACAACACAGTTCTCATGGAGATAAGCAACACCTTGCAGAATTTGTTTCGTATATTTACAGAACACCATCTCAGGCAATGGCCCAAAACGGTTTATAATACTAGAGATTGAGCCACCAGGGACAAACTCCATGAAAATGCTCACAGTGTTCTCTTGCAAGCATGTCCCCAAATAGGCCACAATGTTGACATGTTTCAGTGCTTTGAGCAAATCTACTTCTTCCTGTAGTTTCTGGTATTCCTTTTCAGTAGCTAATTTATCAGAGGTATCCAAAGCCACCTGTTTTACAGCTATTAGCTGCCCTTGGCTAGTGAGACCACAGTATACCTAGAAGCAAACCAATAATACCTTGTTATTAAATTAATGACATAACTCATTCACAAAATGCCTCAGGTGACACTTGACTTTCCCTTCTCTTCCTAAACCCTTGTCTTTCTCTAAGTTGATACCTCCCTTCCTAAATGCAAAGTATTTAAGCAAATTCAGTGTTTCAGTGGAGCCAAGATGGGTATGAGAAACATGGTGGATGGATGTCATATTGGCTTACAGTGGCTTGAATTGGCTAGAATCCTGGTTTCATTTTTCCCCAGCTGTTTAACTTGGGATAAATGTCTAATCTTTCGACTTCAGTTTTTCTCATCTGTAAAACTGAGGTAACAATACTTGCCTCACAGATTTCTTTTTCTTTTTTTTTCTTTTTAGACAGGGCCTCACTCTGTTGCCCAGGCTGGAGTGCATTGGCACAATCACAGCTCATTGCAGCCTCAACTTCCTGGGCTCAAGCAATCCTCCCGCCTCAGCCTCCTGAATAGCTAGTAGCTAGGATCATAGGTGTGTGCCACCAAACCTGGCTAATTTTGTGTGTGTATGTGTGTGTATGTGTGTGTACTTTTTGTAGATCCACTGTGCTATCTTTTTCTTTTTTTTTCTTTTGGAGACAGGGTCTCTCTGTGTCACCCAGACTGGAATGCAGTGGCCCTGATCATATCTCACTGAAGTCTCAAACTCCTGGGCTCAAGCGATCCTCCTGCCTCAGTGTCCTGAGTAGCTGGGACTACAGGCATGTACCACCACACTAGGCTAATTTTTAAAGTATTTTTGTGGAGACAACGTCTCCCTATGTTGCCCAGGTTGCCTCACAGAATTTTTTTTCTTTTCTTTTTTTCTTTTTTTGAGACAGAGTCTCGCTCTGTCACCCAGGCTGGAGTGCAGTGGCATGATCTGGGCTCACTGCAACCTCTGCCTCCTGGGTTCAAGCAATTCTCATGCCTCAGCCTCCTGAGTAGCTGGGATTACAGGTGTGTGCCACCACACCTGGCTAATTTTTGTATTTAGTAGAGATGGGGTTTCACCATATGGTCAGTCTGGTCTCGAACTCCTGACCTCAAGAGATCCACCTGCCTCAGCCTCCCAAAGTGCTGGGATTACAGCGAGAGCCACCACACCTGGCCTACCTCCCAGATTTCTATGATGACTACATGAGATGGTGGTTTGGAAAAGCTCCTGACAATACGTAAAATAGAGCTAGTTCAGCTCCCAAGCTCTCTGGAGCGAGGAGACAGGCCCTGGAAATCACCCTTGTGATGTAATCTCAGTGGTTTTGTGTCTTCCTATCTTCTCACTGATTCCTGAAATGTCCCCATCTGGAGACAGCACAAGTCTTATTTGGGGGCCAGCCTTTTCTTTACTCGTCTATGTAAATAACTACCTAAAGTGCTAGGGTTTAGATATATAATGTTTGTACATATTTAAGAGGTACATGTGATATATTAATACATGCATAGAATGTGTAACGATCAAGACAGCGTGTTTAGGACATCCATCACCTTAAACATTTGTCATTTTCTTTGTGTTGGGGGCATTTCAAATCTTCTAGCTAATTGGAAATACACAATATATTGTTGTTGACTATAGTCACCCTACTGTGTTATCAAACACTAGAACTTATTTCTTCTATCTGACTGTACGTTTGTACCCACCTGTCTTCACCCCCCACCCTCCAAGATCTCTTACACAGTTCACAAAATGTAAGGAACATCTTTTGTTTTTGCCATCTACCAATGATTCTCCAAACTTCCAGTAACATATTCAGCTGTTGAAGGAAGATATTTTATTTTTATTTTTATTTTTTTGAGACGGAGTTTTGCTCTGTCGCCCAAGCTGGAGTGCAGGGGCGCGATCTCGGCTCACTGCAAGCTCCGCCTCCCGGGTTTGCGCCATTCTCCTGCCTCAGCCTCCTGAGTAGCTGGGACTACAGGCGCCCACCACATGCCCTGCTAATTTTTTGTATTTTTAGTAGAGATGGGGTTTCACCGTGTTAGCCAGGATGGTCTCTATCTCCTGACCTCGTGATCTGCCCGTCTCGGCCTCCCAAAGTTTTGGGATTACAAGCGTGAGGCACTGCGCCCGATCAAAGGAAGATATTTCTTTCCCATTGGACTTGAACCTGGGAGGATGAGAGGCTAGAAATGCAGTGGCCATTGTATCGCTATATGTGCCTGAGAAAGAGCCAGACAGAGAGAGAGACCAGATCCTGATGACATCGTCTGACTCCTGAAGCCACCTGAGCCCAGAGCCTGACCTATTCTAGACCTTTCGATTGGATAAAGCAGTAATGGTCCTTTCCCTCAGTGCTTGGATTTTCTGTTACTTCAACTGAAAGAGTTCTAAGTAAAAGAGTGCTTGCCAGAGGAAGCAGGGAGGATGACTGGGGAATGAGGGGGGCGGAGGGAGGGACTGTGGAGGGGTGGGGAGTGCTGATTTCAAGTTTCCAGTTTAACTTACTGTGCCATAGGCTCCCTTTCCAAGAATCTCACCCTTGGTCCATAGGATAGGTTCTTCAGACTTTAAACTATTTTCAGAAAATGTCATCTTTTCATTTGAGATGAGAAATTTCTCCTCCCTGTCATATGTCCTGAGCCCATTACTATGCCTCTGGAAGAATGAGACAAAAGGAAAGATGACCATTAAACCAAGTCACTGGGATGGAGAGAAAGGGGTGAGAGTAAAGTCTTCTTTTCATGTTCCCGTCTGTGGCCACTCTTAAAGGTAACTTCTAGAGACACATCGTTCCCCCAAATGACCACGTAGTGTATCTTAGCTGTGTCCTTCAGCCTTGTTAATTATACACATTTTAAAACCACATCTTGCTCTGTATATTTTATAGGAGGAGATCTTAGGCCTGTTCATCTCAGGCCCCACATGAGCCTGCAGCTACTAACCACTGTCTTTTGAGAATGATCTTTCACGAGGTCCCTATCATGACAGAATATGTTAATGTGTGCCATCTCCTCAGCCCCCTAACCTCAACTCTCCTCAAAATTCCCATTATCATGGTCAACTTGCTCCTAAACACAGCCTAGTTCAGAGAGAGAAACATACGCAGAGCTGGACACATACATAGAGACACACATACTCATACACACATATTCATATGTGTGTTCACACAAATGTACACACACATAAACATAAATGATATATAATCCATAAACATACATGCACACATATACATCACATATATACATACACATATGTACTGAGAGATAATATACAAACCAACAATGGCCAGACCATATATAAAAATAGAACTCTGACCTACAGTGTGCAGCAACCAACCCAGGAAATCAACCCATTATCTACAGTAACCAAACCAGGAAGCCAGTTTACCGTCTGCAAGTCAGACTTGCGGGAAGTCAGACTAGTATCTCTAGCAAACAGTCCGGGAAGCTACGGGATAATTCTTTACCTTGTATGTTCTTCTGACCAACTATTTAAAATAATTATTCCTGGCTGGGTGCAGGGGCTCACACCTGTAATCCCAGCACTTTGGGAGGCCAAGGCAGGTGGATCACGAGGTCAGGAGTTCCAAGACCAGCCTGGCCAAGATGGTGAAACCCCATCTCTTCTAAAAATACAAAAATTATCCAGGCGTGGTAGCAAGTGTCTGTAATCCCAGCTACTCGGGAGGCTGAGGCAGCAGAATTGCTTGAACCCAGGAGGCGGAGGTTGCAGTGAGCTGAGATCGCACCACTGCACTCTAGCCTGGGCAACAGAGCAAGACTCCATCTCAAAAAAAAAATTATTCCTGATCCTGATACAGTGTGGATGTAGTGTACTATAACCTGAGTTAGCGTTCAATACATAATATTTCAGCTTAACTACTGTTTCTGTCTTTAGAATTTCAGTTTGGGAGGCTCATGTACTTTAGTGAAAATGATAACAAAGAAAACTCGACTATCTGTTGATCTTCTTCCCCACTCCATGCCCACTCCCATGCCAAACAAAATTTTTTAAAATCTTATTTCAGGATTTTTGCTTACACTTCCATGAGAACAATGGCTGAGTCTTGTACAGCACTATGCTCCTAGTTCTTGGCCCACTGCCAGAAACACAGTAGGCATCAATAATAATTTTGCATTAAAGTAGTGAATCATCTGACAGCAAATGCTCAGGTGTAGGGACTCTAAGAAATGTGCATTTCATGTCTTCATATGAACAAAATGGTGAGCCACTTCTGGACCATGTTCATTTCTTTCTATCTCACATACCTAGAGCAATGTCTTGCCTATAATTATCTCTCTGCTGACAGTTGGAAATGATATGCTGTTGATTGAAAATGTCATCATTGAATAAAATACTGACCTATTTGAATGGTTTTGCTAAATTAATTTAACCAAACTGATTTCATTGCAATGTCAAGCTAGCTAAATTCCAGAAGTGAGGCAGCATAATGAAAACATCTTAGCCTGGGAGTCAGAGGACCTGAATTCCAACCTTGTGATCAAACAATGAGACCTTGAAGAAACTATTTAATTGTGTAGGGTTTATAATTCCTCATTTGAAAATAAGGGGTTTGAACCAGATTATCTCTGAGGTCCTTCCCACCCCAATGAATCTCGGATTCTAATTTTACCAACCTGCATTTTGACATTTGTTGTCCCTCTGTCCATTTCTTTTGGGGTACTTCCTCTCTGACTGAGGATACAATTTAGGTTTTCAGGATCGGTTCCATTTGCCATTTTTTGGCAAGAGTTGTTATCTTTCTCATCAAGAGCTAATAACTCTGCAGCTAGACAACCTAATAGTTCATCTGTCAATTCCTCATTATTTACAGAGTCCGGAATTCCTTGGGAAGTTGAATTTGTGCCATTTAAAGTTTTTCCAAACATTTGATAAGTGATTGACTTATTTGCTAAACTATCATGATCTAAATAATGTATCCAATACTGATATGTCTGGGAAGATGCACTTTCTTGTTTTTCTTGGAAAGAGAAATTTGCAAGTGTTTTAGACTGATCTGGACCACTATCAAACTCTAGATCATTCGTTGAAATTCGGCTGGCATTTACTTTACTAAAAGATGCTCTATTCTGCTTTTCTTGCTGTACATACTTGTTAGAATTCTTCTCACTTGGCACTGCCCAGCTGTTTTCCGAAGGGACAAATGAGATCTGGTGATGTAGCTCTTCAAGTTCTTGCAGATCTCTGAGGCTTGTGGTGAGTATTTGATTGTTAGAAATGTCTCTATCGCCCATAGACTCTTCCACAGAAACTTCTTTAACAATGGATAAATCTGAGACAGGAGGGAATTCATTCTGTTTCGTGGACTGCTCAGGTGTCTGAGCCAAGTTCATGGGATGAATTTCATCTTGGAAAGATAGAAACTCATTTCCTGAAGACTTAATCTGCCAGTCTGGTTCTGAAATATCATCTCCGTTTTCAATGTCATGTAGGTTGCTACGTACAGCCTTGGAACTCTTTTCTTTAGAAGTTAAGCCTTTGTGCTCTTGTTTAATGCCAAATGAAGGCTTTGGGGGTTTCATATGTGTTTTTTTCTGAGAAAGTCTTGTTCTGATATTGCTGCTCCTCTCACTGTGTGAAGATCGACATTTATTGGTGATACATCTGCCTGATGGAGCCGAACATATCTCACGGTAATATTTGTTTTCATCCCTTTCAGCCTCTCGCACATGACAATAAACAGGGGTCCCAAACATTTCATAGATTCCAGGTCCATTAGCAGTTGAATTGATTTCTTGGAACATATCACTATACTTAAGATCTAGGTAATTTAGTCTTGGCTCTGCCGGTTGAACAGAAAGAGGAACACATGACTTTTGTATTCCTGGATTTTTACATATGCAAGGAAATGATTGCTTTTTAGGTTTCTGAGTCCGGTGAGTTGATTGCTTCTTTGCTATCTGTGGTATTCTCTTTTGAAACCTGGGCAATTGCCAAGGCCTAGGGTCAACAAGTCCCAAAGCAGGGAAAATTTGTGCTTTTATGCTGGCTTTATGCATGGTAGGCTTAATGGGACCTTCAGTAGAAATCAGGAAATTCGGAGGTGTCTTCTTAATTGGCTTAGTCTTTGAATCCAACTTACTTCTATGGGAATTCATCTCATGCTTGTCATTTTCTTGGTGTACAAGTATGTTGACACTATGGTTGTTATGAATGGTTCTCTTTCTTTTTTGGAGGCTTGGTTTGGCTATTGCTGGTTCCTTGGGGCTTCCATCCACAGGGAAGGTGATGTGGATAAGAGGCACCATCCCACTCATTTCTGGTTTGGCTCCTTCTGCTATTGATATTTTTATGTTTGTCTCCATGCTGCTACGACCTTCCGGGAGTTTATCAATGGGGTCATCAAAGAATACATTGGATAAGCTTTTAAGTACAGTACACTCTTCTAAAATATTGTTTGGTTCCATTGCTTCACCTTTATGTAATGAAGCTCTTTTTGAAGCAGCTTTATTATTTCTCATCTCTTCATCCTGGCTTGGAGTTATTTCTGAATGCTGGGCTTCTTGGAACTTGCTTGGAATGGTACGTACTATTTCTGAATCTTGTTCATAGTTTTTGGCTACTGACCTCTCATTCTTTCTTGATGAAAGATATTGAGAGTTCTCTTCTTCAGCTTGTCTCGTTTTACTCCCATGGCAGTCAATATCCTCTTCCCTATCTGCAGGAATATTGCCTTCCTTCAAATTCTCAAAAGACACCGAAGACTGCCCTTTTTCAAGGTGGATGATTTCAATTTTGTTACATTCTTCTATTTCCTTGGATTTCCAGTTCTCCTCCATCTCCAGGCATTGTCTGTGATGGTTAACCTTAGGAAAGGAGCATATGTTTCTTGACCAAATGAAGCCATCAGAAGACCTGAGAGTCGAATCCATCAACAACTTAACTAGGGCTCCTAGAGGCTTATTTGTTGGGCTAAGCTCATCAGATTGACGAACAGACGCTGAGAGCTTAGGCACAAAAGATGTGAGGCTTGGAATTTTTCTTTCTTTCTCTTTTGGAAACTTGTGATTTCGGGGGATACTAAGGACACCAGATCGTGTGGGCAAGAGTGACCGTGGTGGCAGAGGGAACTAAAAGGAAAGAGAGAAAAAGCTATGAATGCAGAAACATATATAAATATCATGCTAACTGGTTTAAAGTAGTCTAAAGAGATTATAATATCCTTTTAAGGAAGGCTTTTAAAGTACAAAGCTGGCCTGGAGATCACAATTTTTTTTTTTTTTTTTTTTGAGACAAGGTCTCGCTCTGTCACCCAGCCTGCAGTGTAGTGGAATAATCACAGCTCACTGCAGCCCTAACTTCCCGGGCTCAAGCGATCCTCCCACCTTAGCCTCCTGAGCAGCTGGGACTACAGGCATGTGCCACCATGCCCGGCTAATTTTTTAATTTTAGTAGAGACGAGGTCTCTCTATGTTGCCCAGACTGGTCTCAAACTCCTGGCCTCAAGCAATCCTCCCACTTCTGCCTCCCAAAATGCTGGAATTACAAGCATGAGCCACTATGCCTGGAAAGATCACAATTTTTAAAACTAAAACCTCATTCCCAATATTTTTTTTAGAACCAATTTAAAACAACACATTTTTTTAAGGTTTTAAAACAATTTTTTAATTTTTTTTTTTTTTTTTTTTTTTGAGACGGAGTCATGCTCTGTCGCCCAGGCTGGAGTGCAGTGGCCGGATCTCAGCTCACTGCAAGCTCCGCCTCCCGGGTTCACGCCATTCTCCTGCCTCAGCCTCCCAAGTAGCTGGGACTACAGGCGCCCGCCACCGCGCCCGGCTAGTTTTTTGTATTTTTTAGTAGAGACGGGGTTTCACCATGTTAGCCAGGATGGTCTCGATCTCCTGACCTCGTGATCCGCCCGTCTCGGCCTCCCAAAGTGCTGGGATTACAGGCTTGAGCCACCGCGCCCGGCCAATTTTTTAATTTTTTAATATTTTTCATTATACTTTAAGTTCTAGGGTACATGTGCACAACGTGCAGGTTTGTTACGTATGTATACATGTGCTATGTTGGTGTGCTGCAAAACAACACATTTTAAAACCAGAATTATTATAGATGCAAATATTCATGGTTATATATTTTTAAACGAAGGCCCTATAATGTAAATGGTAAAAATTTAAGATAAGAAGCATTTTATTTCTCTTCCTTTTTCTTTTTACTTTCCATAGAATTGATTTAAGATTTTTGAAATCCCACTCAGAACAGTTTAAAGTTGTTATTAAAATACCTCAAAAATTACCAGTTATTGACTAACTCAGAATTTGTATCTGAAACACAACTACTTACCATCATTTTGCTGAATTATTTTGTGAATGAAATGTACAAAATTTCTTTTTTGTGGATGAAAGGAAAATGGATGCCTTTCATTTCTCCTTTGCCCTCTATTTTCAAACTAAGCTAGTTTTTATTATCATCCTGTAGAGGTCAGTGTAACCCAATGTATAATATTAAGCTTTGTAGGCAGTAAGCTATGAACTCCTTAACTTTATGCTTCTTTTCATTGTGGTCTTTTCCTGTGTATACAGACTCAGTACCTATTTATATCACAATATTTAAAGGCATGGGTCATGGGTAGTAATTGAGAAATATATGTTTAATTTTCATTCTATCGCCACGTACGTGTAGGAAGGAAGGAAATGGAACTTGACTCTAGAAACTTAGGCATTAAAAGTAGATGAGATGTAGTGTAGGTCCCAGTTTTACTGTCTGGATGATTTTCCCCATTTCTTCAAAATGACTTAGGAAATAAAGGCAGATTCACCCAGTGCTTAACCATCTGCCTAGTAATGGCCATTACATTTTTTTAGGTCAGTAAGTTTCTTTTTACAATGCTAAGCAGTACCTATGCGTAAGTATTTCTCAAAGGCTCATAGGAAAAGAAGGGTCAGGTAGTTGAGAAACTAAGAATTGCAAGTATCTTTCCAAAAACTTATAAATTAGACAACTAGGAAAACCTTTCCACCACTGGGGGAAAAAAAAACAATTGCCTAATTTCTAGATAGGTTGAAAAAAGACAAATTAAAATATGTCTGGCCAGGCGTGGTGGCTCATGCCTGTAATCCCAGCACTTTGGGAGTGCAAGGAAGGTGGATCACTTGAGGTCAGGAGTTCGAGACCAACCTGACCAACATGGTGAAACCCCATCTCTACTAAAAATACAAAAATTAGCTGGGCGTGGTGGCAGGTGCCTGTAATCGCAGCTACTCAGGAGGCTGAGGCAGGAGAAATGCTTGAACCCAGGAGGTGGAGGTTGCAGTGAGCTGAGATTGCACCACTGCACTCCAGCCTGGGCAACAGAGACTCTATCTCAAAAAAAAAAAAAAATGTCTAAGGGAGCTATTCAGCTCATTATGTAATGAGAACAGAAACACTCCAGAAAAGCATTGCACCTGGCAAGGCGTAATTTTCCCAGGAATGATTTGCTACTCTAGGAACTACATGTGAGTTGCTGTTTTTCCAAGAAACACAGTTGACCCTTGAACAACACAGCTTTAAAATGTGCAAGTCCACTTACATGTGGATTTTCTTCCTCCTCTGCTACCTCTGTGACAGCGAGACCAAGCCCTCCTCTTCCTCCTCCTCAGCCTATTCAACGTGGAGACAATGAGGATGAAGACCTTTATGCTGCTCCACTTCCACTTAATGAAGAGGAAATATATTTTCTCTTCCTTAGGATTTTCTTTTGTTGTTGTTGCTGGTTTCTTTCTTTCTTTCTTTCTTTCTTTCTTTTTTTTGAGACGGGGTCTTGCTCTGTGGCCAGGATGGAGTACAGTGGCGCGATCTTGGCTCACTGCAGCCTCTGCCTCCCAGGTTCAAGCAGTTCTCCTGCCTCAGCCTCCCGAGTAGCTGGGATTACAGGCACACGCCACCATGCCCAGCTAATTTTTGTATTTTTAGTAGAGATGGTGTTTCACCATGTTGGCCAGGCTGGTCTCGATCTCTTGACCTCGTGATCCACTGCCTTGGCCTCCCAAAGTACTGGGATTATAGGCATGAGTCACCGCACCTGGTCCCTTACGATTTTCTTAATAACATTTTATTTTCTTGGCTTTTTTGTAAGAATACAGCATATAATATATGTAACACACAAAAGGTGTGTTAATCAACTGTGTATGTTATCAATAAGGCTCTGGTCAACAGTAGGCTATTACAGCCAGGTGCGGTGTCTCACACCTGTAATCCTAGCACTTTGGGAGGCTAAAGGGGAGTATTACTTGAGGCCAGGAGCAAGACCAGTGTGGCCAACACAGTGCGACCCTGTCTCTACACAAAACAAAACAAAACAAAACAAAACAAAAAAACCGGTAGGCTATAAGTAGCTAAGTTTTAGGGGAATCAAAGGTTATGTGTGGATTTTTGACTGTGTTGGGGACATCAGTGACCCTATTCCCTGCATTGTTGAAGGGTCAACTGTAATTGCTGAGGATTTGGTTCTAAATTAGTTGATAGAGTTTTTTGGTTTTAATTCTCAGTCAATAATGCTAGCACTAATCTTACCTCGATGCTTTGGCCACTGTACTTCACATCAGAGGTCGAAGACTCTACAACAAGAAAAAAAATAACTGTATATTCTTAGTAGTAGAGAGAAAACAGTCTCAAGCCAGAGTCTGCGGGTGAAGTAGTGCAGATGCTAAGGGGTCTGAGGAAAAGCTGTAGATATTGGAGGCTTCCCCTGTGGAATTCACACAGAGGTGAACTCATTACGCAAAACTTCAGGCTACTGCCACTAGCAGGGGTTGCTGTTTTATATTTCTATCTCTATTCTGAGAGAAAACCCGAGATCTCTGGACCGCAGAGCAGACCATTGATCACTCACAGAACATTGTAATGCCAGTTCCCCACATCCCAGTTCCTCACAGGGCAACGTGATGAGAGCCGGGTGTCGACCTGCGTAGCTGGTAGAGTTGCATCACAGGAGGGAGCCCTGGAATGATGAGACTCAGGGGGTGTGTTGGGTGGGTGGCACTTTAGCCCGTCTTTCCCTCCAGAGAAAGAGAGAACTTTCCTATGAATTGTAAGCAAATGCCTCCAGGAGAAGGGTGCCTCTGTGTTTTATTACCCTAGAATATAAGCAAACAGCTTTTGGGGAAATCAGTCTCTAAACCTCTCTGGAGCAATACACTAACTTCTGAGGCATTTTTGCTGTTCAATCATCTTCTGACTGGTTTCCTAGTGTTTTTTGCTTAGAAAGCCTGAACTGTGCAGAAATGTGAAAATATTCTTATATGTGTCTCCCAACAGTTGTTTAAACTAGATCAACCACAAACTCTGAAAGGTGAGTGTGAGGAAGACTCACCCAGGTAATGAGATGGGACTTACTAGGTAGTATAAAACCTGGAAGTTGTTTTCTTCTTACCAAAAAGTCAGAATGATCCCCAAAACCCCACGCACCACCACCACCACCTCTGCATAGTTTGGACTGTCTAAAGCTGAAGCCAAAAGCTCCAGTGTCTCCAGGGTCAAAACAGAAATGGATGAAGTGGGACAGCAAGGCACAGCAGTAAATGGAGATCATATGCCCCAACTAAAGGGGCATCATTACCCAGCTCTCAGTGACGTCATCCAATCCAGATGGGTAATTCAGCACTGCTAGATCTTCCAAGAGAAGCCAGAGAGCTGCAGATTTTTTTTTTTTGAGACGGAGTCTCGCTCTGTCGCCTAGGCTGGAGTGCAGTGGCAGGATCTCAGCTCACTGCAACCTCCGCCTCCTGGGTTCAAGTGATCCTCCTGCCTCAGCCTCCTGAGTAGCTGGGATTACAGTCACCTGCCACCATGCCCGGCTAATTTTTTGTTTTTTTTTTTTTTTTTTAGTAGAGACAGGGTTTCACTATGTTGGCCAGGCTGGTCTCGAACACCTGACCTTGTGATCCACCCACCTCAGCCTCCCAAAGTGCTGGGCTTACAAGCGTGAGCCACCATGCCCGGCCCAAGCTGCAGATTTTATGTGAAATCTCCTTCCCCTACCCTTGCTTATTTATTTGAAAGTTTTATAATTTTAATTTTTTGTATAGATAGGGTCTTACTATATTGCCCAGGCTGGTCTCAAACTCCTGGGCTCAAACAATCCTCATACCTTGGCTTCCCAAAGGTCTGGGATTCCACGTGTGAGCCACTGGGACTGGCCTCCCCTCCCTGGTTTTTCAATGTTGTGAGGGTCAAACAAATGTCTGTAGGTCCATTTCAGCCACAGGCTGTCATTCTGAAGTTTCACACAGAGAGAAAAAGACTTCTTTAAGATTTAACACAGTAGAAAAGCCAATCCCAGGTGAAAAACAAGTCACCTAAGAAGAGGACCCCAACAGGAGGGGCCACAGGCATTCCCCTTGGACACAGCTGGCCATGGCACCCCCACTTCATTCTTAATGCATTTACTCAACAATTATTTACTGAGTGCCTACTGAGTGGCCAACGCTGTCCCAGAAGATGGCGATTTATAGTTGTGAGCAGGAAAGACAGATCTTTGCTCTTTGCTCCCAGGGGTTGCATTCCGGAGGTTGAGGTTTTCATTGAAAAGATGTTAGAAGTTAATCCAGAAATACAATTGAATATAAATTTATAGTTGGGTACATATGGATAACATCCTGAGTTTTTTTTAAAAAACTCCTTTCAAGTATTCTTATCAATATTTGGATAAATATTATCCAATATTGGTCAGGAATTATGTGGGGTAAAGACTTCTGGTGAGAATGCAGAGGCAAGATCTTTCTGGTAGGTAATTTGACAACATGTGTCAAAGCCTTTTTTAAATGTGTAGAGACCAGCCTGAGCAACATAGCGAGATTCCATCTCTACAAAAAATGTTAAAAGTAGCCAGGTGTGGTGGCATGCACCTGTACTTCCAGCTACTCAGGAGGCTGTGGCGGAGGATCACTTAAGCCTGGGATATCGAGAATGCAGTGAGCCATGTTTGCAACACTGCATTCCAGCATGGGTGACAGAGCGAGACCCTATCTCCAAACAAGTAAATAAAATAAAATGAGTACAGAGTTCCAATTAAAAATGGCAGATTGAATTTACAAGCTTTTCTCCAGTCCCTCCACAAATCACACTAAAATCACAGCAAAGGAATTAAAAAATTAAAAAAAAATTAAATAAGGACAAAAAAATAAAAACACCCAAATGATGAAACAACAGATGAGCAATATCAACATTTTGGACAGAGAAAACTATATGGACGAATAATAACTGATTGAATTGTCAGCTTTCTGTGTTCTGCCCGATGCTTGCAAGGGGAGAGCCCAACCAGAAATAAGAATCTCGGAAAGGAACGGGAACTGAAGGTACTTCCGAAGACAGGGATGCAGGCAAGACTGAAACGAGAGGGTGCTCATAAGCCTGTGCTGGAATAAGTCCCAGATTCCCTGCCCTGTCCACTATGAGGATTTACTCTTCTCCTTTCCTGCAGATGACTGGAAGTTTATTCCCTGGAGGGCTTGAAACAAAGATGCTAAGGAGCTGGGTATGGCTGAGAGCAGAAATGGGGTGCTGGAGTGAAAATGTGAGGATTAAGGAGAAGCGTACACACGGAAATATGAACCCTATTCAGTGCCAAGAACGTTGCCTCTAATAACCTGCAGGCAGGCACTTGGTTTCTCTCTCTGGGGAAAACTAGCTGAGAGAAGAGGTCCATCAATCTATACAAGCTGACACTTGGGAATCCCTCTACCAATCGTCCAGTTCTCCACCTATTCAACTCCCTTGAGGCCCATTCAACAAGCTCACTCAAACATACAGAACTTGTTAGTGAAACCCTTTAGATACAAATAGACAAGATTCAACTGATATGTAGGGAAACGCTCCAATATGAAAATACAGAGAACATATCAAACTGAAAGAAAGAAAGGAGCTCAGAAGAATTAGAGACAACAAACAAACAACTCTGTCATTCATATTCTCCGTGTACCCTTTCTCAAGAAGCTGCTGGGAAATATGCCCTGGTAAATGAGGATTAAGTGAAGCAGGGAAGCCAGACAAGGTGGCTCAAGCCTGTAATCCCAACACTTTGGGAGGCCAAGGTGCGTGGATCACTTGAGCCCAGGAGTTCAAGACCAGCCTGGGCAATATAGTGAGACTCCATCGCTAAAAAAGAAATGTTTTTAAAGTAACTGGGCCTGGTGGTACATGCCTGTAGTCCCAGCTACTCAGGAGGCTGAAGAGGGAGAATGGCTTCAGCCCAGAAGACGGAGGTTGCAGTGAGCTGAGATCGCGCCACTGCACTCCAGCATGGGTGACAGAGTCAGACTTTGTCTCAAAAAAAAAAAAAAAAAAAAAAAAGGAAAGGAAGATTAAGCCACATATCCAGTAGACAGGGATTCAACAAAGCAAGGAGGCAAAGGAATTCCCAGGATGACACGAAGGGAATCTCAGATGGGCGGCTGGGCAGTAGATCCAGAGAGCAGGTGGTGCGGAGTAAAACTGGAGGCCAGGAGGGTCCAGGAGCAATGTCTCCAAAAACAAAAGGAACCAACAGATTGCCTGATATCTAATCACCTGTATTGAGATTTGTTTTACAGGTGCAATACCCAGGATGGGATGAATTAGTAACAGATATACAAAGAGTAAGTAAACGAAGAAATGAAGTGGTTATTACCGAGATAAATACAATGTCTAAAAGGAGAGGAAATGTAATCAACACACTATGGAGCTCAGCTGCAAATAATATTTTACCTTAGTCATAATAACAGAGACATTGAATATTGATTTCAAAAAAATAAACACAGGCCAGGCGCGGCGGCTCGCACCTGTAATCCCAGCACTTTGGGAGGCCAAGGCAGGTGGATCACGAGGTCAGGAGATCCAGACCATCCTGGCTAACACGGTGAAACCCCGTCTCTACTAAAAATACAAAAAATCAGCCGGGCATGGTGGCGGGCACCTGTAATCCCAGCTACTCAGGAGGCTGAGGCAGGAGAATGGCGTGAACCCAGGAGGTGGAGCTTGCAGTGAGCCGAGATCGCGCCGCTGCCCTCCAGCCTGGGTGACAGAGCGAGACTCCGTCTCGAAATAAATAAATAAATAAACAAACAAACACAAAGATTGGGAAAACTGGGCATTGCTTGTGTGTGAGGCAAGTAATGTAAAAGTAATAAATCTTAACAGATGAAGCCCAAACTGGACAATCAATAAATACCACTCTAAACATGATATGTAGCAATATGAAAGCATACACTAGAAGAAACAGTCTTGTACTAGCTGTACTTTTTTTTTTTAAGAGATGAGGTCTCACTCTGTCACCCAGGCTGGAGTGCAATGGACTAATCATCATCCACTGTCGCCTTGGGCTCCTGGAATCAAGCAATCCTCCCACCTCAGCCTCCTGAGTAGCTGAGCTATTAGGTAGCTGTGCACCACCACAGCCACTTAGTTTTTAAAATTTATTTTTATATATGTACTGTTTTGTTTTGTTTTGTTTTTGTTTTGTTTTTGTTTTTTTCAGACGGAGTCTCGCTCTGTCACCCAGGCTGGAGTGCAGTGGCCGGATCTCCGCTCACTGCAAGCTCCGCCTCCCGGGTTCACACCATTCTCCTGCCTCAGCCTCCCGAGTAGCTGGGACTACAGGCGCCCGCCACCTCGCCCAGCTAGGTTTTTTTTTGTATTTTTTAGTAGAGACAGGGTTTCACCGTGTTAGTCAGGATGGTCTCGCTCTCTTGACCTCGTGATCCGCCCGTCTCGGCCTCCCAAAGTGCTGGGATTACAGGCTTGAGCCACTGCGCCCGGCCATATGTACTGTTTTTAGAGGTGGAGTCTGCCTATGTTGCCCAGGCTGCCCTCAAACTCCTGGCCTCAAGCTAGTAGTGCTCCTCCCTCGAACTCCCAAAGTGCTGGGGTTACAGGTGTGTGCCTGTGCACAGCCAGTACTTCTTATTTCTTTTTCTTTTCTTTTCTTTTTTTTTTTTTTTTTTTTTTTTTTTTTTTTTTGAGGTTTCAAGTGATCTGCCCGCCTTGGCCTCCCAAAGTGCTGCCCTGGACCTGATTATTATTATTATTATTAATTAAAAGTGCATTTGTAATGGCTATGCGCCAGGTATGATGCCAGGTGCGTGGAGGTTGAATGATTCTTACTTTTGTAATCCGGTGAAAATGAGCACATAAACAAATAGTGACAATTATGCTTGATTAGTGCTACGTTGTAAGTAAGATCAGGAGCCTATAGGGGAACAAAGAAATGGCAACTCATCCAGTTTTGGGATGTTCAGGAAGACTTTCCAGAGGAAGTGGTTTCTAAGACAAAACCTGAAAGATGGCATAATGCCTCAGCAGAAAGAACAGTAGGTGCAAATATTCACATGCGTGTTTAGGGAATAGAGGGCATTTAGTGTGCTAAAGTTTATCATACTGCTGAGGAAGAGTGGCAGGATATGAGGTTGAAAGAGGCTGTTGAGGCTGAACACGGTTGCTCACGCCTGTAATCCCAGCACTTTGGGAGGCCAAGGTGGGAGGATCACTTTAGCCCAGGAGTTCAGTAACAGCCTGGGCAACATGGTGAAACCCCATCTGTACCAAAAAAAATAGCCAGGCGTGGTGGCATGCACCTGTAGTCCCAGCTACCCAAGAGGCTGAAGTGGGAGGATGGCTTGAGCCCAGGATGCAGAGGTTGCAGTGAACCAAGATCATGCCACTGCATTCTAGCCTGGGCAACACAGCCAGACCCTGTCTAAAAACAACAAAACAAACAAACAAAAAACGCTATCGAGATTTGGGAACTAACTTTGTAAACTTCAAGGAGCAAGAGTCTAGGTCCACTTCACAGTCCAGATTTCATATGAACTCTTTTACATACAGCCCATCAAAACACTGCTTCACCATCATGCCAAATGAAACAAGCCAGATGCAGGACAAATATTGCATAATTCCATTTATATAAAAGACCTAGAATGGTCAAATTCATATTGAGACAGAAAATAGAATAGTGGTTGCCAGAAGCTTTGGGAGAGTGGGAAATAGAGAGCTATTGTTTAATGGGCACCGAGTTTCAGTTTTGCAAGGAGAAAATGTTCTGGGGATGAATAGTTGTGATGGTTACACAACAGTGTGAATGTACTTAATGCCACTGAACTGTACACTTGAAAATGATTAAAATGGTCAATTTTATGTTACACACATTTTAGCATAATGAAATCAAAAAACATTTTTAGGTGAGGCACGGTGGCTCACGCCTGTAATCCCAGCACTGTGGGAGGCCAAGGCAGGAGTATCACAAGGTCAAAAGATCGAGACCATCCTGGCCAACATGGTGAAACCCCGTCTCTACTAAAAATACAAAGCTTAGCTGGGCGTGGTGGCATGCACCTGTAGTCCCAGCTACTTGGGAGGCTGAGGCAGGAAAATCGCTTGAACCTGGGAGGCAGATGTTGCGGTGAGCTGAGATCACGCCACTATGCTCCAGCCTGGCGACAGAGCGAGACTCCGTCTCATAAATAAATAAATACATAAATTTAAGCACTGCTTCATTTAAATTTCACTTAAAATGTATCCTTCTCTTAAAATCCCATAATAATTATTCTTTCTTTTTTTTCTTTTTTTGGTAAGATGCCTCGCAGCTCCGCTGGCATGCAGTCTCCCTCATTGTGACAAATCAATGAATGTAACTTGTTGGATTATAAGGTTGTTCCTGGTGGTTTTGGCTGGTTGGTTGAGGACAGTGGTAAGCAAATACCAAAGACAATGTTGCCACAGGGGGAAATGCTGGCATCAGTGCTGCTATCTAACAAATGAATCTTGGACTCAATATAGGTGGAAGTTGACTCTTAGACTTGCACATTAACTTGGGGATCCAGGAATAAGGCTAAAGTAGACTCAAGTCCATAACGACCCTGGGACCTGGTAGAAGTAAACTCAATACTTCTGGCCAAAGGCATCCACAGCATGGGCCCCCAAGATTCTCACAGATAGACAGCAACCAAATATGAGCTCACAATGAAGATTTTCAAACACTCAAGAAAAAAAGTCAACCGGCCGGGCGCGGTGGCTCAAGCCTGTAATCCCAGCACTTTGGGAGGCCGAGACAGGTGGATCACGAGGTCAGGAGATCGAGACCATCCTGGTGAACACAGTGAAACCCCGTCTCTACTAAAACTACAAAAAACTAGCCGGGCGAGGTGGTGGGCGCCTGTAGTCCCAGCTACTCGGGAGGCTGAGGCAGGAGAATGGCGTGAACCCGGGAGGCGGAGCTTGCAGTGAGCTGAGATCCGGCCACTGCACTCCAGCCTGGGCGACAGAGCTCCAGCCTGGGCGACAGAGCGAGACTCCGTCTCAAAAAAAAAAAAAAAAAAAAAAAAAAAAAAAAGAAAAAAAGTCAACCATAGTGCAAATCAGTAGCATATTGTTAACTGAAATTATCAAATATAGTTTATAAAATAACGTCTGAAATGTTTAAAGAAATAATCAATGAAATAATCTAAACAATAAGATATTCTCAAAATATTTGTCTTCTATTCCTTGAACAAATATGTAAACATTTGCACATATAGTGTTCTTTCTGCTGGAACATTATGCCATCCTTCATTTTACTTGTTTACTAGTTTATTGTCTGCCCGGCACCCCCATGGCCCCCAGGAATGTAAATTACACAAGGGCTGGGGTTATTGTCTGATATGTTTACTGCTATATCTCCAGCATTTAGAACAGTGCCTGGCACAATACATAAATATTTGTTGACCGAAAGGACTCACTGTGGAATTCAATGTTCAACTTACCTTCAGATTTTCTTTGCTGCTCCTTCAGAAAATGAGGAGCATCTTCTCTGGTTACAGACTTGGAAATGTTTGGTTCTAAACAAGATCTCGGCAGCAAAAAGCCCAAGTTCACATCGCAGAGCTCCCTGGAACTTTCCTCTTTTTGCAAAAGTAAGGGCCGCATGGTCAGCGTGTTTGTCCTGAGCTCCACCATCTCAATTTCATTTGGATGAGAAACTGCATGTGCTTGTGCCCATTCTTGATGCGATGAGGTTATCTGACTAAAGGGGGAGGGAAATGTTTTATTTAAAACTCGGTTGCCACATCTTCTGAATCTCCAGTTCTCAGTCCAGCCTGACATCACTAGAAAGTTTGAAGAACTATTTCCAAATGGTGCTGCTGAAAGGCAAGGCTGAATCCTGAGAGGGTAAGACGTCTCCACCCATCGACTCCTCTCGGCCTCCTCAGCCCTGTGTACCTTCGCCTGGATGGATTAGGTTTCAGCTCACTCTCATTTTCCCAATCACCATTTCCTTGCACAGAGAAATCAGAGACCAAGGGCAGGAATGGGGGATGCACCTTTTTATCTCCACAGGCACTGACTAGCCCAGTGCTTCTCAAACTATCTTTGATGAAGAACTGGCATTTAAATTTTCCAATCACTGTGAACTGATACTTTTGTAAAATATAAGTGAATTGCCATAAAAAGGGAAGAAAAATAAAAGACATGCAAAAAATAAGCCTCAATTTTTTTTACTACCCAATCAATGAACGTAAGTTATTTGCCAAATTGCTTTGTAACTTTTTTAATGGTCACCCTCACAGCCTGTCCTGACCTTATCATGGACTGGTAACAGGACCGCAGAACCACATTCTAAGTAGCTCTGCCCTGCAGTAGGGTCAGCAAACTACAGCCCAGGGGCCAAATCCAGCCTTCATCCTTTTTCTGTAGCTTTAATTGGATCACATCCACACTCCTTTGTCTACAAATTATCTGTTGCTGCATTCAAATGACAGTTGCAGATTTGAATCATTGCAACAGAGACCATATGGCCCACATAGCCAAAGTGTTTATGATCTGGCCTCTGCCACATACTCTTTATTGTGACCTCTACTTTTAAGCATTATTATGAATTGAATTACTAATAATGTAGGTTGCCACATGAGTATCATTGCTTCATACTTCATTTCAAATCTGATAATTCAAAGAATATTCCTTACTTCCTTTCTTTTAAGTCTTCTTGGCTCATTTCTTGGGGAGGACTGACATCTCTTGGAAAAGTCACAGTGATCTCAATACCTATAGAAACATATCACAGTAGTAGAAGGAAGAAAGTAATGAATTCTAGTGGAAAGCGGGAGACATACTTTGTTTGTTTGGCTAATCTCTTCTTAATAATTACAAAATGGACATTAACCAGGGGCTGAGGTTTAGCCATCTTTGTATCTTTCCTGTTCAGAATATGATAGATCCTAAATAAATGCTTGCTTAAAGAGCAAAACACCATATAATAATATTTTACAGATGTGAAATAAAGTTTTATAACAAGCTATGTTGTCCCCAGGATGAAGAAAACAGGACCACCTTCTATAAAGTGTAATGGCACCTATCTCCCAGCACTATTGTGAGGATTCAATGCGATAATTTATGTAACACCAAAGATGTTTGCTTGTATTTGTAATTTTGGTCGTTCCATGAAATAATTCCCAGAATAACCCTTAAGAGAGAAAGTTCCAACTTACAGAATACGTGCTTGCTCACAATATAAGATGTCAAGCAAATTTATGTAAAAAACTAGTGTGAATGACTCTAACATTGCCTGTTCTTTAAGGTGTGTTCATTCGTTCCTTTTTTTCATTTAACAAACTTTTATTAAGCATATGCCAAGCCCAGCACTTTGTGCTGAAAACAGAGAAATAAACAAGATGCAGCTGAGGCCCTAGCAGAGCTGATAAGAAAATACAGAATGCAGTGAGATAAGCACTGTGATAGAAGCAAGTGGTGATGTGGGAGCAGAGAGAAGTGTCCTTCCGGGAAGACGCAATGCTTGTCCCGGTATTCATTTCTATCCATTTATCTGTCAGAGCCATTTATTCACTCAATCTGCATGTGCCTGGAGGAGCAATGGCTGTATGAGCTCCACTAATTGAAGGCTGGGGAAGGAGTATCACGGGGAGGATAAGCTTAGAGTGTGAATCAGACATCCCTTCTCTGCCACTTCCTGGGTGACGTTGGGAAAGTTGCTTAATAGCTGTCACCATTATCTAAATTAGTAGATTTTTATTATTTTAAAAGACTTTGGATATATTTGTTTGTAATACATAGGAGCTACCATAGTGAAAGCATTTTTGTTGTTCAATTTTTATACCTGTGCCATTTAACGAAACAAGTACATTAAAAAAAAAAACCAGTAAAAAATTCCAAAAGGAAAAGTTTTGTTTACCATCAGGCAAATGATAATAGTGTTTACTATCATTTTCATCCAATATTATGTGTTGTGCTACCATAAAAATGTAGCTAGCTTTGGTTTTCTTAACGTTTCTCAAATAAGACAACTTGATTGCATGTTTTCTAATACTATAATATTGCATGAAACGCTTGTCTAAAAAGGAAGTTTCCTAGGAATAGTCCATTGTTTTTTCAGTTTTCAAAGAGCCTATCACCACACTATGTAGCACAAAATGAGAGGCTTGGAATTATTGAGCTGGAAGGAACTTAGAGGTCACCTAATCCAAGCCTTTCATTTTAGAGACAAAGAAACTGATAGCAATGAGTTTGCATGACATGCTCAAGGTCATTCTCCTACTTGAAAGGAAGACGGATGTCTTTCACAACATTTTGGTAGTCATCCGTGAGTGCAAACACGTACCTGACATGTTAGAGTGAGAAAAACATACAGCATACATTCCTAATAACTAAACTGTCAGTGAAAAGAATGTTCTGGCACAAAAGCTAAATGTATTTAGTTCTTTGCTGTGAAAATTAGAAAACTGACTGTATTCACATGAACCATATTTAAGAACAACTGTACTTTTGCAGTTGTCAAGAATTAATAGATCCAGAATGCTTTCAAACAAATTTAATGCGCTTAAAATCTGTTCATCAGCTGACTTCTTTTTCAAACCAAGAAACAAAGATAAGCACATGTAAGAGAAAACCTACCTGCCTTTCAAGATATTGTTAAGAGCTAAGGGCCACTGTCCTAATTGTTGGTCCTAAATTGGAAAAAAGATTATAGAATGCACTGATTCTGAAGTCCTCTAGAAACATACAAATGTTCTCTTTGTTCTGCCTCTTGAATACTGTGAGTTGCTGAGGTTGCTATGGATAAGGCCTCTCGAGCTACCCAGTAGGCCAGGGAAGAGGATGCATTGTCACAGGTAAAAACAAAACACTTGCTCTTATCTAAGCGCATTTTTCACATAATGAGGGTCAATTAACCCTATCAGAAAATATTACCTTAGAGAGAAATTAAAAGGCAACATTTCAACATAGCCACGAATATATTTTCTTTATAGAAGAGGTGAAAATGACATTCATAACCAGTCAGAAAATGATCATTAATTTGTTGTTATTAGTGTCAAAGCCATTATTAAAATAAAAACATAGAATCTGGCCCAGCCTAGCTGATTTCAATAAAGAAAAATTATTTTCTCCAGAAAAGCCTCACTTTCCTGTTTGTTCTCCTTATTTCATTTGTTACATTTTTGTGGGTACTTAATAGGTGCATATATCAGTGGGGTCCTTGTTCTATTTAAATGAATGTGGGCCGGGCGCGGTGGCTCAAGCCTGTAATCCCAGCACTTTGGGAGGCCGAGGCGGGCGGATCACACGGTCAGGAGATCGAGACCACAGTGAAACCCCGTCTCTACTAAAAATACAAAAAATTAGCCGGGCGCGGTGGCGGGCGCCTGTAGTCCCAGCTACTCAGGAGGCTGAGGCAGGAGAATGGCGGGAACCCGGGAGGCGGAGCTTGCAGTGAGCCGAGATCGCGCCACTGCACTCCAGCCTGGGCAACAGCGTGAGACTCCATCTCAAAAAAATAAAAAAATAAAAAAATAAAAATAAATGAATGTGCATATCTGTCTGGATTGTGAGCATGGAGATTCAAAATATTTTGATGCCATCTTCACGTTTTGATGATTTCCTAAATTGTGAAGCTCAACACAGACTTAAAAAAAAAATAACAACTGTATTTCCAGCCTTCTGCGCTGTTAGATTCAGAAAGCTTACTTGAGAGACTGAAGTATGTGAGTTACATGAAAAAAGATAAGCTGTAGACACCCTGTGTGCTGATGGGGGTACCAGCAGAGGGAGGAGATTCTTACATTGATAGTGGGAGCGGCTCTTTGGTTATGGCAGAGGTGGCATGATTTGGGGGTCAGCAGCAGCCAGTTTTGAAATGCATTTATGGGAATTCTTCCTGACAATCCAATCTAGAGCCTTCCTGTTATGGACTGGATGTTTTGAATGCTTGTGTCCCCCACCGCAAATTCATACGTTGAAGTCCTAACCCCTAAGTGTGGCTTATTTGGAGACGGGGCCTCTAAGGAAGAAATGAAGGTTACATGAGGTGTCAAGGGTGGGGCCCTGATCCAGTTGGATTTGTGTCCTTCTAAGAAGAGAGCTCACTCACTTGTGCTCTGCCTGTGTGTGCACAGAGGAAAGACCACATGGGGACAGACCGCCATCTGCAACCAGGAAGAGAGCCCTCACCAGAAACCCATCCCTGCTAGAATCTTGATCTTGGACTTCCCATTCGTAAGAACTGTGAGAAAATAAATGTCTGCTGTTGAAGCCCCCCAGTCTATGGTATTTTGTTTTGGCAGCGTGAGTGAACCAAGAAAGTTCCTCTCCTCTAGTTTCTCAATGGTATATGAACTTCCTAATATCTTTCAAATTTCCCTTCCTTTTTAACCCAACCAAGCGTAGGTTCTTGTATACCTGCAACTACAAATCCTGGTGAATTTATACTGTATTAAAATATTTTTAAGCCCATTAGTTTTAGGGAATAGATTCTCTTGTTCATTCATGAAAAGAGTAAATTTATAGGCTCAGTTTCAAGTCTACAAGATTTGTGTCTGTTATGTTCTCAGAAAATAGTGTTTGTTTGTGTTTGTTTGTTTGTTTGTTTTGAGACTGAGTCTCACTCTGTCACCCAGGCTGGAGTGCAACGGCACGATCTCGGCTCACTGCCACCTCCGCCTCCCGGGTTCAAACGATTCTTCTGCCTCAGCCTCCCAAGTAGCTGGGATTACGGGTGCGTGCCACCATGCCCGGTTAATTTTGTGTTTTTAGTAGAGATGGGGTTTCACCATGTTGTCCAGGCTGGTCTTGAACTCCTGACCTCAGGTGATCCGCCCACCTTGGCCTCCCAAAGTGCTGGGATTACAGGCGCAAGCCACAGCACCCAGCCCATTTAAAGAGATTTAAACCAATATTTAAAATGAATATAATGCACAATAATATCCAAAACACTTTTATTTCAGAATTTGTGACTAGAAAGAGTAGCTAGCTCAACTGAAGTCTCTACCAACTGTGACATGAAATTTTATCAGGAAGAGAATTGCTCTTCCAAATTTGTAACTCAAGTTGTTAAAAGCTTAAAACTGAAATAACTTAGTGGAGATGCCTCATAAGTATTATGGCTCCCATATGAAAACTAAAAATATTGCAAATCAAGTTTAAAAGAATGACTAACATCCCAAATGGTGAGTTATCTCCAAATTGAGCAGAATAAATGAAATATTTAACCTCCTGGAAGGCGCTTGGGACACCACTAGGCTTCTAAGAGCTTGGCTTTGAAGTCTATGAAAGTCGAAGGAGGACTGCAAGGACCGTTCTGAAGGGTTTCAGGATTTATTTTCTTTCGTTAGCTCTTTCAGGCTTAATGGTGTTCACAATTTTAACGGTTACTAAATTACTCTCGGCCCTCGGCCTAGGGAGGGAAGATTCCAGTGGGCGTGAGCAAGGCAGGCGGCTGCCCAGGAGAGGGCACCATCGCACCACCTCCCGGGAGACGCTACTCGGGAGCGCTGCAGCCTTCTGGGAGGTGCAAAGGGATGAAAAAAACGAGCATCAAAGAGGGCGGCTTCCCTGGAGTGTTAGAAATAGAAACCAGAAAATTGCCCGGGAGAAACTGCAGCAGTTCAAATAAACATTTACTTTAAGAAGGTTATGGATAGATGACAGACAAATGGGATAGCCGTGGCAACTATGTTCTGAGGAGAGGATCTGCAAATACTTTGTGGTCTGTTAAGTGCAAGGGCACTTACGGTCTGACAGGATAACATGTTTGAAATGGGTGGTGTTCTGGAAGATTCCAGACTTATGGCCTTGTAAATAAAAAACCGAGACTTGGGGACTTTCATGCCTTGTTCATTCCCCCACCTTCCCCTCAGGGACAACAACTGATGGAGACATGTGTGGCTCTGGAAGGGAACCGATCACTGAAGCTGCTGGAAGATTCTGAGAGGAAGAAAATGGGGAAGGGATGTTATCAGACAAAAAGGAAGGGACAGGGAACGGCTTGGCTGAGCTGGAGTGAGGTGGAATGAAAGAGCCAGAGAGCATTGTCTATTCTGGACAGTCAAGTTGCCTAGACCCACTGATTCAGATGTGGACCAAAAGGTAGTATCATGAGTGGTTTTCTTCTTCTTTGGGCTTCTTCTGTGTTTTCAAACTTATTTATTATTATTTTTTAAACTTTTATTGCAGGAGTTAAGCTCAGGGGTACAAGTGCAGGTTTGTTCCATAGGTAAATGTATATCATGGGGTTTGTTGTACAGATTATTTCATCACCCAGGTATTTAGCCTAGTACCCATTAGTTATTTTCCTGATCCTCTCCCTCCTCCACTCCCTCCACCCTCCGATAGGCCCCAGTGTGTTTTGTTCAAACTTCTACAATGAGCGCTTCTGAAATTGAAGGGAAGCCCATATGATCATGTTATCTTTGTAAACACATTAAGGACTGAAGCCCGATACCTTCTGTCCTGGGTTGCCAGTCCTGTCTACCACCACTGGGATCTTCTTCTTCACTAACCGGTGTGGAATGACTGCAGTCACCATCTTGGTCGAACTCCTGCAATATCATAAAATTCAAAACTCAGTAATTAGTTATTCAATGTACCAATTTGTTGGCAGAATGAATGTTGATTTTTCTAGGCTAAAGATTCACACCGTGGATTTCTTTTAAATTGGATAAAGTATTTAGGAATAAAATAATAAGAAAGTATCTGCCCTTGGAGCACTAGGCTCAGACAGTCATGGATGTGATTAATTGCATAATCAAAAATGAAGAGCAAAGCTCAAATCACATTGACACATAGAAATTCAGTGTTTTATACTTTATCGTCTCAGTGCCCAGGCTGCTAAGCTGCCCCAAATTCCATCCGGGTGGGTAAGTGGAAAGAATCCTTTGGCCACAGTCACAGTGAACAACCCCAAAGGAACGTGATCTTTTCCATAATGCCTCCCTGGGGCATCATTTACAAATAGCAAGAATGGAAATCCCTGCTCCTTGTGGAAGCTACAGATATAACCCTAGACTGAAAGGAGGCAGCAAAGCTGATTAAAGTCTTCCCTATGATGGCGTTCTGATCTAAATCATGGTGCACAACACCTCTTAAACTTCCTTTTCACTCTCCGGAAAATAATCATTATAGTTGAAAACCAACTTGATTTACGGAAAGTACTCCAAACATTTTAAAGAAATGTTTTCTTAGAATTCATTGTTTTTGATAGTTTCCTTCATTACAAGTTATAGCTGCTGATTTTGTGCCTTTAAATTTCTAGAACCATGATAGACCCAAGTAGTAGTTAAAACATCCCATCACAACCCAAATGTTACAACTAGCTGTCTGGTTTCTATGATCTAGGTGGCCTACCTATTTAAGGGGACTGTTGGACAAGAAGTCTTTGCCCTAAGTGCACAAGCCTGTCATCTGAAATGTCAGAGAAGTGGCGAGTCACAAAAATTCTCTGAGAGCTCATTTATTAATTCCCAAGAGAGCTAGGAAATTTCTTGCTTTTCTCTCCTTGTTCATTTTAATTGTTGTAGCAAATAATAAAAGTTGGCCAGGCACGGTGGCTCACTCCTGTAATCCCAGCACTTTGGGAGGCTGAGGCAGGTGGATCGCTTGAGCTCAGGAGTTCGAGACCAGCCTGGGCAACATGGCGAAACCCTGTCTCTACTGAAAATACAAAAATTAGCTGGACGTGATGGCACACACCTGTTGTCCCAGCTACTTGGCAGGCTGAGGCAGGAGGATGGCTTGAACCCAGGAGGTCGAGGTCATGGTGAGCTAGGGTCATGCCACTGCACTCCAGCCTGGGTGACAGAGTGAGACCCTGTCAAAAGAAAGAAAAGAAAAGAAAAGAGAGAGAGAGAAAAAAAAAAGAAAAGTAGAAGAAAAGATAAAGGAAGTAAAAGTAAAACCCGGCCAGGTGTGGTGGGTCACACCTGTAATCCTGGCACTTTGGGAGGCCCAGATGGGTGGCTTGCTTGAGACCAGCCTGGACAACATGGTGAAGCCCCATCGCTACAAAAAATACAAAAATTAGCCAGGCATGGTGGCACGTGCCCGTAGTCCCAACTACTCGGGAGGCTGAGGTGCGAGGATCATTTGAGCCATAGGAGGTTGAGGCTGCAGTGAGCCATGATTGCACCACTGCACTCCAGCCTGGGCAACCGAGTGAGACCCTGTCTCAAAAAAAAAAAAAAAAAAAAAAAAAAATCCAGAGATAAAACCCTCCATTTATACAGTCATTAAAAATATTTTAGGTATTCAATCATAACAACTTAGTTGTCATACCTTACTTGTATTCAGTAGTTTATACTTAAACATTGTTTTTTAATGTTTAATTTTTATGGGGACATAGGTATATATATTTATGGGGTACAGGAGATATTTTGATATAGGCATGCAATGCATAATAATGACAGGGTAAATGGGGTATCACACATCAAGCATTTATCCTTTGTGTTACAAATGATTCAATTATACTCTTTTAGTTATTTTTAAATGTACAATTAAATTATTACTGACTATAGTCACCCTGTTGTGCTATCAAATACTAGGTCTTATTCTTTCTTTTCCTTTTCTTTTTCTTTTTGTTCTCTCATTGGGTTGATTATTCATTCTTTCTAGCTATTTTTTTTTTGTACCTATTAACCATCCCCCTTCCTGCCTACTCCCCACTACACCCTTATTAATACTTTCTAAAGCATTTTCTATCTCCTGGCAAAAGTCAGGTGCCCTATCTCAGACTATCCTGGTTTTCAGTGGCAGATGGGTTCACTCGGCTCCTAGGCTGTTGTCAATTTCACTGCTTATTCTTCTCTGTATTTCAAAAATTCTACCATCATCTGGCAAATTCCTCCTCCTTCCTATCAAATCGCAAAGGGGGATCTATTCTTCCTAGAACATATGAAAATACAAAAAAGTATTTTTTAAAGCAAGATTTTAAAAAATCACCTATAACCTGACAACCAAAGAGCAAACACTGTTAACATAGAAATCATATTTTCTTCGTGTTTCTCCTAAGTATTTAAAAATATACTTGCATCATATAATTTTTGTATCTGACTTTTTCACTTAAGCATACACTCATAAGCAATTTACTAAGTAAATGTCATTTTAATGGAATTTAAGATTTCTTTCCTTCAACAAATATCAGAGGGTCATAATAGTACTTTTTTTTTTTTTGAGATGGAGTCTTGCTCTGTTGCCCAGGCTGGAGTGCAGTGGTGTGACCTCAGCTCACTGTAACCTCCACCTCCCGGGTTCAAGTGATTCTCCTGCCTCAGCCTCTTGAGTAGCTGGGACTACAGGCACCTGCCACCACACCCGGCTAATTTTTGTATTTTTAGTAGAGACGAGGTTTCATCATGCTGGCCAGGCTGGTCTCAAACTCCTGACCTTGTGATCTGCCTGCCTCAGCCTCCTAAAGTGCTGGGATTACAGGTGTGAGCCACTGCGCTCGGCCAATAGTACTTCTTTTTTTTTTTTTTTTTTTTTTTTTTTTGAGACGGAGTCTTGCTCTGTCGCCCAGGCTGGAGTGCAGTGGCGCGATCTCGGCTCACTGCAAGCTCCGCCTCCCGGGTTCACGCCATTCTCCTGCCTCAGCCTCCCGAGTAGCTGGGACTACAGGCGCCCACAACCGCGCCCGGCTAATTTTTTTGTATTTTTAGTAGAGACGGGGTTTCACCGTGGTCTCGATCTCCTGACCTTGTGATCCGCCCGCCTCGGCCTCCCAAAGTGCTGGGATTACAGGCGTGAGCCACCGCGCCCGGCCAATAGTACTTCTTTAATAAGCCCCATTAGTCTTACAATGTAAGTCCCATGATGCCTAGTAGGTCGTTTTAAATTCTTCATTTTTACACATAGTGTTATTAAATATTTGCAACTAACACACCAATTTTGCATTATTTCTTTAGAGTAGATCCGTAGATATGGAATTATTGATCCAAAGACTATGAAAAAGTTGGCTTTTTGTACATATATTGCCTTAAAAGTTTATCCCTATTTAAAATCCACCAGCAGTGTATGAATGTGCTACATCACATCTTCTCCCTTATCATCATTGCTTTTCATTTAATGAATTAATTATTGTTTTCCCTTCTTTTCACAGGTGTTTATATGATGATGATTATTATTTTGAGGCAATGTCTCACTCTGTCACCCAGGCTGGAATTCAGTGGCACTATCATGGCTCACTGCAGCCTCGAACTCCTGGGCTCAGGTGATCCTCCCACCTCAGCCTCCTGAGTAGCTGGAACTACAAGTATGTACCACCATGCCCTGCCCCTTTTCATTTTAATTTTTATTTTTTGAGACAGAGTCTCTGTTGCCCAGGCTGGAGTGCTATGGTGCAATCTCGGCTCACTGCAAACTCCACCTTCCGGGTTCAAGTGATTCTCTTGCCTTAGCCTCCCAAGTAGCTGGGGTTACAGGTGCCTGCCACCATGCCTGGCTTTTTTTTTTTTTTTTTTTTTATTTTTAGTAGAGATGGGTTTCACTCTGTTGACCAGGCTGGTCTTGATCTCCTGATCTCAGGTGATCCACCTCCCTCTGCCTCCCAAAGTGCTGGGATTACAGTCACCTGCCACCACGTTTGGCCGACTTTTCATTTTATTATATTTAATGTAATATATGGAATTGATCTTCTTCTTATTGTTTGAATGTGAATACTTTGATTAATAGAAAAGTTGGAGATAGTTTTAGATGTTTATGGGTCATTTGAATTTTTCTTTTTTAGTATTATATATAGTTTTTGTGTAGATCCTTAGTTTAGAACACTCTAAGAGACCTCAAAACACATTTCTAGGAAGAGACCTCAAAACATATTTCTACCATTTCATCTAATTACAGTGATCCAATGAAATTTTTATGCTAAGCTTTGGGAAAACAGCAGCCTTCATTTGGAAGTGTTAGACATACAACTGTTTCTCACATCAAGTTTCCATGTTGATTACAGAGCTGTGGTCAATCTCAACTATTCAGTTCATTTGTCAGTTGGTCCTGTGGGAAAAGTTGGAAGCCGGCAGTGTGGTCGTACCCACCTACAAAATGCATAATGATGACTAGCATTTACATATATAGTGACAGACACTGTTCTATATGCCTTACACATATTAACCCATTTATGCCGGAGGTTGCACATTTTCTTGTGTGAAAAATCAGACAATGGCGATGACCTTGAGCAGTGGGATATAAATAACCCCCACAAACTCAGCATTCCAGTAATGGAACACTAGGCATAAATGGGTTAACTAATTTAATCCTCACAACTCTAAAGTTAGGATCTGTTATCTTCATTTTATACCTGAGGCCCAGAAAAGTTAAGTAGCTTACACGAGGTCACACAGCTAGCCAGTGGCAAAGCCAGAATTCACACCCAGACTCTGAAATCTGGGTCCAGAGCTTATAACCACTCTGTGATCTTGTTAGCATGAAAAGTTTGAAACAATGAATTTCAACAAGAACCAGAAAAAAAAAAATTAATGAGCAAAATAAAGGGGAAGGATACTCAAACCTAATTGATAAGTTTTGCATAGAAAAAATAATAATAAAAGATGTGTGATATCTATAAGTACCTGACAAAAAATTATGCCCTGGAATAAACTGAAAAACCATCAGTATCACAGTCAAAAAGGATGTAGGGAATGAGATCTACTTTGAAGGTGATCATGGAAGTGAAGACTCAAACAGAAACAGCTCAGAATTTTCTAACTTATTTTATAATGCTAAACAGGAATGACTTTAAGATGTGCTTGGGTGCCACAAGGAGGAGAATTGAAATAGTGTCACCTACGAGGGAGTAAAAGAGACAAAACACCAGAATAGCAAATCCCAAGCATAGATGGATTTCATAAACCATTGACAACACCACGGGAGCTGATAGATGGATGAGAAATAGAGCATCGCATTCTAGCCTTCAGACAACAGCGTACCAAACATACAGATGGTAAAGGCATGATAGAAATCAGCCGTAATTAGATTTTTTTATTTTTATATTTTAGAGACATGGGATCTCGCTCTGTCGCCAAGGCTCGAATGCAGTGGCACAATTTTAGTTCACTGCAGCCTCGAACTCCTGGGTTCAAGTGATTCTCCCACCACAGCCTCCAGGAAGTAACTGGAACTACAGGTACATGCCACCATAACCAGCTAATTCTTTAACTTTTTGTAGAGACAAAGTCTTATTATGTTGCCCAGGAGTGTCTCGAATGCCTGGACTCAAGGGATCATCCCACTTCAGCCTCACATGTGCTGAGATTACAGGCATGAGCCACCACGTCCAGCCTACGATAAAATTTTGAAAGAAGATTCTCCTCAGATGAAAAAAGATGACTGAGCGAGTCTATAACGAGCCTCTCTGGAGCTGTCCTGCAGGCAAGGCCGCTGCTTATATTTGTAAACTATAAAAACCTATTTCAGACAACCAAAAAGAAAACCAAGCTTTCATTTAAAGAAAACAGTGAAAGGGATTTAAACCCCAGTTAAACCACTAGGGAAGAAAAGGCAAATACAGTACTGAAAAAAAGTCCATTTCTCGCTCAAAAAGGAGTTTAAACTTTATTTCAGCTACAATAAGAAAAAACACCTAGTGAAAGTTTTTTTAAAAATATTTAAAGTTGCCTTAAAAAATGTACTGATAGGGCACGGTGGCTCACACCTGTAATGCCAGCACTTTAGGAGACAGCAGTGGGAGAATCTCTTCAGACCAGAAGTTTGATGTTGCTTATTTGTTTTTTAGAAACAGACTCTCGCTCTGTCATCCTGGCTGGAGTGCAGTAGTGTGATCATAGTTCACTGTAACTTTGAAGTCCTGGGCTTGAGTGATCCTTTTGCCTCAGCCTCCCAAGTAGTTGGGGCTACAGGTGCATGCCACCACACCTGGCTAAGGCCAGGAGTTTGAGACCAGCCTGGGCAACATAATGAGACCCTGTCTCTACGAAAAATTTTTTAAACATTTATTTCAATGTATTAATATGAAGTGATATAGTTAGTCCTTTTAAAAAGAAAGTTGCTTAAATAGACCATAAAAAATAAAAGTATGTTTTTGTTTATCAATATCTTTTGCATGACATCTCAAAGATTTGTCTCTAGGTATTTTATTTTTTATTGATTCTACATTTTATTGATTACTACATAATGTTAGTAACCAAATATAATGCAATCTTCAATATTGTGACAAAACCTAGCAAATTTCTCAGTCTCAGCACTGCTGACATTCAAGACCAGGTAATTCTTGGCTGTGGGGGCTGTCCTGTGCCTGGTAGGACGTTTAGGAGCATCCCTGGCTTGTACTCACTAGATGCCAGCTGCATTCTCCCCCAGTGATGATACTGAAATGTCTGCAAACATTGTCAAATGACCCCCTAGGGTGGGAAGGGTGGGGGCTGGGAATCACTCCCTTGCTGGGAACCAGGGTACTAAATTCTACTTCGGTAGGAAGCAGACTAAACTACTTATAAAAGTTAAAAATGCAGAAAGTTAAAATATTCAAATAGGATTTAAAAAGGAACGTTTCTATGGTAGCTCATCCTACCCCATGTCCCAGAGAGGTCTTGATTTAACCATTTCTTTATTTTTAATTTTCACTTAATTTTTATCAAAATTAAACTGCACATTAAAAAAAATCAAGTAAGGCCGGGCGCGGTGGCTCAAGCCTGTAATCCCAGCACTTTGGGAGGCCGAGACGGGCGGATCACGAGGTCAGAAGATCGAGACCATCCTGGCTAACACGGTGAAACCCCTTCTCTACTAAAAATACAAAAAAATAAGCCGGGCGAAGTGACGGGCGCCTGTAGTCCCAGCTGCTCGGGAGGCTGAGGCAGGAGAATTGCGCGAACCCGGGAGGCAGAGCTTGCAGTGAGCAGAGATCTGGCCACTGCACTCCAGCCTGGGCGACAGAGTGAGACTCCGTCTCAAAAAAAAAAAAAAAAAAAAAAATCAAATAATGGTAAAAGACTTATACCAAGAAAAACAGTCACCCTTTTCCTCAGAGGCAACCACTTCCAAACTTTCAGCTGTTTCTTTTGGTATTTTCTTCCGTATTTCTGCATAGTTATCATGCTGTCTCTTGACTCATCAAAGTGAGGCATCCTCTATTGACTTATTACGGTAGTTAATAATTTAATGTTCTTATGCCCTGCCTCCATCCTCCCAATACATTTACCTTCTTTGTTGTTAAATCAATAGTCAATGGCTAATTATGATTATGAGGCTATTGTACTATGTAGTAGTACAATTGTACTGTAGTATGATTATGCTTTCTTTCTTGTATAACTATATTTTTTTCCTGAACAAACCCCCAAACCCTTGTTTGTTTGTTTGTTTAAATAGACCTTACTTTTAGGGCAGTTTTAAGTTCACAGAGAAACTAAAAGGAAGGTATAGGCCGAGTGCAGTGGCTCCCGCCTGTAACCCTAACACTTTGGGAGGCAGAGGTGGGTGGATCACCTAAGGTCAAGGATTTGAGACCAGCCTGTCCAACATGGTGAAACCCTGTCTCTACTAAAAATACAAAGATTAGCCAGATGTGGTGGAGCATGCCTGTAATCCCAGCTACTCGGGGGGCTGAGGCAGGAGAATCACTTGAATCCAGGAGGTGAAGGTTGCAATGAGCCAAGATCGTGCTCCAGCCTGGGTGACAGAGTGAGACTCCATCTCAAAAAAAAAAAAAGAGGAAGGTATACAGATTTCCCATATACTCCCTGCTCCCACACATGCACAGCCTCACCCAGAGTGGTACATTTGTTACAGTTGTCCATAGTTAACATTAAGATTCACTCCTGGTGTTGTACATTCTATGGATTTGAACAAATGTATAATGACCTGTATCCACCATTAGAATCATACAGAGTAGTTTCAGTGCCCTAAAAATCTTCTTTACTCTGCCTATTCATCCTTCCTTCCCCTCATTCCTTATTTTTTTTAAATTTCTAGTTGGTTTATTTTATTTACTCTCTTACGTCTTTTTATTAAATGCCTACATCTTCCCAACCTACAATGGTCTCTCCACTTGATGAAATTTATCAGACAATATATCTGTTCTGTTTCCCTCCTCTGTCCTGCTCCCTGCCCCCATCCCAATCCCCCAATCATCTGAGCTCTTTGTTTTCTAGACTTGCTACATAGCTGAAGTCCTGGTCCTGCCTTCTTCATTATACCAATGATTCCCTCCTCTCTCTTGATCCCCTGAGTCATAGATCCTATTTTTTCCTCTTTCTTTATTTACTTTCTCAATTTAATAGAGCACTTAGTAGCTTCCTTAAAAGGTGTATCAGAAGTAAGATGTTTGAGATTTCTGTGTCTGAAAAAATGTCTTTATTCAACTCTAATGCTTAACTGAGAGTTTGTTTGGGCATAGAATCCTAGTTTGAAAACCATCTTCAGCTGGGCCAGTGGTTCACACCTGTAATCCCAACACTTTGGGAAGCCGAGGTGGGCAGATCACTTCAGGGCAGGAGTTTGAGATCAACCTGGACAACATGGTGAAACCCCATCTCTACAAAAAAACGCAAAACTTATCTGAGCACAGTGGAGCACGCCTGTAGTCCCAGCTACTTAGGAGGCTGAGGTGGGAGGATTGCTGGAGCCTGGGAGGCAGAGGTTGCAGTAAGCTGTGATCGTGCCACTGGCCACTGCATCCCAGCCTAGGTGACAGGGTGAGACCCTGTCCCCAAAAAAGAATAAAAGAAAAGAAAAAAAAAAAAGCTATGTTGTCCAGGCTGGTCTCAAACTCCTGGGCTCAAGTGATCCTCCCATCTCAGCCTCCTGAGTAGCTGGGACCACAGGTGCAGGTGTCCACAGCTATGCCTGGCTGAAAACCATATTCTTTTTTGTGTGTGTCAGATATTTGAAGACATTCCCTACTCCACCCCTTTTCCATTACTTTTGATTTTAGTATAGCATACATTCAGAAAAGTTCACTTACCATATGTGTATAGATTAATGTTAATAAACCAAACACATTTATGTATCCAGGACCCAGATCAAATAAAAGAACACTACCAATATCCCCAAAGAACGCTCTCATGCAAGTGCTATTTTGAATTCTAACACCATAGATTTGTTATTCCTCCTTTTGTTTTTATATAAATAGACCCATATAGGATTTAATTTATGTCTGGCTTCTTTTGCTCAACAATGTATTTGTGAGATTCATCTGTATTGTTGCGTGTAATTTTAGATCATTCATTCTCATTCTTATTTATGTGTAGTTTTACACTATGTGAATATATCAAAATTTATGTATCCTTTTTATTCTTGATAGGCACTTAAGTAGTTTCCATTTGGGGGCTATTATAATAATGCTGCTATGATCATTATAAGATGTAGCTTATGGTAAACATATGATGCATTTCTGTTAGGTATGTGCTTAGGAGCAGAACTGCTGGATTATGGAGTATGCATATATTTCTCTTTAACAGACACTAAAAGACAGCTTTCTAAATTATTCTAACATTTCATTCTCCCAGCAGGAGTGCATGAGAGTTCTGGTTGCTCTATATCCTTGTCAACTCTTGATATTTCCCAACTTCTAAAATTGTAATCATTCTGTGGATGTGCAGTGTTATCACATTGTAGTTTAAAATTACATTTATCCAATGACTGAAAGCTCAGCATCTTTTAATATATTTTATTGCCCATTTAGACATCTGTTTTTGCTAAGTGTCTGATCAAGTTTTTGCCCACTTTCTATTAGCTATCTGTTCCTAATTTGTGGGAGTTTTAAAATTTTTTCTGAATTCAGGTCCTTTGTCAAATACATACATTGTAAGTATCTTTTCTCACTTTATGAGTTGCTTATTATTATCTTCATGATGTCTTTAGATAAAAAGAAATGCTTCATTTAATATAGTCCATTTAATTAACTTTTCTTTTATGGCAAGCATTTTGTATGTGTTTTGTTGTAAAAATTGTTGCCAGCTCCAAGGTCACAAAGATTTTATCTTACATTTTCTTTCAAAAGCGTTAGTGTGGTCAGGCACAATGGCTCACATCTATAATGCCAGCACTTTGGGAGGATGAGGCAGGGACATTGTTTGAAGCCAGTAGTTCAAGAACAGCCTGGGCAACAAAACAAGACCCCATCTCTACCAATAACAAATTTTTAAAAATTAGCCAGGAATGGTGGCATGTGTCTGTAGTCCCAGCTACTCAGGAGGCTGAAGCAGGAGTTTTGCTTGGGCCCAGGAATACTAGACTGCAGTGAGCTGTTATGTTTCACATTTTAAATTCCAATGAATGTGGAATTGATTTTGTGTATGGTGTGAGGTAGGGGTCAACATACGTATTGTTTTCTGTATGGCTATCTATGCAACCCAGAACCATGTATTGAAAATTCTTTCCCCTATTTCACTGCAGCATGAACTTTGTCATATATCAGGTAATGAATTTATCTATATTTCTATCAATATCACACTGCCTTAATTGATTTAGCTTTATAATAGGACTTGATATCTGGTAGCCTAAATCTTCCAACTTTGTTCTTCTTCAATATTGCCCTCACTGTTCTTGGCCTTTTGCCTTTCTATATCAATTTAGAATCAGCTTGTTAATTTACACACACACACACACACCTGATAGGTTTTGAATGGGACTGTGTTGAATCTGCAAACTAATTTGGCAGAATTGACATCTTTATAAAATTAAATTTTCCAATCCACTAACATGTTACATCATTCTATTTATTTAAGTCTTCTTTTTTTTTTTTTTTTTTTTTTTTTTTTTTTTTTTTTTTTTTTTTGAGACAGAGTCTCGCTCTGCCGCCCAGGCTAGAGTGCAGTGGCGTGATCTTGGCTCACTGCAAGCTCCGCCTCCCGGGTTCACGCCATTCTCCTGCCTCAGCCTCCCGAGTAGCTGGGACTACAGGCGCCTAACACCTCGCCCGGCTAGTTTTTTTTTTGTATTTTTTAGTAGAGACGGGGTTTCACCGTGTCAGCCAGGATGGTCTCGATCTCCTGACCTCGTGATCCGCCCGTCTCGGCCTCCCAAAGTGCTGGGATTACAGGCTTGAGCCACCGCACCCGGCCATATTTAAGTCTTCTTAAAATGTTCAGCAATACTTTATTACTTCCAGTGTAGAGGTCTTTTATTGCTCCATATATTTGTAGTTCCATATATTTGTAGCCGACAATGGTATTTTTAAGACATCTGGTGCCATTCTAGTTTCCTATCCTTTATATTATCTCTCTTTCTCTGAAAAATTTCAAGATCCTCTTGTAGCCTCAGTGCTTTAAAAGTTCACAATACTTTAGGGTAATTTACTTAGTCACTGTCCTGCAGTGATGGGTGCTTTAAACTTGAAAACTCATATCATTTGGTTCTGATAACATTTTTTTTCTTTTTTTTTTCTTTATTTTTATCTCCTCCCTTTAAAACTATTTCTTCCCCTTCATTTCTCTGTGCTCCTGATTTCATCTGCATTCCTTGTTGTTTTGATGCTACTTTTCATATCAGAGGCTTTCCTCAAATACCTGGTGACCCTTGGCTATCTTGACTCTTCATATTAAGAAAGAGACACTAAAAATATGACTAGAAGTTCTCTCTGTATGTTGCTATTTACCTGTTGGTGGGCTTCGCTGGGTTGATCTGATAGTGAAATGCTTTTGTTTCAGGGAACTTAAAAGTGTCAGTATTAGTAGGTCTATTTTCTGGGGTTATTAAATCTCCAGAAGAGAATCTTCCAGTCTTTTGGCTTAGTAGTATAAATGGGCTGCTGGCCATATGGGAGCTAGGTGGGGAAGGAAGATGGAAGCAATATCTCTGTCAATGTTCAGACTTAAGCCTCCAGGTTGAGACCGTATTCCCATCTTTCACCTTGTATGTTGTTACTAAGTCCAGAATTCCTCCAGCTCAAATAATCTTCCACCAAATCTTCCTGCCTTCTGTGAGGGTGGGGAAGGAGTAAGTGGTGTAGTTACATAGAGTGGAAGTAGAATGTTGGGGATCTCTCTGCTCCTTACATACATTTTCAACCAAACCCTCTTTTTTTTCAACCTCATGCTAACTCCCAACTTCTGCAGTACCTGGTGCCTCTAATTCCTGGGCTTTTCCATGGTTCTTTGCAGTACATCATCTTGATTCTCATTAATATCCTTTCCCTGGACAATTAAGTTTCACCATTCTCCATGCTGCAAAATCATTTCTCACTTCTCTATCCACATTCTGACATCTTATATTGTGATTTGGGTTTAGCAATGTATCCTACCATGTTTCACCAAATCAAAGATGTCCCTGATTAAAAGCTACACTGTTGTTTTATGTACCACTAAAAATGACAAAACAGTACCAATTTGACAGTGACAGTTGTAAGATGTCTGACTTCAAAGAGGTTAAAACACAAAAATACACATCTTAGAATTGATAGTAGTTTAGGCTGGGCACGGTGGCTCATGCCTGTAATCCCAGAACTTTGGGAGGCCGAGGTGGGCAGATCACCTGAGATCGGGAGTTCAAGAACAGCCCGACCAACATAGAGAAACCCCATCTCTACTAAAAATACAAAATTAGCCAGGCGTGGTGGCCCATGCCTATAATCCCAGCTACTCAGGAGGCTGAATTAGGAGAATCGCTTGAACCCGGGAGGCAGAGGTTGCAGTGAGCTGAGATCAAATCATTCCACTCCAGCAGGCTGGGCGACAAGAGTGAAAAAAAGAAAAAAAAAAAAAGAATTGATAGTAGTTTAATTGAAGAAAAAAGAAGCTCAACATATATTTTTTTAAGGGATTAGGCCTCTCACTGTTGGCCAGGCTGGAGAGTAGTGGCATGGTCTTGGCTCACTGAGGCCTCAATTTCCTGGGCTCAAGCGATTATTCTGCCTCAGCCTCCTGAGTAGCTAGGACTACAGGTATGCACCACCAAGCCCAGCTAATTTTTAAAATTTCTTGTAGAGACAGGGTCTTGCTATGTTGTCTAAGCTGGTTTCAAACTCTTGTCCCCAAGTGATCCTCCTGTCTTGGCCTCCCAGAGTGCTGGGAGTACAGGCATGAGCCACTGCACCTGGCCCAGATCTTTTTTCTTTTTCTTTCTTTCTTTTTTTACAAAGATGTGAAAGTAAATCAGTGGAGGAAGTATGGTCTTTTCAACAAGTGATAGAGGAACAACAGGCAAAAATATGTACCTCAACCTAAACCTTGTACTTTGTAAAAATTAACTCAAATTCCGCTGGGCTGGTGGCTCACGCCTGTAATCCCAACACTTTGAGAAACCAAGGCAGGTGGATCACCTGAGTTCAGGAATGCGAGACTAGCCTGGCCAACATGGTGAAACCCTGTCTCTACTAAAAATACGAAAATTAGCCAGGCGTGGTGGCGGGCACCTGTAATCCCAGCTAGTCAGGAGGCAGAGATGGGAAAATTGCTTGGGAGGCAGAGGTTGCAGTGAGCAGAGATCGTGCCACTGCACTCCAGCCTGGGTGACAGAAGTGAGACTCCATCTCAAAAAAAAAAGGAAAAAAAACTCAAATTGCATTATGGATCTAAACGTAAAATGTGAAACTATAACTCTTTTAGAAGAGAGCATAGGATAAAATTGTGACCTAGGCTTGGGTGAACAATTCTTAGTCACAAAAATCATGATCCATAAAGAAAAAAATGGATGAGTCGTTTTTTATCAAAATTTAAAACTTCTTTTTAATAAAACATTAAAAAGGATGAAAAAACAAGTCAAATAATTTTCTTGACTAGGAGAAAATATTTTATGAAGCATATACCTAGAATATATAAAGACTTCTCCAAACCTATCAGTTAGAAAGCAAATAATCCAATAAGAAAATGGGCAATGGGGCCAGGCATGGTGGCTCATGCCTGTAATCCCACTACTTTGGGAGGCCGAGGCAAGAGGATTGCTTGAGGCCAGGAGTTCGAGACTAGCCTGGGCAACATAGTGAGACCCAATCTCTTCAAAAAGTTTAAAAAATTAGCGGGTGTGGTGGCGTGTGCCTGTAGTCCCAGCTAGTCAGGAGGCTGAGGTAGGAGGATTGCTTGAGCCTGGGAGATTGAGGCTCCAGTGAGCCATGTTTATGCCAGGGCCCTTCAGCCTGGGCAGCAGAATGAGACCTCAATCTCAAAATAAATAAACGACTTTTTGGACTTTTTTTTTTTAACCAATAAAATATAGAGTAGTAGTATATTTATTTGGGATATGTTAATTTTTATAAATATTCAAAAGGTACAAATGAGTACACAGTGCAAATTGCATCTCCAGTTCTCTCTCTGTAGGCAACCACTGTTGCTGGTTTGTTGTACATCTTGGGTCTCATTCCACAGTTTTCTATGGGCTGCAATGTTTGTTACTAATACTGTTACTGTACTACAGGGGATTTTTTGTAAAGTCATTCATCACAGGCAGGATGATAACCAGGGCCACGAGGAGGCACCTCCTTTTTGGTACCCTATGATGGGTTTGATATGATCAGGTTAATGATCTCCTTTTGTTTTCCTTTTTTTTTTTGAGATGGAGTTTTGCTCTTGTTGCGCAGGCTGGAGTGCAATGGCACAATCTTGGCTCACTGCAACCTCTGCCTCCCTGGTTCAAGTGATTCTCCTGCCTTAGCCTCCCTAGTAGCTGGGATTACAGGTGTCCACCACCACGCCTGGATAATTTTTTGTATTTTTAGTAGAGATGGGCTTTCACGGTGTTGGTCAGGTTGGTCTTGAACTCCTGACCTCAGGTGATCCACCCACCTTGGCCTCTCAAAGTACTGGGATTACAGGCATGAGCCGCCGTGCCTGACTGTCTTTTCCTTTTTAAAAAAATTGAGACAGGGTCTTGCTCTCACCCAGGCTAGAGTGCAGCGGTGCAATCATAGCTCACTGTGGTCTAAAACTCCTGGGCTCAAATGATTCTTCCACCTCAGCCTCCCAAGCAGCTGGGACTACAGGTGTGTGCCATCATGACCAGCTAATTTTTTTATTTTTAGTAGAGATGAGATCTCTTTTTGTTGCTCAGGCCAGTGCAGAACTCCTGGCCTCAAGAAATCCTCAACCTCACAAAGTGCTGGAATTACAGGTGTGATATGATTTGGTTCTGTGTCCCCCAGCAAATCTCATCTTGAATTGTAATCCTCACATGTCAAGGGAGGGACTTTGTAGAAGGTGATTGGATCATGGGGGCGGTTTCCCCCATACTGTTCTCATGATAGTGAAGGAGTTCTCACGAGATCTGATGGTTTTGAAAGTGGCAGTTTCCCCTGCACTCTTTCTATCTCTCCTACCACCTTGTGAAGATGTGCCTGCTTCCCCTTTGCCTCCCACCATGATTGTAAGTTTCCTGGGGCCTCCCCAGCCATGTGGAACTCTGAGTCAATTAAACCTCTTTTGTTTATAAATTACACAGTCTCAGGTAGTATCTTTATAGCAGTGTGAAATGGACTAATACAAGGTGTGAACCACCACGGCCAGCCTAGACTTCCTTTTCAATATTAATGTATATAAAAGGAAGGTACATTTGATCATTTAGTATGGATTCAGCTGAAACAATCTTCTGTGGTATTGGAGACACACACAAACACACAGACACACACGCACGTGTGTGTGTGTGCATGAACACCCAGAGTAAAGAACCGAATATTTGTGTCCCACCAAAATTTATATGTTGAAATCTTAACTATCAACGCGATGGCAGTAGGAGGTAGGGCCTTTGGGAGGTAGGTTATGAAAGTAGAGTCCTCAGCCGGGCACGGTGGCTCGTGTAATCTCAGCACTTTGGGAGGCCGCGGCGGGTGGATCACGAGGTCAGGAGATCGAGACCATCCTGGCTAACATGGTGAAACCCCATCTCTACTAAAAATACAAAAAATTAGCCGGGCATGGTGGTGGGTGCCTGTAGTCCCAGCTACTTGGGAGGCTGAGGCAGGAGAATGGCATGAACCCAGGAGGTGGAGCTTGCAGTGAGCTGAGATCCGGCCACTGGACTCCAGCCTGGGTGACAGAGCGAAACTCCATCTCAAAAAAAAGAAAAAAGAAAAAAGAAAGTAGAGTCCTCATGATGGGATTAGTGCCTCTTATAAAAGGGACCCCAGAGCACTAGCTAGCTGTCTCTCCATCAAGTGAGCATATGAGAGGTTGGCAATCTGCAGTCCAGAAGACAGCCCTCACCAGACTCAAACCTGCTGGCACCCTGATCTCAGACTTCCAGACTCCCAAACTGTAAGAAATAAATTTCTGTTTATAAGCTACCCAATCTATGGTACTTTGTTATAGCAGCCAGAACTGACTAAGACACACACACACACACACGTACACACACATCTTATGCATGAGTCTCAGAGTTTACTAGCTAATTGCTGCTCAGAGATTAAACTTTCAGAAGAGCGTCTTACCAAATGTGTTTTTTTATGATTACACTTAAAAATAAAATTGTAATATATGATTGTTATGAAGTATTCAAGCAGCACAAATAAAGTAGTAGATGGAGTAGGCTGTCTGTTGTTTCTTTAAAGGGAGGCTCTTACCTCACTGCTGCTGATGCTTTGCAAGATGATGTTTTGATTTTTGGTAACTATCATCATATCAGTTGGAGAAGAGCTTGTATCATGACAAATGTCAAGCAATGACTCAGCATGTCTTTCTATCAAAAGAAACATAATAGTACGTTTTGATAAGATTCATCTCCAGCAATTTCAAAGGAAGAGCTAGCTCTGTGTTCTAAAATCAGCTCCATTGTATCAAACATTTTCCTGAAATAGTGGTCTGGGATCCTGATGAAGCTTCTGGCACTAATTTTCACAAGAAGGGATGTGAAGACAAGAGTCCACAGAGTGGATCGCTTACTATTTTTTTAAAGGCTTTGATGGTAACTGCTATTGCATAAGGACAAAAAAATCAAACAGGTACTTTGAGATTTTGGGCAAGTGAAATTTTTTAGAGAGTTAGGATGAATCAATCATCCTTTCTGATCTGAGTACCCACTAAATTTTAAGCTGTATGAGAAATTAAAACTTTACAAGAGTCAGATTTTAGTTAAACTTAAATCCAGTTACCTCCTACTTAATGTCTACATCGTCATTGCAAAACCCTCTGTAGGGTGCTGGGACATGAGTAAGAACTTTTTAACCATTAAAGCTGTCAGCAGTTCAAGGTTAGGGGACCCTCTTCTCCAGAGCTGTGCAGAGGAAGGACATCTGTCTTCCATGTTTCCTGAGGATGTCCCATCATTACGGACTTCTATTGGTGGAAAATTAGGAGACGCTTCTTGGACTCTTCCAACTAAACCCTGAAAAACTTCCATGTATTTTTCAGGGTACTGAAGACTTAGTGCCGGCTCAATCGATATTGGATTTTCTTTCTCTGAATCTGTGCACTGCCCTGAAGCCCCTGAAGTTATTTCTTGGGGATTGAGGATAATTTCTGCACAATTTGGCTAACAACTGAAATCAGAGCAATACAGGGCCTTACAGACCATCCTATAATTTAAAAAATTTAGATCGCTCAAACTTTCTTCTTTAGTTTGTAGAAGGGAGTGAATCATGAAGTTAAATGAATAGTAATCAAGAGTTACCACTTCAAATGTTTGGGAGTAATGGTTTGTGGTAGGCAAAGTTGCTAAGAGAAACCCTAATGATGAGCTGGAAATCACATTTGCTCTACAGTTGCCCAGGACAAAGACACTCAGCTCCTCTGAGCACACTTCTTATCTAGTGATTAAAGCCACATTAAATGGACAGAGTTCCTAACACCAAACAGCAGACTCCCAGTTTGTACCCTAGGGACATCCCCTCGTGCTATCCTGGCTTCTTCAAATAAGCATTGGCTTCTTTCAACAAAAACTCCCTCTTTCAGTGGCTCCTCTGCTTATCTTGTAGTGGAGACAAAATTGAACAAGTGACCTATACCCAGACCTTCCATTTCTTCACCATATTTTCCTGCTTTAGTCTCTGCAATCTATCTTTTGCCTACATCTTGCCATTGAAACGTCTCACATCCTTACCACATCTGCTTTGTAATCTCTTTTCCAATTTAACATTGTTTCCTGCTCCTTTCTTCCTGCAACCCTCTTCTGATTCTCCCCCTCCTCCTCCTCTCACTTCCTGAGTCCTGATGTCCGTACCACTCCTCTCTGTCTGTATGTGCACCTCCTCAGCTCAGCACTCTGCAATTTTCTCACTCTCATCAATCCCTCAACAACCTCACCCACCATCATGTCCTCACAATCTCCTCTCTGTAGAGAACTCCCAAACTAGCCTTTCAACCGGTCCTTTCCCACAAGCCCAGTCCTACAGAAACTTGCTACTTGAAAAGTCCCAATGTGCTCCCATTTTGTTGGTTGTATTTCCATCATCCGTACTTTACAGGCCTTAAAATTTAGTCATCTTTGACTCAACTTTTGTCTCTGCGTCTCCGCTGTCAACGTCACAGCTCGCAGTTCTGTGAATTGTTCTTCCACAATGTCTCCTAGATCCACCACTCCCAGCATCTCTCAATCTCACGCCCCACCCAAGGACTCATTCCCTAGTTCTTACCACCACACATGTGGGCACTTCTATAATTTCTTAATAGAGATCCCTGCCTTTTCCCTCAGATGTATCCAACACGATAGGAACAGGTTAATATTCCTAGAGCATGGCCTTGATCATTCTCTGGCTTAAACTTCTTTAGTGTCTGTTTTATTTTAAAAAAAAGTGATGTCCTTCAGCCTGACATCTAAGGCTCACCCCTCCATGGACCCAGTTTCTTTATGTATCTGACCTTTTGTTTCTCTTTTCCCTGACATGAACTTTCAGTTCTAGTTTCTTGTTTGCCCCTGGGATAAGCCATGCTCACTCCCAGCAAGGGGCCTCTGCTCCACAAAATCAAATTGCCTCCTTTTTTCAAGGGTCAGATCAAGTCTCACCTCTTTCATGAAACATTCTTAGGTATAGCTTTGTCCTCTGCCCCCGAAGCTTCAAACAGAAAGCGAATCAAACAATAAAGTCAGGCAGCTTTCACAAAGTCACACGCTGCTCAGTGGCACACTTTTCATTATACTTCTTGCTGTGGCTGTTTCTATGTCTTTGATTGGACTCTTTTCCCACCTATATCAAACCTTCCCACAGTTATCCAGCCTTCAAGAACCACTATAAGTCCTTCTTCCCCTTTCAAGTTTACAGCAAGCTCTTTCTCTCTGACTTACGTGATGTGTCCCTGACCATGCTGTATATTTTCAAAAGTTTAAACCTTGCATTAGACCTCTTTGCATCCCCCAGAGCACCTAGTCATGGGCCTTGTACAGAGTCACTGCTCCATAAATAGCCGTGGACTTGATTTCTTTAAATGGATCCATCAAACAGATGTAGAAAAAGAAAGAGTTCTAACAGGAATTTTTGGGTTGGGAAATTATGCACGTGGAGTGAAAGTATTTACCTGGTTTTGGCATAGAACTCATTAAAATGTCCAAAAGCTTCTGTTTCTTTGAACTCTCTATTTGTGACACATAATGTATCGCTGATTTTCCACTAAAATCACAAAGTTTAGGATCTCTAGGAAGAACAGAATCAACATTAAAGTTTATTTAGTTGAATCTGTTGAAAAAAGAAAACTAATATGAGAGGGCAAACATTTACATCAAATAAATAAAAAGTAATCTTATGTAGTTTGGGGATAATAATAATTATTTCAAAATGTATGAATAGAGGATGACAATTTTCCAAGATTTTAAATGAAAGGAATTTGCTGTATATCTTTATTCCCATCCCCATTCTAAAAACATTCTAAGATTTGCAGAGAATTCCCAACTTTGGACAAAATTTTTATAATTCTTTGAGGGTGCATAAAATCAAGTAAAGATAAAAACATCTTTTGTTGGGTTTTTTTTCACACTTTTAAATTTTTTCAATGAGTCATAAGGATAAAAACATTTTGATAAACGATTGTCTTACCATTCCAAATAGCTCACTTGATTTTTTTTCTTTTCAATAATTAAGCTAACTGCTGACTTTCTTGATATTTCTTTTTTCTAATGCTAACAGATAGCTCTTTTATGATTCAAAATGGTGGAATGGCAGAGAATCTTCTCTTTAAAATTAAGCTGATACTTTTATTTCATGGTCTGTTGGTTGAGTGGAGCAATCTTGTCATAAAAACCATAGTGTGCCTCTCTACATGACCTTTTCATTCCTCTTTACTTGGCCTTGTGGTTGGTAAGCCCAACTGGCTGATCTTAGGACCATTTACAACAGCACAAGTCTCTTCTTCTCCTCTCTATGTTGTACTGAACACTTGCATTAGATATCGGCTCAGAGAAATCCAAAGTCAAATGATGAGAATTCCATTAATAGATTATAGTGAGGGGAACAATGATGAAACTGGCTTTACTTGTCCTATTCTAGGACAAGGAGCAAGTTGATCATGGTCTCTATTCTAAAATCTTTGAATTTGAATCTCTTCGTTGCTGTGGGACAGGGTAATGTGTCATGAGCCACAGTAATATTCTCTTACGGACTTTTCTTCATCAAAGATTGTAATTCAAAAGAAATAGCATAGGACTGAAAATTGGGGTTGCCACTACCTTGATATGTGACTTTAAGCAAGCCACTTAACATATTTGCAGAGAATTCCCAACTTTGGACAAACATTTTTATAATTATTTAAGGATGCATAAAAACAAGTAAAGGTAAACTCATTGGGACATCTCCTCATCTGCCTAGATTAGGGTGTCTCCAAGTGGCATATCTTGATTTCCGGTATTCTGGACCCCAATCCAGACCTACTGAACATCTCTGGGGTGATGTCCAGGAATCTCCACTTTCATCAATCGGCCAAACTATTTCTCAGCACTAGTCTGAAGTAGCTTCAAAATTCCCTTTTCATTCCATTATACTAACTGATCCTTTTACAATATCTTGTGTTCTTGACTATAATTTTGTTCTTGAAGCTCCCTCCTCCTTTTTTTTTCCAAAACAAAATTCATATGAAATGCTGAGAAAGAGCTCAGGCCATCTGTTCTTATTTGATGACAAGATACCTAAGTAACAGCTTTAGGAAACTGCAATTGTAACATGAGAGATTACTTATTAACCTTCTTATTTTAAAAAAAAGTTCATTGTTTATCTCCCCCGCCCAAAAGAGCATTTGACATATAGTAATGTTAAGATAACTTGAAAACACTATTCGAAATTGCTTTTCAGACATTGACAGTGTTTTCTGAAATAATTAGTAACATCTTGGGGGTTGAGAGCTGGATACTCAAGAATTATTTGACATTCCCAGTAACTACTAAAACACTACTCATTTCAAGAAATGAAACAAAGAGCTGGATATCATAAGAATAATAGGTAGCAAATTTTAAAAACTGCACATCACTTTGCCACTGTGAAGTCACTTCTATGACGGTGTGCGTGCATTTGGTATATATAGTAGAAAACAGCCTGGAATCCCTGCACTTTGGGAGGCCAAGATGGGAGAGTAGCTTGAGGGCAGAAGTTCGAGACCAGCGTGGGCAATATAGTGAGATTTCATCTCCACAAAAATTAAAAATTAGCCGGGCATAGTGGTATGTGCCTGTAGTTCTAGCTACTCAAAAGGCTGAGGCAGGAGGATCCATTGAGCCCAGGAGTTTGAGGTCACAGTGAGCTATGATTGCGCCACTGCACTCCAGCATGGGCAACAGAGCCTGTAAAAAAAAAAAAAGAGGAAAGAAAGAGAGAGAGGAAGGAAGGAAGGAAAGAATGAAGGAAGGAAGGAAGGAAGGAAGGAAGGAAGGAAGGAAGGAAGGAAGGAAGGAAGGAAGGAAGGAAAGAGAAAGAAAGAAAGAAAGAAAGAAAGAAAGAAAGAAAGAAAGAAAGAAAGAAAGAAAGAAAGAAAGAAAGAAAGAAAGAGAAAGGAAAAGAAAAGAGAAAAGAAAAGAAGGAAGGAAGGAAAGGAGAGAGAAGAGAGGGAGGGAAAGGGGAAAAAAGAAGCTATGTGTCTCGGTTTACATGTGATTTCTGTAAATAACAATGGAATAGACACCCTTCGGCTGGGCTGACTAACTGCTCGTACTCACGCATGATGCCTTAGGAGCTGGGACAGAACTTCCACAGGTCTGTACGCTGTTAACATGTCAAGACTCTCAAATAGGTCCACATCTCTCACAGTCAGCATCAGAGGGGTCAAGCCATGTTGGTTTGGGAAATTTATATCCAGGAACTCTTCGGATGCCTTTAAAAACATGCAGCTTTATTTCTGTTGTGTTTTTACTGCATAGCTCTTTATGCTAATCTTTGCATTTTCATTGCTTGGCCAACTTTTCACTATAACTTCAATATGTTCTTTCTGAGTGTCTGTCCTGAAAGGGAACTGATGAGGTGAAAGAACACAAGCCAGAAAGACAGATCTGGGTTTCAATCTCAGCTCCTTAAGGTGGTTATTTAACTTCCCTGACAAGTTGTATCAGGGACACCCAGTTAAAAGGTGATCAAATTACCCTGATAAATTGAGGGTATCCAGTTAAATCATGTGTAATTTTCTTTTGGGATGTATTTATGCAAAATATTATTTGTTGTTTATCTGAAATTTAAATTTAACTGGGTGTCTTGTATTTTTATTTGCAAAATCTGGCAACCCTACTTGCTAAACTTCAGGGCCCTCAGCTGTAAGGTGGAATAGTAGTGTCTTCCTTGTAGGGTTATGTTGCTGATTGGGGCTAGAATGTAAAAAGCACTTAGCAGAGTGTCTGACACACAGTAAGTGCTCAGTAAACATTCACTGAATGAATAAATAATTCATAACAATATAGCAGCTCAGCCGGGCGTGGTGGCTCACGCCTGTAATCCCAGCACTTTAGGAGGCTGAGGCATGTGGATTGCTTGAGCCCAGGAGTTTGAGACCAGCCTGGGCAACATGGCAAAACCCCATCTCTACTAAAAATACAAAAAATTAACCAGGCCTGGTAGCATGCACCTGTAGTCCTGGTGACTCAGGAGGCTGAGGTGGGAGGATCACCTGAGCCCGGGAAGGTCGAGGCTGCAGTGAGCTGTGATCACGTCACTGCACTCCAGTCTTGGCAACATAGTGAGACTCTGTCTCAAAAAATAAAAAATAAAAAAAATTTTAAAAACAGCTAACTTGCCTGTATTTATATAGTCAAATGGAGGGAGGTATATGGATATAATTTGATGCCTTAATGAAAGTAAAACTTAATTTGGATAATTCAAAACTGAAAAGCTACCGCAGGCCAAAACACCTAAATTGTTCATTTTATAGACCAAAGAAATGCACTGATTTCATCTCTATTTCACTTTATGCCGTGTCAATATACTCAGTGTCTCTACCTCAGCTTCTCTAGGGACAAACTAGAGAGAATGGTATTACTTCAGCAAGGTACTGTGGGAATTAATTAGTTAACTGTTTTTTTAGTCTCTAAGAAGAAACCACCTCTGATATCAATGTTTATTATTAGTTAGAACCAACATGAAAATTTTGAACTGAGAATAGTCTCGTATTAGCATATCAATTCAGCATCTGTTGATCAAAGTATAGATCCAGTTACAGGTACCAGTTTCTTAAAACTTGGTTCCTAATGTTTAGGGGTTAAAAATGTGATTATAAAAACAGACATTGGGCCAGGTGCAGTGGCTCATGTTTGTAATCCCAGTACTTTGGGAGGCCGAGGTGGGCGGATCACGAGGTCAGGAGATCGAGACCCCGTCTCTACTAAAAATACAAAAATAAAATTAGCCGGGCGTGGTGGCAGGCGCCTGTTGTCCCAGCTACTCCAGAGGCTGAGGCGGGAGAATGGCATGAACCCGGGAGGCCGAGATGGCACCACTGCACTCCAGCCCGGGTGACAGAGCGAGACTCTGTCAAAAAAAAAAAAAAAAGACATTACATTACAATTACAACTACTGAAAACACCATTAAGTAAAATACATTGTCTTTCAAAAAATTTTTCTAAGCCTCAGTTCGTGATGTTTGGCAATTTTAGACTATCATTTAGTCCAACCAAAGAATTTGAAGTATTGTTTGGTTTTGTTATATCTCTCCTTGAACTGTACCTGACTGGAATATCTTTCACTTTTTTCTTTATCTGTTTGTGTCTTTATCATAAGGGCTTAGAAGAAACTGTTTCTTAGCAGCAATTGATTTTCTTTCAGTTGGAAGATCACATGGTCTGACAGTCTCTTTGAAGGTAAATGCCAAGAGCAGGCAATTGCCAGTCACCGATAATTAATGTCCTTGGTTATGCATATGATTTTGCAAATTGCTTTCTGAAAAAGTATCTGTAAGTAGAAAATCTAAACAAGAGGATCAATACCCTGAGAAGACAGCCCTTTAAAAATGTATCCTCTGAACTCCTTTCATAACAACTAAATATTATGCAAGGCATAGGCTCTCTGATTCCCTTTTCAGGATAAAGATAATAACAGCAACTGGTCCAAAGGGATCTAAGCAGCAATCGTACAAACGGCAGCGATGCCAAGGGAACTCCTCTGAGCAAGTTGATAGTGGTCCTCTGGAGGCTTCCTTGGAGCAAATCATTTCCCAGGGGTGTTGTGTGACTTCTAGCATCCAGCCCAAGGAAGGTGGAAATCGACCTGCTCCTGTGTTCCTTTATTATCTTGTTTTCCACCCCAGTGTTCTCTTTGATCCCTTTTCTTTTTTATATATTCTGTCTGAAACTTCCTAGGATTACATTGGAAAAGAACTCATTTTTCTTTAAAAGGAGTCATATGTAGTCTGTCCCCTTTTCACCATCCACTCACCCACCCAAAGATGGAAACAAATATCAACTAACCAGTAAATGTTGAACTTGCTCGAGATCACCTTGCCATGAACTTTGTAGAAGTTGCATTTGGGGAGCCTGGATTCTATTAACTGCCAAGAGTTGTCTTTGGATATTGCAATTAGCTACGTGAATTGCGGTTCGATTGCTGTAATTGCAAAGGGTGATATCTACTCCCCTTTCCAGAAGAAATCCAACAACCTGCAAAATGACACAGTCTTAGTTAAATATTTTTAAGTACCAACAGTGTCTTCAGAGCTGGGTGGAAAACTGACTTAGGCATGGCTCTGATTCATTGGGAAGTGGGTGACTGCTATTTGCCCTTCTTAATTTGGGAAACAAAAATCTCATGACATGCATGATTTTTGGATACTCTTTTTTGGAGGGACTAGAGATCCATGAGTATTGTATGTTAAACTCACACAAAACATTGAAGTTTTATAACTGTCTAACATCGAGAATACAAAATCAAAGGGAGGAGGCATGGTGGTGTGCACCTATAATCCCAGCTACTGGGAGATTGAGGCAGGAGGATCACTTGAGCCCGGGAGTTCAAGGCCATCATGCACCATAATCCTACTGTGAATAGCCACTGCACTCTAGCCTGGGCAACATAGCAAGATCCTGTCTCTAAAAAAATACAAAAACAAAGATGATTCAGGCTTACTTATTCTTGAATGTTGCAAGTATTTCTGCAAGTGTTTCTAGAAAGAGAGTAAACTCTATTCAGTATGGTAAGGGGACAGATTGCCCAGTTGCGAGTTAAGAACTGTCCTTGGTGCTGAGACTGCACCAATGAACAAGACCAGTAGCCAGCCTTTAAGGTATTTGCAGTCTACTGAAGAACAAAGACACTTAAAAAAAAAAAAAAAAAAAAAAAGGTAATTGCAACATGGGGTGATAAATGTAACAAGAGAAGTGAATACAGGAGGCTGATGGGGGCACTTTGAGGAAATTTTTAAAGATATCTTGGAGAGTCTGCAAAGACTTCTTGGAGAAAGTGATGTCTAAGCTGAGACCTGAAGAATCAGACTCAGCCAGGCACACTGGGAGAAAGATTGTTCCAAGCAGAGCATACAATGTGAATAAAGTACAGTGTGTACAAGAGGGCAAGTAATATTCAAAGCTCTGGAAGGAGTTAGGTATGTCTAGAGCTCAGGATAAGAAACGGAAGGGAAGCCGGGCGCGGTGGCTCACGCCTGTAATCCCAGCACTTTGGGAGGCCGAGGCGGGCGGATCACAAGGTCAGGAGATCGAGACCACGGTGAAACCCCGTCTCTACTGAAAATACAAAAAATTAGCCGGGCGCGGTTGTGGGCGCCTGTAGTCCCAGCTACTCGGGAGGCTGAGGCAGGAGAATGGCGTGAACCCGGGAGGCGGAGCTTGCAGTGAGTCGAGATCGCGCCACTGCACTCCAGCCTGGGCGACAGAGCGAGACTCCGTCTCAAAAAAAAAAAAAAAAAAAAAAAAACGGAAGGGAAGGAGATGTGGGTGGAGAAGTCAGCAGTGCCTGAGTCCTGAAAGACCTGACAAACCCCTTTGAGGAGTTAGGGCTGTGTCTTCAGGGCAATAGGCAGACAGTGAAAGATTTTCCTCAGAAAAATGACATACTCGGGTGAGTGTTTTAGAAAATCACTCTGGCTGCTGAAACAGATTGATGTGGGGAAGAAGGGAAGTGGGGAGACCGGGGAGGAGACTACCACAGTTGCCTCATGGAGAGATGACAGTGACTGAACAAGAGAAATGGTAGTGGAGATTTAGTGACTGAGGGCATAATCTAGGAACATTTAAGAGGTGGAATTGACAGAACATAGCCACTTATTCAATGTGGGAGTTAATGGTGAGCCAGAAATCAAGGATAATTCCAAGATACTGTCTTCAGTGTACTTTTGTCTGTCTTCTGTCTGTCTTTTGTCTGTCTTTTGTCTGTCTTCTGTCTGTCTTTTGTCTGTCTTCTGTACTGCCACGGCAGACCAGGCTGCCATGGTCCCTTGCCTGAAGCAATGGAACAGCCTTCTCTCCATATCAAGTGCTTCTGCATGAAACTCACTAGAAAGGCCCAAATCAAAAATTCAGATAACATCAAGAGATGGGAAGATGAGAAGAACTTGGAGCCCTCATACCACCATTTCTGCTGGTGGAAGTGTAAATGGTGCATCCACTTTGAAAAACAGTCTGGTTTGGGAGGCCAAGGCAGATGGATCATGAAGTCAGGAGTTCAAGACCAGTCTGGCCAAGATGGTGAAACCCCATCACTACTAAAAGTACAAAAATTATCTGGGCGCCGTGGCAGGTGCCTGTAATCCCAGCTACTTGGGAAGCTGAGGCAGGAGAATTGCTTGAACCCAGGGGGCAGAGGTTGCAGTGAGCCGAGATCATGCCACTGCATTCCAGCCTGGGCGACAGTGAGACTCTGTCTCAAAGAGAGAGAGAGAGAGAGAGAAAAGAAAAGAAAACCAGTCTGGCAGTTCCTCAAATGATTAAACATAGAACGCCCCTATGATCCAGCAATTCCATTCCTAGGTATGGTACTCAGGAGAAATGAAAACATATACCCACACCACAACCTGTGCACAAATGTTTACAGAAGCATTATTCATAGTAACCAAAAGGTGAAAAGAACCATTTTCCATCCATGGATTGGATAAATAAAATGTTGTATATCAAGACAATGTGATATTATTTGGCTATAAAAATCAAGTACTGACACATGCTACTACATGAATGAACCTTGAAAACATTATGCTAAGTGAAAGAAGCCAATCACATACTGCATGATTCCATTCATATGAAAGTCCCAAATAAGAAAAGTTATAGAGGCCAGGAACAGTGGCTCATGCCTGTAACCTCAGCACAGGTAGGTAGGCTGGTAGGCCGAAGCAGGTGGATCACTTTAGCTCAGGAGTTCAAGACCAGCCTGGGCAACATGGTGAAACCCTGTCTCTATACAAAAATTAGCTGGGTGTGATGGCACATGCCTGTAGTCCCAGCTACCCGGGAGACTGAGGCAGGAGGATCACCTCAGCCCAGGAGGTAGGGCCTGCAGTGAGCTGTGATTGTGCTACTGCACTTCAGCCTGGGCAACAGAGTGAGACCCTGTCTCAAAACAAACAAATAGACAAACAAAAAGCAATAAAAAAAGAACAGCTATACAGAAAGAAAGTAGATAAGTGGCTGCTTAGGGCTGGGGTGGAGTTGGGAAGAAAGGATAGAGAGTGATAGCTAAAGGATATCAGGTTTCTTTTTATCTTCTTTTTCTGGGGATGAAGTTCTTTTTGAGATGATAAAAGTGTTCTAAAATCAATTGTGAGAATTGCACATTAATACGAATATTCAAAAAAAAGGAAGTAGCCACTTTAAGTAAAAGTAAATTGTATGGTATATGAATTTTATCTCAATAAAGCTGTTTTTGAAAATGCCTTTGCATGCCTTTATGGCCTTGCGTGATCCAGCGCCTGTCTGCATTTCCAGTTTTATCTTGTGCCAGTCTTCATCCTCCCTCTGCAAGATCAAGTCACCTTTCTATACTTCAAATGTACAAGATTTCTTTTTCCTTCATTATTATTATTATTATTATTATTATTTTGAGATGGCGTTTCACTCTTGTTACCCAGGCTGGAGTGCAATGGCGTGATCTCGGGTCACTGCAACCTCCGCCTCCAGGGTTCAAGTGATTCTCCTGCCTCAGCCTCCTAAGTAGCTGGGATTACAGGCCCCCACCACCACGCCCGGCTAATTCTGTAGTTTTAGTAGAGACGGAGTTTCTCCATGTTGGTCAGGCTGGTCGCGAACTCCTGACCTCAGGTGATCCGCCTGCCTCAGCCTCCCAAAGTGCTGGGATTATAGGCGTGAGCCACCGCTCCCAGCCAAGACTTTTTTTTCCTAACCAAGGCCTTTGTCTTTGCTGTTCCCTCTACCCCAATTGACCTTCATTTATGTCTTAGCATAAATACAACACATCAGTAAGGATTTCTTGACCACTTTATCAAAAGAGAAGCCCTCTATTGGTTACTTCAAAGTACTAATAACAATTTGTAATTTTTTTTTTTTGAGATAGAGTCTCGCTCTGTCGCCCAGGCTGGAGTGCAGTGGCGCGATCTCGGCTCACTGCAAGCTCCGCCACCTCCCAGGTTCACGCCATTCTCCTGCCTCAGCACCCGCCACCACGCCCAGCTAATTTTTTTGTATTTTTAGTAGAGACGGGGTTTCACCGTGTTCGCCAGGATGGTCTTGATCTCTTGATCTCCTGACCTCGTGATCCGCCCGCCTCGGCCTCCCAAAGTGCTGGGATTACAGGCGTGAGCCACCGCGCCCGGCCCACAATTTGTAATTTTTTAAAGTGCTTCTTGTTTCCTTATTTGTTGTGTTTCACCTTCCCTCAAATGTAAGTCCCCAAGGACAAGAGATCTTATCACATGAACAAATATTGTATGAATGAGTGAGTGAATGGTTTAAGATAAATAGATGATGATGCCTTAGTTTAATTCAATTTCAAATAATTAAATGTTTATTTGATTTAATATGATGGGTAACACTGATACTGGTGTCCCTCAGGAGGGTAAGGTTTGGGAAGAAAGACGATGAAGATAATTTTGGACCTGTTGTGTTTGGGATGTCTATAATATACAAGTGGAGATATTTAGTTGGAGTTCAACATTGTGTGTGTGTGTGTGTGTCCGATATGGGCTTGAGAATCACGGGCCATCCTCACATTATTGAAGGACACCAAAATTTAAAGGATGAGAAGAAAGAACCCATGAAGGAGACTGGATAGAAGTTGCCAGAGAGGTAAGGGGAAAAACCAGGAGGAGGTCAAGGAAGAAAACACTTGAAGAAAAATTGGAGTCCAACGGTGCTAAGAGGTAGAAGTGGCAAAGGACATTATAGGGGACATTGGCAAGAGCAGTTTCAATGGAGTAGTAGAGGAAGATGTCAGACTGCAGTAGTTTGAAGAAGTAAGCAAGTGGGGGCAGTGAGGATAAACCAGTAAAACATTCTTTTTTTTGTTTTTGTTTTTGACAGAGTCTCTCTCTGTTGCCCAGGCTGGAGTGCAGTGGCACTATCTTGGCTCACTGCAACCTCTGCCTCCCAGGTTCAAGCAATTCTCCTGCCTCAGCCTCTGTAGTAGCTGAGACTACAGGCACCCGCCATCATGCCCGGCTAATATTTGCATTTTTAGTAGAGATGGGGTTTCACCCATGTTGGCCAGATTGGTCTCAAACTCCTGACCTTAGGTGATTTGCCTGCCTCGGCCTCCCAAAGTGCTGGGATTACAGGCATGAGCCACTATGCCTGGCCGTCACCTGGTTTTTGACAGCAGACCCTGATGGTTTATGTGATTTGTTCAGCTGAATGGATTCAGGACTTTGGGTGGCATTGTTGAGGTGATTACTGTAGATTGGCCTCCTCCCGCTGCTTGGAGTTCTGTTGACAATAGCTTTCACTGAATGTTATATGAGACAAATTGATGAATCTGGCCCTAGCCTCTGTTGGTGAGATTAATCAGAGTGGCCAACAGACTGGTGAGATCATGAGAAAAATCATCAGATGCCAAGATAGTGTAGAAATGAGGGGTGGACCTTGTTAGGAGGCACGTCTCCATGGGTCTCTTATATTTCTGCAGGTCTTGTGAGCAAAGGCACTGATTGCTTTTATTCCATGCAAACTTTTCAAGCTTATTTGTATAGTGAATGGCTTTGGAAGATAGAGATAGTGTCTCCTTCTCCAGCAAAGAGTAGCTTTGCTTACTGCCCATTGTAAATTATTAGGGATTTCCAAGTTGAGGGTTCCTCTGCTGTTATGCAACCCACTGCATGTTCAGGGGTCACCTGGTCCTCTTCCTATTACTCAGTGGGAATTAGGGCTTAGGGAACGGATACAAAACTGCTAAAATTCTGACTAATGCTATTGTTATGAATGAACACACTGCCCTTTTGCTCTGATCCAGTAGTTCTTTCTTCTGCTAGGAATCCAAGCAATTCTGGTAAGCTAACTCATTAGCTGCGAGTAGGGTAAAATCTCAGATCCTTCATAGTTCTCAAGAGATGTCTGCAAGTGAAAAGGCCTGAGAGAGGAAAGGAAGCGGTTGCAGGAGGACGTGGGATCAGTGGAGGTGTTTGCTTCTTTATGCACTGGCAGAAGGCACTTATCTAAGCATTTTTAAATGCTGATGGAAAGAAGCATTATTGTTTGTAATAACAAGAATCTGGAGACCACCCAGATGTCCACCAGAGTAGGATAGGCAGATAAATTGTGTAGGCAAATAAATTGTGGCATATATATATATATATATATATATATTTTTTTTTTTTTTGAGACGGAGTCTTGCTCTGTCGCCCAGGCTGGAGTGCAATGGCCGGATCTCAGCTCACTGCAAGCTCTGCCTCCTGGGTTTACGCCATTCTCCTGCCTCAGCCTCCCGAGTAGCTGGGACTACAGGCGCCCGCCACCTCGCCCGGCTAGTTTTTTGTATTTTTTAGTAGAGACGGGGTTTCACCATGTTAGCCAGGATGGTCTCGATCTTCTGACCTCGTGATCCGCCCGTCTCAGCCTCCCAAAGTGCTGGGATTACAGGCTTGAGCCACCGCGCCCGGCCTCTATATATATATAGTTTGAAGAAGTAAGCAAGTGGGGGCAGTGAGGATAAACCAGTAAAACATTCTTGTTTTTGTTTTTGTTTTTGACAGAGTCAAATATATATATGTTGTTTTTTTTTTTTTTTTTAATGAGATAGAATCTTGCACTGTTGCCCTGGTTGGAGTTCAGTGGTACGATCTCAGCTCACAGCAACCTGTGCCTCCTGGGCTCAAGCAATTCTCATGCCTCAGCCTCCCAAGTAGTTGGGATTACAGGTGTGCACCACCATGTCCAGCTAATTTTTTGTATCTTAATAGAGATGGGGTTTCGACATGTTGCCCAGGCCGGTCCCAAGCTCCTGACAGACTCAGGCAATCCACCCACCTTGGCCACCCAAAGTACTAGGATTACAGGCATGAGCCACTGCGCCTGTATTGTGGTACATATTTTTATCTAATGGAACACTAGATAGCACTAAAAATGAAAAACCATAGCTACACTTTGTGTTTCAAAATAGAGGAATCCCAAAAACATGATAGTGAACAGAAGCAGCAAGTTATGCAGGAACATGGCTGGGTACAGTGGCTCAGGCCTGTAATCCCAGCACTTTGGGAGGCCGAGGTGGGAGGATTGCTTGAGGTCTGGAGTTCAAGACCAGCCTGGCCAACATGGTGAAATCCCGTCTCTACTAAAAATACAAAAAATTAGCGGAGTGTGGTGGCGCACGCCTGTAGTCCTAGCTACTCAGGAGGCTGAGGCAGGAGAATCGCTTGAACCCAGGAGGCAGAGGTGGCAGTGAGCCAAGATCATGCCACTGCACTCCAGCTTGGGCTACAGAGTGAGACTCCATCTCAAAAAAAAAAAGTTATGCAAGGGCATATGCAGTGTGAGTTTGTTTTTATAATATTCAACAGCAGGAAAAAGCAAGCAATTATTTAGGCACGGATGCAGAGGTGGCCAGGAAATTATTAACCCAAAATGCCAGATAATGGTTAGCCAGGGTGGGGGATGCAATTCAAGACAGGAATATATGGAGAGGGCTTTTGAGGCATGGCAACGTTCTAATTTTTGGCCTGGGTGTTGGGTACACAGGTGCTTGTTTCATTAATTTTCTTTTTTTCTTTTTCATTCTTTCTTTCTTTCTTTCTTTCTTTCTTTCTTTCTTTCTTTCTTTCTAGCATATGTGCTATATTTTATAATTTGTTCAAAAAGCATTCAAGGAAAGGAGTCAAAAAAGAAAAAGAGTTTAAAACATAGTCAAGAGAGGCTAATTGAGGAAGCAAAGGTGACCAGGCAGGATTCAGGGTCCACTTGCATTTAAAGTCCCAAGAACTGGCCAGGTGCGGTGGCCCATGCCTGGAATCCCAGCACTTTGTGAGGCTGAGGCATGTGGATCTCTTGAAACCAAGAGTCTGAGACAGGCTGGGCAACATGCTGAAACCCCACGTCTACAAAAAAAAAAAAAAATTAGCCAGGCATGGTGGTGTGTGTCTGTAATTTCCAGCAACTTGGGAGACTGAGGTTGGAGAATCACCTGAGTCCGAGGAGTTTGAGGCTGCAGTGAGCCAAGATGGTGCCACTGTACTCCAGCCTGGGTGACAGAGTGACCCTGTCTCAAAAAACAAAACAAAATGAAACAAACAAAAAAACAAAGTCCCAAGAACTTGTAGAGGCATCAACTTGTGCAGTTGAGTGAAATTTGTCTTTTCCACCCTAGTTTCCCCATTCTTGCCCTTTCTATTCATGAAGCCTCCCTCTTTGCTGCCTCTCCCCAACTCTACATGCTCATATTGTTGCCACTTTTACCTGAATTCTTTTTTTTTTTTTTTTTTTTTTTTTTTGAGACGGAGTCTTGCTCTGTCACCCAGGCTGGAGTGCAGTGGCCGGATCTCAGCTCACTGCAAGCTCCGCCTCCCGGGTTTACGCCATTCTCCTGCCTCAGCCTCCCGAGTAGCTGGGACTACAGGCGCCCGCCACCGCGCCCGGCTAGTTTTTTGTATTTTTTTTTTTTAGTAGAGACGGGGTTTCACCGTGTTAGCCAGGATGGTCTCGATCTCCTGACCTCGTGATCCGCCCGCCTCGGCCTCCCAAAGTGCTGGGATTACAGGCTTGAGCCACCGCGCCCAGCCCTACCTGAATTCTTAAACAGAACTTTATAAGTTACCACACACAATGATGTAACTGATGAATAAGATCCAAATGGGTTACTTTTTCATTAATGTCTCCATTTAATAAATATTTATTAACACCTGGCTGGGTCAGGCGCTCTGCTTGTAGCTGGAGATACAGCTAGAACAAAGAGGACAAAGTCTCCTGCCCTTTTAGGCCTTATTATTCACTTATTTACCCCTGTTTCCCTCCTTCCAGGTTTACGTGCATTTGTTAGAGCAGAGCATAAATTTCCAGGTACCGATGGAGCTGGGGGTTCATTATATGGTGCCATTAGACCATTAGCTCCTCGGGGGTGGCTTCTATGTTTGACTCACATCCAGATCCACCATGAAATCTAGTGATTTTCTTGGATATAGCAGGAATATTTGTGGACTGAGTGAAGAAATGAATAGAGATGGTTCCTATCTAGATTTAGGGTATCTCCCTCCCCGTACCCCACTGTGTGTCTTCGGACATTCGTTTATGGCAATGGGTGATATCACTATTCACAAATATCTCATTCTCAGAATCCTTAGCTTGGAAGACTTTTTGTCCTTGAGCCCAGCACGCCACATGTTACCTCTGTTAGATCTTCCTCTGCGGCAGTAATGAGAGGCGTATTTCCCGTCTTTGGGTGCTGAAAGTCGAGGTTTCCGAGGACGGATTGGACTTTAGTAACATAGTCACAGATGAGTTCCACATCACCTCTTGAAACTACTTCTAGGAAATCATGAATCAGTTTATTTTTATTCATCTTGCTAGTTCCACATGATTGCCTTGAAGAGAAAAGGAATGATTTAATTACATGAGAGCCAGCAAAGCTGTGAATGGTTCAAATGTAACATAGTCTGCCTTTACTGCCACCTGTTTCCTTCTTTTATGTATAAAAATCTCATAACCGTTTCAAAGACAATTTTGAAAAGAGTGGGAAATGCCACAATACCACCAGGCTTGGTTTTTTGCGTACATGTTGAATTAGGAAGAATAATAATTTCACCATTATTTTGGAAGATCTGCTATGGTAGAGGAGAAGAGAGGATGGATCAACAGCAGAATGGAAACAGCACAAGCTTGGAGCCCAGTAGAACCTGGATTTAAATTCCTTCTCCACAGATTACCAACTGTGTGACCATGAGCACATGGCTCATCTCTGGGCTGCGTTTACTTATCTCTAAAATGGAAATGATCGTCCCCTCTTCAAAAGGTTGGTGAGGATCTGAAATATGATCTACAGAGGGTTGGCACATTCTATAGGTGAAAATTCTTGTTGGATTTTGTTATTTTTTTTTTAGATTGTTTATTAACCACCTTATACGTATTTCCTTTCTGAAAGTCCCATCTTCCCAACAATACGGTAAGCTCCTCAATAGCAGGGACATTACATGACTTGTCCTTTCATCTCCTCTTTGATTCTAGCACAGTGGGAATCATGGAGGAGCACAGTGCCCACTGTTCTAGATTTTCCAGGAAAGCCCTAATTTTAAATATCTCATATCAGTTTTCCAAATCATTGAAATATCTCAAATTGCAATTTTGGAGGTCACCAAACTACCCTCTCCTGCATGGAGCTTTTTTTTTTTTTCTTTTGAGATAGAGTCTCACTCTGTCACCCAGGTTAGAAGGCAGTGTCACAATCTTGGTTCACTGCAACCTCTGCCTCCTGTGTTCAAGCAATTCTCCTGCCTCAGTCTCCCGAGTAGCTGGGACTACAGGCGGGCCACCACACCCGGCTAATTTTTGTAGCTTTTAGTAGAGATGAGTTTTCACCATGTTGGCCAGGCTGGTCTGGAATTCCTGACCTCAGATGATCCACCCGCCTTGGCCTCCCAAAGTGCTGGGATTACAGGCGTGAGACACCGCGCCCAGCCTGGAGCCTCTTGCTGTTAGTAACAGCATGACATCCTTTGTCAGGCTCTATACTCCAACTTCTGCTTCTGACACCACCTCACTGTATGTAGCCACATGTTATCGATTCGATGTGCAATTTCCTTGCAGTAATCTGGCATGAGATTGAAAACAAAAGAACAAGAGGCTCATTTCATAGTACAACTTTGTGGAGGAAAGCTAAGGAAAACAAACAAGAAAAAGTCTAGATTTCCTCTTTAATGTTCTGAACACACAAATGGCTTCAGAATTCATGGGCCAGACTACACAGAGCCCTCGTTCTCAAACGAGAACATGTGCTTCATTCTAGAAATAGTTCTAGTCCATGAATTCATCAATTCATTAGGAAGATGCTATATGCCCTTCAGCAGCTTTCATTGACCTGTCCCAATAAACATAACACAAAACAGGTTAGACAAAATACAAGAAAGAGCACACATGGTTAAGTGTCCATGCAAACAGCAGATAATGAATCTTACAGATGTCAGAGAAATGGGCTGGCCATGTGATCTGGAAGATCCCCTTGAAAGAAGGCATTCATTGCTGGGCTCGGTGGCTCACGCCTGTAATCCCAGCACTTTGGGAGGCTGAGGCGGGCGGATCACGAGGTCAGGAGATCTGGCTAACACGGTGAAACCCCGTCTCTACTAAAAGCACAAAAAATTAGCCGGGTGTGGTGACGGGCACCTGTAGTCCCAGCTACTCCGGAGGCTGAATCAGTAAAATGGCGCGAACCCAGGAGGCGGAGGTTGCAGTGGGCTGAGATCGTGCCAGTGCATTCCTGCCTGGGCAACAGAGCGAGACTCTGGAAAGAAAGAGAGAGAGAGAGAGAGAGAGAGAGAGGGAGAGGAAGGAAGGAAGGAAGGAAGGAAGGAAGGAAGGAAGGAAGGAAGGAAGGAAGGAAGGAAGGAAGGAAGGAAGGAAGGAAGGGGAGAGAGAAAGAAAGAGAAGAAAGAGAGAGAGAGGAAGGAAGGAAGGAAGGAAGGAAGGAAGGAAGGAAGGAAGGAAGGAAGGAAGGAAGGAAGGAAGGAAGGAAGGGAGGGAGGGAGGGAGGGAAAGAGAGAGAGAGAGGGAGGGAGGGAGGGAAGTAGGGAAGGAGGGAAGGTAGGAAGGCATTTGTGATATCTGGAGAGTCAGAGTGAAGGAGAATGGGCAGCTCTGATGAAGGACAGGCATGAACCCAGGCCTCTACCCGGGTCTCAGGAGGAGAGAGTGAAACCAGAAGGAAATTTACCCTGGATTCCCCAACACATCGGGAAGCCCGTGGAGAGCTTTCAGCAGTGCGTTTTAGGAACATTGGTACTTTAGTAAGATTATTATGATGCAGAGGAAAAAGGCAGAAACAAAAATTTGAATGTGGCTGGGCATGGTGGCTCACCCCTGTAATCCCAGCACTTTGGGAGGCCGAGGCGGGGGGATCATCTGAGTTCAGGAGTTCAAGACCAGCTGGGCCAACATGGTGAAGCCTTGTCTCTACTAAAAAATACAAAAATTACTCAGTGTGGTGGTGTGCACCTGTAATCCCAGCTACTCAGGAGGCAGAGGCAGGAGAATCGCTTGAACCCAGGAGGCACAGGTTGCAGTGAGCCGAGATCAAACCACTGCACTCCAGCCTGGGCAACAGAGCGAGACTCCATCTCAAAAAACAATAACAACAACAAAATTTGAAGTGAAGGTTCACAGGATTTGTGACTGACTGACCACAGACAATGAAAAGGTCCAAGAGGTTGGGGTCCAGGAACTGAGGGAGGACCCACAGCTGGGCAGGTGATTCTTTTTACAGAAAGACAATAGATGAGGTCAGCAGCAGAACCAGTACATAAACAAGTGTGTGTGGTTGGTGTTCTTGGCTTTCAAAGAAATGGTGGCCTTAGCTCAGTGCAGTTTCCTAAACTTGCTTGAGCATAAACATTGCCTTGTTATAAAGATTCCAAGTTTCCTTTAGTAGATCTGGGATGAGGCTGGGGACTCTCTTTTTTGAAAGAAATTTTTCATAGACTTTAAAAAATTGACTTTATTGCTTAGGGCAATTTAAAGCTTATTATGCAAAATTGGGCAAATTCTGCAAAATTGGGCAGAAAGTACAGAATATTCCCTCTCCACTACCCACTACTGGCCTCACCATCAACAGCCTGCACCAGAGTGGTACATTTGTTAACAACTGATGAATTTACAAACAGAGTATTATCACCCAAAGTCCATAGTTTACGTTAGGGTTCACTGTTGGTGTTGTACATTCTATGGGTTTGGACAAAGGTATAATGACATGTATCCACCATTTTAGTATGTATAGAATAGTTTCATGGCCCTAAAAATCTCTGTGTTCTGCCCATTCTTTCCTCCCTCCACACTAGCCCTGGGCAACCGGGGACCTTTTTATTGTCTCTGGGAGGCTCCCATCAGGCAACTTCTAGAAACACAGAATTGAATCCACAATCTTTCTTGCAATCCACTTTGTTTTCTAATTGACATTTATCATTACTACCTGTTACTCCTTTTGATTTAAACTTCCTAGAATAGATAGTAGTTCCCCCTTCTAATTTCTAGCGGAATACTTTGAAATAGAGAATGAATTCCTCAAGTCTTTATCTACCTTTGTTCAAAGTGAAGTTACATAATAACAATAATACAACAACAGCAACATGCCCAACATTCATTGAATGCTTGCTACGTGTCATATGCTGTTCTAAATGCTTTACAGGTGTTTTTTCTATTTAATTCCAAATAATACTATCAGAACAGTTGTATTATTATCCGTATTCTATAGATGAGGAAAATGAAGCACAGACACTGGCAAAATGGGATCTCACTCCAGAGAGATGAGAGCGCTACTGCCCAAAAAGATGTAATGGAGTCAGGCGCGGTGGCTCATACCTGTAATCTCAGCACTTTGGGAGGCCAAGGCGGGTGGATCACCCGAGGTCAGGAGTTCGAGACCAGCCTGGCCAATGTGGTGAAACTCCATCTCTACTGAAAATACAAAATTAGCCAGGCATGGTGGTGCATGCCTGTAATACAAGCCACTTGGGAGGCTGAGGCAGGAGAACTGCTTGAACCCGGGAGGTGGAGGTTGCAGTGAGTCAAGATCGTAGCATTGTACTCCAGCCTGGGCAACAAGAGTGAAACGCTGTCTCAAACAAACCACAACAAAAAAAAGATGTAATGGAACGAGTATTTAAAGGTGCATTTGCAGAATAGGCTTATTTCCATTTTCATGTTTGGACGTTAGGTAGATGCGGATGAGCTCATCATTACTCCTTGCTAGCCACACTGGACTGTGTCAGACTTTCCTCTTGTTTTATTTTTACCCTTCAGCTCTGATCCCCTCTGTCTGATAAGAACCCAATCTAATGTGCCTGAGAGGTATCCTCAATAAGTGTATATCCTTATAAGGCATATAGTGCTGTTATGTTACATTGGTTTTTAATTTACACAAATAATATTGTACTCTAGAGCTCATTAATTATTTGTTAACACTTCGCTTTTAAGCTTTATCCTTGTACTTATATGTACAAGGTTGTTGGTTTTATGTTCACCATATTTTATTACTGCCTTGGTGATGGACATCTAAGTTGTGCACTCCACGAACAACACTGTGATAAATATCCTGGTTTAGGCCTTATTATGCACCCTGCAAACGTTTCTCTGGGGCAAGTGGGTCGAATGGATTTAATTTCACAAAGTACTACCAGATTGTCCTCCAGAATGGCTGTATCAATTTACACTGCCACCGATAATGCCTGTTTTCTTTAAGCTCTTTTAAGAGAAGCAGACGTTTGGTTGATTGCTGTCACTTAATCATCATTATCTTCATCATTAGCATTTAATAAGCAGTGTGCTTGGAACCTTACTAAGGGCGGAAGGGGCAGATGATATACTCAAAATCAGGCCACAGAAATAATTAAAACCAATACACACATCTGTCCCAGCAAATTGCTTTGTAACACAGATTTACATTTTACATACTTGTTTTTGAAAATGCAACAGTATTTGCAGGATCATTTCGGGGGGGGAAAATGGTTTTCAGAAACAAAGGATAATTAAAACTTGTCTTTCAATAAAGCTAAAAATCAGGTATTCAAATAACAGTTAGGCAACAAATAGATATTTATATCACACCTTATTCATAAAGTAGAAATAAAACTTCAAACATTTTTCCCCCAAGGTTATTACCTAGCAATGTTATGGAGTTGTAACTTAACTTTTTAATGTAACCCTTAAGGGAGAGCATTTCGTAAGTAGTATCTATCATCTAAAATAAAACATAAAAATTTAGATTTAGCTAAACTACAATCCCAAAGTTATCAAATCAAATCACTGAATTACCGGGCAATGTGGTCATTATTTGGCCATTTATTGTCTCACATACTCAATAGTGATGGGAGGAAGACAGTGACTATTAAATGAGCTCATAGCATTATCTCTATATGCAGGTCATTCTTTTAGTTAACATGCACAGACCATGGCTTTTAAAAATTATTTTTATTACAGACGGGGTCTCACTCTGTCATCCAGGCTGGAGTACAGCAGCTTGATCATAGCTCACTGCAGCCTGAAACTCCTAGGTTTAAGGGATCCTCCCACCACAGCCTCCCGGATAACTAGGGCTACAGGTGCACAGCACTATGCCCCACTAGTTATTTTTATGTTCTATTTTTGTAGAGACAGAGTCTCACTATTTTGCCCAGGCTTAGTCATGAACCCACAATGCCTTTTATTATTGAGCTCTATATCCCCTTCTGAATTCAATCTGTACATGTCCATTTTAGGTTTCTTTCATAAGAAAACATTTCTCAATTTTCCATTTAGAATTGTTGTTGTTGTTGCTGTTACAGAGACTCCCTATATCACCCAGGCTGGAGTACAGTGGCACAATCTTGGTTCACTGCAACCTCCACCTCCTGGATTAAACAATTCTCCTGTCTCAGCTTCCCAAGTAGCTGGGATTACAGTTGCCCACCACCACGCCAGCTAATTTTTGTATTTTAGTAGAGACAGGGTTTTACCGTGTTGGACAGGCTGGTCTCGAACTCCTGACCTCAGGTCATCCACCCTCCTTGGCCTCCTAAAGTGCTAGGATTACGGGCATGAGCCACCATGCCTGCCCATTTAGAATTGTTTTGGTCAATGATTTTTGAGGAATAATCTTTCATTCCACAGAGGTTTTTAGTTTAGCATCTATTAAAGCCCAGTCTTTTTTATTTTTAATTGCATGCATGGTTTATCTATCTGTAAAACCAAAACCTTTTGTTATACTGTACATCTGATTTAGAACCTTATGTAATGAAGATTTAAAGCAACAGAAATCTTATTTCATGTTGAGAAAGCGTGGTTAAGAACATATGTATACAATATTGATTGGTTACAAGAAGATTCATACCATGTAAAGTTTACACATATTTGGGTGATTAAACTGAAAGATTACCCCTAGGTATAATTCAATGAAGGCAAGTGTTTTTCATATACTTTTCTTGTCATTAGTAATTTAGCCTATGGTCTAGAGGTGCCTACATAAGTATTGGAGGAAATCGTCACAATATTTGAAAAGTAAAAAATAGTTTATTACAACTCTAAGGATATTATTATTTGAGATTAGGACACAGTTTCTTCTATCAGTTTACCTGGCGTTCCTCCTCTGGGACATCCTTTGGGGAGTAAAAAAGTCGCAACATACAGTTTATCTAAAATGGAATGAAAAGCAGAGATTTGGCTTACCTGTGCTGTGTTTTGCTGAGGGAGGTGGCACACGGTTGAAGAAACACCAAGCCAAACAGTAGCCAACATCATCCTAATTCATCGTGACACTGATTTCCGGGACAGCTGTAGCCCACACTTCAACTAGGGATCCATTTTAAAAACAGCATAGATTCAGATTTTTTTTCTTTAATGATTTTACAGTGTTACGCAGCCCAAATAATTTTTCTTTAAATTTTTTCTTTAATTAAGCTGATCCTGCATGCACAAACTCTTAAGTAAGCTGCAAAGAGACTGTTTAGTTTACAGGTTGTCGCCCAGGCAACCATCCACTGTGCATTTAGCTTAGAGAATTGAAAGCAGGACAGTCCATCCGGGAAGGAAAACAAGTGTTGTATGCTCTTCCGAGTTGTTGCTCACGTGCTTTAAAACTACCGAACCCCTATGTACTTCCATGGTTGGCACAATTACCATGATCACCTGATGCACGGAGGCTTTCTCCAAGAGATCCACGCCTTTGAAGGGGCCCTCTCAAAGCTGCGTATAAGTGACAGAGTGAGAATCCAATCGATTATCACCAAACTGATTGCATTCTTAGACTCAGCCTTGAGAAAGCGCCAGCAGATGGAAATCCTTACATTACAACATACTTCTTCTCTAGGTACGCTTGTGGTATTCTGAAGCAAAAGCTTCGGTAAAGAGACTGCACTTTTGTCTGAGTCAAATGGTAATAAACCCAGCTGCAAAAGACTTCAAATCATGGACTATGAAAACATACTCATGAGGAAGTGGACACAGGGCACTCCATAAGGTCACCTGGCATTTGTGTGCTGCTAAATTATCTTCTGCCAGTAACCAAAGGATGCAGGGGTTTCTCTTGTAAGGTAGCTTTCTCTTCTAAGGTAGGGCATCACATTATATATTCTCAACTGAATGGGCTACGATATTCTATCACAATAACAACAGCTGACATTTATTGACTAGTTCCTACGTTAGTCCATAAAGGACATGATTAATGTCATTTAACCCTCACAACAACTCCATGGAGTTAAAACAATAAATAGCATCATTGCCATGTACAGAAGATGACATTGAGGCTCAGAGCTTTTAAGATAATGAATGGTGGAGCTAGGGATTGAACGTAAGCGGCCTGGTCACGATGTTGAAATACTACTTTTACTATGCGTGAGCGCGTACACACACACACACACACACACACTCTCTCTCTCTCTCTCTCTTCTCCAGTGGATGAAGACTTCAGGGTAAAAGCCATTCAGAGATTGTTAGATCTATGTAAACTCCCTCATTACCAATTCAGCTTCAAGCTGCTTGACACCAACTTAGGCACACACAAGCTGTTACTCTGTTTTGCTTCCTATACTCTACTTTGTCTCCACTCCCAGCAAGGTGAGTACTGTCTCAGCCTAACAGAGGAAGGTGTAAGTACTGTAGTTTCTGACTTTTAGGATTTCTGCCAGGTTATCCTAGGGTTCTGGCTTGTCTGCAATCCATGAATCTTTAAATTGCCTTCTCAAAAAGTAATCCTGGCCAGACGTGGTGGCTCACACCTGTAATCTCAGCACTTTGGGAGGCTAAGGTGGGCGGATCACCTTAGGTCAGGAGTTCAAGACCAGCCTGGCCAAAATGGTGAAACCCCCATCTCTACTAAAAATAAAAAAAAATTAGGCCGGGCATGGTGGCTTACGCCTGTAATACCAGCACTTTGGGAGGCCAAGGCGGGTGGATCACGAGGTCAGGAGATTGAGACCATCCTGGCTAACACGGTGAAACCCCATCTCTACTAAAAATACAAAAAAAAAAATTAGCTGGGTGTGGTGGCGGGCGCCTGTAGTCCCAGCTACTGGGAGGCTGAGGCAGGAGAATGGCGTGAACCCGGGAGGTGGAGCTTGCAGTGAGACAAGATGGCGCCACTGCTGTCCAGCCTAGACGACAGAAGGAGATTCCGTCTTAAAAAAAAAAAAATTAGCCGGGTCTGGTGGCTGGCGCCTGTAATCCCAGCTACTTGGGAGGCTGAGGCAGAATTGCTTGAACCCAGGAGGCAGAGGTTACAGTGAGTCGGGATCGTGCCACCTCACTCCAGCCTGGGCAACGGCTGTAATCCTTTGTAATCCTTTGGCTAGGCGCAGTGGCTCATGCCTGTAATCCCAGCACTTTGGGAGGCCAAGGTAGGAGGATTGCTTGAGTTTAGGAGTTTGGGATCAGCCTGAGCAACATGGTGAGACCATGTCTCTACAAAAAATAGAAAAAAATTGCTGGAGGTGGCGGTGGGCACCTGTAGTTTTAGTTACTCAGGAGGCTGAGGCAGGAGGATTGATTGAGTCCAAGAGTTTGAGGCTGCAGTGAGCTATGATCATGCCACTTCACTCCACCCTGGGAAACAGAAAGACATTCTGTCTTTAAACAAAAAAGGAATCCTCCTTTTGTCTCTCATTTTGAGATAGAGTCATTCGAATCTTTTTTTCTTTTTTTAAAGAAACTCAATTTTTAAAAATAGTGAAGGGATAGTCATGCAAAACAAGGACAGTATCAGGTTGCCCTAGGGCTGTGTCAAAAGCTCTAAGGAAGCATGGAAGGGGAGTGTCTGACTTCCTGGATTGAGGGTGAGGGATGTATGTTTGCCCAGGCTGCTTGAACAAAATGCCACAAACTGGAAGGCTTAAACAACAAAAATTTATTTGTTCACAGGGCTGGGCACTGTGGTTCACACCTGTAATCCCAGCACTTTGGGAGGCCGAGGTGGGTTGATCACCTGAGGTCGGGAGTTTGAGACCAGTCTGGTCAATATGGTAAAACCCTGTCTCTACTAAAAATACAAAAATTAGCTGGATGTGGTGGTATGTGCCTGTAATCCCAGCTACTCAGGAGGCTGAAGCTGGAAAATTGCTTGAATCTGGCAAGCGGACGTTGCAGTGAGCCAAGATCTCGTCACTGCATTCCAGCCTGGGTGACAGAGCAAGACTCCGTCTCAAAAAAAAAAAAAAAATTATTTGCTCACAGCTCTGAAGGCTAGAAGACCAAGACCAAGGTATCAGCAGGTTGGGTTTCTCCTGAGGCCCCTCTCCTTGGTTTACAGGTGGCCACCTTCTCTCTGTGTCCCCACATGGCCTTTCCTCTGTGTGTGCACATCCCTAGTTTCCTAATCTCTTCTCATAAGGACACTAGTCAGATTGGATTAGAGCCCACTCTAATGGCCTACTTTTAACTTAATCACCTGTTTAAACACCCTGTCCATAAATACAGTCACATTTTGAGGTACTAGGAGTTAGGGCTTCAACATACGAATTTTGAGTGAGAATCCAACTGATTACCACCAAACTGACTGCAAATACAAATAAGCTCATAACAGGGGGCAGAGAAAGTCTTCACAGAAGAGCCAATATCCAAGCTCAAACTTGAAGGACAAATAGTTTACCAGGTAAACTATAGACACAAGGACATTGCAGATTCTAAACAATAGCGTGTCCAGAGGAAAGAGAAAGCACAGCATGTTGAAAACATTGTAGGTGCATGTTAAAAGAGGGTGTCTATTAAAAGAGAGTAGCAGACACAGAGATGTGCTGCTCAGACCTCCCTTAAAGAAAGAGTCACTGCCCAGCTATAAGGCGTGTAGTTAGGTGAACGGCTGTTGGGTTTATCAGGTTTGTCTAACTGTTCAGCCAAGGACCTGCTATTCTTGGAGTACTTCCTCCAGCCAAAAGCTGAGCAAACAGTGATAGCCAAGGCCACTCCTTTCTTGGGGAGATCCTGGCCAGTGGTCAACTGAGCAAGGCCGTAGTACAAGGGGCTACGCATTTCCTGATGGGTAATTTTTGCCCCAGCACTTCCAGTTGGACTTCAGAGACTTCGCCAGCTTGGAGATCCTGGGGAGGAGCACTACGGAAAGGGGTTGTCATCAATGGAAAGGGCCTAGGGAGGGGAAGAACTTTGAGCTTTGTTCAAACAAAAAGAAGGAGGAGCGTGACTCAAGAAGATTGGTCAAGGGAGAAAGTGGTAGCATATGAGATTTGCGTCACATGAAAAGGCTGGATCATGCAGGCCACCGTGAGGAGTTAGAATTTTATTTCGGGGCACTATACAGCCATTGATGGCTTTTAAGCAGGAAATTGCATTGGTCCAATTCCCTTTTTTTAGAAGATCACTCTGTTTGCTGTATGGAAAATGAACTGGTAATCTGAAAGTTAAAGAGATAAGAAGGTACAAAGAATAGATGGGGCAACTAGAAGACAAATAGTAGGGTGGTAGACAGAAATACAGTCATAAAAATAACTATATTGATTATAACTTAAAGGTAGAGGTTGTCAGAATGAATAAAACAGAAGACGCAGCCAGGCACGGTGGCTCACACCTGTAATCTCAGCACTTTGAGAGGCCAAAGCAGGTGGATTGCCTGAGGTCAGGAGTTTGAGACCAGGCTGGCCAACATGATGAAACCCCATCTCTACTAAAAATACAAAAAGTTAGCTGGGTGTGGTGGCACATGCCTGTAATCCCAGCTACTTGGGAGGCTGAGGCAGGAGAATTGCTTGAACCCGGGAGGCGGAGGTTGCAGTGAGCTGAGATCGTGCCATTGCACTCCAGCCTGGGCAGCAGAGTGAGACTCTTTCTCAAACAAACAAACAAACAAAAAAACCAGAAGACCCACATTACATGCTATATATGAGACATGTTGTAAATATAAAGCCATAGATAGTTTGCAAGTGAACAGATTGCAAAAGATATACCATGCAGAAACCAACCAAAGCAAAGTTGGTGTGGCTATATTAATATCCGATAAAATAGACTTCAAGGCAAAGAGTATTACCAGAGATAAAGAGAAATGTTTCATAATGGTAAAGGAATCAATTCATCAGGAAATCACAACAATCATGAATATGAAGCAAAAATGGACGTAATTGAAGGAAAAAAAGGGATGTCACAATACTAGCTGGAGATTTTAATACTCCTTTTAAGGAATCAGGAGACTAAATATACCGAAAAGGTTAGTAACAACATAGAAAATCAGTCACTATTACCTAATAGATGTGTATAGAATTCCAGACACAAAAACTATGGAATATATATTCTTTTCAAGTGAATGCAGTGTAGTCAACAAGATAGAGCATATGCTGTACCACACCAGTTCTCAATAAATTTCAAAATATTGAAATTTTACAATGTAAATTAGATAACAATATGATATCTAGTAAAATCTCAAATATTTGGAAATTGTACACATACTTCTAAGAAAGCCAGGGATCAAAGAAGAAATCATTTGCAGAATTTTAAAATATCTTGAAGTGAATGACAATAAAAATACAACATATTAAAATTCGTTGGCTATGGTAAGAGTAGCGCCTAGAGAGAAACTGATAGCCTCAATAATTATATTAGAAGAGAGAATAAAGGGCTAAAGCTATTGACCATCAAAGATTCCATCTGAAGAAGCTATAAACAGAAGAATGTAGAAGACGTAAATAGGTGAAAGCAAATAACAAAGTAGAGTATAACCAATGAAACAGAAAGCAGACCAACCCCTCACCCCCAAAATCCTTCTTTAGCAAGATTCACAATCAAGAGAACAAATTGAAGGAAGGCAATCATGTAGCAGCCTGACAGGTTTTTCACTGGCCCAAAAAAGCCAATGCACTTAGAACAGCAGGTTTTGCAGTAAAGAACAAGATTAATTATTGTAGGGCCAGATGAGCAGAAGAATGGGAGATAGTTCTCAAATCCACTTCCTTGAGAACTCAGAGGATACAGTTTTTAAGGATAATTTGGCAGGGAGGGGATAGGGAATGGGTGCTGCTGATCAGTAGGAGAGGAAGCCGTAGGAGTATTCAAACTGTGTTCATGTGCTGAATCAGTTTCTGGTGGGAGTTTCTGGGTGGGAGTCAGTCTCTAGATATGAGTCACAGGTCTGGGTGGAGTCAGTCAGTCACCAAAATGCAAAAGTCTAAAAATATCTGAAAGACCAATCTTAGGTTTTGACAATGGTGATGTTATCTATAGGAGCAATTGTGGAAGTTACAAATCTTGTGGCTTCCCAGCTACTGAACTCTTGAGCAGTAAGTGGTTACACAAAGGCAAACTAGGGAACAATGGCTGGTTATCATTTAACTATGCCTACATCTTAGTGGAATTCAAGCCCATCCCATAATTCTAACCTTGTGGTGGTTTCAGTCCCCAAGCAAGGAGGGGGTTAGTTTCAGGGAGGGACTGTTACTCTCTTTGTTTCAAAGTTAGCAAAACCACTGAGGTTAGAAGCAACATGGAATCAGATTGGCTTTCTCACACTGTTATAATTTTGTTTTAATTTTTAATTTTTATGAGACCATAGTAGGTGATACAGGTTACATAAGAAACTTTGATACAGGCATAACATGTATAAATAATCACATCAGGATAAATGGAGAGTATCTATCATTTCAAGTATTTATCATTTCTCTGTTATGACCATTCCATTTACATTCTTTTAGTTTAAAATTTACAATAAATTATTGTTCACTGTAGTCACCCTGATGTGCTATCAAATACTAGATCTTATTCATTCTATCTAACTATATTTTTGTACACATTAACCATCTCACCCTCCCCAACCAACCCCCACTACCCTTCCCAGCCTCTGGTAACCATTCTTCTACTCTCTATATGTCCATGAGTTCAGTTGTTTTGATTCTTAGATCCCACAAGTAAAAGAGAATATGTGATGTTTGTCTTTCTGTGCCAGGCTTGTTTCACTTAACATAATGATCTCTACTTCCATTCATGTTGCTACAAATGAGTGAATCTCATTCTTTTTACGGCTGAATAGTGTTCCATTGTGTGTATGTATCACATTTTCTTTATCCATTCATTTGTTGATGGACACTTAGGTTGTTTCCAAATCTTAGGTATCGTAAACAGTGCTGCAACAAACGCAGGAATGCAGACATCTCTTTGATATAGTGATTTCTTTTCTTTTGGGTATATAACTAGCAGTGAGATTACTGGATCACATGGTAGCTCAATTTTTAGTTTTTTGAGGAACCTCTATACTGTTATCCCAGAGTAGTTTTACTAATTCATATTCCCACCAACAGTATATAAGGGTTCCTTTTTCTCCACAGCCTTACCAGCATTTGTTATTGCCTATTTTTGGAGAAAGGCCATTTTAACTGGGGTGAGATAATATCTCACTGTAGATTTGATTTGCATTTCTCTGATGATCAGTGATGTTGAGCACCTTTTCATATGCCTGTTTCTCATTTGTATGTCTTCGTTTGAGAAATGTGTATTCAAATCTTTTTCCTATTTTTTAAATAGGATTATTCGATTTTTTTCCTATTAATCTGTTTCAGCTACTTATATGGCTATTAATTCCTTGTCAGATGAGTTGTTTGCAAATATTTTCTCCCATTCTGTGGGTTGCCTCTTTGCTTTGTTGATTGTTTCCTTTGCTGTGCAGAAGCTTTCTAACTTGGTGTGATCCCATTTGTCAATTACAGCTTTGGTTGCTGTGCCTGTGGGGTATTACTCAAGAAATCTTTCCCAGACCAATGTCCTGGAGAGTTTCCCCTATGTTTTCCTTCAGTAGTTTCATAGTTTCAGGTCTTAGATTTAAGTCGTTAATCCATTTTGATTTGATTTTTGTATATGGTGAGAGATAGGGGTCTGGATTCATTCTTCTGCATTTGGATATCCAGTTTTCCCAGCACCATTTATTGAAGAGATTGTCCTTTCCTTAATGTATGTTCTTGGTTTCTTTTTTGAAAATAAGTTGGCTGTAAATGTACAGAGATTTATTTCCGGGTTATCTATTCTGTTCCATTGGTGTCTGCATATATGCCAGTACCATGCTGTTTTGGTTACTATAGCTTGTAGTATAATTTGAAGTCAGGTAATGTGATTCCTCCAGTTTTCTTCTTTTTGTTCAGGATACCTTTGGCAATTTGGGGTCTTCTATAGTTCCATATATATTTTAGGATTGTTTTTTCTATTTCTGTGAAGAAGGTCATGGTATTTTGGTAGGGATTGCATTAAATCTATAGATTGTTTTGAGTAGTATGGACATTTTAACAATATCAATTCTTTTAATACATTAACATGCAATGTTTTTCCATTTCTTTGTGTCCTCTTCAATTTCTTGCATCAACGTTTTATGGTTGGTTGGTTTGTTTGTTTGTTTTGAGACAGAGTCTCACTCTGTCACTTAGGCTGGAGTGCAGTGGTGCCATCTTGGCTCATTGCAACCTCTGCTGGTCCAAGCAATTCTCCTGCCTCAGCCTCCTGAGTGCTGGGATTACAGGTGTGCACCACCATGCCTGACTAATTTTTGTATTTTTAGTAGAGATGGAGTTTGACCATGTTGGCTAGGCTGGTGTCAACTCCTGGCCTCAAGTGATCCACCCACCTTGGTATCCCAAAGTGCTGGGATTACAGACATGAGCCACCATGCCTGGATATGGTTTTCATTGTACAGATTTTTCATTTCTTTGGTTAAGTTTATTTCTAGGTATTTTATTTGTAACTGTTGTAAATGGGGTTACTTTCTTGATACTTTTTCAGATTATTTACTGATAACATACAAATGCTACTGATTTTTGTATGTTGATTTTTTTTATCCTGCAACTTTACTGAATTTGTTTATCAGTTCTAGTAGTTTTCCTGTGGAGTCTTTAGGTTTTTCCAAATATAAGATCATATCTGCAAACAAGGATACTTTGACTTCTTCCTTCCCAATTTGGCTGTCCTTTATTTCCTTCTTTTGTCTTATTGTTCTAGCAAAGATTTCTGGGGCTGGGTGTGGTGGCTCATGCCTGTAATCCCAGCACTTTGGGAGGCTGAGGCAGGTGGATCACCTGAGGTCAGGAGTTCGAGACCAGCCTGGCCAACATGGTGAAACACCGTCTCTACTAAAAGTACAAAAATTAGCCGGGCATGGTGGTGGGCGCCTGTAATCCCAGCCACTCAGGAGGCTGAGGCAGAAGAGGCTTGAACCCGGGTGGCAGAGGTTGCAGTGAGCCAAGATAGTGCCATTGCACTCCAGCCTGGGTGACAAGAGCAAGACTCTGGCTCAACAACAACAACAATAACATCAACAAAGATTTCTGGTACTATGTTGAATAACAGTGGTGAAAGTGGGTATCCTTGCCTTGTTCCAGTTATTGGAGGAAAGGCCTTCAGTTTTTCCTCATTCAGTATGATACTAGCCATGGGTCTATGCTTTCATTGTATTGAGGTATCTTCTCTCTATCCCCAGTTTTTTGAGAGTTTTTGTCATGAAAGGATGTTGAATTTATCAAATGCTTTTCAGTGTCAATTGAAATGATCATATGGTTTTTGTCCTTCATTCTGTTGATATGATGTATCACACTGATTTATTCACATATGTTGAACCATTCTTGCATCCCCGGGATAAATCTCACTTGGTCATGATGAATCTTTTTAATGTGTTCTTGAACTTGATTTGTCACTATTTTGTTCAGGGTTTTTGTATCTGTTTGTCAGATATATTGGCCTATAGTTTTCTTTTTTTGATGTGTCTTTGTCTGATTTTTGTATAAGGGTAATGCTGCCCTACTAGAATGAGTTTGGAAATATTCCCTCCTCCTCTATTTTTTTGGAACACTTTGAATAGAATTGATATTATTTCCTCTTTAAGTATTTGGTGAAATTCAGCAGTGAAGCCATCAGGTCCTGGGCTTTTCTTTGCTGGGATAGTTTCTATTCACAGTTATAATTTTTGCAAAGACAATTTCAACAAGAGAGGCAGAAAGATTGTTTAGAAGACTTTGCTGGAAATCCAGATGGGAGATGATAGAGGCCGACTAGAATGGTAGCCATGAGGAGAGACAGAAATTGTTGAAATCCCTATACAAAACCACCAGGTAAACGGTTCATTATAAGAAAAGGAGATGGATATATTAAAGTTGCTGAGCAAAGGGGAGAGGTGTCTCAAAAAGGGGGCATTAGGAGAGGATACTTAGAGTTTTAAGTACTGGAATTAGTCACAGGACAGTTTGGCAGGGAATCTGTAAAGTAGGTGCATTGCTTCAACAGTCAGTGGGCTTATCTTTAGAACATGTGAATCTATGTAAAATTACCATGACTGTGGACTTGTTTTGGTAGATGTGACTCTGAATTAAGCTTAGACAGTTTGTTTTGCACATCATGATTTGGTACAATTTATTTGTTTTGAGTCAGGAAAGAGTTGGCTTTGCAAGTGATAGTTTCTGTTCCAGTTCTAAAGTGGACTATTTGAAATCTATTTTGGAAGTAGAATTAATAGGTTATGTTAAGAGGATTGGAATTGGGAGGTGAAGGATAGAAAGGAATCAAGGAAGGCTTAATGTTCAGACTTCAGCAACAGTATAAATGGAGGAGGTTGTTAAATAAAAATTATAGAAGGCTATAGTTTTAGATTAAGCTCCTGCACCAGACCCCAACAGACCAGACTAAATCAAAATGGAGTCACTCATGGTGAGGTTCTATGACACACCAAACCAAAACTGAGTTGTTGTCAGTCCTTCCGAGAAATTAGGAGAGAAAATAGCCTAATTTCCCAAATAGACCAGTTTCAATTGGCATAATAATGAAGTTTCACCAGTCTTTAATCCTTACACAAAAGATAACTTGAAGTAACTTGATGTTAACCACTAAGTTATTTTTCTATTTCTCTGTTCTGTTCCTGCCTTACAAGGGAAGTAACTTTGAAATGATGAAAATTTGCTTTTGGTTCTTGGTTTCTGCTTTCTTTGGTCCTTCTATGTCTATAAAAGCAACTTTTTCCATTTAGCTCATTGAAACACTTATTCTACTTTATAGAATAAAGTGTTGCCTTATGATAGAATTGAAAATAAGCCCATTTGATATCTTTAAATTAAATTTGTTGTAATTTTGTCTTTCAACAGGATGTATTTACTGAGATACAGATAGTGCTAGAGGAAAGTTTAGGGCAAAAGAACCAAGAGTTATGTTTTGGACCTACTTAAGTTTGGGATATTTGTTAGTCTTCCAAGAATTGATATCATGTAAGCAACTGGATATGGAAGTTCAAGGGTGCTATTTGGGTGCAAGAGAAAAATCTGAGAGTCGTCTACATATGGATGACATAAGGCCATGGGACTGGGTGAAATTACCTGAAAGTGTGCCTGAAGGAAGGAAGGAGACCTACCCATTCATTCATTCTTTCATTCAACACTATATCTTTTTCTTTTCTTTTTGAGACAGAGTCTCACTCAGTTGCCCAGGCTGGAGTGCAGTGGTGTGATGTCAGCTCACTGCCTCCTGAGTTCAAGTGATTCTCGTGCCTCAGCCTCCTGAGTAGTTGGGATTACAGGTGTGCACCACCATGCCCAGCTAATTTTTGTATTTTTTAGTAGTGATGGAGTGTCCCCATCTTGGTCTCAAACTCCTGGCCTCAAGTGATCCACTCGCCTCGGCCTCCCAAAGTGCTGGGATTACAGGTGTGAGCTGCTGAACCTGTTCTCAACACTGTATCTTGAGTTTCCTTTTTTTGTGCAAAGTATTACTATAAGCACTGGAGAAATATCAGAAAAACAAAGTAGATAAGATAAGCAAATAAACAGTAAAGGTAATAATAACTGGCTATAAATGCTATGAAGAAAATTAAAGTAATAGAGACTGACAGTTGTGGACAAGAGGGGAATTTTATTAGATCGTGCACTCATGGAAGATCTCCTGAAGAGGCGACGTTTCATCTGTTACTTGATTGAAAAGCAGCAGCCAGCCCTTTGAAGAGTTGGGGGCAGAAACTTCTAGGTAGTGGGGACAGCTTGTGCAAAGGTCCTGAGGCACGTATATATATATAAAATGCTCAAGTTACAGAAAGAAGGAGGGTGGGGACGATGTTAGAATTGAAGTAGCAAGGCTAAGCACAAAATAGACTCTGAAGGGATTCATAGATAATAGTAAGACGTTTGATTTTATTCCAAATGCAATATGAAGCCATTAGAATATTTTACTCAAGGAAATGATAGGGTCTGACTTGGTTTTTTAAAAGATCACATCAATAGCTTTATAGAGAAAAGATTGTAGGGCACAAAAATGGAAGTCAGAGGTGAATGTCAAAGCAGTTGGTGCTTGGTTTGCCTATCTGCCAATGAGTGGAAACTTCAAAGGCAAAAAATATAAATGACTTTAAAAGTGCTCTGGTTGAAGGACATTCTTATGAGCCCCTTTTTTTTTTTTTTTTTTTAACTAAGGCAGAGTGAAATAAAAGGCATTGGGAAGTGACTGCTTGCCTGTGGACATCTGTTATTTGTTTGGTCCAAAGAAACCAATTTGCGTTAGCATTTTTATAGATTATGATTAAAGATGCTCTAGAACCAGAATTGCAACGCTTCCATTTCCCCTCACTCTGATCACAGTTAAGTACAGACAACTACAGGCTTATTGTTTTTTTTTTTTTTTTTTTTCTCTTTCTATGAAGATCTGGTAGTGTTACAGACAGAAGGAGGGTGGGAAGGTGTTAGCATTGAAGTAGGAGGGCTAAGCACAAACTAGACCCTGAAGGAGTCTAGTTCTAACACTTTCATTTCCCCTCACTCTGATCATAGTTAAATATAGACAACTACAGGCTTCTCGGTTTTTGTTTTTTTTTTCTCTTTCCTATAAAGATCTGGTAGTGTTATGGAAGATGAATACGTATGGGGCCAATTTACTTTTTACTGAATATGTAAATATTGGGCAGGAAGGAGTTAAGGCAGCTGTCCTAATTTTTGTATTATTAGTAGAGACGGTGTTTTACCATGTTGGCCAGGCTGGTCTCAAACTCCTGGCCTCATGTGATCCGCCCACCTCTGCCTCCCTAAGTGTTGGGATTACAGGCGTGAGCCACCACACCCAGCCAACAATTTATTTACACAAGAAAAATTAAGAAAGAAACAAGAATCATGACAGTAGTCAAGTCTTCCCTCTGGTGGTCAACACGTTCAAACGCCTGCCTTCCTTCAGCTATACTCCTCCTTCAGCTATATTCCCTCCCAAGCCCCAAGCCATTCTATTCCCATGCCTTTTCCTATTTCTATTACAACACATAACAAAGCCAGTCTTGTTTGGAGTTGTTTTATCTCTCCATTAGATTCCAGTTTGTGGAGGATTAGAAATGTGTTTTAATTACCTTTGTTTCCTCTGTTGTGGTTATGTGTTTTACACATAGAAGTTTCTCAGAGAGGCCAGGCACGGTGACTCATGCCTGTAATCCTAGTGCTTTGGGAAGCCGAGGCAGGCGGATCACCTGAGGTCAGGAGTTCAAGAGCAGCCTGACTGATTTGGTAAAATCCTGTCTCTACCAGAAATATTTTAAAAAATTAGCCAGGCATGGTGGTGGACACCTGTAAACCCAGCTACTCGGGATGCTGAGGCAGGAGAATGGTGTGAACCCAGGAGGCGGAGGTTGCAGTGAGGCAAGATTGCGCCACTGCACTCCAGCCTGGGCAACAGAGCAAGACTCCATCTCAAAAAAAAAAAAAGTTTCTTAGAGAATTTCACGCAGTGGCATTTTGCTCACTCTAGCAGAAGCTCAGGTTCTCAGCAGAGCTATGTGTTTATTATATTCTGGCTGGGTGGAAAGGAGGAGAAATAATTTCAGGAAACTAGTGTCAGATGAGATGCTGGAAAGGAGGACCTTGAAAAGGATGACAATTATCATTTTGAATCTAATGCTAGCTGTAAGAGACGAACACTATGAATAATTTTGAAATGCTTGGGTGACCCCAATGAATTGAGTTAAAAATGATTAAAGGTATTTAAGGTTCTAAAAACGAGCTTTTTTGCTGAGACAGCACTGGTTCGAATGTGAGCTACATCTTCTGCATGTTAAGCATGACCTATTTGTCCCCTGCAACACACTTGGAAAAGGTGAAAGATTTTTCAGGAAGACCATGAAGAAGTCTGTTGCTTTTAAGGAACACAAATTTCCTCGGAACACTTTGCCCAAAATCTCTTTTTTTTTTTCCATTTAAAAGATGGTATCAGGAAGAAATAGAAGATGGAAGAAAGGGTGCAAGATAACTAGGGCATCTCAGTGGGCTGAGAAGAGAGGTAAAAGACCACTGAGGGGCCAAGCGCGGTGGCTCACACCTGTAATCTCTGCACTTTGGGAGGCCGAGGCCGGCGGATCACTTGAGGTCAGGGGCTCCAGACCAGCCTGGCCAACATAGTGAAACCCCGTCTCTACTAAAAATACAAAAATTAGCTGGGTGTGGTGGCACACGCCTGTAATCCTAGCTACTCGGGAGACTGAGGCAGGAGAATTGCTTGAACCTGGGAGGCAGAGGTTGCAGTGAGCAGATCGCGCCACTGCACTCTGGTCTGGGCCAAGAGTCACAGACGCTTGGAGAAATGTGAAGGAACAGGATTTCCTGTAACTCTGAATGGATGGCTGCCAATTTCATTAACTAAGGTGTTTTATGACTCAGAAAGGCAATGTGAGCAGGGAGGTTCCCAACTTTATGGCACAGAGCCAAAGATGACCATCCCTTAAAGCCCTAGCTCCCAAATATGGTTGACTATTAGCTTCATCTGGAGAGAGTTTATAAAAACACAGATTCTTGCAATTCCACAGAAAAAGAAGCAAAATATTTGAAATCATTCTTTAGAGGAGAGGAATACATGTGGCTAAAAATCACATATAAAATAGTTTTGTTTATTTTCTATTTTTATTTTTTGTTTTTGAGATAGGGTCTCACTCTGTCATCCAGGCCACAGTGCAGTGGCACAGTCTTGGTTCACTGCAACCTCTGCCTCCTGGGCTCAAGCCATCCTCCCACCTCAGCCTCCTGTGTAGCTGGGACTATAGGCACAAGCCACCATGCCCGGCTAATTTTTGTATTCTTTGTAGAAACAGGATTTCACCAAGTTGCTCAGGCTGGTCTTGAATTCCTGAGCTCAAGTGATCCACCCACCTCGGCCTCCCAAGGTGCTGAGATTACAGATGTGAGCCACTGCACTTGGCCTAAAATTGTTTAATTTGACAAGAGAAATGCAAATCAACCCATTGTTGCTCATATTGCCAAATGTATAAAAGATTAATAGTTTTAAATGTTGTAGGGAAATATGTACTCATATATTATTAGTAAGTATGTAAATTAATGAAGTCCATTTTAGACATTGCAATCTGCTCCTATTACATTGCAAAATGCACATACTCTTCAACCCAGCATTTCCATTTCTCAGTATTTACCCTACAATAATTCCTACATGACCATATTTTTAAATGTTTATTATGAAAATTTCAAATGTACTAAGTAAACAGTATAGTAAAATGAACCCCCATAAACTTCGCACCCATCTAAGACTGTCATTGACAGCAAGTTATCAGTCAATAGTAAATGGTCTGTGTGTCAAAACTTAGAAGACAGTTAAACAAAAGGTGGTATATCCATGCATTGGAGTTTGGAATACTGTGCAACAGCATAAGAAAGGAGGAAAGAGCTTATATCGCGTCTTAAATGGGCTCCAAGTCATATACTTAAGTAAAAAAAGTGAATTGGTAAATAATGCATATCATATGATACCGGTATGATGAAGGAATTCAGAGAACATCTTCAGGGATCAGCCCTACCACCTACTAGGTGAGTGACTTGGGCAAGTCGTCTATGTTCTTTCTGCCTCAGTTTCCTCATCTATAAAATAGGGTTGTATGACAATAGTGTATACCTTATAGGGTTATTATGAGAATTAAATGAATTAATAGGAGTAAAGTACTTAGAGGAGTGTACATATCAAGTGACAGACATCCTTATTTGTGCAAAATATTGATAAAAGAAAAGGTAAAAACTATTTATATGCAAATATGTATGTAACAGCATAGGAAAGCATCTGAAAAGATTCATACTTAACTAGTATCAATCATTATATCTTCGGAGTATGTGCATTGGAAAGACAGTCAAGGAAGGCATTCATTTTATGCATATCATTTGAACTTTTTACAATGAGAAGACATTCCTATGACATTTCTATTACTTGTCTCATACTTAGACAATTTAAATTAAAATACAGATTCCCAGGCTGTATCTTTGGTGATAAATAGTGGTAAGTATCTCCAAACAACAGACATAAATGGAAGATGCAAGATCAACTGCAACAACATAGCAGAAGCGGTAGAGATGGAAATCTTTTTTCTTTTGAGACGGAGTCTTGCTCTGTCACCCAGACTGGAGTGCAGTGGTGCTATCTCGGCTCACTGCAACCTCCACCTCCCAGGTTCATGCCATTCTCCTGCCTCAGCCTCCCAAGTAGCTGGGACTACAGGCGCCCACCACCATGCCCAGCTAAGGTTTTTGTATTTTTGTAGTAGAGACAGGGTCCATCGTGTTAGCCAGGATGGTCTCGATCTACTGACCTCGTGATCCGCCTGCCTCGGCCTCCCAAAGTGCTGGGATTACAGGCGTGAGCCACTGCGCCCGGCTGAGATGGAAATCTTTAAACGTTAGTAATTAGACTGAAGTGGATGTTTAAAAAAATCTGAGGAGCAGACCAGCAAGCATTTGGTGATGTTATTGCTGTGAAAGTAGTTACTGGGACTCAGAGCAATGTGACACAAAAGAAAGGCAGTGCTACGGTTTGAATGTTCCTTCCAAAACTCATGTTAAAACTTAATCTCCGATGTGGCAATGTAAGAGGTGGGGCCTTTAAGAGGTGATTGGATCATGAGTTCTCTGGCTTCATGAATGGATTAATCCACTTACAGATTAATCAATTAATAGGTTAATGGATTAATGGGTTATCGTGGGAGTGGAACTGGTGGCTTTGAGGAAGAAGAAGAGATCTAAGCTAGCACACTCAGCCCTCTCCTCATGTGATGCCTCCTTGACCTTGGGCTTCTCAGCTTCCATATAACTATAAGAAATTTCTTTTTTTTTTTTTTTGAGACGGAGTCTTGCTCTGTATCCCGGGCTGGAGTGCAGCGGCCGGATCTCAGCTCACTGCAAGCTCCGCCTCCCGGGTTTGCGCCATTCTCCTGCCTCAGCCTCCGGAGTAGCTGGGACTACAGGCGCCCGCCACCTCGCCCGGCTAGTTTTTTGTATTTTTAGTAGAGACGGGGTTTCACCGTGTTAGCCAGGATGGTCTCGATCTCCTGACCTCGTGATCCGCCCGTCTCGGCCTCCCAAAGTGCTGGGATTACAGGCTTGAGCCACCGCGCCCGGCCAACTATAAGAAATTTCTTTCTTCATACAATACCCAGTTTGCAGACATTTTGTTATAAGCAATAGGAAACAGATGAAGAGAGTCAGGATTAGGTCTAAAACTTTGCTTTTTTTTTTTTTTTTTTTTTTTAGACTGTCGCCCAGGCTGGAGTGCAATGGCACTATTTCGTTTCACTGCAACCTCTGCCTCCCAGGTTCAAGCAATTCTCATACCTCAGCTTACTGAGCAGCTGGGATTACAGGAGCGCACCACCACGCCTGGCTAATTTTTTTGGTATTTGTATTAGAGACGGGGTTTCACCGTGTTGGCCAGGCTGGTCTCAAACTCCTGACCTTAGGTGATCTGCCTGCCTCAGCCTCTCAAAGTGCTGGGATTACAGGCATGAGCCACTGCATTCGGCCTCATTTGTTAATCATCTGCAGCTAGAATAGTTCCCCATCCTGAATTAGGAAAGATTAGAGTTTAAATAAGAATATGTCTGTGTGAAATATAGTAATTAGTTGTATATAGATATATGCTCACATGTACTCACTTAGCAGAATATGCTTATTCTCTAAACTTTATGTAATTCTCATGATTCTTCAATTAACTATTTTGTTTCTCACATTCTCTGTTGAAGATCCATTAAAATATTTTTAAAACTAGAAACACATAAACTTGAGCAAACTAAATCAACCTGTTAGCAGTTATGTCTTATTCAAACCTGCCAGACAACAAATTACAAACTTAAGGACTGAAATTAGCTGCTCTTGACTTATTATTACCGTTTAGAAGAATTCAGTTACTTTATATTTGAAACTTCCTGAGGGCAGGCACCTTGTTTTTATATTTTTGTTTCCCAGTTTTTGGAACAGTGCCAGGCACATAGCAGCTGCCTTTAACAAATCTTTTCTGAGTGAAAAAATGACAGGTGAGTGAATGAAGATTGCATCATTTCTCTTGAAATTCTATGGAGATTCGTGATCCTTTTGTAGTTCATGAACATGATGACTGGGTGTTCACGCGCATGTGTGAGATGTGCCACCCTTGAACTTTGTTACAATGTCAGTGTATTACCCGTCTGACCTGAAAAGAGAAAAAAATTAAATTCTTTGGAGATGCCTTGCCTAGGTGACTATACTGCTTTCTGGTTCAATCAATAGTGGACTACTTTTTTTAAAAAAAAAAACATAAGATATTATGTGTGTGTTCTGAAAAGTCCTTGAATTTTTTTCCGACGTTGATTTTACAAAGAGCTTTAAGAAGTTGGATAGCCATCATGCATCCCTTTAAAAACCATATATAGTTATTTATGTCTTATCCCTAGATTCTCAGACTGTGAGAACCCAACAGGCAGAGCTTCTTTGAATCCCTCCAGAGGATTGACCATAGTGCCAAGACAGCAGACACTCGATAGATATGACCAAATGAATGAAAAAATGCTGTCCGATAATTTTGACTTAGAGAATTTTTATCCGAAGAGTTTCTTGTTCTCATACAAGTCTTCCTCTTCCAGCTGCACCTTCTACTGCACTGGTTCTCACAGAGAATTCTTGATTCTCCCTGCATAAAGGCCATCCAGATAGATGAGGATGCTATAGTCAGTCTCATAGTTGTTGCTCCTTTCACAAACAATGTTTGCTCTATAACTAAGATCTAATTAAACTGTTATGCCCCTACATTCCTCTGAGGACTAAGCTGAGGGTGATTTTTCCAGGCTTCTAATCCCTTAAATTGCCTATGCATTAGACTATCTCCCTGTGGCCATTATTGACAACACCTCAAAATATAACTGAATTGTGCCAGAAAGGAAATGCACTTGAATGGAAAAGCCCTTGCCTTTGGATGTGTAGCAAAATAGCTCTTAATACTGAAGAAACAGAATCTTTTCTGCCTTGTGAACCAGTGAAATCTAATAAAAGTATGTCTCCCCTGGGTATTTTACATCATTAGCATCCTGGCTTCGCACTTTGGTTTAACAAATAACTGATTTTTAAAATTTCTCCTGGGAGAAGGCAAGGAGCCAAAAATATCTTGGAAGAAAACTTTACCTAGCAACCTGATAGGCTGTTTCATGCAGCTTCTAAAATTTAACTTCATGCGATGAAGCTTTCGTGATTTTTTTAGTTTCTGACTTTTTTATGTATTGACACTTCTTCATGGCTAAGCTGGAAGGAAAAACAATAATGCCTTACACGTGAGTAGCACTTCATGGTTTTCCTGGTACATTCATTATAAATGTGAGTATGATAATCGATCATCTGTTACATGCCAGGACATTGTGCTGACCATTTTACATATGAACATAGAACTTGGCCAAATCCTATGTAGAAATAGGTATTACAAGTCCCATTTTACTATTGGAGAAACAGGTTCAGAGGAGTTAAGTAATTTTCCCAAAGTTATATAGTTAATAAATGACTGAACCCAGATCTATCTGATCTTAAAACCCAACGACTTTCTTCACTTGAGGAGAATATTAACACATAAGTGAACAAGAAACTGTTTTCCTTTTATATGCACAAATCTCCCTATGTCTATATCCATCTTTTCCTTTCCTTCTTTCTCTTCTCAAAAAAGGCCAGCCTCACCACATATGCTTCATTCCCTCTTGCTGCGTGGGCTCTGAATTCCTCCACTGCCCCGATGCACAAATCCAAGGGGTGTGATTCACAAGGAGTTCTCTGCGGGTGGCACTTCCTGAAGCAAGACTTCAGAACACAATGTGAGTAGTGTCCCTTGGAGCTATGTGACTACCAGCTCTGTGGATTTCCTTTCTTCTCACCTTATTAGGAATTGTTTCCTTCAGCTCTCCCATTTCCTCTTGGCCATCAATCTCTCTCTCTCCTAGAGTATTTCTACCACCATACCAACAGGTCTGCTATACTCTGCTCTAAAGGCAAACAAACAAAAACCCACACACACACACACAAAACAAAAACAAAACAAAACAAACAAAAAAAACAACCAATCATCCTAGACTACGTTCCTCTCTTACTTGCTTTTTCAGCAGCGGTCCATATTTACCTTTTGAAGTAGTTTTCTCCCTTGGGTTCTACACCATCACTCTTTCTTTGTTTGCCTTCTATTTCTCCAGCCACTTCTATTCTTTCTCTCCCTTTGCTAGATATTTTTCCTCTATCTATTCTCTAAATATAGAATTTCTTCAGGACTTTATATGAGGTGCCACTTCTTCTCTTTCTATATTCTTTTCTGGAATCACCTCACCTAGACTTGTGATTTAAAATACCATCTCAACCCCAGGTCCTGCCTCTGAGTCCTATTCCTACACTCAATTTTCTCCTTGACATCTCCCCTAAACTATCTGACAAGCTTGTCAAACTTAACATCTGCCAAATTCAACTCTTGTTTTCTTGCTCCTTCCACTTTTCCCCATCTCAGGAAATGGCACCATCCTCACACAGTTGCTTAGGCCAGATATCTGAAAATTATCCTTGATTCTTACCTTTTCCTTATCCCTGAATTCAATACAGTAACAAGTCTTGTCTGACCTACCTCCAAAATACATATCAAATTAGTTCACTTTGCCTGTTGACTACTCTAGTCAAAGATTCTCCACCCTCTCTCACTGGATGTTTTAATAGTCTCCAGCTATTCTTTCTTCTTCTTTTGCCCCCTCCCATGTATTCTTCGTGTAGCATCCAGACATTTGCAAAATGTGAACTGGATTACATTGCTCTTTTGCTTAAAACACTTCAGTGATTTCCAGTGTACTTAAAATAAAGTCCAACCCTGGTGTAGAAGGCCCTATGTGATATGGCTCATGCCAATCTCTTCAACTCTATCACAAACACTGTGTTCTAGGTGCAAGACACTCCTTCAGTTCATTAGATGAATCAGACTTTTCTACCTTTGAGCCTCTGGATAAGTTATTTCCTCTGCTTAGAAGCCTTCCCCACCCCTAACTCGCTTGCCTCTATCTTATCCTTCAGCTCTCCTCCAAGATTCTTCTTGTCAAGGTTACCACTGGCCTCCACATTGCTAATAGCCATGTTGACATATGTGGCACCTCTTCTCTCTGCTCATGCAGCAAAGTTCCAGTTCTTCTACAAGACCCTGAGTTCTTTGAAGTCAAACTCTGTACCTACAATACATTTTCATATCCCTGGAGCCTAACATAGTGATTGGCTTGTAGTGGGTGTTTAATGAATGCCTGTAAGTGAGTGAAGGTGCAAGTTGAGATGTTTTGGGAAAGATTGCTGCAGTAGTAACCCATACTTCCTCACTAGTGTAGTGGATAGAAACCACAAGGATCATCAAGAGACAGGAGTTCAAGGCTTGGCACTAGCAGTAACAACCTGTTGTCAAAATTCTTCTAATGTTTAGTTTCCTCATCTGGTCTATCTACATCACTAAAAAAGAATGATATCTTTCATTCTTATTTTAAGATTAATAATTTTTGGCTGGGTGCGGTGACTCACACCTATAATCCCAGCACTTTGGGAGGCTGAGGCGGGTGAGCACTTGAGCTCAGGAGTTCAAGACCAGCCTGGGTAGCATGGTGAAACCCTGTCTCTACCAAAAATACAAAATACTAGCCAGGCATGGTGGCTTGAGCCTGTGGTCTCAGCTACTCGGCAGGCTGAGGAGGGAGGATCACTTGAGCCTGGGAGGCGTAGGTTGTAGTGAGCAGAGATTGTCCCCTGCACTTCGGCCTGGGCAGCAGAGTGAGACTCCATCTCAAAAAAATAAATAAATTAATAAATAATAATAATTTTTTTTTTGAGATGGAGTCTTGCTCTGTCACCAGGCTGGAGTGCAAGGGTGCGATTCCAGCTCACTGCAACCTCCGCCTCCCAGGTTCAAGTGATTCTCCTGCCTCAGCCTCCTGAGTAGTTGGGACTACAGGCGTGTGCCACCATGACCAGCTAATTTTTGTATTTTTAGCAGAGATGGGGTTTCCCCATGTTGGCCAGGATGGTCTTGATCTCTTGACCTACCGATCCATCTGCCTTGGCCTCTCTAAGTTCTGGGATGACAGGTGTGAGCCACCACGCCCAGCCAATAATAATTTTTATCACTGAGGCTGTATCTCCCAGTTCCCCACCTCCAAATTCCCTCTGTGGGTTGCAAAACTCATTAAATGAGATTAAATTTTTAAAAACTTTTAATTATGTAAACATTCAAACCTAAACAAAAGTAGAGGAAATAGTATATCACTGGTTTAAACAATTATCCACTCATAACTTTTATTTCATTCCTAGCCTTACTCTTTTCTCCTTCCCATTACTTTGAGGCAAACTCCAGATGTGGCAGCATTTCATTTGTAAATATTTCAGGAAGAGAATTCTTAACTGCTAGCTGACACCCCTTCTGTTCTTCAACAACTTAAAAAATGAAGCGTTTGTTGAACAGCATGTTGCTCTTCCCAGAAACCAGGTAACAAGTATGATTTTATTTCGGGACAATCAACTAGGCAAGTTCTTACAGGGTCAGGGGGCGCAGGGTAGAAGTGGTGAGTATTACAGCACCTAGCTTAGTGCGCTGCAATCAATAAATAGAGGTTGAATGAAAACAAACCCAATCGTTACAATGTAAGCCAACTGGTACTAACTACAAATAGTGGTTGAATGAAAACAAACCCAACAGGCTTTAGGTCTTTTAATCCAATCTTATCCACATGAGTTTAAGGTCTTGTCCTACCACCTTGCTTCTGTTCCCTTTCTGTATTCATTACAGGAAATTTTCAAGTTTTATTAAACCAGCTACAGCGGAGTTTTATTAACCAGTTGAGGGCGGACTAAGGTCTTCCAGACCCAGACGAAGAAGCAGCACTCCTACTTACCAGGGCGACTCAGGAACAGGGGGCGGGGAGTCAGGGGGCGGGGCCGCCCGGAGCCCCGCCCAGACCCCGCCCACGGCAACTCACCATCTAGCTTCCCCATCTCTTTCGCTCTTCTTCCCGGCAGGCTTAGCGCCCGGCCCGGCGCTCCTCAAGATGGCTGCTGACAGTGAGGTGATTTCTTTGCTCCCTACTTAATCCTAGTCACTATCTAAATTCGTTCCTCCATGTCGTCTCCTTGGGGCTTAATTTCATTTTCTTTTATTCCCCTTCCCGCAGCCCGAATCCGAGGTATTTGAGATCACGGACTTCACCACTGCCTCGGAATGGGAAAGGTGAGTGAATCGCATTTTTGGTTGCCAGCTCCCATGGGCCCTGGAGTCCCCTAGCCGCTTCCCTGACCCCAGACACACCACAAGTGACGCCACTTCTGCGGGAACGGTAATACCATGGGTCCCGGGTCCCCTCCTCCTCTCTTCTCTGGTCAACCGCAAGCCTCTTCCGCGTCTCGCGTCTGGGAAGACGCGGCCCGCCCCCGTCAGCCAATCCTTGAGGCTCAGGCTCTCCCAAAGTTTTGTTTTCTCTACTGTCAGACCTCTTTCCTTAGACTTTGGTTTTCTGGTTGTTACCCACTCGCAAGAACAATTTCCGAGGCTGCAACACCCGTTCCGGTTTTCATTACCGTTTAACCCATTATCGTAAGCAGTAAACTTGGCAGGTGCGTCCCCCACCCCATCCCGTATACGTTGGTATACCCTTTTCAGGAGGAAGTCTTTCTTCAGAGTATTGGTGGTTGTCCGTCTGTCACACTCCCACCATCTCCATGCTGTGTTTAATTTTTTATTTTTATTTATTTTTGGAGACAGAGTCTCAGTCTGTCGCCCAGGCTGGAGTGCAGTGGCGAGGTCATAGCTCACTGCGGCCTCGAACTCCTAGGCTCAGGTGACGCTCCCGCTTTAGCCTCAGGAGGAGCTGGGGCCACAGGCACGCGCCATCGCGCCAAACTAATTTTTTAAAGATCTCGTTGTGTTGCCCAGGCTAGTCTTGAACTCCTGGACTCAAGCCTCGGCCGCCCAAAATGTTGAGATTACAGGCGTGAGCCTCCGCGCCTGGCCTATCCTGTCTTTTAGAATAACCTTTTAAAAAAGTCTGCATATGGCTTTGGAATGCTTTGATTTAAGTTGTTACATTTCAGTGGGTACTGTGTCCAGGCTTCCTGTGCTTATCAAACTCAGATGAACAGCTGTCTGGGTGAAACTGTTCTATCACTGAAATTAGTTGAAAGCCAAGTTTATGGAGGAGTGATAGCTTAGATCGAGAAGGTTTCTGTTGAGTGTCACAGAAAGCCTTCAGTTTTCTGGGTGTCGAAGTCAGTGTTTACGCTGTTATAACATTTTATAATCTTTCTGGTTGGGAGAGGAAATTTGTGGATGTTGTGTCATTAGGTGGTCCTTATTGGAATAATAGACCTGTGGTACCCTTCATAAAATTATCAGTAAGACATAACCACACTGGCAAGATTTCACTGAGCAGGTACTGGGTGTCCAGAGCTATCTACAAAGGGAAAAGCAGAAACTTGACCCATATATTTTTAAAAAACAACAAACAGCAAATAGTTAAAATGTAAGCCAATTTATACTACCTATAAAAATAATAATTAAAATAATTATTATTTAAATAGGGGTGATATTGTGGGCTACAATAGTTGGAGATATTTTCATAGAAAACATAGGAAATGAGCTGGGCCTTGAAAGTGGGAAGTGGTTGGTTAAACATGAGAATGGACTGACATGGGCAGAGACACAGGTGAGAATGAACCTTTGAAGGGACTTGTATCTTTACTAGAGTGAAGACTGTCTATTGAAGGGAAATAAATAAGGTTAATGAGGAAGATGGGATTGGGTTATGGACATCTTCCCAAACTAAATGCAGGAATTCAGATTCAGTATTCCTATGACCAGTGATTCTCATACTTTACATCAGAGTCATAGATTGCTGGACACCATTCTCAGAGTTTCTGATTCTGTAGGTCTGAGGTGGGACTAAAAATTTTGCTTCTGTAACACGGTCTCAGGGAATTCAGATGCTGCTGGTCAGGAGACTGCACTTAGAAAGAACCACTGGTTAAGACAATAGTGAGAGACCCTTGATTTTAGAGTGGCCAGGTGATATGATGAGAGTGGTTTTAGGACATGGTGTAGAATAATGGCAGGAGACTTAACTTGATTCGTAATTAGGATGGTGATTTGTGGACTGGAATACAAAGGGAGCCTAGAAGGGAGGATTGTAACATATTTCAGAGAAGATTTAGGTAATAAGCTTGATGATACGTTAAGAGTGGGAAAAATCAAATGTGAACTGCAGTTTTTTGCCTGAAAGAATGAAGATAAGGAAGTGTCAAAGTGAGAAGATTTGAACCTGTTTTGAACCTGTTGATTTTGAAATAATTTGATGTCTTGAAGGTAGTTAGAAAAATGTAATTCAAATCTTGGAGGGTGGGGGTAGGCAAACATCAGAGTTTTGAATGGAAAAATGATCACTTTCCCTTAGTTAAAAATATCCTGAAGTGGAATATTAAGTCCTTTAGCTTTGCATATGGAAATAATTATTAATGTAGTTATAAGAACTATTGCAAAGTAGAAAATTCTGTTTTTGGCTTTTATACTGTTTGTAGTGTGCATTTTACAATGCATGAGAAAAAATGTTAAGACTTTGAAGTCTCAAACCTTGAGTTTAATTTTAAATGAAAGATCTTATTAATACAATATGTTATGAACTATGTAGATCATTTATTGAGAGAACTGTATAGAAGCCCATAACTCTTTTTATCGTTTGTTCATTGACATAATATTTATTGAATCCCCATGTGTCAAGCACAGTGCATATTAGGGATTTAGGGATGTGGTGGTTAGTAAAACAGGTACGGTTTCTGCTCTTACTAAATGTACAGTCTAGTGCATTACAGACACAAATCAAGTAATACAAGTGTGTAATTATGAGTTTATGTAAGAGCTAGAAAGGGAAGGAAACCTGGTCTTATAAGAACCTATAACAAAGGGACCTAATATAGAATAAGGAATCAGGAAATGACCCTTCATTTCCTGAGAGCTTTTAAGGGAAAAATTACTTAGTTTTTCTAGTCAAATCTCAATACTTGTAGGATAAAGTCCAAGTCTCTTAGCTAGTACTGATAGAATTCATTATTCTTATAATAAGTATTTTAAGACATTCCTGGCCGCGCATAGTGGCTCATGCCTGATCCGAGCACTTAGGGAGGCTGAGGCAGGCGGATCACTTGAGCTGAGGAGTTCAAGAGGAGCTGGGGCAGCATGCTGAAACCTTGTCTCTACTAAAAATACAAAAGCTAGCTGGGTGTGGTGATGTGCACCTGTAGTCCCAGCTAGCCAGGAGGCTGAGATAGAAGGATTGCTTGAGTCCTGGAGGACAAGACTGCAGTGAGCCGTGATTACACCACTGCATTCCAGCCTAGGTGACAGAGTTCAGACACTGTCTCAAAAAAAAAAAAAAAAAAAAAAAAAAAAAAACCTTTCTTCTATAACTGTAACAATAATGCCTTATAGTAGAATAAAATATAAAAATCACCTGTAAACTTACCACAGGAAATAACTACTGTTAATTTTTGGACGTATTTCCTTTTAACCTGTGTTATTTGGATCAAATATTAATATTTCTTTTCTTTTTTTTTTTTTTTTTTAAGACAGAGTCTCACTCTATCGCCCAGGCTGGGGTGCAGTGGCACAATTTTGGCTCACTGCAACCTGTGCCACCTGGGTTCAACCAGTTCTCTTGCATCAGCCTTCTGAGTAGCTGGGATCGTGCCACTGTGCCCAGCTAATTTTTGTTGTATTTTTAGTAGAGATGGGGTTTCACCGGCTTGAACAAACTGGTCTTGAACTCCTGACCTTGTGATCCACCTGCCTTGGCCTCCCACAGTGCTGGGATTACAGGCGTGAGTCACTGTGCCTGGCCTTTGTGTATTTTCTTTTGACTGACATGATTTTTAATGGGTGCATATTAGTCCTCGGAGTGGATGAACATACCATTAATTTACAAGGGTTTGCTGCAGTTGGGCATTGAGGTAACTTCCAGTTTTTTTACTTTCATAAATATAGTATACATTTCATGCAAATTTTTGCTTGCCTATGGATATATTTAAATTTTTTCTTTTTGGTAAACATGTAAACTTGTTTCTAGAGCACTCATTTTCAAACCTACTAGTTGTCATGACTGACCCCCTGCCATGAATTAGTGTATGAATTGATACTGCATTTAATTTTAAAGAGGATTTACTAAGAAGCCTCAGATGAATCATAGATTTATTATTACTACCTTAAAACATAAATATTAGTTCATAATGTCACTGAAGAAAAAAATCTGTTGCCTTTTCATACAGTTTGACTAAAATTAACTCTAGTACTCTAGTAGTACTTCCTAGGTGTTTAGGGAGCAATGTTGCTGTTAGATTGCATCATACTTAGCTTATATAAGAAGTCAACTTAGAGTAATAACAAGTCTTCTGAATGTGTCTTTGACTGAGACTTGACAGTTTTCATTTAGTGATGTTGAACATGTTGCTAGTCAAAATTCAGTTCTCTTTTTAATAGGCCTTCTTGATCATTGGATTTAAAGATTAGTGAATAGTTTTAAGATCTGTCAGTTATCCTTAAAATTGACATATTTACTTGTAATTTCTTGTCAGCTGTCCATTAAAACTTGTTTTAGTTTCATGAACCAAGTTCCCAAATAATACTTTCTTTTTTTGTTGGGGTGGGGGTAGTAAATCAGGGAATTCCTAATATATTTAAAGGAAAAGTTTATTTAAGTAGGTCAGTTATTTTGGGTAGGAGAGAGATTATTGGTTTCATAATTTTATTTATTTATTTTTGAGATGGAATCTCGCTCTGTCGCCCAGGCTGGAGTGCAGTGGCATGATCTCTGCTCACTGCAATGTCTGCTTCTATGTGATTTTCGTGCCTCAGCCTCTTGCATAGCTGGGATTACAGATGTGTGTCACCATACCGGGCTAATTTTTTTTGTATTTGTGATAGGCTAGTCTTAAACTCCCAACCTCAGGTGACCTGCCCACCTCGGCCTTCCGCAGGGCTGGGATTACAGGCATGAGCCTCTGCACCCAGCCCATAATTATCTTTAATAGTATCATTTTAGTCTGTCAGTTTTTATTTGTGCCCCAAATTTGTTTTATTCGTTTTAATAGAAATTCGTTAATTCTCAATTTACATTTTGTGGAAGGCAGAATGCTTTTGTTGGGTAAGCAGTAGATATAAATGAATCAAAACCTAAGAATTCTTGAATGAAAGATTATTTGTCTTACCCCATATCCATAAATGAAGTTAGCAATACTAGGTGTACTGAGTCCTCTCTGGTCAAATTGTTAAAATATAAAAAATACCTTTTTAAAGAAATTATATAATAATAGGAAAAAATGTGTGCTGTTGTATTTAGAAGCTTTCTCCCCACTTCCTAGGTTTATTTCCAAAGTTGAAGAAGTCTTGAATGACTGGAAACTGATTGGAAACTCTTTGGGAAAGCCACTTGAAAAGGTCAGATCTATTTGCTGGTGTCTCTAAATGACTATTTACTTTGAAACCTCTATTTTCCAGCCCTTTGCTGCATTTGGCACATTTGAATTAAATGTTTTTTAAAGTTATGTATAATCTATACACATCAAATGGCATTTGGAAGAATTTGGATTTAAATCTGTGGCAAATGATATATGTAAGACATTTGTGAAATGTTTAAATAATAAAGTTATATATATATATATAAAATATTCTTGTGAGTGATTCTTTGTGAGTGAAATTTGCTTCTCTTTTGCCGTCTCTCTTGGAATGTTAAAACATATTTTTAAAAGTTTTTTAGTTTGTCAGAGAAACATTGCAGTGACCAGCTTCTTTGGTAGCATATTTTGCTTAACGAATGAGGAAAATTCTAGTACTTAACCACTGATTTACTGTAGTTAACAACTATTTCACTCAGTTTTTGTATTTTAGAATATCACTAGTAACATCACCCTGCTGTTTTAAACTTTTTAACTTACGGATGTTTTAAGGATTTTATTTAAGATGAAAAAATTACTCTTTGAAATTGAGATAGAAATCAAATTCTAATCTAAAGTATTGGTAGTTTTATTCATAAGCCACATCCCAAATGTTTAATGAAGAATGTACTCTGAGAACAAACCTAGATTCACTGTGAAGGGATCTAACAATTTGATTTTAAGTTTATGTAGATGCTTAGTTTGTTAGATAAATTCTTTTGAAATAAAATTTATGGTTGGTTTTATTACAACTCAATACTACTAACTCAGTGATAACTTATTAACTCAGTAATTATTAATTCAATGGTAATTTAATTATAATTTACCCTGTGTTAGGAACTTTGAGTTCTCAATATTTGCTAGGGTTTTTCAGCTTTGTGATGGTGATACTATCAAAAAAGACACTGTCAAAATGCATTAGGAAGCCAGGCAACATAGTGAGACCTGGTCTCTTAAGGAAAAAAAATCTCCTTATTTGTATCAATATGAACAGAAAAAGTAAGACTACATATAAGGAATACATCATTTAAAGACTCTTGGCAATATATAAATTGATTTACTACATTACGTGTGTGAATAAAGAAAATGTGACACTTTCAAACACGGGTCATTCTATTCCACTTGAAACACATACATAACAATTGATATAGATGCCAATAAGATTAAAGGCAAAATAAGCTGGATATAGCTAGAATAGGAAATGATTTACACTACCAAAAAAAGAGCTAGATCGGGTACTTAGGAGCTCTGATATTCTTTCATTCTTTGATTTACGTGTATTTACTGAGTATCTGCTATGTGCCTGATGTGAAGAAATTGTGAACAAGATAAGATCAGTGTTGCCGTTGAACATAAATTCTAGTGAGGGTGATCAGTAAAGAAACATTAAAATTTTATATTATTATTAATTTTTAAATTGATATATGATGTACATATTTTGGGGTACATGTGATAATTTGATACATTCATATAATCAAATCAGTGTAATTGGGAACCCTTAAATATTTATCTTTATGCTAGGAACATACAAATTACTTTCTTTTAGCTATTTTGAAATGTACAGTCAATTAGTGTTACCTAAAGTCACTCTAAGGGTTAAAGTTTTAGATGCTAAATTCAGTTTTGGAATTTAAGTGGGTAATTATTTAAAGTAGGTAGCATACTGCCAGGCATGTAGTAGAGGCTAATGAAGTGTTAGTTCCAGTCTGTTTCTCCCTACTAGATAGTAGTACATAAATAAGATATATAGAAAATATGGGCAGATTTCAAGGTGAGCTGTAACTATGATGAATAGGAAGAAAGTGTAGAGGACAGGGATTGTTTGGTGTAGAAAAGAAAGTTTAGAGACTTCCTTAGAAGATTTTTTTTTTTTTTGAGACGGAGTCTCGCTCTGTCGCCCAGGCGGGAGTGCAGTGGCCGGATCTCAGCTCACTGCAAGCTCCGCCTCCCGGGTTTACGCCATTCTCCTGCCTTAGCCTCCCGAGTAGCTGGGACTACAGGCGCCCGCCACCTCGCCCGGCTAGTTTTTTGTATTTTTTAGTAGAGACGGGGTTTCACCGTGCTAGCCAGGATGGTCTCAATCTCCTGACCTCGTGATCCGCCCGTCTCGGCCTCCCAAAGTGCTGGGATTACAGGCTTGAGCCACCGCGCCCGGCCAGAAGATTTTAATTTATATGAAGGACAGTGATTATTAATTTTCTTCCTCCACTGAGGGGGAATTTAGGGAAATTATTTTATTAAAACCTTTAATTATGGAAAATTTCAAACATACATAAGGTGAACAGTATAATGAATAAGTATAATGAATATTATAGTATAATGAACGCCCATGTACCCATCACTTAGCGTCAATAATTAATACTTTGCCATTTCTTGTTTGAGTGGTACCTCTGTTTAATCCCCTGCCTCCACTAGATTTTTTAGATAGTTTTTTTGGGTAAGATTTATATGCATTGTAATGCATAAAACTTAACTGCTTGATTTTGACAAATGTTCACATGGGTATAACTTACACTCCTATCAAGATAGAGGACAGCTCTGTTACCCCAGGAAGATCCTTAGTGACCCTTTCTGGTTAATTCCCATGCCCTCCAGTCATCTGCTATTATTATTATTAATATTATTATTATTATTATTATTTGAGACAGAGTCTTGCTGTGTCACCCAGGCTGGAGTGCTGTGATGTGATCTCGGCTCATTGCAACCTCTGCCTCCCGGGTTCAAGCAATTCACATGCCTTAGCTTCCCAAGAAACTGAGACTACAGGCATGTGCCACCTTGCCTGGCTATTTTTGTGTTTCTGGTATTTTGTATTTTCGCCATGTTGGCCAGGCTGATTTCCAATTCCTGGCCTAAAGCAATCCGCTTGCCCTGGCCTCCCAAAGTGCTGGGATTACAGGTGTGAACCACTGGGCCCAGCCTTTTTTTTTTTTTTTTTTTTAATAAACATACATTACTGTCACCTGCTCTAGAATTTTACATTTAGGTGACCATAAATGTCCCTGACATCCTTTACTCACCATAATGTTTTTAGATTCATCTAGGTTGTTGTACATATCAGAATTTCATTTCTCTTTATCACTGTGTAATAAGTGGTCTGTTTTATGAATATACATGTTTTCTTTCACTTGTCCACTTACATACTATTAGGAATAAAGCAGAACCTTATTGTATGAGGCCTTTTGTGGACTTATGTTTTTATTTCTCTTGAGTAAATGCCTAGGATTGGAATCATTGGGTAGTAGGATCGGTGTAACTTTATAAGAAACAGCTAGAGCTTTTTGTACTGTTTACCTGCCCACCATCAATACATGGGAGGTTGTGTTGCTCTACATTTTCACCAACAATCAGTTGTTTGCAGTCTTGTATATTTTAGTCATCTTAATGGGTATGTAGTTTGTGCTTTTAATTTATATTTCTCATTTTGGTTTTAGTTTGTATTTCTATGATGATATTAATACTGACCACTTTGAATTTTCATGCACTTAGCCATTTGTTTATCTTCCTTTGTGAAATGTCTTTTTCAAGTTCTTTATCCATTTTAAAGATTGGATTTTGTTTTTATTGAGTTGTAGGAGTTCTTTTAGTATTTTTTTTTTTGTATTATATATTCTGCTTTTAAGTCTTTTCTCAGTAGTTTTGCTAAGTTGTGAAGATCTTTTTAATGCAATTTTCTAGCAACTTTATCAATGTATCATTTAACTTTTGTTTAGGTCTGTGATTTATTTTGAGCAATACTTTATGGAGGGAAGTAGAGATCAAGTTTCTTCTTTCTTTTTTTTTTTTGCGTATGGATATCCTGTTGTTCTAGAACCTACTTTGGAAAACACTTTTTCCATTGGGTTGCTTTGTCACCTTTATTGAATAGTTGACCTAAGAAGTCTACTTCTGGAGTCTGCATTCTGTTTCATTAATCTATTTGACTATCCGTATGTCAATACCATATTGTCTTTTTTTTTTTTTTTTTTTTTTTTTTTTTTTTTGAGACAGAGTCTTACTCTGTCACCCAGGCTGGAGTGCTCAATCTTGGCTCACTGCAGCCTCCGCCTCTCGGGTTCAAGCTATTCTCCCGCCTCAGCCTCCCCAGTAGCTGAGATTACAGGCACCTGCCACCGCGCCTGGCTGCTCTTTTATTTTTAGTAGAGACAGGGTTTACCATGTTGGCCAGGCTGGTCTTGAACTCTTGACCTCAGGTGATCCACCCGCCTCGGCTTCCCAGAGTGCTGGGATTGTAGGCATGAGGCACTGCGCCCGGCCTATATTGTCTTGATTACTGTAGTTTTGGATTTCCCAACCTTGGCAGTATTGACATTTTAGGCCCCATTGTTGTGAGGCTGTCTTATGCATTGTCAGATATTTAATAGTATCTTTGATATCTACCTGCTAGATGCCAGTAACGTTTTTCCAGTTGTGACAACCAAAATCGTATCCAGATATTGCCAAATGCCTGCTGAGGGACAAAATTGGCCCCAGCTGAGAACCATTGAATGGCTTTTTAGTAAATCCTGATGTTAATGTAAATTCTCCATCTTTGTTGTTTTCCCAAGATTTTAGATCTTTTGTGTTTCAATTATGAATTTTAGAATAGGCTTGCTTATTATTATAAAAAGGAGTATGATTATACTGAGACTGTAATTGGGATTGTGTTGAATTTGTAGATCACTTTGGAGACATTTTAACAGTCTTGAAACGTCCAATCATGAACATGGCACATCTCTCCATTTATTTAGGTCATCTTTAATTTTTCTCAGCAACATTTTGCAGTTTTGGTAGAGGTCTTGTATATCCTTTGTTAACTTTATTACTCAGCATTTTATGTTGTATGATGCAAAAATAAATGGAATTGTTTTTTAGTTTTGTTTTCCAGTTGTTCGTTGCTAGTACTTAGATACACAGTAAAATTTTGTATGTTAACTTTGTGTCATAATACCTGGCTAAACACACCTATTTTAAATCATAATCATTTAATTCTTCTGCATTTTTCTACAGTAATAGTTATGTTGCACACAAATAGGGTACAGTTTTACTTTCCAATTTTTATACCTTTATTACTATTATTGTACTATCCCAAACCTTCAGTAACATGTTGAGTAGAACTGCTGCAAGTAGACATCCTTGCCCTCGTTAAATTTGAGGTGGGGGAAATGTTCAGTGCTTCAAAACTTAGGTTAACTGTAGGTTTTTTAATAGGTGTCCAGAAGACTGAGTAAATTATTTTCTTAATTTGCTGAAAGTATTTTGTTTTTGTTGTAAATGAGTATTCAAGTTAGTAAAATCTTATTTAGCATCTATTGAGATAATCATATGGTTTTTCTTTTTTATTTTCTGAATATGGTAAATTATGTTGATTTAAAACAATTTTTTTGTTGTAAAATATAAGATTTACCATTTTAACCATTTTTAAGTGTAAAATTTAGTGGCATTTAGTACTTTCACATTATTGTGCAATCATTGCCACCATCCACATCCAGAACTTATTTCATCAGCACAAACAGAAACTACCCATTAAACAAGAACTCCTTGTTGCTTGGATTGCTTCTACCTTTTAGCCATTCTAAATAATGCTGCTATGAACATGAATGTACAAATATCTGTCAGGTTCCTGCTTTCAGTGCTTTTATGTTTATACCCAGAAGTGGAATTGCTGAATTATTTGATGATTCTATTTTTAACTTTCTGGGGAACTGCCGTACTTTTGGCTGGCTACAAATTTTGTTTTTGTTTTCCTGAAAGATTTTGCCATATTTTTGAAGGATAGTTTTGCTTAAGAGTGCTGGCTTGATGGTTATTTTTTCCACTTCTATAAAGATGTAGTTCCATTGTCTTCTGTTCTCTGTAGTTTCTAAGGAGAAGGTAGATATATTCATATTTTTGTTTGACTTTTTCTCTGGCTGCTTTTGAGATTCTTTTCTTTAAAAAAATTTTACTTAAGCCATCTGACTGTGATGTGCACAGATATGTTTTCTTTGTATTTTTGCTGCATAGGGTTTATATTGATATTGGATAAATTTTTGTTTTTCACCACATTGGGGGCGTGTTAGGTCATTATATCTTCAATTTTTTTTTTGCCCCATTCTCTACTCTTTTTCTGTGACTTAAGCTATACTTAACATTTGACTTGTTGATCCCGACCCCCAGGTAGGTCTCTGAGGTTCTGCTGTCAGTCTTTTTTCTCTCTGTTCTTTTTTTTTTTTTTTTTTTTTTTTTTTGAGACGGAGTCTCGCTCTGCCGCCCAGGCTGGAGTGCAGTGGCCGGATCTCAGCTCACTGCAAGCTCCGCCTCCCGGGTTCACGCCATTCTCCTGCCTCAGCCTCCCCAGTAGCTGGGATTACAGGCGCCCGCCACCTCGCCCGGCTAGTTTTTTGTATTTTTTAGTAGAGACGGGGTTTCACCGTGTCAGCCAGGATGGTCTCGATCTCCTGACCTTGTGATCCGCCCGTCTCGGCCTCCCAAAGTGCTGGGATTACAGGCTTGAGCCACCGCGCCCGGCCTCTCTCTGTTCTTTAGGTTGGATAGTTTATCTTGATTTCGAGTTCATTTATTCTTTCTTCTGTTGATTCCGACTTGCTGTTAAGCCTACCTGCTGTATTTTTCAATTCAGTTATACTTTTTAGGTCTAGAATTTTCATTTGATTCTTATGAGTAATTTTCAATTCTCTGAGATTCCTCATCTCTAAGTTTGTTTTGAAAATAGTTTCTGTAGTCCTTGAGTGTATTTATTATAGCTAGTCTAATGCAAGTTGCATGACTAGGTCTTTTTGGGGTTGGTTTCTGTTGACTGTTTTTTGTTTTTGTTTTTGTTTTTTTGTGTTTTTTTTGAATATAGGTCACATTTTGCTGTTTTTTTGTTTTTTTGGTTTTTTTTCTGAGGTGTTTTTATTTTGGTATGTTTATCCAGTAATTTTAAAGTTTCATGCTTACATTATGAAGTGTAGAGACGAAATGTAGTCTACATTTTATTTATAATGTAAGCATAAATTTTCATTCATAAACTTTCTAACATTTATGTTGTGTTCCTCTGAAGAGTTTTTTTTTTTTGGTTCTAGTGAGTGTTTTGCTTGGCTAGATTAAAACTGCATTCTCTTTTCAGTGATGGCAGCAGCTGAAATCTTTTCTTTCTAGCTCTTTCTTTGTCATTGTACCCTAGAATCTCCTCTGCACATGCATAGTTTAGCAGATAGCCAAGGTTTGGGACAGTTTATACATAAATTTTGGTGACTTAGCCCCTGTTGGCTTCTTCCTTTCCAGAATTTACACCTCAATGTTAGAACTGCCCTGTCAACCTCAAACATTGTCTGGTGTCACCTAAATTCGGTAGAGCTGTATCTTGCTGCTTCCCAAGTGGTACACAGATTAGAGCCCCCGTAGATCAGCAATTCTCAGTGTGTGATCTGAGGACCGTTGTCTCTGAGAGCTTTGCAAGGGGTGATCAGGGTCCCTGCCTTTTCCAGTTAGGTACGTGTGTACTTGAGGCCAAATTTTCTTCATGTACTTCAACTAGAACAATGGATTGCAGTGATTCATTGCAGAAGCAGATATGAGAGTACAGTTAACTTTTTAAAAACTATACATTAAACAGATTTGCAAAAAGGTAGAACAGGGCTACTCTTCTCATTAATATTTTTGTTTGTTCCAGAAAATGTCGTTACAACTTATATGTTAAGATATAAAAAGTTCATTGTTTGTAATGAATTAATAAATTGCAATTTTTTTCCTTTCAGTTTTTTTGTATTTTCATGTCAGATGGTAATGTACCGATGTTGTGACAATGTTTGAGGAAGGCACATCTCATGTGTGCATGAAAACTTAAATGTCCTGCTTTCGAACTATGAAAGGATCTCTTAAAATTTCTAATGCAGGATCTTCAGAAATTTATTTTTCTTTTTTTTTTTTTTTTTTTTTTTTTTGAGAGGGAGTCTCACTCTGTCACTAGGCTGGAGTGCAGTGGTGCAATCTCGGCTCACGGCAACCTTTGCCTCCCTGGTTCAAGTGATTCTCTTGCCTTGGTATCCTGAGTAGCTGGGACTATAGGTGCATGCCACCATGCCCAGCTAATTTTTTTTTTTTTGTATTTTTAGTAGAGACGAGGTTTCACCATGTTGGCCAGAATGGTCTCAATCTTTTGACCTTGTGATCTGCCTGCCTCAGCCTCCCAACGTGCTGGGATTACAGGCGTGAGCCACTGCACCTGGCCAGTAATTTTTAAGAGTGTAAGGGGGTCCTGAGTCCAGAAAGTTTGAGAATTGCTGTTAGACAAAAAGGTATAAACAAGTGCCTGTTGTCAGATACACTTTCTTTTTTTCATGGGTAAACTCTTCTCAGCTTCTGTCTGCATTTGGTCTCTCTCCAGAGCATTGAAAAATGGTGTTTTTGTCCTGATTTTATAGGAAAGTGTATCTGACCAAGTTGCTTCACCATTACCAGAACCCAAAGTGCTGGGAAATGATTTTAAAAGGGAAGGAAATGGCAATTATTGAGCACCAGGTATGGTATTGGTATCATGCACTATAGTTGGGACTGTGTCTGTTAATTTAATCCTTAAACAGATTTCAACAGTTAGTTATAACCCCATTTTATGGACAAGAAATAAGGCTTTGAGTGGTACTGTAATTTGCCCAGTGTCATTTTGCCAGTAGTTTTGGTGTAAACGGGATTAAAGTTAGGTGTTGCCTTCAAAACCCATGTTGGTTCTACTTTACTGTGTCCTTTTTGGTTTCAGCAATTTAAGCGTGAGTAAAATTACTTCGAATGAGTATTAAAATAGGTTTCTAAGGCAGATTTTGGGATTCTGTTGTCTGGGGCTTTATAAAATAGATAAAAATCTTGGTGGTATGAGTATGATCCTTCTTGAAGGCAAGGGAAATAAAGAAATGACCTTTTAAGTTCCTTTTAGCTTTGTAATTTTATGATTCTATTTAGCAAAAATTTTAAGTACTTTTAATGAAATGTTAAGTTTAGGTATGTCATAATCCAGTAATAGAACTGTTTAGTCAGTGACTGACTCGTATGTCCCTGAAAAATTCATGGAAGAAGAATTAACTTTAGAGTATTAATAGAAGAATAATGACTACAGTAATGTTGAAATGAGTTCACATTTTTCATACCCACTCAGTAGATTGGAATGGCATTTCAGTACTTTAAAGTTCATATGGCAAATTTAAGATGAATTTGAATTATACATTTTCTCAATTAGAAACTTTCCAAACTAAGTTATGACAATAAGTCAAATTTGGGACTTATATAAACTTTATATAAACAGTTTAGATTCCTTTATTTGCATTATCTCCAAACATTTCGGTGTTTTATGGAGTATTAATATGGGGGAGTGTATGTTTTCTCAAAGCTGAAGTTTTTTGAAACTATAGAAGGTTGAGGATCAGTCACTGATGAGAATGCAGTGTTTCTGAAATGAAGTAAATAAAAACAAAAGCAACATTGAGCTGCTCACAACCTTGTTGTAATGGGACATGTAAGATAAGGTTTGTAGTTTGTTTTTTTTCCCTCTTCATTTTTATTTTTCCTTTAAATTGTAACCATAGTGTCTATAGCTTCTTTGGATATTATGTAGAAGAAAAAAAGTTGGTGTTTTGTTATATCTCCGATTCATTCGAATTGGAAGTTTCGGGAGTTTTTTGCTGTTATTGTTGTCAACATTTTTATTATTGTAATATAAAAATAGGAGATATCTTTAAGAGGCAGAATAGCATACATAGGTGATGAAGAATATGCACTCTAAAGTTGTACAGCTTGTGTTGGAATCCGAATTCTGTTGCTCATTTGCTTTGTGGCATTGTGCTGTCTCAGTTACTGTTAGTCATTATTTATTTTTGTCTTTCTGTCTTAATTGCTGTTATTATTTTTGAGAGAGGGTCTTGCTGTTACCCAGGCTAGAGTGTGGTGGTACAATCTTGGCTCACTGGATGGAGCCTCAGCCTCCTGGACTCAGGTTATCCTTCTACCTCAGGCTCCTGAGTAGCTGGGACTACAGGTACATGCCACCATGCCCAGTAATTGGTTGAATTTTTTTTTTTCTGTAGAAACAATGTCTCACCATATTGCCCAGGCTACTCTTGAATTCCTGGACTCAAGTGATTCTCCTGCCTCAGCCTCCCAAAATGCTAGGATTACAGGTGTGATCCACTGAGCCTGGCCTCTTACAAGTATTTACTAGAGTCAGTAAAATGATATTTGCTTAAGTAGAGTAGAATATAAACATAGAATTATTTAACAATCTATTGCAATAAAAATGATTCATTGTTTCTTAGAGCACCTGGCAGCTAAAAGCATAGCACCTAGCTGGGGGAAAGCTTTATGTAATAGATTCTGGCTGAGAAAGCTCAAGTTTAATTCTGAGATAGATAAGAATAAAATATTTCTGTACACATTTTTAGTTCTATTATTTCCTAATTCTTTTGTATATTTTTAATGATTTACCATTTAGTTATAGCACGATAACTAAATGTGTGATAAATTATTCTCTCAGTGTGATAAGTGAAATTTTCAAAATACATTATGAATTTTACTTTGAACTTAAATTTGGTTTAAGATACATGCCACTAAAGGAAGTAGACTATAAAAATCTCTCTTAAAAAAAAAAAAGAGGCTGGGCGCTGTGGCTCACGGCTGTAATCCCATCACTTTGGGAGGCTGAGGCGGGCAGATCACCTGAGGTCAGGAGTTCAAGACCAGCCTGGCCAACGTGATGAAACCCTGTCTCTGCTAAAAATAAAAAAATTAGCTGGGTATGGTGGCAGACACCTGTAATCCCAGCTACTTGGGAGACTGAGGCAGAGAGTCGTTTGAACCGGGGAGGCAGAGGTTGCAGTGAGCTGAGATTGCGCCACTGTACTCCTGCCTGGGTGATAGAGTGAGACTCCATCTCAAAAAAAAAAAAAAAAAAAAAAGTCCATACTTATTTTAGACAGTGATGTAATGAAATTTCACTGTGATTCTAAACAACAAAACATCAGTCTCCTGTGAGAGCTTTTCATAAATTAATACTCATTTTCATTACATGACACCCTAACTTAAATTTTACCACTTGACTGGGTAGGGATCACATTTTGTTATAACAAATGCAACAAAAAAAGATTTTTCACAAAAAATTAACAAAGCCGTAATCATTTATAGGGGATTTTGGCAGTTACATCTCTATTGCGGTGACTCTTAACCTTTTTTATGGTCTGGCATACAGAGGGTGTAATTTGGTATCATTAGTAATAACAGTTAATTTGATAGTTCATTTATTACATACATGACACATTGCCTGGTGTATGCTTAGTACATGTTTGTTGATTGACTCCCCAGAATACACGAGTAACCCCTTGAACTCGGCATGTTCACTTTGTATAAGATATGCAGTGTAAACACACCACATTTACTTACCTGGGAATTTTGTTAAAATATGGTGATGGTGGCATTTTTAAAAGCATTATACAGAAGATGGAAAGTCTTCTGGTTGGTCTGGTACGTTTTAAAATAACTGTGGTTGAATTTTTCTGCATTTAGTTTTATAATTAACCATTTTCTGTACTTTTTTTCTTTATTTAGTAATTTTTCCCTTTAGGTTTTTGATTTAGTAAATTTGATTTTTCCATCTAATTAATTTTATATAAATTGGCAAGTTTTATGGATGAGTCATTTTCTAAAACTTTGTAAAAATGGTTGTTGAGAATTTCAGTTGCATTTTTCTATAGAACGGATATGTTTAAGATACGTTTACAGGGTAGCAAATAAAATATTAATTTTTTCTTTGTACTTCTGGGGCCATGTCATAAAAGACTGTTCATCCTCTCAACTACTTCTTTTTGTTCTTTTGTTTTATTCATTTTTTCATTCATTTATTTGTGGAGAGCCTACTGTGCAGTACGAATTATCCCCCTCACTTCCTGTTTATTAAAACAACGTTCTCCCCCTGCCCTCCCTCACCTCCAGATTGTTAAACCCTTTTCCCTTTACTCCACAGTCATTTTATCTCAGCTGTCATTCTTTCTGTGCCTCCCTCCAGGAAAGGAAAAAAAACTTTTTGTCTGAAGAATGGGAGCTTCTTTAAATTATCCATCACAGAGAGTCATTTAAAATGTGACAGCAGTCTCACTTCTCCTGAGCTGAATAATTACCTTGAAGCCACTTGCTACGTGGGTTGTTAATTGATGCCAAGTAGCCATACAATGCCATATGATGGATATTATAATTCATACCCTGTAGTTTAACAGTGTATAGGCAATCACTAATCAATATTATCTCTGTAAACCAATGAGAATTCCTGTCAAACAACTTTGTATCAGCCCACTCCTTGTTTCCTTTAAAAACCTGTTTGTAACAGAGGCAGACAGAGTACTCCCCAAGGCAGCTTGGAAATATGTCCTGGGCTGCAGTCCTCAACTTTGGCCCAAACAAATTCCCTCTGTTAATTTTGCCTCAGCTTCTTCTTTTAGGTCAACATGTGTAGCTAATGACTTGGAACTGTTCAGGCAGTTAGAGTTCAACCAGTTTAAAAGCAATATAGCTCATTGTGGATAGGACTTTACCATGGTATATAATGGGTGTTCTTTCTGTCTTTAGTTTTTAAAGTAGAAATGGGGTCCTGAAATGTTATCCAGACTGGTCTGAAACTCCTGGCCTATAAAGGGAATTCTTTTTTTTTTTTTTTTTTTTTTTTTTTGAGACAGAGTCTAGCTCTGTCTCCAGGCTGGAGTGTAGTGGTATGATCTCGGCTCACTGCAACCTCTGCCTCCTGGATTCAAGCAATTCTCCTGCTTCAGCCTCCCAAGTATCTGGGATTACAGGTGCCTGCCACCATGCCTGGCTAATTTTGTATTTTTACTAGAGACGGGCTTTCTCCATGTTGGTTAGGCTGGTCTCAAACTCTTGACCTTGTGATTTGCCCAAAGTGTTGGGATTACAAGCGTGAGCCATTGTGCCTGGCCTATAAAGGGAATTCTTAATCCAGAGTCTTGGGTCTCTTTGAATTGCATGCATTCTTCATTTTGAATGTGAATTTTCTTGGGAGATGGTCCACAACTTTTGTCAGATACTCAGAGGAGTCCATGACCCCAAAAAGGTTAAATAAAAGCTAATGTTTAAAAATATTTTGGTATATATTTATTTTAAAAATTAATATGTTTCATTTTGACAATATATATGCACAGGCTTACTTGAACATGTACTTTTGGGACAGTTTGTATGATAGAGACTACGGGTTTGTGTGGAAGTCACAGTTTACTCACATACAGATCTGATAGTTTTTAAGTTGGTGAAATTTGTCCTTGATACCCTTCTACCTTCTTACCCATTTTCATAATCCTAGTATCCTGGCCTTGAGGTCCAGAGCCTCATTTTACTGGCCCTTAAATGCTCCAAAATTACCCACTTTTTTCCTTTGCTTCCAGTCTCTACCCCCATCTTCATCCCGTGTCCAAAGTACCATGCTAATCCTAATCAGTGGGAAGCAGTTTTATTAATTTATTTAAAATATTTGAATGGATGAATAAAATATTTGAATATTTGAATGGATTAGTTTGGTTTCGTACTTTACTAAAATATTCAGAGAAACTTCTTTTAGGCTCCTATCTTTGAATTCCTTTCTGTTGTGGGTGCAAGTGGCTGGGGCTGGTGTTGCAGGTAGTAACATAATTTACCAAAACAGTCGTAGGTTTTTTTAAAAAAAGGAAGGTTTATTAGAGAAAGTATGAAGATACAAAGATACGTTGCAAGGGTGCAAGGTGCAGCACAGCAGAGAAGGGGCTGTCTGTAAAGAGGAAGGGGCTGGAGGGGGCTAAGTGCAGGATGAGGTTATGTTCCTGGGGCTACGTGCTCACCTTCCTTATTGTTGCTTACCTATCAGGATTCCGCATTCCCCCCCAGCAGAACAACAATGACAAGTCTCTGACATTGGGGGTGGAGGTCTCATCTCCCAACCGCATCCTGCTAACCGTGGGTATGGCACTGGCCCTGCCGATGGCTGTTGGTCTGTCAGGAGACTCTATGGGTCATTGTCCTGGATTGTGGGACTTAGGATATTGCATTGGATCTTTTTTTCTTTCTTTCTTTCTTTTTTTTTTTTTAGATGAGTCTCGCTTTATCGCCCAGGCTGAAATCTGGTAGCATGATCTTGGCCCATTGCAACCTCCACCTCTAGGGTTCAAGCAATTCTCATGCTTCAGCCTCCCAAGTAGCTGTGACCACAGGTGCACATCACCATGCCTGGCTACTTTTTTGTATTAGTAGAGATGGGGTTTCACCATGTTGACCAGGCTAGTCTCAAACTCCTGACCTCAAGTGATCCTCCTACCTCAGCCTCCCAAAGTGCTGGGATTATAGGCATGAGCCACGGTGCTCAGCCAGATATTGGATCTTGTTGGAGGCAGGGCTTATCAGAGAAGGGGAGCACGTTAAGACATAACTAGCATTCAACTGAATCCAGGGAAGATTCATAAAGGTAGCAGGCATCTTTGGGGAGAGACTGATATCCCGTTTGCAGTGTCATTTGTAGGTGAAACTGTAGAATTCTAGAAGAGAAAGTTTTGTTTTTTAAGCCAGGTATCAAAAAGGGAAAAAACCTTTTGCAATGTGTCTTTTTGTCCTTATTGGAAGCCCATTTGGGTAACCTGGAAGTCAAACTTGATGAAAAAGTGTTTGAATTTAATTAGACGCAACATAGGGAACGAATTTTAGAGAGACTATTATGCTTTAATTACATACAATATTCTTTTTATAAATTTCCTGTCACGATTTTCTTGTGACTTACGTAGACCATCTATTATATGCTTGGACTTTTTTTGACTTGTCCTGAACATCCCTTATTTTTAAACAACCAGTTATTTTACTTTAAGACAAGAAATTACCATACAAGATTCTTTCTCATATAAAATACTTTTTTATAACCTTCCTTACCAACAATACCTCTTTACCATTATAACCTTTAATTAGGCAGAAATTATTTTTCTTCTGTTAGTGAGTTATGGTTTGTATTACCTATTGCTGTGTGAGCCTGTGAAGGGGAGCAGATAGGGAAGTTGTCTACATACTGTAGAAGTTATCCCCTTTCAAGAGATTGCCCAGTTAGGTTTCCTGCTAGGGTCTATCTGAGTAAGTGTGGGCTATCTTTAAGCCCAGGGGTAGGACTATCTAGGTTGAAGTTATTGGTTAAAGATTTAGGTAGCTTTCCCGGGAGAAATAGGGCTATTAGAGGGAAAGATTAATTCAGAGATTGGGTAAATATTAAGCAGACACCCATCTTGGAAAGTATATTTTTGCCCCAAAGGGGTGTGGAATATTTAGACATTACCCAAGACTGGTGGGAGAATGGTAATTGGTCCCTCAAGTAATATAAAGGGGTGTGATTTTTTTCTTTTGGATGGAGAGAGGGAGTGCATTTGCCCCCATTACCCAACAGAATTTGGAGGAATGTTGCTCAGGAAAGGAGATTAGTACAGAGTAGGCAGCTCTTGAACCCAAGAGGGAAATTTATAATTTCATTTGCATCCTACAGAGTTACCCTTGGCTTTGTTTTGTTGATGCCAATGTCTGATTTGGAAGCCAGGTAGAGCAGAGAGACCCCTCAGCTCAAGGCCATAAGTGTTTGGGATTGTCCTGGGGGCCCTTTGGCCCTCAGGCAGTTCTGTTTTTAATGACTGAGCATGTGACAGAGGGACAAACTGTACAGGGTTCTTTCCCATGTATCTCATTGGGGCAGTTTGCCTTCTAGTGGCCTGGCCTTCTGCACCGGTGGCAGTTACCTGGAGGAGTGTCCTTAGGGAAACCTGGAGGAGGCTGGGGGCTTATAAAGCAGCCAGCAATTGAGCCTGACTCGTGTTCCTGTGTTTTTCTTTCTCTTTAGCCCTGTCCTCCTCATTCTACTCTCAGTTATAAAAGACTGAGGAAGTTAATTTGAGAATTTCTTGCATAGCAGTCATGCTAAAAGAAAATTAGACATTTCTTTTTGAGAGTCTGAGGGTTAAATTTATCCCAGTGCTTTAAAATATAGTACAGGGGTGAGTGTGAGGGAACTGAGGGGCTTTGTCCCATGATGGGACTGTAAAAAATGTCTGCTGGGGATGCAAACTGCAGTTTCTCCCAGGGCATCCCACCAAGGGATAAGGGATCCACTCACATTGCTGAGGGACTTCTCGATGCACTTTCCAAAGGGGCATTCCACCTACTGGCAAGGATCTCCTGGCACTAGGGCCTTACACTGGATGAACACTAGGTGAGAGACCCCAGGTTAGTCTAGGTACAAATTGCGCTGGGTGCTCAATCCAGGTAGGAGGGGAAAGGGTTGAGAGAAGACTCACTGTCCTGGTGCTGTTTGGGATTACCTGGCTTAAGATGTCTAGAGCAGGAGGATTGGCTGCCTTATGTGGGAGAGTGAGAAAGAGGATATCTGAGTTCCGCCAAATGTGTATAGGTTAGCCCTGGTCGAGCTTCTGCCGCCAGTTATGCCGAACTTAGGGTTTGGGGACTTTTGACCAGAAAGGATAGGCTCTCTCCTATCCTTTCTGGGTAAGGCAGCCAAATCTGTTCAGGCCCTAGCCTTCAGGCTACACCAGGGAGTGGCCCTGGCCACCTGTCGTTCATTGCCGGAGGAATACTAGACTTTGTCTGCCAGCAGACTAAAAAGGAAAGCAAACTTTGAATTCTTACCCGATTGGGTAGCGAGTCAGACATCTTTTTACTGGCCCTGGCCAGGAACCTTCAGTTGTCTCCAGGCTTGGGCACTGTCCATCAAGATACTGGAGTTGGAGGAGAGGAAATGCAGACAGTAAGAGAGAGCTCCCCAAGCAGTCCCCAAGCACTCCCCAGAAGGGCCACCAAAATGTTGCAGGTGCCACTGGCTGGGGCCAGTGTCTTGGACAGTAAAGGATTTACCAAGACAGTTGTAGGTAAAGACAGGCAGATTTAGAGAAAGTACGTAGATATATTTAGAGGAAGTATGTATTAGAGAAAGTATGAAGATATGATACTGGCAGCACAGCAGAGAAGGGGCTGTCTACTAAGGGGCAGGAGCTGGAGGGAAGTTTTTGTTTTGTTTTTGTTTTTGTTTTGTTTTTGTGAGACAGAGTCTTGCTTTGTCGCCCAGGCTGGAGTGCAGTGGCGTGATGTCCACTCACTGCAAGCTCCGCCCCCCCTCCCCCAGGTTCATGCCATTCTCCTGCCTCAGCCTCCCGAGTAGCTGGGAGTACAGGTGCCTGCCACCACGCCCGGCTAATATTTGTATTTTTAGTAGAGACGGGGTTTCACCATGTTTGCCAGGATGGTCTCGATCTCCTGACCTAGTGATCCGCCCGCCTCAGCCCCCCAAACTGCTAGGATTACAGGCGTGAGCCACCGCGCCCCGCCGTGGAGGGAAGTTTTGTAGGGTCATGACAAAGGAGCCATGTACGGGTGAGGTATTTGGGAACAGAATGTTGTGCCAGCAGGTTGTTTGTGATTAGTTGTCTCTTGGAAAAATTTTTCTCCCCCGCCTGGGAACCCTTCCTTGTTGCTTACTAATCAGGACTCCACACTTTGCATCATTTAGTCCTCAAGTTTTTAACGTTTAAAAAAATGCTTCTGGAATTTCAGAAAAATGTAAGAAAAGTTAAGTCAACACTTTAAAATTATATGGGGAAATATTTTAGGGCAAGGCATCTGTCTAGGGGCCTAGAAGACTGTCCTATGGAACCAGTCCCCATTGTTTCCCTTGTTATTTTCTACTTTTTGAGTAGCAAATTCTTTCATTAAAAAATTTTAGAGACCTTTAATTATAAAAATAATGTAACCACACCAAATGATGCATATGTATAAAAAAGTGATAGTCCCCTCCTCCTCACTTCTCCATCTACTTTTCAGAACAACTTTTAACAGTTCCATGTGCATACATTATACCTTGAAAAAAAGATCAATCACTTTTTATTACAGTTATCTTCTTTTTTAAAACTGTATCTTGGCGTGTTTGCAAGATAGGACATAAACATCTCTTGTTACTTTAATGCTTGCATTGTAGTCTGTTGTATGATTATCATGATGGGTTTATACATATTCCTATTGAAGAATATTTACTTTCCAGTTTTTGCAGTTAAGGTACTGTGGTGGTAAGCATTGTTCTACATACTCTTGCATATTTGTCTTTTTCTTATTGGGGGTTACTGTTTCCTTCATATGGGGGTTTTCCTCAAATATCTGATGATCTCTAGCTACTCATTTGAGAGTGAGGAACTAAAATTCGTGGGATTCATAGGATCAAAAACTTTTTTTATTTCATTGTGTGGTCACGGAGTGTCAGTCTCTGTAGACATTTTCATTTGAGCCCACCAATCTCCTTCTCCTTGTGAATACTACTCTTGCATGTTTGTATGAATATTTCTGTAACAGAATTTTTTTTTTTTTTTTTTGAGACGGGGTCTCATTCTGTTGCCAGGCTGGAGTGCAGTGGCACAATCTCGGCTCACTGCAACCTCTGCCTCCTGGGTTCAAGTGATTCTCCTGCCTCAGCCTCCCGAGTAGCTGGTACTACAGGCATGTGCCACCACGCCCAGCTAATTTTTTGTATTTTAAATAGAGACAGGGTTTCACCATGTTAGCCAGGATGTCTCGATCTCCTGACCTCCTGATCTACCCGCCTCAGCCTCCTAAAGTGCTGGGATTACAGGCATGAGCCACCGCGCCCGGCCTTCTGTAACAGATTTCTGAAAGTGGAATTACTCAGTCAAAGAGAACATGATTCTTACTTTTGATAAATACAGCCATGTTTTCTGCCAAAATAGTTGACTGCATTTGTACTTTTTCCACATATGGTATATGAAAGCACCCATATCCTCACTCCGTCCACACTGTTTATTTTCATTATATTTTTGCTAATATAACAGACTAAAACTATCTCATTTTTATTTATATTTTCCTGAGCACTCGTGAGATTGAGCATTCGTTAGTGTTTATTAGATATTAGAATTTCCTTTTTGATGGCATGTTAGATACACTAACCAATTTTCTGCTGTCTCATTGGATTGTGCAAGGGCTTTTATATTTTTATGAATGCTGACTCTCTGGGTTGCAGATATTTTCCCTCGTCTGTCATTTTGCTTTTAATTTGAATGTCTTATGCTTCACAAGAGTTTATATGTATTTTTACTATGGCAAAATATATAAAATTTACCATTTTTAGATGTTTAGTTCAGTAGCATTAAATATATTCACATTGTTGTGCAATTATTACCATCATCCATATTTAGAACAATTTTATCATCCCAAACAAACTCTACCCATTAAACAATAATAGCCTCACATAAGAGGCATCATACGATATTTGTCCTTTTGTGTCTGACATGTTTCACTTAACATGAAACATGAAGTAATATCTTCAAGGTTCATTCATGTTGTAGCATGTGTCAGAATTTCATTCCTTTTGAAGGCTGAATAATATTCCATTATATGTATATACCATATTTTAAAATCCATTCATTGGCCAGGCACGGTGGCCCACGCCTGTAATCACAGCACTTTGGGAGGCCAAGGCGGGTGGATCACCTGAGGTCAGGAGTTTGAGATCAGCTGGCCAACATGGTGAAACCACATCTCTACTAAAAATAAAAAAATTAGCCAGGCATTGTGGCGCACGCCTGTGGTCCCAGCTACTGAGGAGGCTGAGACAGGAGAATCACTTGAACCTGGGAGGTGGAGGTTACAGTGATATGAGATTGAGCCGCTGCACCACTCCAGCCTGGGCGACAGAACAACACTCCATCTCAACAACAACAACAACAACGACAACAACAACAACAAAATCCATTCATTCATCTGTCATCTGTTGCTTCTACCTTGAGACTATTGTGAATAATGCTACTGTGAACATGTGTTATACAAGTATCTGTTCTACTTGCTTTCAGTTCCTTTGTGTAGCCTGGGCATGGTGGCTCACGCCTATAATCCCAGCATTTTGGGAGGCCTAGACAGGAAGATTGCTTGAGGCCAGGAGTTTGAGACCAGCCTGGGCAACATAACCTATAGAGATAGCGAGACCCTATCTCTACAAAAAAAAAAAAAAAAAAAAAAAAAAAAACCAAGAAACTGCTGGTGTCTTTTGGGTATACAATCAGAAGTAGAATTGTTGGGTCCTATAGTAATTCTTTGTTTAATTTTTTGAGGAACCATCACGTCGTTTTCCACAGTGGCTGTAGCAGTTTACATTCTCACCAGCAATGCCCAAGGGCTCAATTTCTACACTGTTATTTCCTGGTGCTTTTTTTTTTTTTTTTTTTTTTGAAAAAAATGATAATCATTCTAATGAGTATGAAGTGGTTGTGGTTTTGATTTGCATTTCCCCAATAATTAGGGATATTGAGCATCTTTTCCTGTTCTTATTGCCTATTTGTCTACGTTCTTGGGAGAAATGTTTATTGAAGTCCTTTGCCTATTTTTACAATTGGATTATTTCTTTTGTTGTCAAGTTGTAAGAGTTCTTTATGTATTCTAGATATTAATCTCTTATGTGATATATGACTTGCAAATATTTTCTCCCATTCATGCGTTGCCTTTTCACTCTGTTGATAGTATACTTTGATGCACAAAAGTTTTTAATTTTGATGAAATTCATTTTATTTTTTCTTTTGTTGCCTGTGCGTTTAGTGTCCTGTTCAATAAACAATTGCAAATTCAAGTGTTATGAAGGATTTCCCCTGTTTACTTCTAAGAGATTTATAGTTGTTAGCTCTTATGTTTAGACCTTTGATCCATTTTGATTTTTATGTGTAATGTAAGGTAAGAGTTTATATTTTTAAGTAGTTAGGTTCTTTATGACTTCTGGATTTCATCCTGTATGTAGAAAGGGTCTCTTGACCTTACTCTGATAAATTTATACTTCTCTATTTTTTAGTACTTATCTTCTAAAGAAAGATTTTTTCTTTTAACATTTAGATATTCTACTTAGAATTACTTTTTGTGAGTGAAATGAGACTTTTTTTGTTTTGCTATTGGATAGCCAACTTTTCCAAACTGTCCCATTGAATATGTTCCCTTTATTATGTACTGAGTTCCCATATGTATTTGGATCGGTTTCTGGATTCTGAATAATGTTTATTCCTATATAAATATCATTTTATTTTTTATTTACTATAAATTTATTATACATTCTGGTAGGACAAATATCCTCCCATTATTTTCCTCTGCAGTCACTGGGCTATATTAATACTTCCCTTCCCTCCCTTTCTTTTCCCTTCCCTATCTCTTCCTTTCCCTTCTCCCCTCCCCTCCTTCCTCTCCCTCTCCCTCTTCTTTTCTTTTCTTGAGACACAGTGTTGCTGTGTTGCCCAGGCTGGAGTGCAGCCTTGACCTCCTGGGATCAAGTGATCCTCTGCCTCAGCCTCTAGAGTAGCTGGGACCACAGGCATGTGCCAACACACCTCACTAATTTTTTTATTTTTTGTAGAAATGTGGTTTCTTTTTTTTTTTAAAGATGGAGTCTCGCTCTGTCGCCCAGGCTGGAGTGCAGTGGCACTATCTTGGCTCACTGCAACCTCTACCTCCCAGGTTCAAGCAATTTTCCTGCCTCAACCTCCTGAGTAGCTGGGATTACAGGCACGCGCCACCACGCCTGGCTAATTTTTTTAAAATTTTTTAGTAGAGACGGGGTTTCACCATGTTGGCCAGAATGGTATCGATTTCTTGATCTTGTGATCCGCCCGCCTCAGCCTCCCACAGTGCTGGGATTACAGGCGTAAGCCACTGTGCCCAGCCAGAAATGTGGTTTCACTGTGTTGTCCAGGATGGTCTTGAACTCCTGGGCTCCAGTGATCCTCCCATCTTGGCCTCCCAAAGTGCTGCAATTACAGGCCTAAGTCACCACACCTGGCCTCTATACTACTTTCTGATTGTCTTTATTACTTCTCCATGCTTTCCCCTTCCTTACCTTCTCTTTCTCATTTGTTTTTCTCCTTCCAGTGTGTTCAGATGACTTCTCCTGAACTAATGCTGTCATTATATTATGATCCTTCACAGAAGCCTTCAATGGCTTTCCATTGCCTACAGGATAGTCTGAACTAGGACTGATATTCATAGGCTTCCACGGTCAGGTCCCTAATTTCTCCACCTTTTTTCTCTACTCCCCGATAGGGAACTTTAGCTGAGCTGGGTTGTTTCCTAAATTCGCAGTTCAATTTCCTGCCCCAAATCCTCATCTGTTCTTATCAGTTTTACCTTACCTAAAGGCTAACAGGGATCCAATTTTCTTCACAAATCTACTGATGGCTTACTCATCTGGCATTTATCCAATCATGTCCTTAGTTATGTCCTTAATCATGTCCACTTACGCTACTGGTAAATGATACGACAAATCAGTTTACCACTTAATAGTTTGGTAACCTGGGACAGGTTTTTCAGTCTCTTAACCTTTTCTCATCCATAGAATGAGGTTAATCCTTAACCTCATGTAAGTTTAATTTCAGTGTTAAAAGATTTTATGTATGCACAGGCACACACATACATGAATTATCTGGCTTAGTAGGTACTTATAGATGTGAGTATCCTATCCTGAAGAGCAGGAAATTAATTTGTACAGTCTGCTTTTACTTAAAAAAAATACTTATAATGAACTTCAAGTATATGCAATTGGAGTAATTAAAATCCTTGGTGGATATACGTAAATGTGATACATATTTATGAGCAGATGAGAAGATCATATATACAGAGGAGAAGGTCAGATCAGGAAATAAAATACACAGGCTTAAAATGAAGCCAGGCTGGCTCGGAAAGGAGTATAAATTTTGACTGCTAAGGTAGGCCCAAGTGCCTATTAGATCTGAGTGCCTGAGATGATGCTAAAGGGTACTTGTTTCCTTTAAAGAAGGCTTATTTGTGTTAACCAATGTACCTCATGCCTACGTGAATCAATACCTGGCTGATTCTTTTCCCTGAGGATTTCTTCTTATATTTGGTCTGGTTTTTCACTTAACAGTTGGCTGTGTCCCCTTTGCTCAGGATCTCTTTCTATGACAGTTCTTAGGTAGTTGAATGTTGTCTGGATGAATTGTGGTTCTTGGTAACTGAAGAAGGACTATCTCAAGTTCCCCTTTGTTTCTGAATTTCCCTTGTGGAATGAAAGTCAAAAGTTGCATACAAAAGGGCTTTTGGACTGAGCCTTGATATCATTCCTTTCTGTGCTTTTGTGCTTTTAGTGGGATGATCTTGATCCAGGCTGAAGGCCAGCCAGGCCACCTGTATGGAGTGGAATGTATCTAGATGACTGGGTTGTTTTTGTTCAATGGTTAGAAACTATTTATTAATCTCAAATTGTCATGATCACCTGACCTCAGGTGATCCACCCGCCTCGGCCTCCCAAAGTGCTGGAATTACAGGCGTGAGCCACCGTGCCTGGACAATATGTACACTTTTGTAACTGGCTTCTTTCACCTGATATAATGTTTTCCAGGTTTGTCATATTGTGCCATTTATCAGTGTAGTCATCCCTTGGTATCCTTGGGGGGACTGGTTCCAAGACACCATTCCCCTATCCCTGTTGTGGATACCAAAATTCCTGGATGCTCAAGTCCCTTATATAAAATGGCATATTAGCAGATGGCCTACACACATTATCCCACACATTAAATCCTCTCTGGATTACGTATAATACCTAATACAATGTAAATGCTGTATAAGTATTTTTAAAAATACATATATATTATTTTAAATTGTTGTATTGATGGGTTTTTTTCTGAATATTTTCAGCCCATAGTTGGTTGAATCTAGGGATATGGAATCTGCAGATATGGAGGGCTGATTGTTTTCATTGCTGAATAATATTTCATTTTAGGGATATACCACATTTATCTTTGCCTATTGGTGGGAATTTGAGTTGTTTCCACCTTTTGGTTACTGTGAGTAATGCTGTGAGCATTTATAGCATTAAGTTTTTGGGTGGACGTATGTTTTTATTTCTTTTGGCTATATATCTAGGAGTAGAGTTTCTGGATCTTAAGTTTATCTTTAACCTTTTGAGGACCTGCCAGACTGTTTTCCAGAGTGGCTCTTTGATTTTACATTTCTACCAGCCATGTATAGGACTCCTGAGAAAAATTTTTATTTTTATTTTTATTTTTTAGAGGCAAGGTCTTGCTCTATTGCCCAGGCTGGATTGCAGTGCCACAATCATAGTTCACTGTAATCTCAAACTCCTGGGTCTCAAGTGATCCTCCTGCCTCAGCCTTCCAAGTAGGTAGGACTATAGACATGTACCAACACACTCAAAAAAAATTTTTTTTTCGGTTAGGGATGGGGTCTCATTGTTTCTCAGGCTGGTCTTAAACTCTTGGCCTCAAGCAGTCCTCCTGCCTCAGCCTCTCAAAGTGCTGGCATTATAGGTGTCAGCCACTGTGTCCAACACTATTTTTTGTTTTTGTTCTTGTTTTTGTTTTAATTATAGCCATCCTAGTAGATATGAAGTAGTATCTCATTGTGGTTTTGATTTGCATTTCCCTAATGGCTGATGATGTTGAACATCTTTTGATGTTTTTATTGGCTGTTTGTATACCTTTTTTAGAGAAATGTCTTTTCAGGTCCTTTGCCCATTTTAAATTTTGGTTGTCGGCCAGGTGCGGTGGCTCATTCCTGTAATCCCAGCACTTTGGGAGGCCAAGGCGGTGGATCATCTGAGGTCAGGAGTTTGCGGCTAGCCCGACCAACATGGTGAAACCCTGTCTCTACTAAAAATAAAACAGCCAAATGTCGTGGTGCATGCCTGTAATCCCAGCTACTTGGGAGGCTGAGGCAGGAGAATCACTTGAACCCGGGAGGCAGAGATTGCAATGAGCCGAGATCACTCCATTGCACTCCAACCTGGGCAACAAGAGTGAAACGCCTCAGAAAATAAAAATAGTAATAAAATTGGGTTGTCTTCTCCTTATCCAATTGTAAGAGTTCTTTATATATTCTGGATACAAGTCCCTATGGGGTACATAATTTGCAGACATCTTCTCCCATTCTCTATGTTGCAGCATGTATCATTGTGAGTCATCCTTTTACTTTCTTGATGGTATCTATAGTTTTAGCTCTTACATTTAGATCTGCAATCCATTTTTAGTTAATTTTGAAGTCTAGAGTAAGACAAGGATCCAACTTTGTTCTTTTGCATGTGGATATCTAGTTGTTGCAGCAGTTCAAGACATGATGGGGTTGTGTGCTATTTCAACTTGTTAGATCACAGTGTATATATTACTCAAATATATGGATATCCAGTACGTTACTGGATAACATACTGGTTAGGAAATATTTTCTAGTACCTTTGGAAGTTGTAGGGGTTATTATTAATACTGAACAAAGGTAATTCCCTAAATACATATTAAGCATGTAAGTACTGTTAAGTACTGGGCTGCAAATATGAGTAGAACAATAGTCTTTGCTTTTCACAATCTAGTGGAGAAATAGACGTATAAATAAGCAATTAGAATAAGGTATTGTTCTTGTATTTGAACAAGATGCTAAGAAATAATCACTAACTGCTTGAAAATAATCAAAGGCACATTTTCAATAGGAATTAATATTTAGGTTGAGTTTTGAAGAATGAGCTAAAAGTATACTAAAAGAATGAAGCAGAGAAGAGCAGTAGGAATAGCCTACGCACAGGTTTATGAAGAAAGCATGCCTCTGGGGAAAAACAAGTTGTTAGGCATAGTTGTAATACAAGGAGGATGGAAGGTTGATGTGGGGGTAAAACTGGAAAGGAATAGGGTCAGATCTGTAAGCTTTGTATTTCCACCAATGTGCTCATGTTGAAATATTTGTGTATTATAACTTCTAATTATGTTACATTTTTATATCCTTTTAATGTCAGTTTTTTTGTTTTTATACAATATGTGTAATACTATAATACATAATTGGAAATAAATATATGGAGGTGTATAATTAGATTTTTACTGATAGAGGTCACTATTATTGATTATGGAAAGTTGTTGAATAATTTAAGTGGAGGAGGAAAAATAGCATATTTGTATTTTAGGAAGTTAACGACGTAGAAGGATGGAAGGCTATTAAAACAGTCCGGGAAACATATTGTGAAGGGGTTAACTAAGGCAGTGATCTTTATCTTACTGAGGTCTTTGGCCCTCCAAAGTTATGACTTAGACTCTATCTTAGTTACCTAATGTTTATTGAGTAGGTAGAAAGATAAGTGGAAAGGATTGTTGGTGCCAAATTATGATTAGTAGCATGCTGTTGTTACATAATTGCCATTACTGTCTTTTCTTTTGGAAAAAGAGAATCTTCCTCTCACCAACACTCACATTTTCCTCAGAAGTTATTTTTCCACTTCTTTATCTCATTTTTAAGGGATATTTTATTGATTTTTTAAATTTGTTGGGTTATGATTTATACACAGCAAAGTTTACAGAGCTCATGTATGTAATTGTTTTAACAAATGTATATACCCATGTTACCACCATTCATATAAAAATATAGAACATTTTCATTATCCCAGAAAGATTGCTTGTTTTTCAATCCCAGAGGTAATCACAGTTTTGACTTCTTTCACTGTATATTTTAGTTTTTCCTGCTCTTAAGCTTTTTATAGCTAGACTCATACAGTATCACTCTTCATATCTAACTTTTTTGCTGAACATGATGATTTAAAAATTCACCATACTGGAATTTGGTATCAAATGACTATATCCTGATGGAATTGAATATGGGATGTTAGAGTGTTGTTTATCAGTTGAGTCTGTTTTGGAGACAGAACTTGGTTGCCTTGTCGCTTATTGAATACAATCAAATCTTCCTCTAGATAGATGTCAGTAAGGTTGACAATAGTACCAGAATCCAGAATTAGGGTCAGACAGTATCACTGTATCATTTAAAAAGAGTATTTTAGATTTACTGCAAACTTGAAAAAGGAATTTCTCTCTCCTTTTCTGGACTTTCTTTTACCTCGTTTTAGCTATCACTGCTTTATATTGGACATTTCTTCTAGCGTAACAAACTCTTATGTACATTATCATATTACTTATTGGCTCTTGAGCCTTTTGTATAGGCCATTGATGCCTTGATTTAACACAGGTCAACCTCATGGTAAAGAAACCCACCCCACACATAAAAATTATGATTTTTGGCCAGATGTGGTGGCTCATGCCTGTAATCCCACCACTTTGGGAGGCTGAGGTGGGCAGATAACTTGAGGTCAAGAGTTCAAGACCAGCCTGGCCAACATAGTGAAACCTGGTCTCTACTAAAAATACAAAAATTAGCCAGGCATGGTGGTGCATACCTGCAATCCCAGCAACACGGGAGACTGATGCAGGAGAATCGCTTAAACCTAGGAGGCGGAGGTTGCAGTGAACCGAGATCACACCACTGCACTCCAGCCTGGGTGACAGAGCGAGCCTTGGTCTCAAAAAAAAGAAAAAAATAAATTCTCCGCCCACTTTTTGATGGGGTTGTTTTTTTCTAGTAAATTTGTTTATTTGTAGATTCTGGATCCATTAGCCCTTTGTCAGATGGATAGATTGCAAAAATTTTCTCCCATTCTGTAGGTTGCCTGTTCACTCTGATGATAGTTTCTTTTGCTGTGCAGAAGCTCTTTAGTAATTAGATCCCATTTGTTACCATTGCTTTTGGTGTTTTAATCATGAAGTCTTTGCCCATGCCTATGTCCTAAGTGGTATTGCCTAGGTTTTCTTCTAGGGTTTCTATGGCTTTAGGTCTTACGTTTAAGTCTTTAATCCATCTTGAATTAATTTTTGTATGAGGTATAAGGAAGGGGTCCACTTTCAGTTTTCTGCATATGGATAGCCAGTTTTCCCAATACCATTTATTAAAAGGGAATCCTTTCCCCATTGCTTGTTTTTGTCAGGTTTATCAAAGATCAGATGGTTGTAAATGTGTCTTGTTATTTCTGAGGCCTCTGTTCTGTTCCCTTGGTCTATATTTCTGTTTTGGTACCAGTACCATGCTGTTTTGATTACTGTAGCTTTGTAGTATAGTTTGAAGTCAGGTAGTGTGATGCCTCCATATTGTGGGATCTGGCCTGCATCCTGCAATGGAACAGGGCTCTTTCTTTGTTCCCAGGCAGATCAGCAGGTCAAGAAATAATAGACACACACAAGATAGTGAAAGCTGGGTCCAGGGGGGTCACTGCCTTCTGGTCCCGTGGTGCCAACAATGCACTGGATATACCAGCATTTATTATTAATTTTAGTGAGGGGAGGGTAGGTTAGTGAGGGATTTAGGGTCATTTGATTATGAGGTGAGATGGTCACATGGGGATGAAGTAATTCTTTAACATAACATCTGTATGCAGAAGTACAATATACAGAGATAAGAATTTACAATATAGTGTGTGCATCAGTAATTTCTAACAGAGCCTTCAAACAGAAACACAGTCTTTCCATAACCTGTGATTAGCAAGATATTATTCAGCAGTAATAGTTGCAGCAAAAGCTGGTTACAAACAATCCATAGAAACAGGACATGAAGCTAGACAACCGGTTAGACCAGAAATTCTCAGAAGGGAGTATGCCTTAACCCTAAAGAGGCCTAGAAGATCCATGGCAAGGTGAGGGCGTTTATAGCCCTGTCTTATCCATATGGACAGGCGCTCCTCAAGCGTCCGTTTATAGACTCTCCACAAGGGTCGCATTCTATTCCCAGAGCTATGAACATCTGCTTTTCTGGGATAGGAATCTTGGTGATGTGAAATGTCCCTGACTGCACGTCCATTCGTAGGCTCTCTGCAGGGGAAGAACATCACGTGCTGTTGGCTCATTCTGGCAGTCCAGGCTGGCATTGTCTTTACACAATCCTGCATGCAATTTTGTATTTACAATAATCAGGAGCATTTCATCTTTTATTCCATAGCAATAGCTTCAGGGGGTCTCCCAACACCTCCAGCTTTGTTCTTTTTGCTTAGGATTGTCTTGGCTATATGAGGGCTTTTTTGGTTCCATATGACATTTAGTTTTTTCTAATTCTGTGAAGAAAGTCAATGGTAGTTTGATGGGGATAGCATTGAATCTATAAATTACTTTGGGCAGTGTGGCCATTTTCATAGTATTGATTCTTCTCATCCATGAGCATGGAATGTTTTTCCATTTGTTTGTGTCCTCTCTTATTTCCTTGACCAAGCAATCCCATTACTGGGTCTATACCCAAAGGATTATAAATAATTATACTATAAAGACACAGGCACACGTATGTTTATTGCAGCACTGTTCACAATAGCACAGACTTGGAACCAACCCACATGTCCATCAATGATAGACTGGATTAAGAAGATGTGGTACATATATACCATGGAATACTATGCAGCCATAAAAAGGATGAGTTCATGTCCTTTGCAGGGACATGGATGAAGCTGGAAACCATCATTCTCAGCAAACTAACACAAGAACAGAAAACCAAACGCTGCATGTTCTCACTCATAAGTGGGAGTTGAACAATGAGAACACGTGACACAGGGAGGGGAACGTCACACACTGGGACCTGTTGGGGGAGGAAAGGGCCAGGGGAGGGATAGCATTAGGAGAAATACCTAATGTAGATGACGGGTTGATGGGTGCAGCAAACTGCTATGGCACGTGTATACCTATGTAACAAACTTGCATGTTCTGCACGTGTATCCTAGAACTTAAAGCATAATAAAAATTATGATTTTGGATGTATATCATACATGACAATTCAAATCCTAATGAAAAGATTGATATTTGATGTACTTATGTAGTAATATATACTTAGGACACTTAAAATAGGATTTCATTTAATTTAGAATTATAAATATCTTTCCAGGAATATATATAAAACATTCAGGTGTTTACACTAGGGATGGCCATGAAAACATTTTAAAAATAGTAACTCACAGATTTGTTGCTTATACATTTTCAGTCTAGTTTGGGGCTATCTGTGCTTAGCTAGTTGCTTGGTTGGTATTTCCTGCCTCGTAGTGGTGCTATGCTGTAATGACTGTTTACCTCTCCATTGGAAAAAGTAACTATGGGAGATTAGAAGCCCTGTGGGAAAAATCCTTTTTTATGGTTAGGGTTATCTATAACTAAGGAACTCTTTGGAACTCTTAGTTAATATATGTTTTCCATTCAAGAAGTTGCTATTCAAATGGAAAGACTTGAATGCCAAAGCTCGATAAAGAAGCAGGAATCTGTTAAATAAGTGCTACAGGTGTCATGCCATTAAATTGATTGTGCAGACTGCTTCTTTATGAAGCAGTTTCTGGTGTCAAATAATGCTATATGCTGTATTATTAATATATAGTGATGTATTCATGATTTTATATAGAGACATCCTTGAAAAAAATATTAATCTGTGTAAGTCACTTGATAGTTAATATTCTAGGAGAAATTTCTTTTTAAAGGAACACTGTGATAAATCATTTATAAAATAATTTTCTCGGCCGGGCGCGGTGGCTCACGCCTGTAATCCCAGCACTTTGGGAGACCGAGACGGGCGGATCAAGAGGTCAGGAGATCGAGACCATCCTGGCTAACACGGTGAAACCCCATCTCTACTAAAAAATACAAAAAACTAGTCGGGCGAGGTGGCGGGCGCCTGTAGTCCCAGCTACTCGGGAGGCTGAGGCAGGAGAATGGCGTGAACCCGGGAGGCGGAGCTTGCAGTGAGCTGAGATCCGGCCACTGCACCCCAGCCTGGGCGACAGAGCGAGACTCCGTCTCAAAAAAAATAAATAAATAAAAAATAAAATAAAATAAAATAATTTTCTCTTGGTTGTATTCACTTTTATGTTTTTCTTTTTTCTTTGTATGGAGGATATTTATAGGGCAGAAAAAGGGGAAAATATCCCTGTCGTTAGTAAATATAATGATAGCTGTTCATTAAGGTAAATATTTTTCCATTTTATTGTTACATGTAGGGTATATTTACTTCTGGCACATGGGAAGAGAAATCAGATGAAATTTTCTTTGCTGACTTCAAGTTCTCAGTCACTCATCATTATCTTGTACAAGAGTCCACTGATAAAGAAGGAAAGGATGAGTTATTAGAGGGTAAGTTATTTCTGTATAATAATAATTAACTTCTGATTTTTAAGATTGGCTGTAATTTTGAATGACGAATTTAGTTTTCTTCTGTAGTGTCAGTTCCTCTGGAACTGTTTTACATAGGCAAAGTTGTTTCACCACATCTGAGGTAGAGGATGAATTACAGTGTCATTCATTTTTTAATTAATTAAATCAGCTCATATTTATTGAGTACCTAACATGTACCAGGTACTTTTCCAAGCCCTGTAGAACCCAAACTTAAATGAAACTTACATTCCAGTAGGGAAGATAAGATACATAAGTAAGTAACAGTAATAGGTAAAAAGTGATAAGTGCATCCTGAAGTACAGATAAAGTTCTGTTGGAATTCAGAGGAGAAAAGATCACTTTTAATTGGGAAATTAGAGAAGGAGAATTAAGCAAGTAACTTTGGCTTTGAAGGATTACAAATAAAGGAAAATCTGTTGATTAGAGGGTAGTATTTTGGATTGACTCCAGATTTTGGAGTCAAAACAAGTGGATTAAAATTTTATTTTTTCTACTTGCTAGTTAGTTGACCCTTCTAAGCTTGAGTTATTTCAATTGTAAAATGAAGTAATACTACCTGAAGATAGTATTAAATCTACTAAGTGCAGATTTAATGAGAAATTGTACCTAAGCAACTATCTCAGTACCTGACCCATGCCAGGTACTCAATAAATGGTGTCTATGATTGTTAATAGGTCAAATCATCCAAATCTTCTGTCCTGAGATAAACTAGTGCATAACAGTGAGTGAGCAAGATACTGAATAAACATGAACTTTGGAGCTGCCAGTCAAATACCCTTCTTCATTCACTAAGCAAATAAATAGGTAGAATGTGTTAAATTTTTTCTGATCGTAATAGATTGTCATTTGTAAGCTCAGACCTGAAAACAATCTGTGCTTTTTCTTGTGTAGGAATAGAATTATGTCACCTTTTCTATTATGTATATTCTTCTTAGAAACAAAACAATTAGATAATATGTGCATTCAGATTCATAAACCAGGGCAGATAACACTAACCATATATACATATATGGAAGGAATTATACAGCAAAATAAAATAATTAATCCAGAATGTGAATATGAGAATTTTAAGATGAAGAGGGAAGTGTGTGCAGTTGGTGGGAGGTCTCATAATGGCCAGCAATTTTCAGGTTCAACATTCTGCCAATTAATGAAGAAACTATTCAGTAGCGAAAATTTAAGTGCTGTTAATTTAAGGGAAGACCATACATCAAGGAAAAACTGCTGTAGTAAAAGGAGGCTTAGAATCAGAGGTCTGAGATGAACAGATGAAGGAGACTGTGGTACAATGAAGGCGAATGATTTATTTCTTTTTTTTTTTTTTTTGAGACGGAGTTTCGCTCTTGTTGTCCAGGCTGGAGTGCAATGGCGCGATCTCGGCTCACTGCAACCTCCGCCTCCCAGGTTCAAGCAGTTCTCCTGCCTCAGCCTCCCAGGTTGCTGAGATTACAGGCACCAACCACCACACCCAGTTTTTTTTTGTATTTTTAGTAGAGACAGGGTTTTGTTATGTTGGCCAGGCTGGTCTTGAACTCCTGACCTCAGGTGATCCTGCCTCGGCCTTCCAAAGTGCTGGGATTACAGGCTTGGAACCCCTGGGCCCAGTGAAAGGTGAATGAATTTTAGGCTAGTTAAGGCATCGTTGCATGTGTACATATAAAGTGCAGTTTTCTTTTAATTTGGTTGATTGAGGCTATAACTGATGGTGGGAGTTACAAGCCAAACCATTAGCTCAGTTTTACAGATACGCATTTAAAACTATATTATCAGAGGTCAGGAGATTTGAGCACTAATCATTTATTTTGTTGGAGTTGCCTATTGCTTTTGGTCTGAAAAGCATCAAATCGTTAGCATTCTCTTTAGTCTTTTAGCAAAATAAAAAGTATAGATTTGCTAAGCAATGATAGCTATATAACAAAAATTGTTTTCATGAATGGATACTATTTTTTATGCATTGAATTTATCATGTGTTTATGAGTATAATGATCTTTGATGTTAGTACCGTATCATGGATAGTAATTTAAGTGTGTAAACATGGTTTAAAAGTGGGAAGCCAGGTAGAAGTTTTACAAGAACATTTAAGATGGACAGGGGGCCTAAAAAGGCTTGCTATGGAAGGTTATACAGAGTTGACATATCTCTAAATAGAATGTTGAAGAAAAGTAGAGGCAAGGTAAGGCCAAGAAGAATAAATAAAACAAAGCTTTCTGGTAAGGGTGAGGAATTGTGTGAGTCATGACTCAGAAGCAAAACAATATTTTAAACATGGGAGTGGCATATGTCTTTTTTATAGGCTACTTTTGTTTGAAGAAAAAAAAATGAGAAATCCCTCTCCCTGTACTCAGGCTATCTTTAGATATGAATCTTAAAGCAATATCAAAACTGCATGGTCTAGCAAGACACGTGTTTCCTCAAAGCATATTATAAAACTCTGCCTGATCATGAACATACTAACTTTTTCATTATCAAATGTTTTTGTAGATGTTATTCCACAATCTATGCAAGATTTGCTGTGTATGAATAACGACTTTCCTCCAAGAGCACATTGCCTTGTAAGATGGTAGGTATATATTTTACTCAGATACCTTTTAGTATGCGTGTCGCGGGGGACCCCAACACTGTCCCCAAGTTCACCGATTTGGTAAGGAGACTCAGAAGACTCAGCATTTAATTGCAGCTGATTTATTGCAGAGACAGGATGCAGGGCAAAATCTGCAAAGGGAAGAGGCACATGAGGCAAAGTCCAGAGGAAGTACAAGCTTTTAAGAGTTCTTTCCTAATGGAGTCAGGCAAGATGTACTCAGTGCCCTCAGCAACAAGTTGTGACGACGTATATGAAACATTATCTATCAGAGACAGTGTTAGAGGCTCAGCACCCCAGGTTTTTAATTAGGGGGCTGGTCATATAAGCACCCTTTCACTGGTATATACCAAAATTTCAGGCTCACAGAAGGAAAGCAGGTGTTCAGCATAAATTACATTGTTTGCATAAACAACTTAGGCTTAGTGAGCAGCTTAATCAGTTCTGGAAATGGTGAGAACCCTACCCAAATCCCAGTTCCCAGCTGTCGGCCAAGAGATAACCTTGCAAGCAGGCTTTTATTTATTTTTTATTTTTTTGGTTTGTTTTTTCTTTTTGTTTTTTGTTTTTAATTATTATGGATATATAATAGTTTTACATATGTAATAGTTGTACATATTCATCTTCAAAAGAAATGATAAATGCTTGAGGTGATGGATTCCCCAATTAAACGTTCCAATTCCATTCTTTTATTTATCTTGAAATATACAACAAATTGTTGTTAACTATAGGCGCCCTATTTTGCTACTGAACTCTAGGTCTTACTTCTATCCAACTGTATTTTTGTCCCATTAACCATCCCCTCTTTATGCCCCACTCCCCACTACCCTTCTAAGCATCTGGTAATTCTACTTAGAGATATGTCAACTCTGTATCACCTCTCATAGCTAGCCTTTTTAAGCTCCCTGGCCATCTTAAATCTTCTTATAAAACTTCTACCCAGTTTCCCACTTCTAACCCATGTTTACACACTTAAATGACTATCCATAAGACACTAACATCATTCTATTCTCTTATCTCTGTGAGTTCATTTTTTTTTTTAAGCTCCCACATTTTAGTGAAAACATGTGCAATACTAGTCTTTCTGTGCCTGGCTTATTTCACTTAAATGTCTTTCAGTTCCTTCTATGTTGTTGTAAATGACAGGATTTCATTCTTTTTTATGGCTAAATAATATTCCATTGTGTATATGTACCACATTTTCTTTATTCATTCATCTGTTGATGGGTACTTAGGTTGATTCCATATCTTGGTTATTGTGAATACTGCTGCAGTAAACATGGGAGTAGAGATTTCCCTTCAGTATACGGATTTCCTTTCTGCAAGCAGGCTTTTTTTTTTTTTTTGAGGCGGAGTCTCCCTCTGTCACCCAGGCTGGAGTGCAGTGGCCGTATCTCAGCTCACTGCAAGCTCCGCCTCCCAGGTTTACGCCATTCTCCTGCCTCAGCCTCCCGAGTAGCTGGGACTACAGGCGCCCGCCACCTCGCCCGGCTAGATTTTTGTATTTTTTAGTAGAGACGGGGTTTCACCGTGTTAGCCAGGATGGTCTTGATCTCCTGACCTTGTGATCCGCCCATCTCGGCCTCCCAAAGTGCTGGGATTACAGGCTTGAGCCACCGCGCCCAGCCGGCTTTTTTTTTTTTGAGATGCAGTCTTGCTGTGTCACCTAGGCTGGAGTACAGTGGCGTGATCTCGGCTCACTGCAACCTCTGCCTCCCGGGATCACGCCATTCTCCTCCCTCAGCCTCCCAAGTAGCTGGGACTACACGTGCCTACCACCATGCCCAGCTATTTTTTTGTATTTTTAGTAGAGATGGGGTTTCACGGTGTTAGCCAGGATGGTCTCGATCTCCTGACCTCGTGATCCACCCGCCTCGGCCTCCCAAAGTGCTGGGATTACAGGCGTGAGCCACTGCGCCCGGCCACAGGCAGGCTTTTTTAAGGATACACAGTCACAGCCCTGCTGGTTCATGTTTTCTGCACAATATATTTCATAATCCAGGGTAGTGCTTAACTGTAGTCTCATGACAAGCATGACAAGAACATTTAAATATCATAGAAATTTTAATACATATTATTGAATATTGAAATAAACTCAATATATTGGATATTGATCTGTTATATGATAAAATCAAAACTCACTGTGTCTAAACTATAAATGTGACACATTAATGTAAGAGGTAGTCTTCCCCCTCTTATCTGCAGTTTTGCTTTCTGTGCTTTCAGTTACCTGTGGTCACGTGTAGTCTGAAAATATTAAATGGAACATTTCAGACAAAAACAACAAGTTTTAAATTGCATGCTGTTCTGAGTAGTATGGTGAAGTCTTGGGCCGTTCTGTCCTGGAGGTGAATCATGCCTTTGTCCAGTGTATCTACAATGTATACACTACCTGCCCCTTAGGCCCTTAGTAGTCACCTTGGTTATCAGATTGACAGATCACAAGAAGGGTGAGTATAGTAAAATAAGATATCTTGAGAGAGACAGAGAGAGAGAGAGACCACATTTATGTAACTTTTGTTACAAAATATTGTCATAACTGTTCTATTGGTACAGATACATAGAGAAAAAACAGTACATACAGGGTTCAATATCATCTGCAGTTTCAAGCATCCACTAGGGGTCTTGGAAATGACCTCCCACAGATAAGGGGGACTATTTGCATCACATTTAAAAGGTCTTTTCTGTCTTTTTCAATTATTCCAAGTGTCTGTGAACTTTTATTTATTTTGGATGGAGTGGTCTTAAAACATGCTACCACCAAAATGGCCCTAGTAAAGAGTATATGTTTAAGAAAGGAGACCTAGTTAAAGAAAGTTTATATACTGGTTTGAAATTGTTCCATTGGTATCAGTTGGTCTTTTGATTTTTTTCAAATTAAAGAATTCTAAGGGAGGGGAAAATGATATTAATCTGTGTTTATGTTTTCGTATAGCAAATAGGCTGTGTAGCACTTTAAAAAAAGAAAATTATTTGTAAATGCAGGTAAACGGGATAGTGTTTCATAAATATTCCTCTTTTAGTATGACCTTTTGTTCACTTAAGCAATTAACTAAAAAAGATGTAATAATTATATTTAATTTAATCCTTCCACATTCTATTCTGGCCTTTTAAAATATGAATATATACATTTAATATGATTAAATTTATCAGAAGGCACCATAGTATCAGAGCACGAGCTTTGTATGCATTCATTCATTCATTCATTCAACATTAATTGAACACTTACTGTTTGGCTACATAATGAATTAGGTTTAATTCCTAACTCAGGTACTTAGTATCTCTGCAACTCTGGGCAAGTTACTTAATTTCTTGTAGTTTGTTTCTACACTGGTAAACTAAGAATAATAAATAATATGCACTTTCAAGGCAGTTATGAGGATCAAATAAGATAATGGCACCTAGTATGTTTATCAAAATCTAAATGCTATTAACATGATTTCAGCTTTTTGATATGTATTTCCTCAAACTGTTACATAGTCCATAGTCTAAATATTAAATGAAGTAATGAAACCTTTCTATATATTAATATAAATAACTTGTTAGTAGGGTGGTTTTTGTAACCTTTCCATTTACTTTTTAAAATATTTTTAAAATTAACATAGTAAAATTGGACTTTTTGTGGAGGTGAGCAGTTCTCTGAACTTCAGCACTTTATATAGTTTTTCACTAGTACCAACATCAGGAGATACAACAGTTCTATAACACCCCTTACCTCTGCTGCCAAAAAGAGCCCTATTGTCCCTTTTGTCTCTTAGTAAGCATAGACACATCCTTCCCACTTTTTTTTTTTTTTTTTAAGAGACAGGTCTCGCTTTGTCACCCAGGCTGGAATGCATTGGTGCAGTCATGGGTACTGTAGCCTTGAACTCCTGGGCTCAAGTGATCCTTCTGCCTCAGCCTTTTGAGTAGCTAGGACTACAGGCGCACACCACCATGCCCAGCTAAGTTGGTTTTTAATTTTTTTGTAGAGACAGTGTCTTGTTATGTTGCCTGGACTGCTCTTAAACTCCTGGCCTCAAGTGATCCTCCCACCTCAGCCTCCCAAAGTGCTGGGATTATAGGCGTGAGCCACTGTACCTGACCATACTCCCCACATAATCCTTGGAATCCCTGATCTTTCTTGGTCACTATAGTTTTGTCCTTTTGAGAGAGTCATATAAATAGAATTCTACTGTATGTAACCATGGGTGACTGGCTTTTAAAACTCAGCATGGTGCCTTTGAAGTTCTTTGAGGTGATTCTACTTATCAATAGTTTGTTCCTTTTTATTGCTGAGTAGTATTTTATTATAAGGATATACCACACTGTTTACTCATTCATTTGTTGAGGGTTATTAGGATTGTTTTTAGGTTTTGGCATTTTTATATAGAGCTATATTATAAATATTTGTATACAGATTTTTGTGTGAAAACACATTTTCAGTTCACTTGGGTAGATACCTAGAGTAGGATTGCTAAGTCATGTGGTAACTGTATGTTTATAGGAAACTGCAGACATTTCTAGAGTAGCTGTACCATTTTGCATTCCCATCAATAATGTATGAAAATTCCAGTTTCTACATCCTTACCAGCACTTGGTATTATCAGTATTTGTTTTTAGCCATTCCTAGTAGGTGCATAGTGGTATCTCATCCTAATTTTAATTTTGAACATCTTTTGTGTGTTTGTCCATTTATATCTTCTCTATATTACAGTGTCTAAGTCATTTGCACATATTTTAATTGGGTTATTTGTTTTCTTTTTTGGAGTTGGGGGATTGTTTTCTTACTGTTAAGTTTTAAGAGTTCGTTGTGTACTTTGGATATAAATCTTTTTTATAATGTGTGATTTCCAAAAATTTTCTAGAAAAGACATCGCTAAGAGAAATGAAAAGCTTATCTGTAACAGATAAGACTGTAACTTATCTTTTAATTTCTCTTATGATGTCTTTTCTAGAACAAAAATTTTAAAATTGAATGAAGTTCAGTTTTATCAATTTTTAATTGTATGGATTGTGTTTTTGGCCATGTCTGAGGACTTTTTGCTCTAGGTCACAAATCTTTCTCCTATTAAAAAAATTATTTTATTTTGGAATTATTCAAAATCTGAGGGTGAAAGCAGCTGTTTATGGATGCTGGGGATGGTGGTAGCAGATCCATTACCTAGCTGGCAAAAGGGGTAGCAGTGGCCTGTAGTATTCTTTCGAAAAACCCCTAATCCCAATTTATCCATTTTGATATTTAGATGTTACCTGATTTCTTTCAGCAGTGTCTTACAGTTTTCAGCACGAAGATCCTGTAAATGTTATATGTTTCTACTTGTTGCTTTTTAATAAAGGAGCTATTGTAATGATATTAAAAAATTTTTTTTTTCATTTCCAATTGTTCGTTTCTAGTATGTAGGGATATGGCTGATTTTGAGGGGTTGACCTTGTATCCTGTAACCTTGCTAAACACAATTACTAGTTCTAGGAGTTGTCATTTCTTTGGGATTTTGTATGTATATAATCACTGTCTCTGAATATGAATAGTATTATTTCCTTTCTAATCTCAGTTCTTTTTTTAAAATATGTATTTTTTAAAAATTGTATACCATCAAGCCGTCTGTTCATGTTTTTTTTTTTCTTTTTAAAACTGGCCAGGGCTTCCAGTAAAATATTGAATAAGAGCTCCTCATCTCAGAGGGACAGCATTTAGTTTTTTACTATTAAGTATGATGTTAGCTGTGTATTTTTTTGTAGATGCTCTTTATCAGATTGAGAAAGTTCCCTTTTGTTCCTGCTTTGCTGAGAGTTTTTATTATGAATGGATGTTGAATTTTGTCAAATCCTTTTTCTGTTTAAATTGATATGATTTATTTTCTTTAGATTTTTAATATGTTGATTGCATTGATTGATTTTTGGATATATAACCAGCTTTGCATTCTCAAGATAAACTCCACTTCTTTGTGGTGTAATTTGTATTTCTTTCTCTCTCTTTCTCTCTCTCTCTCTGTGTGTGTGTGTATATGTATATGTATGCATATTGCTGTATTTGATATGCTAATAGTTTGTTGAGGACTTCAGTGTTTATGTTCATGAGGGATGTTAGTCTTTAGTTTTCTTTTCTCATGCTTTGGTTTTGGAATCAGTAATGTTGGCCTCATAATGTGAAGTCAGAAAGTATTTTGTTCTCTTTTATTTTCTTTGAGAGAGTGTGTAAAATTGATTTTTTTTTTTAACTGATAGAATTTGCCTTTGAAACTTTCTGGGCCTGGCATTCTCACTTTATTCAGGTGGCAGTTCCTTCTAGGGTCCAGGATTTAAGCAGAAGTCTCAGTTCCAGTACCTTGTCTCATGTATACCCATATCCCTGAGAGGTCATTCAAAACATTACAACCTCCGTAGTGATTTGGATTGATGCAGTAAATCCAAATCTAAAGGATATATAAGGAAGCTTTTGTGTTTAGGTTATATAGCAGAGAGATTGGTAATTTCATCAGAAAGATATGCAGCTTCCAAGTCCCAGGGCCTTATAAGCAGAGGCACAGTTACGGATAATATCTGAGTGATATTGTGCTTCTGGAAGCCTAGTTTCTGGGCCTAGACTTATTTATATTTATTATTATGAGACTGGGGCATTCTTGGACATAGCCTAATCTGGATGCATGCCAGAGACCACTTTCCCTGGTCTGGGTGTACCTCATCATCTCAGAGTTATATAATTCATATTATGACTGCTAGGCTAAAATATATGGTATTGTCAGACATAAACAGACTTTTCTTCCATCATTCTTGTTCTCTCCAGTCTAGCACAGCATAGTCAGTTTTGCAAACAGTTTTATAGGTCAAACTAACAGACTTTTAACAGTAAAAGGCTTACCCTGTAAAATCCCAGTTCCCAGTGCCCAACTGTTGGGGCCTATAGCCAAAGCTTATCATCCCCTGGTATTTTTCAGTCACCTTCTACGCTCGCTTTTGCCTTTCAGTATACTCTTTGTTTCTGTTACCCAGGAATCTCCTTTTTATTTTTTCAAATTCAGCTGTGTATTTTTACAACATTGTCATATTTGATCAGGTATGTTTTTGTGTGTTTTGGGGCAAGGGGGGCCTGTGTCATGTTAGTTTGCCATATGGTTGGAAGTCACATTCAGTTTTGTCTTACTTGAACTTTCTTAAAGTTTAGGAAGCCAACAACAAAGCTTTTGAGAACTGTTTAAAAATTAAGCATATTAAATGTGTGTGCATTTTCTTTTATTCAGCAAACATTATTTTTAAACATTTACTGTGATCCAGATACAGGAATTTCAAGGATAGAACATGGTTCCTGCCTTAGTAATCTTTGGGATTAGTAGAAAGACAGATAAGGGACTAGACAACAATAACATTTTGTGATAAATGCTCTCATAGAGGGCAGAACACAGGTTTGATGGAAACTCATAAGAGGTACCTGTAATTCAGACAGATTAAGTCAGGACAATGTTTCTAGACAAGGTACACCTGAATCCTGAAAGACACGTGAGAATAAGCCAGGTGAATAAGGTTAACTAATAAGTTAGGTAAAAAGATACTTGAGGCAGAATTAGTAGAGGTGATGATGTTTAAATGAACTTTTGAAACTTGTAGGTAGTTTGGTAAGGTTGGGTATAGCAGTAGAGGGTTGGGAATGGGAAACGATGAGAAGGACTTTGGTATATGGGTATTTTAAGACTAATGTGAACCGGACATCTTAAGAGGATTTCGTAATGTTCTCTTTCTGTTTTATTCATATAATTTTTATTGTAATTGCTAATAAATACATTTCTCAAAAATTTCAAGGATACAAATTACTTGTAATGCTTCAGAGATACTGAAGAATAACAGACACAGAAGTTTTCACCTATACATTTATTTAAATTTGAATTTTAAAAAGTTAAACCAGAATTAAAGCAATGACAGTGAAAATTTGAAAATGATTTTGCAATATATGCATCTGTACTTATTTATACCATAAACATACAATTAGTATAGATTGACCCTGTCAGAGTGATTTTAAAATAATGTATGATTAATTTATATTTTCAAATCAATTCTAGAAAATAGATTTTTGGTATTTATGTCCAATGCTCAATTTTGGTAGTTCAAGTTGAGCTATTGATCTATATCTATTTTGAGATCTTCTGGCTTCAGTTTTCATATCAAGCACCTCCCAGATTAGCTCCAAGCCTATTTAACTTTGTTAAGGGTGTTTTATAAAGGTAGACTTTAAAAGATATATGGGCATGATAAATTTTATGTTCTTGGCAATGTAATTGATCTTAATGATGTGTTTTACTGGATGTGTTTCACCCTTCTAATATACCTATCCTTTAAATACTTTTCTTTTTTTTCCTTTAAATATCTTCTAGTGGGTGTTTCCTGAAACCATCATTACAGATTTTTTCTCTTGATTATTATGCTTCATGATAATATAAATAGCCCTGGAAATGACACAGACTTTAACCATAGCAAACATTTATGTCCAAATGGAAATTCATGAGCAGAGATTTTAATAGGAAGGTGTGGTAGGCAAGATAATGAACCCTGCTAGCCCCCAGAGATGGTCCATGACCTAAATCTTAGAACCTGTGAATATAAATTATGTGGCAAAAGGAATTAAGGGAGCATATGGTATTAACATTGCTTAACAATAGACTTTAAGGTAGGGAGATTTATCCTGGATTATCTGGGTGGACCCAGTATAATCACAGGAGTTCTTAAAAGTGGAAGAGGGAGACAGAGGAGAGTTAGTGTCATAGCAGTATGAAAAGAACTGGTCCCAGTGATGCAGGTTTTTAAGATGAAAGAAGAGGGCCATGAGCCAAGTAATGAGGGTAAGCCTCTAGAAACTGGAATGGGTTCTCCGCTAGAGCCTCCCGAAGGGATACAGCCTTGCTGCCACCTTGAATTTAGCCTCGTGAGACCTGTTTCAGACTTCTGACCTGCAGAACTATAGGATGATCAATCTTTGTTGTTTTAAGTCACCAAACTTGTAATAATTTATTACAGCAGCAATATGAACTAATACAGAAAGTAACAGTGTGAAAGCTGTAGATGCCTGGAGAGGCTCCATTGAGAGTTGAACAATATACTGAAAGCACAGCTAGGTTTAAGGGAGGACACATTTTTGTCCCCATGGCTCTGCCTTTGTGTCGGGCGTTGTCTTTGGGCCTTTAGCGTTAGTCATGCTTTGTTGGTCACCACAAAGGAACAATCCACAAATAATCTTGTGAAGACTGTGTAGTTGAATAATTATTATGGCTTTTAAGAAATATTCATTTTCGGCTGGGTACGGTGGCTCATGCCTGTAATCCCAGTACTTTGGGAGGCTGAGGCGGGTGGGTCACGAGGTCTGGAGTTCAAGACCAACCTGGCCAACATAGTGAAACCCTGTCTCTACTAAAAATACAAAAATTAGCTGGACGTGGTGGTGCACGCCTGTAGTCCCAGCTACTTGGGAGGTTGAGGCAGGAGAATTGCTTGAACCCAGGAGACAGAGGTTGCAGTGAGCCAAGATCGTGCCACTGCATACCAGCACGGGCAACAGTGTGAGACTCCATCTCAAAAAAAAAAAAAGAAAAGAAAGAAAGACTCATTTTTGTGATTTTTTTTCAGTTTTCAACCACAAATTACTAGATGTACAATGAAACAGGAAAGTGTGACCCATGCAAGGGGAAAAAATAGTAGAAATGGGCTCTTAGTGGGTCTTGATATTAGATTTAGCAATAACATCAAAACATTTATTACAAGTATGTAGAGAGAATTGAAGGAAAGGGTTTTCGAAGAATTAAATACTAACAATGAGTTACATAGGAATCTCAATAAATAGAAACTATAATAAAGAACCAAATGGTGGCCAGGTGTGGTAGCTCATGCCTATAATCCCACCACTTTGGGAGGCTGAGGTGGGCAGATCACTCGAGGTCAAGAGTTCAAGACTAGCCTGAGCAACATGGTGAAACCCCGTCTCTACTAAAAATACAAAAATAAATAAATAAATAAATAAAAATAGCTGGGTGTGGTGGTATGGGTAGCCCATAGTCCCAGCTACTCGGGAGGCTGAGGTAGGAGAATCACTTGAACCCAGGATGGGGAGGCTGCAGTAAGTTGAGATACTGCCATGGCACTCCAGCCTGGGCAGCAGAGTGAAACTCCATCTCAAAAAACAAAACAAACAAAACAACAACAACAACAAAAAAAACAAATGGAAACTCCAGAGTTGAAAAGTATAATTGAAATGCACTTTCTTCACATGAGCTCAAAAGCAGATCTGAGATGATAGAAGAAAGAGTTGGGAGATTTGAAAGATTAACAGAAATTGTCCAGTCCGAAGAGCAGAGAAAGAAGTTTGGAGAAGACAAAAGAACAAAACCTCTGAGATCTGTAGGTCAGTGTCAAGTGTTCCAAAGCATGCATGTAATGGGACTCCCAGGTGAAGAGAAAGAAAGTGGTAGAAAAACAAATTTGAAGAAATAATGGCCGAGAATTTTCCAAATTTGATTAAAAACACTCAGAACCAGAAGTCTTAGTGAATTTTAAGTAGGATAAACACAAAAGAGAACCACCCCCAGACATAGTATGGGCAACCTGCTGAATCCCTAGATGGAAAGAAAATCTTGTAGGCAGCAAGAGAAAAATGACTTGTCATTTACAAGAGAACAATACTCTTGACTGACTTCTCATCAGAAACAATGGAGGCCAGAGGACAGTGCAGTGACACAAAGTTCTGAAAGGGGGGAAAAAGAAACCATTGTTGACCAAGAATTCTATATCCAGTGAAACTATATTTCAAAAATAAAGGTGAAATAATGACATTGTCATGTAAACAAAGATTGACAGAATTCATCCTTGCCTTACAAGTAATACTAAAAGAAATAGAGGGTAACTTGAATCCATAGGAAGGAATGAAGAGCATTGGAAATACTCTAGTAAATACAATAAATATATTCTCATAATTTTAAAAAAAAGCGTAAGATTGCTTAAGCAATAGTGACAGCACTGTATTGTTGGGTTTATAACATACATGTAATATGTAATATATATGACAATATCGCACAAAGGAAGAGAGGGAGGGAATGGAGCTATACTGTATAAAATTGCTAGATTTTACTGGAATAACCTGAATACATTATAAATTAAAGATGTGTATTGTAATATCTAAAAAAATTACTAAAAATAAATTCAAAAAATGAATTGTTGTTTGAACACCTCCAATTTCCCAGGTATTTTTGTAAGTGATAGGTATTTAACTTTTTTATACCATTTTTTTTTAAAGGTCCTTAATCTATTTCTTTCTAAAGTAATATATGTGAGAGTTGTAGAATGGGAACATTCAAAGTAAGTGGTATGGTTTTATGATTTGCCTATGTGAGAGTAACAACAAATATATCAAATATTGGCTAACTTTTTGTTGTTGTTACTTTTGGTCTTTATTGGTGCAGAAAAGAAAAATGCATCTGAAACTAAAAATGAATAGTTGATTGTCCTACCTTTCTCATTTGGAGGATGGGATGCTAAGACACATTTATATTTAAATATAGTATTTAGTAGACATATGCAGTCTGTTATTCAGATGAAACAGTTCTTTTATTAAGAAGTGCAATTGTGACATTTTAATTTGTGTTGATACATTTGATCTAATAAATTTAAGTTACTGGGCTAGAAATTGTAGGAACTATAAAGATTTAGTAATGAAACTCACCCTAGTAGGTATGTAGTGGTCTCTGACTGTTGTTTTAATTTCACTTCCCTGATTACATGTGATATGGAACATCTTTTCATATGGTTGTTTGCTATCTTTATATCTTCTTGGGTGAGGTGTCTGGTTGAAGCCTTTGGGCCTTTTTTTTTTTTTTAAACTTGAATTTTGTTCTTATTTTTGAGTTTTAAGAGTTCTCTGTAGATTCCAGATAATAGTCCTCTATCTGAAATCTTTTGCAGATATTTTCTCCCAGACTATGGTTGTCTCTTTCATTCTCTTGACAGTGTCTTTTGCAGAGCAGAAATTTTTAATTTTAATGAAGTCTAGCGTATCAGGTTCTTTCCTGGATTGTGCCTTTGGTGTTGCATCTGAAAGGTCATCAACAAACCCGAAGTTATCTAGATTTTATTCTGTGTTCTAGGAGTTTTATAACTTTTCATTATATTCAGATCTGTAATCCATTTTAAGTTAGTTTTTGTGGAGAATGTAAAGCCTGTCTAGATTAATTTTTTTGCATGTGGATGCCCAGTTGTTCTAGCACCATTTGTTGAAAAGACTATCTCCATTGTATTGCCTCTGTTCCTTTTCAGAGATTAGTTGACTATACTTATGTGGGTTTATTTCTAGCTTCTCTATTCTGTTCCATTGATCTCCATTTGTCTGTTCTTTTGCCGTTACCACACTGTATGATTTCTATAGCTTTATAGTATTGCTTGAAGTTTGATAGTGTTAGTTCTCCAACTTTCTTCTTCAATATTTTATTGGCTACTTTGAGTCTTTTTTTGCTTCTGCTTATAAACTTTAGAATCAGTTTGTGGATATCCTCATGACAACTTGCTGAGATTTTGATTGAGATTGCATTAAATCTGTAGATGAACTTGGAAAGAACTGATATCTTGATAATATTATCTTCCTATCTGTGAATATAGAATATCTCTTTATTATGTGTGTGTGTGGTGGTATTGGTGGTGGTAACCGTAATTATTTTGCCATTCCTCTGTTGAAAAATATTTAGGTTGTTTCTAGATTTTTACAATTGAATTAAAATATTATAGTGAATATCACTGTATGTACACCTTTTTGCATTTGTATGAATGGTTTTGTAGCATAGATATAAAGATATATGTACTTCATTTGAGTTTTGTCCATTTTAAATATTGATATATTCTGCCCTTTTGCTCTCCAAAAATGTTTTTTTTAAATTTTTTATTAAGAGACAGGGCCTTGCTCTGTCACCAGGCTGGAGTGCAGTGGTGTGATCATGACTCCCTGCAGTGTCGACTTCCTGGGCTCAAGTGATCCTCCTGTCTCAGCCACCCGAGTAGCTAGGAGTACAGGTGCACACCACCATGCAAAGCTAATTTTTAAATTTTTTGTAGAGATGGGGTCTCACTATGTTTCCCAGGCTGGTCTTGAACTTCTGACCTCAAGCGATCTTCCCATCTCAGCCTAAAAATGCTTTTAAAGTTTATATCACCACCTGTGGCATATCCCAGCACTCTTGCCAACACTGGAGTCTATCGGTATTTTATATTTTTTGCCACAGTGATATCTTCTTTAATTTTTATTTTTTAATCATGAGATTGAACATCTCTTAATAGACTTATTAACTATTTATATTTCTTATTCTATAAAATGTGTATTAGTTTTTTCGCATTCTTTTATATTTAACTTTTTTATTGTGGTGAAACATCCATAACAAAATTTGCCATTTTAACCATTTCTAACTGTACAGTTCAGTGGTATTGAGTACATTCACATTTTTGTGCAACCACTATCCTCCAGAACTTTATCATCCCATACTGAAACTCTGTAACCATTAAACAATGACTTCTCTCCTCTCCCTCTTAGCCACTGGAACCAGCATTCTACTTTCTCTCTATGACTTTGATTCTTTTAGTACCTCATGTAAGTGGAATCATGTAACATTTGCCCTTTTTTCACTGGCTTTTATTTCACCTAGCATAATGTCTTCTAAGTTCAGCTGTGTTGCAATATGTATCAGATTTTATTCTTTTTAAGGCTAAATAATATTCCATTGTATGTATATACCACATTGATCCATTCGTCTGTTGATGGACATTTGGATTGTTTCTCCCTTTTGGCTACTGTGAATAACTCTGTTATGGACATGGGTGCACAAATATCTATTTCAATCTCTGTTTTCATTTCTCTGGATCAAATGGCTAGTGTTCATTTTAAAAAATAATCTATACTGCTTAGCTGTTTTATATTTCTACCAGCAATGCCCAAGGATTTTAATTTCTCTGCATCCTTGCTAACACTTATTGTTGGTTTCTTTGGCAATAGCCATCCTAATGGTTATGAGGTGGTATGTCATAGTAGATCTGATTTGTGTTCCTCTAAGATTAGTGATATTGAGGATTTTTTCATGTGCTTATTTGCCATTTTCATGTTTTCTTTTCTTTTTCTTTTCTTTTTTTTTTTTTTTTTTTGAGATGGGGTCTTGCTCTGTCGCCCAGGCTGGAGTGCAGTGGTGTGATCTCGGCTCACTGCAAGCTCTGCCTCCTGAGTTCACACCATTTTCCTGCCTCAGCCTCCCAAATAGTTGGGACTACAGGCACCCACCACCACACCCGCCTAATTTTTTTGTATTTTTTTAGTAGAGACGGGGTTTCACCATGTTAGCCAGGATGGTCTCGATCTCCTGACTTCATGATCCACCTGCCTCAGCCTCCCAAAGTGCTGGGATTACAGCTGTGGGCCACCGCTCCCAGCCTTTGTATATTTTCTTTTGAGTGACATCGATCCAAGTCCTTTGCCCATTTTAAAATCGGGTTGGTTGTTTTTTTTGTTGTTGTTGATTTTTGCTTTTTTTTTTTTTTTAAACCTCCCACTTAATGTTTGTTTACTTTCGATGAAGACATAGTCTCAGGATTCAAGTAGAACTATTGGGGAAAAAGTAATGCCTTATATTGACATTTTGAAGATCATAAAGAAGAGAGTACATTTATCAAGAGTGATGGGGTGATATTTGAGGTAAATCTTTTTTTTTTTTTTTTTTTTTTGAGATGAGGTCTCACTCTGCTTCCCAGGCTGGAGTGCAGTGGTATCATTATGGCTCACTACAGCCTTGACCTTCTCGCCTCAATCTGTTATCCCACATCAGCCTCCCAAGCTGCTGGGACTACAGGTGCTCTCCACCATGCCCAACTAATTTTTACAATTTTTTATAGAGAGTGGGTCTTGCTATGTTGCCTAGGCTGGTCTTGAACTCCTAAGCCCAAGTGATCCTCCTGCCTTGGCCTGCCAAGATACTGGCATTACAGGTGTGAGCCACCACCCTGGCAAGGTAAATCTTTAAATAACTTGTCAGGATTTGGGTATTTACTAATGGTAGTAGAGTGGATGAGAGGGAGATATTTTATCAATAGAAAGAGGAAAGAAAGGCTTAGGGGATAGAAGGTAGATTGCAGATAAATTGCACTTCAGTTTGGCTTGTTATTCATGGCTTGTATACAGTGGCATTGTGTGTGTTTATAGTAAGAAGGTTGGAACAGCTATCAGTGTAAAAATGCAAATGTTATTTTATCCAGCAACCACTAGAAATTTGTTATAGAGATACACATGTAGAAAGACAGTTGCAGTATGGTTGCAGCAGCATAAAACTGGAAATAAAAGTCCTGATCAGTAGGGTACTGTCCTTTGAAAAGAAGCTTTACAAAGTGTATACAAATAGTATAATCATATTTGAGGGTAGGGTGGTTATGCGGTAAATGGAACATTTGTGGAAGAATAACCAAGAGACTGTTGACAGGGATTTTATACAAGTACAGAGGATGGAACAGGGGGATGTTCACTTGTTTTGTTTTGTTTTCTTTCTTCCAGGGACATTTGAAAAAAAGAAAACTATTTTTCAAAGATCTTTAGAGCTTAGTTTTTAAAGCTCTAGATTATTTTCATTATTTTATGCTGTCTCTACATAACTAATTTTGATTTCAGGGCTAGGAGGGTGGAGGTAGGGTAAGGAAATGAAGTAAGTTTTTGTCATGTAAATAATAAACATTATGAATTAGACTTAATTTTTTAAATCATTACTCCTGTTTGGGGGATTTCTTGAGTAGGATGTTTATAAAAATAAGCATTAATAACTCTTTATATACCAGAGGTAATAAATTAGGCAAATGAGTAATATCTCTCATAAGTTATTTTCTTGATTCAAAAAATATTAAATATAAATACATTAAAGAGTGAATAAGAGGGATTTTCAGTAGACAAGATAATCAATTTGACTGTATATTTTCATAAAAGTTTGGCAGCAAATTTGTGACTTTAAAGGATATGGCAACTGAATGAGAAGTTTTAATTAATGTAGATGTCATAGCAAGATTAAGCTGTTTTATGATAATTTTTTACCCCTTTTTAATGTGTTATTGAGTAAAAGAACACAAGAATTCCTTAATTAGGATACTTAGTAAACTGTGTTCTCACATTTAGAAAGGACATATACATCATTGCTGATAATTTTCCTGCAGTTTAGGGAATCTGTCAAACCTTCTTCATTTGCAGACTTAGTGGTATCAGTTCATTAAAGCAAAGTTTCAATACTTGCTTTCTTCTTTTATCTCGTAAACTTAACTTTGAAGGCAAAACTATCGTTTAATGGTCCTTGTGATTTCAGCAAATCGTTTCTTTTTTTCCTTTCAAATATCAGATTTCTTTATTCTTAAAATGTGCTCATTATAGTTTACTTAAATACAAAATATTCACTTTCTTTGCAGGTAAGAAATTTCACTGACATTTCCATGTCAATTAGCTTCTTTTTAATAAAAAAGCTTTCATTAAAAATAAACATTTAAATTACTGAACTATTATATTCATTAGTCTCAATACCTCTTAAAATACTTAAAACTTCAGAAAATAGACTGTAAACCTTGCCCAAAGGTGGCATCCAACTCTGAGCAGGCCACACGGAGTGTGTTAGAGCATGGCCATGCGCATGGCCATACAACCCCTGGGGCCACCTCCACAATGGCTCAGCCCCACCACTGACCCTCTGCTGAAAACCCTGCCCCTCAGCAGGACGCAAGCTTGTCCCCCAAATAGTGGTGACCTCAAACGGCAATGTGATGATAAAACCTGCAGCTGACACTGCCCTCCACAAGGGTTCTGGAAAGGCCAGAGCTGGAGACGGTAAACCGCAGCACCGTCCCAGGTCACCCCAGCTAAAGGTATTCAACACCAGCCAAAAGGCTAAAGTTTAGTTAAGGGTTCAAAGGCAAATACACTGAAACCCATATGTAAACCTGCCTGGTTTTCAAGCTGAAAGAGAAACACTTTGGTGTCTTCAATAACTCAGACCTGCACTGGATGAAGCAATGAAGGCAAGGTCACAGCTGCTAAAGCACAGAGGGGTTAAACAGTATGAAACCAGAAGAAACTCTCAAGTGAGAGATGTGAAGCAGCAGACCGAGGCATCAGACACCTCTCCCACCCACACCTCTCCCACCAGACACCTCTCCCACCAGACACCTCTCCCACCCACACCTCTCCCACCAGACACCTCTCCCACCAGACACCTCTCCCACCAGCTGCAGGGCTCTGGGCAGCGTTCTCAGCCCAGCCATTCTGTGACAGTTGTTTAAGGAATCAGCTGTTGACCTTTTTTCTCAAGCAGCAACAGTGACATCAATATTACAGTGGTCTTATGAATACACCCGTGTGATCAACTTGTTGGTAAACACATGAGTATACAACATAAAGTAGGCAAAGCGGAAAAAGTCTCTCTCTTTCTCACACACACACACACACACACAGAGAGAGAGAGAGATGGGCATGCAAATATATCTGAGCCTATTTTAGTCGAATCAAATTTAGATTTCAGCAGATTGTTTCTAATTGTTTCTAATTTGTAAAGAATAGAGGGGAACTAGTAGGTGGATGATAGAAGTGCTTCTTAAAATTGAGTTCTTGTAGGTTCGGTTGCCATCAAAAGAAACACCTGTAGTTTGAACCTGACTTGTTAAATTTTCTGTAGGGAAATTTTTTTGTGTTTTTCAAGTAATGGATTTTTGTTCTGAGGTTTCCCCTGTTTAATGCAGTTAATTCTGTTTTTTAAGGTATGGGCTGCGTGAGTTCGTGGTGATTGCTCCCGCTGCACACAGTGATGCTGTTCTCAGCGAATCTAAGTGCAACCTTCTTCTGAGTTCTGTTTCTATTGCCTTGGGAAACACTGGCTGGTGAGTGGACGTTTTTTAAAACCTAGACAAAAAAACTGTTTTTAACAGTAATTTATGAAGGCAAACAGTTATTAAATGTTAGCTTTTTTGTTGTAATTAGGAACTTAGTGCATATATATTGTTAAACTAAATTTGTCTTGAGGTTACCTCTGTACCTGCTCCCTGTATAAAGAACTGCTACCTAACTTATTTCATGTACAAACTGAAAGCTTAATTTGGGAGTATACTTTTGGAACAATTCACTGAGTCCCAGCCAATCACAGCAGCTTAGGTTCAGTCAATCACAGGCCAACTGATCAGAGCATGCACAAATAAAGCAAACTTGGAACTGTAACCAATCAAGCTGTTTCTGTACCTTACTTCCATTTTCTGTCTATAAATGCTGCCTGCCCACCTTACAGAGCTGATCTGTCTGAACCTCCACTGGTTCTGAAGACTATGTGATTCTCAACTCATTCTTTGCTCAAATAAATGTTTTATTTATTTATTTATTTTTTTGAGACACAGTCTTGCTCTGTCGCCCAGGCTGGAGTGCAGTGGCACGGTCTGGGCTCACTGCAGCCTCCACATCTTGAGTTCAAGTGACTCTTCTGCCTCAGCCTCCCGAGTATCTGGGAGTACAGGTGTGCACCACCCTTGGCTGATTTTATTTTTATTTTTTAAATTTTCAGTAGAGATGGGGTTTCACTGTGTTGACCAGGCTGGTCTCAAACTCCTGACCTCAGATGATCCGCCCACCTCAGCCTTCCAGAGTGCTAGGATTTTAGGCATAAGCTACTGTGCCCTGCCTTAAACTCCATTAAGTTTAATTAGTTGAAAATTTTTCTTTTAACAATATACCTGCATATTTTTATACTGGAATTTGGTATATAAGGACAAAACTAGTAAAACCTAAATGGAGGCCATTTCTAAAGGTAATCTTCCTGAAATAATTTAGTGTGTTATTTGGAATAACTTTTTTAAAAGTTAATTTTCAGTACCTTTAGACCCTATTCTTAATTGGAAGTATTGAAGAAGATGAAATTTGTTTAATCACTATTCTGCTGTTTTGAATTGTATTTCATTTGCGTATTGAATAGACTATGATACTCTAAATCTACTGGGGAATAATTAATTTATTTTAGTGGATGTACTCCGTGGTGTATCCTAAGTGAATAATTTTGCTAGAATAGTTACTGCTGTAGGATTATTAACTTGGGGATGTATCTGTGCAGTCCTTTCTTGTTATTTAAGGTAGTTGTGTGCTTTAAAGTTGCCACCAACACTAAGTTATCAATTCCTCACCTATTTCTCCAAGGAGAAATGCGGTTCCTTCGAGCTTCTGGCCACATTTTTTGTCAACCAGTTAATACATAACCTTCTCTTATGTGTGTTTCTGTTTAAAGATAGCTTATTTAATATACAATGTTGAGTCATTAACATTGAACTTGTAGCCAAAAGCGATGTAACTTGTGCATGAACGACGCTTCTGGGAAAATGCATGTATTAACATGTATTTTCTCTGTAAGGCACATCACAACCTCCTTGTGCTTAGGAGCCCTACTTTGTCTTTAAATGATGTGAAAAATATTTCACCACAATATTGGCTTAATTTATATTGTTTAATACCTGTGAGTTAGGTTTTATTATTAATTTGGAAAGACTAATATGAAATAATCACTTTTATGCAAGACAGTTTTCATTCTGATGTTTTCTGACTTTTAGTTGGCTGTTCTAAAACAATTTTTCAGACTAATCAAAGTACTTCTAGATGATAGTTTCTGTAGTTTAGTAGTATAGGGAGAAAAAGGAACTCAGAATGTCTTTGTTATAAACACAAACCTGTGTTTTTGTTGTGTTTCCAGTTTAGTGCTTTTAAATTCTTGAGATTAAAATAATTTGGAAAAACTTTGAGGTTCAGGTTTAATGTTTAATGAGCTTGTATTCTATTCCTATTTAATCATGTCCTGCAGTCAGGTGCCACTCTTCGTGCAAATTCACCACAAATGGCGAAGAATGTATGTAGGAGAATGTCAAGGTCCTGGTGTACGAACTGACTTCGAAATGGTTCATCTTAGAAAAGTGCCAAATCAGTACACTCACTTATCAGGTCTGCTGGATATCTTCAAATCAAAGATCGTGAGTTGGGATTGATATTATCAGTCTTATCCGAGATCCAGATAAAAGTAGAGATTTGATCATTTTTTTCAGCATATAGAAACAGTTCTCTATAATATTGATAATGTAATTGCTTGGAAGAAAGCTTTAAGTGACTACACAAATTACTTTGTAATTTCAAATAAACAAAATATCCAGTTATATTTGTAGTGTACTAATGCTAAAGCAACAACTGACTTGTTTGTTTGTTCGGTCTGTTAGCATTTATTGACCGTGTATCTTTTACTCCTTGTCCTCTGTTGGCAATATTGCCAGTCTCCCAAGCTTAATGGGGCTCAGGTAGCTGCTTGTTTGAGCATTTGAAGCATTTGACTATGAACTCCTTAAGGTCTAAACCCTTTGGGTTCTGAATTGCATTTTTTCCCTCAAATCTTTCTTTGATTTAATTTTCATGGTTAATCTGGCTTATATCCTAGGCCTGAGAGCAGCAGGGCTAAATGGGACATGCTAAATATATTCTTATATTCTATAACAACACTGTCTGTAGCTATGGAGGACTTGCCTGTGCTGCTCTGGGGGGCTTGGGGGAATGGGGCTGATTAGGGCTTAAGTTGAGTAGCTGTTTGTGAATACCTCTAGAAGATAGAGAAAGCTAGATAACCAAGTAGTGGAGGGGATCCTCTACTTAGAGAAATATTACTCTTAGGTTATTAGGATGCTGATTTAAATTTGGAGTATGTTAAGTGCTGAACATGACACTATCTCACAGTTGATTAATAAACTGACATCATGTGTCGTGTGATGGCTGTTAATCGCATTTGGCCACTTATGTGAGATAGTGGCAGCTTTAGCACTTAAATATATAAGTATATTGATTAGGATATTGATTATATGTATATTATAATGAAGTATATTGATTATAAGTAAATATATTAATTTTGATATATAATTACATATGTGGCATTCCTGCCAAAATGTTTAACATACTATAAATCAAACCATGAGGAAGCAATCACATATTTCCAAAGTGAGCCCTGTTTTGTAGCAGTAACTGGTCAGTATGATGATAGGCAAAATAAAGACGAAGCAATTTAGATTTAAGGAGATAATGGGACCTGACAGCTAAATGCAACACATGATTCTTGATTGGATCCTTTATCAAAACAAAATAGTCAGTAAGGACATTATTGGGACAATTGGGATGATTTTAATATGGACTGTATATTGAAAATAGTATCAATGTTAAATTTATTGAGTGTGATAATTATATTATAGTTGTATAGAATAATGTCCTTGTTCTTAGGAATTACATGCTAACGTATTTAAGGGTGAATTGTTATAATGCCTACCTTTTTCAGAAGATTCAGCCAAAAAAATGTCATATGCTTAATATATATATGTGTATGTGTGGCAAAGTGTTAATGATTATGAGCTCTGTGAAAGTCATATGGGTGTTCATTGTACTAGTTTTCCAACCTTTCTGAAGGTTTGAGAATTTTCAAAAGAAAAAGAATTCTAAGAAAAAATTGCTGAAATTTATTTTTAAATAGGTAACATTTGTTAGAAAGATATTTAGGATTAGAATTTAATCATAAAGATATGTTTTTAGTGTTGAGGACCTAAATAGTGTGCTGGTAGGATTATTACCAACTACATAAATCCCTTTGATGTTAAAAAAATGTAATGCATTTACCAGGTTAGGAAATTAAAGTAAAAGCTTCTTTTACCTCTCCACCTGTCTCCTCAAAGTGACAACTGTTAGCAGTGGCTTGTGATTATCTCCATTAGAAAAATTACAGATGCTTCGATTTTAGAGAATTCCATGTATATATGTAATATTCTTTTCAAAAACCTTCTGGGCTCTGAAGTGCTGTGGGTACTGTTTAATTCCACATATAGTTTGGGAAATTTTTGTAAAAGGCAAGTATGTATTAGTATCTTCTCCATTATTTTTCCTTTGCTCTTACCATAAGTCTTCAATTATATTTAAAATTTTTAGATCAAGTTTCTGGTCACATGGAAATATCAATGCCTCATTTCTTCTTCTTCTTCTTCCTCTTCCTCCTCCTCTTCCTCCTCCTCTTCCTCTTCTTTCTCTTCCTCTTTTCTTTTTTTTTGAGACAGGGTCTCACTCTATCACCCAGGCTGCAGTGTAGGGCATGATTATGGCTCACTGTAGCCTCAACCTCCTGGGGTCACTGAATCTTCCCACCTCTGCCTCCTGAGTAGTTGGGACTGTAGGTGTGCATCACCACACACAGCTAATCTTTATATTTTTTGTAGAGACAGGGTTTCACCATGTTGCTCTGGCTGGTCTTAAACTCCTAGGCTCAAGCAGTCCGCCTGCTCAGCCTCCCAAAGTACCAAGATAACGGGTGTGAGCCACTGCGCTGGCCCTTAGTCTTTCTTCTTAAGAAATCATTAATGAATATTATCTTCAGATCTTTTATGTCACATCTCTTTTTTGAAGGTAGGGAATACATTGATCTCTGGAACCCAACTTAGATCTTGGCTATTTATTAGCAGTACTTTAAAAAAAGTTTTTAATCAGTTTATCTCATCATCTGACAAACCTAAAACTTATTTTTTTGATAAGAAACATCTCTCAAAATTGATTTGAGAAAATTGAATTTAAGAGCTGGTTTGGGCACTTAAGTTTAATCCTGTAAATATTTGAAAACTCTCATAACTTCATCGTCTTTTTCAGTTTAGACATTCTTAGTTCTTGAGATGTTCTTTACATTTTATGGTATTATATTATGACTGTTGATTTGGATGTTTGTCTCTTTTAGAACTACTTTTTTATGTTTTGAGAAGTTTAGTTTGTAGGCTCATTTTGAATGAGTTTCATTTTAAATTTTTAATGTTCACTCCCATCCATCCTCTCTAGTGATTTTGTAGTTTTATGGTTACTCCCTACCTGCAGAATATTTCAGAACTAGGTCTTAAAATAGTGTTTGGAGTCTCTTGCTCTGTAGTAATGTTGGGGTTTTGATAACTGGTCTTAGAATCTTGGGTTGCTTGCTCACCACATGCAGGTGAGGGTTTTTTCCCTTCACACAATAGCCCCCAGTCCCATACCTTCCAATAAAGCCGTTGTGCCAAGCAGGAGTGACCTGTCCCAACGTCTGGCTTAAGCAGAGAGTCTTGCAATGCCCTCATTCTGGACTGAGCCCTTTTGGTTTCATCCTAGATTGTCAGTGCCGCCTTCCATACCTTAAGGCATGTGCCTTGAACCCCAGTTATCCTCCAGGGTCCACAAAGATATTTCCATCATTTTTCATCCTAATCCTTCCTTCCTTCCTTCCTTCCTTCCTTCCTTCCTTCCTTCCTTCCTTCCTTCCTTCCTTCCTTCCTTCCTTCCTTCCTCCCTCCCCCTCCCTCCCTCCCTCCCTCCTTCCTTCCCTTTCCTCCCTCCTTCCTTCCTTCCTTCCTTCCTTCCTTCCTTCCTTCCTTCCTTCCTTCTTTCCCTCCCTCCCTCCTTCCTTCCTTCTTTCTTACTCTCTCTCTCTTTCTTTCTCTCTCTCTCTCTCATCTCTCTCTCTCTCCCCTTTCTTCCTTTCCTTTCCTCCCTCCCTCCCTCCCTCCCTTCTTTTCTTTTCTTTTCTCTTCTCTTCTCTTCTCTTCTCTTCTCTTCTCTTCTCTTCTCTTCTTTTCTTTTCTTTCTTTTCTTTTCTTTTTTTTTGAGATGGGATCTTACTCTATCATCCAGGCTGGACTGCAGTGGTGAGGCACTGCAACCTCTGCCTCCCGGGATCAAGCGATTCTCCTGCCTCAGCCTCCCAAACAGCTGGGATTACAGGCACACATCACTACTGCCCGGCTAGTTTTCGTATTTTTAGTAGAGATGGGGTTTCACCATGTTGGCCAGGCTGGTCTTGAACTCCTGATTTCAAATGATCCACCCGCCTTGGCCTCCCAAAGTGCTGGGATTACAGGCGTGAGCCACCGTGCCTGGCCCTAATTCTTTCTTTCTGGGAATCTGTTTTTGTATTTATCTGTGTGACTGGATCAGAGGTCATGTGTCAAAGTGGCCTTGTTATGGCTTCTAGAACATTTACCCCTTATTATAGGTGAATGCTCATTTGATCTCTGGACATGACTAAAAAGTTGATACACTGACCAGCCAAAATCTCACCTTGCTGTTGGGCACAGGAGCCCAAAACTGAATTCAGTTTTTTGGGAGCAGCTATCTACTCTTGTGACTTCAGACTGAGTTTGTGTTCTTAAAGCTACTAGTGACATTTATAGATGCTGCTGCTGAGCTAAATGTAAATGTCATGTATTCCTTTGCCACTCAAAGTGTAGTCTCCTGAACAGCAGCATCTGGAAACTGGTTAGATATGCAGAAGAGTATTGAATCTGCATTTCACAAGTTCCCTAGGTGATTCCTATGCATATTTAAGTCCTATTTTATATTAGTTCAGATTAAGCATTATGAAGGAAAGCTGAGGTCATAGGATGTTTAAATGACAGTATTAGGTTTTGTGATTTTTCATGAATTGACAGATAAATCTAAGTTTTCTTTTGTTAACTGATTCGTTAATCTATTTTGTGTGAGTGAGCATTCATTTCTCTTAGTCTGAAATTTTGGTTAAATATTCAAGGCTGGCTTTCATTTGAGTTTATTTTCATTTAAAAGAAAGAAGAGACATTCTCTCCCCAAACCAAGTCTTATACTTTTCTAATACTTTTACTTATTTGAAAAATGAATCACCTTTTTTTCACATTTAGTATGTCTGAAGTGAATAGTAAGAAATGGTGTTTTATGATTAAAACAGTAAAAGATACTTTAAAGAACATTTTGCTTAATAGAATGTAATATCTCTTTTTCTAATAACAGTTTAAACAGCTTTATTTTAAAGCTATGACATTGTTTTAGAAACTTTTTTTAGCTACATCAAATGAAAACATTTGTGGAAGCAGTATGCAGAAATTATGGAAATCCTTCTGTACACACAAATATGTGGACAAAAATACAGTGATTCTTTGGAAAGTTTACTTTTCCATTTTTAAAAACCCGGTCTCACAATTGCCAGTACTGTTGCTTAGTATAGGATCTTTCCTCTTGTTCATCCCTGATCCACTTCTTGAGCTTTTGGACTGTGAAAATTTCTTCTGTGAAAAGGATTTCCTAAGTTTTGCATCTGTGGCTCTAATGACTTCAGTGACTTATTTTTCCTTTCGAATGGCTAGAATATCATGTTTTTAATAACTAGAATATGCACCCTGTTGTTTAACACTAGAATCTGAAAATCCAGGTTTCATAAAGGTAGTATTAATCCGTTCCATAAGTTTGAAATTTTGATGTTGAATTAATACGAAAGGGTACCAGCATTTACATGATATTGTCTTTGCATGTATTTCCTAGGGATGTCCTTTAACTCCATTGCCTCCAGTTAGTATTGCTATTCGATTCACCTATGTACTTCAAGATTGGCAACAGTATTTTTGGCCTCAGCAACCTCCAGGTGAGAGCATTTAGAACTATATTTAACTTACTGAATATAAATGGAAAAGAAGATACATTCAGAAATTACAATTACTTAACAAGAGTTTCAAGTGTTTTACATTAGAAATATTTGTGATTCATTTTAAATGTAATATTGTTGCTTTCATTGCCCTTATCATTTTTTTTCTCTTAAAGAAAAACTGTGGGTTTTCTAGAGATAGTAATACTCTATGTTTGACAATCTGTCTTTAAAAGCCTTATATAAGGCACCCCTTGCTGTGGCACATCATATGCCATAAATGTAGCGAATGATTAACATGTCTGTTTTTAGACTATTATAAGAGCAGAGCTGTTCTCAGCTCACCCTCATAAAATGAGAACAGACATGCAAAAAACTTTAAAGAGAGTATTGTTTCAAGAAACGGGGCCAAACAAGGAAAGCAGAGAAGAAAAATATATGTAGGGGAAAATAATAATTAACTTGTATGTTATAGAAATATAATCAAAATCAATTTGCCTGCTTACCCTTGATAAACAGATTCATTCAACAATTATTAATTATTAACCTGTAATAGACTAGGCAGTGCTAAGGACAGCAATATGGACAACACATTACCTCAGTTTCATGGACATATGTCCTAATTAACATTTTGATTCATGGGTGTTTCTTTCATATGTTTGATTATATTGAAGCCCATCTAATAAGGAATATAACACAAACTTATAAAATACAAGAATTTCACTAGCTTGAAAACATTTTTTAATCTACCTCCCCTAAAGAGAAATAAAATAAACTAATATTCTTTATTGTTTATTTTTGTTCTAAGTAGTTGGCTAGTTATAGGATTGAAAATAATTGGTAGGCATGAGATGATATAAAAATTAATATAATACAGGCCAGGCATGGTGACTCACACCTGTAATCCCAGCACTTTGGGAAGCCAAGGCAGGCAGATGACCTGAGGTCAGGAGTTCAAGACCAGCCTGGCCAACATGGTGAAACCTTGTCTCTACTAAAAATACAAAAATTAGCCAGGTGCAGTGGCAGGAGCCTGTAATCCCAGCTACTCGGGAGGCGGAGGCAGAAGAATCCCTTGAACCTGGGAGGTGGAGGTTGCAGTGAGCCGACATTGTACCACTGTACCCCAGCCTAGGTGACAGAGTGAGACTCTGTCTCAAAAAAAATTTTTTTTTTAATGTAATATATCCTTAGCTTTTGGCAGTTATATGTACTACTACTATTTTATTTTATATATCACAAAAGAATTTGCAACTCTAATGTACACTATGAAAGGACCGTATCTAAACTACAACAGAGAAATAAAAGCTAAGCTTTAGATTTATATCAGAAGAAACACGCAAATGTTTGTGTTGGTGATTTTAGTTCCCAGATAACAGTACCCACTGGACAAGTTATAATATACATCTAGTTAGAAGTTTCCATTCTTATCTTACTTTTTTTTTCCCCCAAGGCTACTCTCTTACAAAGCAGTTTTAAAGCTTTCCTAAGGTAGTGTTGTCTGCTCGTGATCTGTGAAGAAGCCCAAGAGTTAGAACCTTAGCATTATAAGATTGCCAATAAGGTCTTTGTTAATTTTCTATTGTCAAGTTTTTAAAATGGGGATTAAAAATATTAACCTTCTCCCTCAGTAAGTTGAAAGTCATATAAATTCTTAACATTTTCCTTTATAAGGGGAAAGGGACTGAACATGTAATATAATATGGACAAGACACTGTGCTTTTCATATTTTATATCCTATTTTGTATAATTTTCACTTACCTATGAGACAATTATTATTATTATTATCTTTTGTTTTTTGAGAGAGTCTTGCTCTGTCACCCAGGCTGGAGTGCAGTGGCATGATCCCGGCTCACTGCAACCTCTGCCTCCTGGGTTCAAGCGATTCTCCTGCCTCAGCCTCCGCCTCCTGAGTACAGGTATGCGCCACCATGCCTGGATAATTTTTGTATTTTTTAGTAGATATGGGGTTTCACCATGTTGGCCAGGTTGATCTCGAACTCCTGACCTCAGGTGATCCACCCTCCCCAGCTTCCCAAAGTGCTGGAATTAGAGGTTTGAGCCATTGTGCCCGGCCCAAGACGTGTATTATTATCCTTCTTAGAGATGTAAGTTTCTTAGATTGTAAGTTTTTTAAAGAACTCACGTAAGTGGCTTAAAGTCATATGGTCACCATGTGATAAAGTTTGCGTACAAACACTAGTCAAACTCCAAGCCCAATACGCTTTTCATTCCACGAGTTGCTTCTCCCTTTTTAATTCAGCTAAAACAGTTATATTTTAGTAATAATTTTTAATTTACTAATTTATAAAAATGTGCTCGTAATTTTGAACTTTTACAAACTCACTTGTAACAATGCTAGTCATTGTGATCTTTCTTATTATAAGCATTCTTTAGCTGGAAAAATGGAATTGACTTGAGAAAATTTACCGAATCAAGTAATTGATTCATATTTGATGACTAATTTTAAATCATTTACTTAGGATGTAGATAAATATCAGATGTGATTTTAGCAAATATGGGAAGTTTTCTTAACTCAGTAGGCTTTAATTTTAGGAAATCCTTGTGTAATGTGAATAATTAAACATCACAATTTGTATTATTTCAAAGAGAAAAAAATTCTTTTGATGACTTTTAGAAATGCTTATTACTTCCTCAGGAGAGACAGAACTAAGAGGAATGATTTACCTTCTAAGTTCTCTTCTAGTCTAGTGTGCCATTCATAATGGAAAGGAGGTTCTTTTCTGATCTTTATATATTTCCATTTACTGTCAACCAAAATATAATGTTATTAATGATGACAAATGTACTAATTTCCTATTCAGAAATTACTGACAGCAAAACTGATTAATGTAGTTGGTGAATAGATTTTTAAATACTTGGATACTCTTTTTGGATTATATTAATTACATTCTTTTAAAATGCAGAAAAATTACAGAAGTAATATTCTCTTGAGTAATATTTAAGGAATATTTGAGAAGGGCAAAATTTAAAATACATGGCCTGAATGAAATATTGGATAAATAGGAAATAAGTGTGCCCTTTTACTATAACGTTCTCTGGGGAAGTCAAATATTTGTTAGACTACGTATGCTGTAACTTGCTCTAACTTGCTAACTTGCTATATGTGTTCTCTTGTGGACACTTTTAAAGCTATAATATTCCAAAGGGCTGAACTAGAATAGACTCTTCTGTATTTTTTCCCAAATGATGGAAAAATATTTCTTTTGTTTAGACATAGATGCCCTTGTAGGAGGAGAAGTTGGAGGTTTGGAGTTTGGCAAGTTACCATTTGGTGCCTGCGAAGATCCTATTAGGTGAGAATTTCAATCTGTCATTTGAATTGTGGGAATATTTTACTTCAAATTTATATTGATATTGATTTTACTGTGCTTTATGATGCTATAGCCTGCTGGGATGAATGTAGTACTGGAAATAAAGAAAGATGTACACCTGGGCCAGGCACAGGCTCATGCCTGTAATCCTAGCACTTTGGGAGGCTGCAGTGGGCGACTCCTGAGGTCAGGTATTAAAGACCAGCCTGACCAACGTGGCGAAACCCCGTCTCTATGAAAGAATATAAAAATTAAATGGGTGTGGTTGCGCACACCTGTAATCCCAGCTACTCAAGAGGTTGAGGCACAAGAATCACTTGAACCTGGCAGGCAGAGGTTGCAGTGAGCTAAGATCACACCACTGCACTCCAACCTGGGCAACAGAGCAAGACTCCGTCTCAAAAAAAGAAAGAAAGACCTACATTTGCTTTCTTTATTTTATAATTTTACATGAAAACTTTCTGAGATTTAATATTCATCTATAATTCAGCAAACTGTGTCCTTTGGGCCAGATCTGGCCATTAGCCTGTTTTTGTATGGTCAGTGAAGTCAGGATGGTGTTTACATTTTTAAAGGTTATAAAAGAAAAAAAATAAAACAGACTGTACATGGTTCACAAAGCCTAAGATACTTACTCTCTGGCTCTTTATAGAAAATGTTTGCCAACTCCTGATCTATAACATTTTTGAAACTTGAGATATAATTTACCTGCCATAAAATTCGCTATTTAAAAGTGTACAATTCAATGGTTTTTAATATTTACAGAGCTGTGCAACCATCATAATCATCTAATTCCAGAACATTTTCATAACCTTAAAAAGAAATTCTTCACCTCTTAGCCATCATTTCCCCCTAGTCTTCTCAGCCCTCTGACTCTAGGCAAACACTGATCTACTTTCTGTCTCTTTGAATTTACCTATTCTGGACATTTTGTATAAATGGAATCATACGACATGTGGCTTTCTTTGTGTCTCACTTCTTTTAATTAGCATGTTTTCAAGGTTTGTCCATCTTGTAGCATGAATCAGTACAGTAGTCACCCCTTATCCACAGCTGGTATGTTGCAAGATCCCCGGTGGATGACTGAAACCATGGACAGTACCACACACTAAATACATTGTTTTTTCCTATGCATACATATAAGTAGTAAAATTTAATTTATAAATTTGGCACAGTAAGATTTCCAGGTGATGTAGTAATACAAAATAAATAAATACATAAAATAAATATAAATTAGGCACAGTAAGTGATTGACAATAATAACTAATAATAACATAGAACAGCTATAACAATATACCTTAATAAAAGTTATGTGAATGTGATCTGTCTCTCTCAGTATATCTCATTGTACCATGCACATTCTTCCTTAATAAAAGTTATGTGAATGTGATCTATCTCTCTCAGTATATCTCATTGTACCATGCACATTCTTCTTGTGATCTCTCTGATCACCAAGACAGTTAGTAAGTGAATAACAGGGCAGATAGCATAGACAGTGTAGATACACTGGACAAAGGGATGATTCACCTACTGCGGTGGGATGGCACAAGATTTCACCATGCTACTCAGAACAACATGCAATTTTAAATTTATGGATTTTTTTTTCTGGAATTTTTCACTTAATATTTTCAGACTGCAGTTGATTTAGGGTAACTAAAACTGCAGAAAGTGAGGCTGTGGATAAGGGGGAATTAAGGTACTTCTGTGCTTTTTATGACTGTAAATATACCATTGTATGGATATGCCACATTTTGTTTATCCATTCATTAGTTGGTGGGTTATTTATGCTTTTTGACTATTATGTATAATGAGATTAATGTTTGCAAAACATTAACTTCATAAGAATGTGCTACCATTTGCTAAATAAGTTGTTTCCAGTTTGTTGTATTATAAATAATGCCACTGTAACATACTTTTGTTTTCTTGGAATAGTTTTCTAGAAGTATTAAATATAATTGCTGAGTCAGTATTAAAGCTTTTGGTTGTATTTTATGTTTTACTTTAGTGAACTCCATTTAGCTACTACATGGCCTCATCTGACTGAAGGGATCATTGTGGATAATGATGTTTATTCGTAAGTATGTTAAGAGTAGTAATACAATGAGATTAAAAAACTTCAGTAGAATAACTCTCAAATTGCTAGTAATTTTTATGTGCATTTTTTATTGTTTTCTTTTGATTTTAGTGTTCCCTTTTGTGTTTTATTGTCTAAGGACTTTGATTTCTTATGATGTTATTTTTTAAAAACTTATCCAAATGGCTCTATGTATCTGGATAAGAATAAGTTTAAGGGAGGCTAAATGGATTGCTTGTCCTTCTATGTTTTCATTAGACTGCATTTTAATAAGTTCATGAATCTTGCAGATTGTCATAATTAGGATCTTATGTTTATTGGTTTGCGTTTTAGTGATTTGGATCCTATTCAAGCTCCGCATTGGTCTGTTAGAGTTCGAAAAGCGGAGAATCCTCAGTGTTTGCTAGGTAAGGTGTATTATGCTCCATTCCTGAAATACCACTGATCTGCTTAACTTCCAAATCAGAAACACTGCATACATTCTTTGTACTTTGTCACCTCCTCAGTTAACACCATGTAGGAAAAAAATCATTGCCAGTAGCAGTGAATCCTTTTTTGCATAGTGCCAGCAAATTCTCCATTATTTTCTCATTATCTCAGCTTTATTTTTCTGATGCTCTTTTTTTTGTTTTGTTTTTGAGATGGAGTCTCACTCTGTCACTTAGGCTGGAGTTCTGTGGCGCCATCTCAGCTCACTGCAAGCTCCGCCTCCCAGGTTCATGCCATTCTCCTGCTCAGCCTCCCGAGTAGCTGGGATTACAGGCGCCAACCCCCACGCCCGCTAATTTTTTGTGTTTTTAGTAGAGACGGGGTTTCACCATGTTAGCCAGGATGGTTTTGATCTCCTGACCTCGTGATCCACCCGCCTCGGCCTCCCAAGATGCTAGCATTACAGGAGTGAGCCACCACGCCCAGCCTGAAGAGCACTGTTTTTGATAGTGCACATTAGAGCCCTTCTGTAGAGTTGTGTCACATCTGCAGCCTATTTCTGATATGGGAAAAGAAATGTGAATAATCTTATACACCTCACAAGGTTATTTGAGGGATCAAGTGAAATAACATAAATGGAAGTACTTTGAAAAATATTAATTGCTATTCAGATACTATTATTGTATCTTATGTCTGGGATTCGTCCCCTTCTCTTTTTTTAGGTGTATCTCTTTCATGAAGTCTTTTGAACCCATCTCCTCAATGTGCCTTGTCATCTTTTTCCTCCTTATATTTAGTACACATAATATTTTCTCTTTTTTTTAATGTTCATCTATGCTACCTTAACTCCCTATCACTTGATATATTACCATTTAACTGATGGAGTTACCAAATATTTATTATGACAGTAATGATGCATTTCTCTAAAGCATTGTTTTCTTGGGCTCTTTATCATTCATATGCTATTTGTCAAATGCTGATTAGTAGTTGCCATTTGTGCTAACTATATAATAGCGAAAACAAAGATGTATAATGTATAAGTCCACCATTGGCGAATTTGTCTGGGGTTTTAGGGCAACAGTGTAGAGTCAATGTCAAGAGTTTTACAGTTGGACAGACCTCAGTTCAAATCCTAGATTGACCACATTGGTCAAGTTTCTTAATCTTTTTAAGCCCCAGAGTCCTCATAAGTAAAATAGAGATAACATTAGTACTTACTTCATAGGGTTATTGGGAGGATCAAATGAGATTATGTACCTGTGTGCATGTATATATATCACATTTAACAGTGCCTTTGTTATAGTAAATGAACAGTAAATGCTTTCTGTTGTTTAATCATTGAATTACTACATATTATGTTTACGTACTAAGTTGCTTCTTAGTAACATTATTATTCCTCATTTTGTGACTCTGTGATATTTGCTGAGGATCTTAGAATTGAAAGTATTCTCATTTTAGTTTAATGTTCCATGATCTTACCTTACTTCTTATAATATTTTGTATGACTAGATTATAGACTTTTCCTACCTTTCTGAGGAAGCCCCCAAAAAGTTATGGGTTAATTCAGAATTAGTTGGTGAATTATAAAATTTAGATGTACTTGATGTATCTTAGTACTGATAGTATTTGTCAAGCATTCCTTTATTTGTGTAAACATTGTTGCTCTTTAGAAGATTCAAATCACTTTACCTCTTTTTATAATAATGACAGACAGCTGGGTGCAATGGCTCATGCCTATAATCCCGGCACTTTGAGAGGCTGAGGCAGGCGGATTGCTTGAGCCCAGGAGTTTGAGTCCAGCATTGGCAACATGGCAAAACCTCGTCTCTACAAAAAATACAAAAATTAGCTGGGCATGGTGATGCACACCTGCAGTCCCAGCCTACCCAGGAGGCTGAGGTGGGAGGATCACCTGAGCCTGGGAGGTCAAGGCTGCCGTGAGCCATGATTGTGCCACTGCACTCCAGCGTGGGCGACTGAGTAAGACTCTGTCTCAAAAATAATAATAATGACAGAAAGAATACCATTAATATGTAGCAGAAACTGAAATATATTTATCCTACATGATTTCCTAATCCTCTAGAAACATATCTTTAGTGTTTCTTCTTTATTTTATTTATTAATGGATTTAGATTCTAGTAGTGTAGCAGTTGGGGAAAGATTACTACATACCTAGAGTAAGTTCTTGTTACTTATGTAACTTAATGACAGATGGATGCTGGGTCTCATTGAGGCATATAGTAAGTACTATTAGGTACAATTATTTTTTTCTTTCCTTCTAGAAGGAATTCTAAGGAAAAGCTTTTTAAATATCCTGGGACATGGAGAGAAAGAAAAGAACAAGGCTACCTTTGATATAGGATTAATTCTTGCCTTTTTCAATGGAAAAACTGAATGGTTTTACTTTCTACCATATCTTAGTTAATAGCTTTTGTGGAAAACATAATTTATAGGACTGATTTTGTTTTTTCACTTAAGTGTCAAAAATGATAACTTTTTTCCTACATAGGTGATTTTGTCACTGAATTTTTTAAAATTTGCCGTCGAAAGGAGTCAACTGATGAGATTCTTGGACGATCCGCATTTGAGGAAGAAGGCAAAGGTAACCTACATTTTTTTTTTAACATTACCTTCAGATGTCTTCCTCTTTTTCCTTGGCACATTTTTCAGCAACTTTTCATCTATTTTCTCATTTTGAATTAAGTTGGAGAATCAAGTTTTGATGGACTAGACAGCTACAGTTCCTTTCCAGGCTATACCCAGTGCTTGTTAAGACATTAAGGGCATTTAATAAGTTCTTTCCACCAAACATGTAAAATATTTTGAAAAGTAGAGTTTTAGAGGTTAAATTTTGAAGTCTCCTGGGGAGAAATAATTTGTGTTACACCATTGTCACTCATGCTTGCACATAAAGCTGAATGTGTATATTAATATTTTATAATTCCAAGACCATGTAACACTAGTAAAAAGAATGAGTAAAATATTCTATACAATCATCAATTTGTTCATCACTTTCACCTGCTAAGGTTGGCGATATAATTTATATTTATTTCTGTTCTTTTTTTAGAAACTGCTGATATAACTCATGCTTTGTCAAAATTGACAGAGCCAGCATCAGTTCCAATTCATAAATTATCAGTTTCAAATATGGTACACACTGCAAAGAAGAAAATCCGAAAACACAGAGGTGTAGAGGAGTCACCGCTAAATAATGATGTCCTCAATACTATTCTCCTGGTAATTAAATGTTCTGTCTTTATAGGTCTATCTGCAGAATCATTTATTCATTATATATTCAGCTCCTTCTATGTGGTAGACAGTGACTTTGGAATATAAAATGAGTGAAACAGTTACCACATATAGAAAATTCCTACTAGTTTAGTGGTGAGAAGGAAAGTAAATAGTACTTATGATACCATGTTGCACGTGAGAAATCTGGCAAGGGGGCTGTGACAGCACAGCAGAGGTGCATTTGTCCCTGTCTGGGCAGTGGGAATCAGGGAAGGCTTCATGAAGAGGGACATTTGAGCTGAATCTTGATGAAAAGAAGGCTTTAGAAGCAGAGGAATAGCAGAGGTTCGAGAGCATGCTGAACAGTTGACATTTTGTAGGGTGCTTCCCAGAGCGTGACCAGGGTTGAGGCTGGAGAAGTAGTAGATAACCTGCCATGCTGAAGCACTGGCTTTTATCTTGCAGTTTAAGTAGAAGATCAAAATGATTAGAATTTTTTTTCTTTTTTTTTTTGAGATGAAGTCTCGCTCTGTCACCCAGACTGGAGTGCAGTTGCGCTTCTCGGCTCACTGCAACCTCCACCTCCTGGGTTCAAGCGATTTTCCTGCCTCAGCCTCCCTAGTAGCTGGAACTACAGTTGCGTGCCACCACGCCTGGCTAATTTTTTGTATTTTTTTAGTAGAGATGGGGTTTCACCGTGTTAGCCAGGATGGTCTTGATCTCCTGACCTCATAATCCGCCCGCCTCGGCCTCCCAAACTGCTGGAATTACAGGCGTGAGCCACTGTACCTGGCCCCAGAATTATATTTTTGAAAAGTTGCTTTGACAGTAGTTGAGAGAAAGCTTTTAGTGAGAATGAGAGGGAGATAAGTAGAGGGCTAAGGTGGCTCCTAGGTATAACAGGATGGAATGGCCCCAGCCTGGGGGCATCCACACCATGGTTTAATGTCTGCATGACTTACTGCGTGACTTTGAATAAGTCACTTCAGTTTCCTCATCTATAAAATCTGGCTAACAAAGCCTTGCGAGATTGCTGTGAGGATTACAGGATCTTCTGTGACACTGCCTGGCATATATGGGCCTTTGATAAATGATAGCTATTTTTACTGTAATTGTGGTTAAAATAATATTCCTGGAAATTTGTGCATTGGGAAGAACCTTCAAGAAAAGTGTTGAAAAGAAAACTGGACTTGGAAACTTAATGTTAATCTTATCTACCATTTGTCTGAACAAAACTCTTAGCCAACTTTTTAGCTTGTACGTCGTAAGATGTGGGCAGTGATACTTAGCTCAAACAGTTGTATGAGAATAGGACAATGCTGGTAATTGTGCCTGGTACTGGCACTTGGCACATAGTAGGTCATCTAATTTTTAAAAGTGTTGGACATGTTCTATAATATGTGGCAAAGTATACATAGTGAGAGGAATTACTAATCAGCAATACCACAAAACAATTGAGAGGAACAGTGGTAAAAGGACTATAAATAAATTTCTGTAGAGAGCCTCCTTTTTAAGACTGTATTCTTAAAGAATGTTATTCAAATCATGTAGCTTAGTTGTCATGTACACTGGATTGTTTTGACCACTCCTACACGTACATATAAACAGAAACCACATGGAAAAGGTACGTCAGTTATTATAGGTTTAGACTGCTTCCTACTTTCCAGGGGTATCATAAAATAAAATTGTGGGTTTTGAATATCATCTCTTAGTAGTCTATATATGAAAGCCTGTGGATGATATAACTCTTCAGATCCTCATGAGTACATGGGTGTTTTTAAATTGTCTTTTATGGTTTTGTTTTTTAAATAGTAGTAACTCTAAAAAAATGTAATGGCCTTGGATGAGCATGAAGTCACAGTGATGAGATTTTGCTTTTGCACCATTCAGCTTACAGAATCAAGTGATTACTTTTAAGAAAAGAATTCTAATTTCTAAAATTGGCTAGTCACTGAAACCTTGTGTATTTTCAAGGAAAAATAGAAAAAAATTGAGATTGTAGAACAAACTGGCCAATACAACTGGAACATTTCTATTGTTAGAGCAGCAAAACCATTAAAAAGTTAAATAATGTCTATATGAGTTATAAAAGTCAACAAAATAGGAAATGTGGTCTAAAACACGATTGTTTTTTTCCTTTCCTTCAAGTTCTTATTCCCTGATGCTGTTTCCGAGAAACCATTAGATGTAACTACTTCAACAGATAATAATTATCCTCCATCAGAGAGTGAAGACTATGTAAGTTGATTTGGGGTTTAATATTAAAATGTTTTAAATGCACTGAATTTCTAGAGGTTCTATATATTTCTAGTTTAATAGCTTAATATCTTTTTATTTTAAAAATCACCTTGGGAATTTTGGATGGGAGATCATGGTTTCCACCTAGATAACTAGCACAGATACACATTTTGAGTAGCAAGAATTTTTCTGGAAACAATGAAAAAATAGCATGAATATACTCTACACAGCGTAGGATTTCTCTCATTGTAGAGTTTTGGTGAAATCATTAAATTTATGTTTTTCAACAGATTCTTTTCTATATTTTAAAACTAGTTAGTAAATGGAAAACTCTTTAATGAAGTAAAATGTGTAAAATTAGGTAAATTTTCATGGTCTCTTTGTTTAGTCTTTGAAAAATTAAGAAGTGGAAGAATTTAAATGACAAGAGTAGATATATGTCAAACTTTACAGTTATTGTTGAAAAGTAGATTTCATGAGGTGAGAGAAAAAAGCAAAGGCTTTTTACATTTTCAGTTTAGACAGTTATGATATTTGTTTGCTTAGACATGCTCATTTTGTAATTAGAAGATTTTTAAAACAACACATGAAATTTGGAATATTTCCTAGAGATTCCACAGAAGAAACTGAAAGCTACAACTTTAGCTTCATTAAACTATAGCTTTATGTTTTTAATCTTAGTAGAAATCTTGAAAATGTGGGACTGCCTAAGAATAGTTTATGCAGTAGTGTATTAGACATTTGATAATGCCTAGTTTAGGTGGGATAGATTAATTTTAGAACTAAAATCTCTCCCTATGAACTCTTCAATTATATGTGTAAAATATTTTGGTAACAAGTTTGCTTTGTTTCTATTTCGTTAAATTTAGAATCTCTACAATCAGTTCAAGTCTGCACCATCTGACAGTTTAACATACAAATTGGCTTTGTGTCTCTGTATGATCAATTTTTACCATGGAGGGTTGAAAGGAGTGGCACACCTCTGGCAGGAATTTGTTCTTGAAATGCGTTTCCGATGGGAAAACAACTTTCTAATTCCAGGGTAATAATTTCAATTTTCAGTTGTTTAGATAGGATTTTGTTTGTTAGCAGACATTTGACTTTTGACCTATTTTTCCCTCTTCTAGGAAATCTGCCCTAAGAAAGTGGCAAGACGCTTAGACATGATTTATGTTAGAGGTGTTCACTGCAGCAAATTTATTAATATAATAGAAAAAAAGGCAAAACCTAAATATCAAACATAAAAGAATAAATAAATTGTACTGTATCTCTATAATAGAAAATTACAGATTGATTACAATTTTTTCCCCAAGAATCTTTAATAACAGATGTTCATATTGTTTCTAATAAAGTATAATATACTAATACATATACAAAGTGCTTTTAATTATGTTGCTATATTTGTACAGGAAAAAGATTATAAATAACATGAAATGCTATCAGTTTTTTCCAGTGTGAAATTATATTTTTATTTTGTTCTTTATACTTTTATGTATTTTCAAAGTCTTTTGTAATAAACCTGTATTTTGTAATTGACATTTTACTTAATCAAACAGAACATTTTCATTAGCACATAGGTTGATATTGCATAGTTTAGTGCTCATCTACCCATGCTAAGATAGGAGAATCATGATTATGAGCAATATAAAATGATTACTGATCCAAAAACATTTATATCATTTTCCAATCTCTGCTTAGCTGGATTCTCTCTTGGTTCTAGACAGTTTGCTCTGGAACGTTTTACAGACCCAGAAGCATGTTGAATGTGAGAGAGTGCCTCTGGCTGATTGCTGGGAACCTAGTGGTCTAGAGGAACCTAGAACTAGAGACAGTCTGAGGTCCTATTGAAATACAGGTGGAGATCGTGGTTTTTACAGTGAGAATCCACTGTAAGAATTTAGCACTGAATACACAAACTGATTTATTTTGTATGGTGTGAAATACTGTGTGCTAGTACTTCCTAGAAGGGGGTTCAGGGACTTTTTCTCATTTTGAGTTTTTATTGGCCTGAAAACTATCACTAATTTGCTGTTATGTTTTGAAGTATCTGTTATATTTGCTGTTGGTGATTTGTGGACTAGGAGTATAAAATAAATTTTCATCTTTTAATTCTATGTGCTCCCCCTCTGGAATTCACTTACGTGTGGAAATCTAGTTTTGATTTCTTATCAATATAGCTAAAAATTATGGTAGTATAGAAAATAATCATATCTGAAGCAATTTTACTAAAACTAAGCTGTCTTTTCTCCTTACTTTATTTGATAGATTAGCAAGTGGACCCCCAGATCTGAGGTGTTGTTTACTGCATCAGAAACTACAGGTAAAGATTTCTCAATGACATAGATAAATGTGGTCTTGATTTAATCAGAGATTATTCTAATACTAAATGTAATAATGGGTTACATGATGTTCTCATGGTGCTGCTGTAGGTTATCTATAGTCAGTAGTCACTGCAGTTCACAATGTCCTGAGAAGTGGAGAGTGAAAATTAAATATTCAAGCAGTAGGTAGATTTTTATTTTTCTGTAACTAATTCAACTATAAATGTTATTTCTCTTTTCTTAAGATGTTAAATTGTTGTATTGAAAGAAAGAAGGCACGTGATGAGGGGAAAAAGACAAGTGCTTCAGATAATGTCACTAATATATATCCAGGGGATGCTGGAAAAGCAGGAGACCGTTTGGGGCCAGATGATCTAAAAGAAACAGATAAGGACAAGGGAGAGGTAGGAAAATCTTGGGATTCCTGGAGTGACAGCGAAGAAGAATTTTTTGAATGCCTAAGTGATACTGAAGAACTTAAAGGAAATGGACAAGAGAGTGGCAAGAAAGGAGGACCTAAGGAGATGGCAAATTTAAGGCCGGAAGGACGGCTCTATCAGCATGGGAAACTTACACTGCTGCATAATGGAGAACCTCTCTACATTCCAGTAACCCAGGTAGGATGCACTAGTTCTTTCCATTTTAATTTATTTTATGGTTTATATAACTTCATCCTAGTAGAAGATAGTGCTTGGGGTAAGGAAAATTCTCTAAAAAGTCTATGTTTAGGCTAGGTGCGGTGGCTTACGCCTGTAATCCTAGCACTTAGGGAGGCCGCAGTGGGCAGATCACCTGAGGTCAGGAGTTCAAGACAAGTCTGGCCAACATGGTGAAACCCCGTCTCTACTAAAAGTACAAAAATTAGCTGGGCGCAGTGGTGCACACCTGTATTTCCAGCTACTGGGGAGGCTGAGGCAGGAGAATCATTTGAAGCCAGCAGTCGGAGGTTGCAGTGAGCCAAGATCGCACCACTGCACTCCAGCCTGGGCAACAGAGCGAGACTTGGTCTCAGAAGAAAAAAAAAAAGTTTATGTCTAAAAATAAACATATAGACTATGTTTAAAGAAACTAAAGGTAAAGATTTCCCAATGACATAGATAAATGTGGTCTTGATTTAATCAATGATTTTTAAAAGCTTGAACAAAGTCTATGTTTAAAGATTAAAGAAATCTAAGTAAACTTTTGGGGTTTTTAGGTTTGCCATTTCTGTAATTGAGAAATGTTTTGAAGTTTAAGTAGATCACCTCATCATATATAAGGTGGTTTATTATTTGTTAAACTGAGTGGTGAATGCTCAGATGTTTAAAAAAGAAAATCCAACTGCACTTATGTATGTTTTTGTTTAACTTGTGGACAAAGACTTATAAATAGGTGCAAAAAATAAATCCTCTTTTGCAACCCAGAACTCATTGTTCAGTATGAGTTTTGATACATATAAGAAGGGATATTATGATACCTGACACAATTAACTGATGGGAGTACTGATAGCCATAAAGGTTGGTCCCAGGCCAGGCACAGTGGCTCAAGCCTGCAATCCCCACAGCGAGGTGGGAGTATTTCTTGAAGCTAGGAGTTCAAGACCAGCTTGTGCAAGAAAGTAACAAACACCTCATCTCCACAAAAATTTAAAAATTAGCTGAGTATTGGGTCATGTGTCTGTAGTTGCAGCTACTCAGAAAGAGGAGGCTGAGGCAGGAGGATTGAGCCCAGAAGTTAGAGGCTGCACTGAGCTTTGATGGCACCACTGTACTCCAGCCTGGGTAACAACGATAGACCCTGTCTCTTACTAAAAAAAAAAAATTGATTCTAGGACTGTCGAAGAGATAGTTAAACAGCATGGGATATGAGGGGAATCCTCAGCAGTATTGATTTTGCATTCCAATTTCACGTTGACTTGATACATATGATGGCTTTTTGTTTTAAAGGCTTTTATCTTGAGAACATGATGTCTGGAGTTAAAGGTATTGGCGTATTCCACACATCTGTACTATTCTTGAGTATGATCGCTTAGGGTGTCAAATTGAGAACCAGGCAGATCCATCACCTACAGTAAAAAGGACCCTAAAGTAAATTGGTTGAAGAAATTAGATCCCAAAGACTCTTGGTGAATTTTGAAGTCTTTTTCAGTATATCCATATTAAAAGGAGACGACAGAGGCCAAAATAAAAGAATTATAGGCTAACAGGACAACTGGATTAAAATAAGCCTCAGTTTCATTAGAAAGGGCTAACTTGAAGATAAATCTTTTGACTCCAGCTCTTTAGAGGATCTAAAGTGACCTTGATGGACAGTGGAAGAAATCACGACATGGAATTCCTTGAATAAAAATTTATTGATTTGAAAAAAGAAAAAGAAAATCCAAAAATATGTAGAGAGAACAGAAGTAAATATCCTTCAATTATATGATTAGCTTTTATCTGCTCAAAAATATAGTTTGAAGCCTTATACACCATTAGGATGTAGAACAGCAATAACTCAAAAACAGCAGCAGCAATAGTTGTTTTTATGGGTTTTGTTTTGTTTTGTTTTGTTTTTTTGACTCAGAGTCTCTCTTTGTCGCCCAGGTGGGGAGTGCAGTGGCATGACCATGCCTTACTGCAGCCTTGACCTCCTGGGCTCAAGCGATCCTCCCACCACAGCTTCTCAAGTAGCTGGAACTACAGGTGCATGCCATCATGCCTGGCTAATTTTTTGTGGTTTTTGTAGAGGTGAGGTTTCACCCTGTTGTCCAGGCTGTTCTTAAATTCCTGAACTCAAGCCATCTGCCTGCCTCGACCTCCCAAAGTGCTAGGATTATAGACATGAGCCACTGCGCTTGGCCTGAAAACATTTTATTGTGAAAATTGTAATCTAGTAAAAATGAAAGAGGCTGGGTATAGTGGCTCAGTGCCTGTAATGCCGACACTTTGGGAGACCGAGGTGAGCGGATTGCTTGAGCCCAGGAGTTCAAGACCAGCCTGGGCAACATGGCGAAACCCTGTGTCTACCAAAAAAAAAAAAAAAAAAAAAATTAGCCCGGTGGGGTAGCATGCACCTGTAGTTGCAGCTACTTGGGAGGCTGAGGTGGAAGCATCAGTTGAGCTTAGGAGGTTGAGGCTGCAGTGAACTGTGATTGTGTCACCGTACTCCAGCCTAGGCAACAGAGCAAGACCCTGTCCCAAAAAAAAGAAAAAAAAAAAAGTGAAAGCCACCATCCACTAATTTTGACTCACATTCCTTGAAGTAACTAGTAACTAACAAGTATTATTGGTTTGGGTTATATTTCTTATACCTGTTTCAATGCATTGATGTATAATACATATATGCGTGTACATATTAATACATGGTTTTATGGATTTTTTTTTTTTTTTTTGAGACAGGATCTCATTCTGTTGCCTAGGCTGGAATGCAGTGGCTGGGCTCCAGTGATCCTCCTACATCAGCCTCCCAAGTAGCTGGGACTATTAAGTGCTCACCATCATGCCAGGCTGAGTTTTTCACTTTTAAAATTTTTGTAAAGATGGAGTCTTGCTGTGTTGCCCAGGCTGGTCCTAAACTCCTGACCTCAAGCGATCCTCTGTTTCGGTTTCCCAAAGTGCTGGGATTATAGGCATGAGCCACTATGCTCAGCCTCAATTTCTTATAAACAATTGGTATTACCAACCATATAAATTTTTGCTAACATGATGGTCAAAAATAGTCTCTCAGTGTTTTAGATTGTATTTTTCTGAATTTTCATGAACCTGAGCATCTTTTAATATGTTAGCCATCCTTTCCTGTGAATCACCTATGATTTTTCTTTTAGGTTGCTCTCCTGTTCTTACTGATTTATATGAATTCTTCATATTTTAGATGTGAATCTACAGTTATATGTATTGTATGTGTTTTCTGCTGGTCATTTTAAAAACATACGTTCATGTATTTACTTAATTTTTGAGTTATAACTTAATATAATAAAGTGTACAAATCTTGGCTGGGCATGGTAGCTCACGCCTGTAATCCCAGCATTTTGGGAGGCCAAGATGGGCAGATTTCTTAAGCTCAAAAGTTAAAGACCAGACTGAGGAACATGGCAAAACCCCATCTCTACAAAAAATACAGAAATTAGCTGAGCGTGGTGGTGTATGGCTGTAATCCCAGCTACTCGGGAGGCTCAGGTGGGAGGATGGCTTGGGTCCGGGAGGCAGGGATTGCAGTGAGCTATGATTGCACCATTGCACTCCAGCCTGGGCAGCAGAGCAAGACCCTGTCTCAAAAAATAAAAATAAAAAAATAAAAAGCGCACAAATCTTTAGTATACTGCTTGGTGAGTTTTTTCATATTGATACATGCATGTAACTACTTCCCAGATCAAGATATAGAAAATTCCTATCATCCTAGAACAGTGCTGATAAATAAAACCTTCTGTGAAGATGGAAATGCTCTACATTCTCTGTCTTTCCCATTCAATACAATAGCCATTATCCAAATGTAACTATTGAGTGCTTGAAATGTGGCTAATGTTTCTAAGGAATTAAATTTTTAATTTTAATTTATTTAAATTAAATAGCCAGATGCATTGGATAGTGAAGTCCAGTATTCCCCTCCAGCAACTCTTTCTCTAACTTTTAATCACCATAGGTTAGTTTTGCCAGTTTTTGAACCTTTTAAATGGCATACTTTGCTTACTCTTTTGTATATAAATGTGATCATACATTGTATACTCTTTCATTGTATAATCATACATTACATACCATTGAGCTTTTTTATTTAACTACCGTTTTTGAGATTCATCCTTGTTGCAGGCTTCAGTGTTTGTGTATGTGTTATTACTTCATAGTACTCTATTCTATGAATTTGTCACAATTTGTTTATCCATTCACCTGTTGGTGGGTATTTGGGTTGTTTTCACTTTGGGCTAATATGAATAAAGCTGCTGTGAACATTCTTGTTTCTTTTGGTAGACACAGGCACTCATTTTCTTTTGGATATATTCCTAAGAGTAGAGTTGTTGGACTATATGGTGCAAATATGTTTTGGCTTTAGTAGATGTATCTAAATAGTCTCCCAAAGTGGTTGAACTAGTTAACCTTCTCACCAACAATTTACAGTAGTGTAGTTATTCTACATAATCCTCCCAATTTGGTGGGTTCTCAAGACCATTCCCAGGTTTAGTGATTTTCTAGGAAGACCCATAGAACTTAGCCTGTAATCGTGCTCATGGCTAAAATTTATTGCAGGAAAATCAGCAAAGAGAAAAGGCACATGGGATGAAGTTTGGAAGAAATGAGGCTTAAGCTTCCAAAAAGCTTCTCATAGTATAGTTACACAGAGTGCACTTAATTCCTGTTGCAACAAATTGTGACCACATGTGTGAAATGTCGTCTTCCCCGGGAAGCTTGTTAGAGGCACAGCAGTGGGAGTTATCAGTAGGGGCTGGCCAAGTAGGCATCCTTTGCTTAAGCTTAGGGTTAACCATACCAAAATCCTAGACTCCCATAAAGAAAGCAGGTGTTCAGCAAACACCATATTATTTGCACAAACTGTTTAGGCATAGTGAGTCATTTTTATCAGTTCTGGGAATGGTGGAAACCTTCTCAAAATCCAGGTTCTCAGATGCTAGTCAAAGGCCAACTTTGCAAGCAGGTCTTTCTAAGAATGGCAGTCTCCGACCTGCAATGTTAACTCTTTTCTGCACGCTTGATGTTTTTGGTCATTTTAATTTTTGCCTTTCTGAAGGGTAGGAGGTAGGATCTTGTGGTTTTACATTTTCCTGAAGCATATAGAGATTTTCATATACTTATTGCCCATTTGTCTATCTTCTTGGTGAAAAGCCTGTTCAAGGCCTTTGGCTATTTTTTTTTTTAAAGCAGTTGTCTTTTTTTCTTATTACTTTGTAGGAATTCTTCATATATTCTGGATATGAGTCCTTAGATACTTTTATTGCAAGTATTTTGTTGCTTATCTATTCACTTTCTTCTTCTTCCTCCTTCTCCTCCTCCTCCTCAAAGTGATTGATAAATCTGTCACTTGTGTATCATTTTATGTGTTGGGAACATTTCAAGTTTTTTCTTCTAGTTACTTTGCAATATACAATACATTGTTGTTAGCCAGTCACCTTACTTTACTATTGAACATTAGAACTTATTCCTTCTGTTTGTACCCATTAGCTAACCTCTCTTTATACCACCCCTCACCAACACACACACACACACACACACACACACACACACACACACACATGGTTTTATGGATTTTTTTTTTTTTTTGAGACAGGATCTCATTCTGTTTCCTAGGCTGGAATGCAGTGGCATGATCATGGCTCACTGCCGCCTTACCTGCTGGGCTCAAGTGATCCTCCTACATCAGCCTCTCAAGTAGCTGGGACTATTAAGTGCTCACCATCATGCCAGGCTGAGTTTTTCACTTTTAAAATTTTTGTAAAGATGGAGTCTTGCTATGTTGCCCAGGCTGGTCCTAAACTCCTGACCTCAAGCGATCCTCTGTTTCGGTTTCCCAAAGTGCTGGGATTATAGGCATGAGCCACTGTGCCCAGCCTCAATTTCTTTTTTTTTTTTTTTTTTTTTTTTTTTTTTTTGAGATGGAGTCTCGCTGTGTCTCCCAGGCTGGAGTGCAGTGGCTGATCTCGGCTCACTGCGAGCTCCGCCTCCCGGGTTCACGCCATTCTCCCACCTCAGCCTCCCAAGTAGCTGGGACTACAGGCGCCCACCACCACGCCCGGCTAGTTTTTTGTATTTTTAGTAGAGACGGGGTTTCACCATGTTAGCCAGGATAGTCTCGATCTCCTGACCTCGTGATCCACCCGCCTCGGCCTCCCAAAGTGCTGGGATTACAGGCTTGAGCCACCGCGCCCGGCCACCCAGCCTTAATTTCTTATAAACAATTGGTATTACCAACCATATAAATTTTTGCTAACATGATGGTCAAAAATAGTCTCTCAGTGTTTTAGATTGTATTTTTCTGAAGGCCAGGCTGGTCTACATCACCATTTATTAACAGTGAACACACACATTCACACACATGCTTCTCAACCTCTAGTAATTATTCTAGTTTTACATAGTTCTTATATCATTTGCTCACAGCATGATAGTTAGGAACACTGTCAGTGGAGTTAGATTGCCTGAGTTCAAATTCCATTTCTGCCACTTAGCATATGTATGACTTGGGGTATACATATTTTATCTTTCTTTGCCTTAGTTTTTTCAACTATAAGTTCATAGTACTTCCTACATCATTTAAATGACATGGTACCTGATAAGTGATTAACATAATGTCTAATTCAAAATAAACAATTTTTAGCTATTATTCTTCTGAAGACATTTTCTTACATAAGTGGCTATTATTGCCCCTCAAGATGCAAGGATTACTTAGTTTTTGTAACTAGTCTTTATATTCTGAAATGGGTTGATGAATTATAATATTTGTAAAGGGAGTTGTGTGCTTTGCATTATATCCCTCAACTTGGATTTTTTGTGGTGTATGATAATATGCTTTAATAGTTACGAATTTTAGTAAAGTACCAGGTATAGTGAAGTAAATAATAATTTGAAACATGAATTCTGTTAACTTTATTATCCATGCTTATATTGTTTCTTTGCCAGGTATAATTTAGTAGGTTTGGTTTTTGTTTTGTTTTTGATAGCCCTTATGCTATTTGCTTTATTATACCTTTTTAAAAGTAAGTTAGAATTTAGGTTTTTCGTGATTAAATTTTAGTATTAGAACAGAATCTTCTAATGCTAGAAACCAAGTATATAAGTGCATATTTGTTCCTTTTTTTTTGAAGACAGGGTCTCGCTCTGTCACCCAGGCTGGAGTGCAGTGGTGCGATTGTGATCTTGGCTCACTGCAGCTTCTGCCTGCTGGGTTCAAGTGATTCTTGTGCCTCAGCCTCCTGAGTAGCTGGGATTACAGGTGCCTGCCACTAAGCCTGACTAATTTTTGTATTTTTAATAGAGATGGGATTTCACCATGTTGGCCAGGCTGGTCTTGAACTCCTGACCTCAAGTGATCTGCCCACCTTGGCCTCCCAAAGTGCTGGGATTACAGGCTTGAGCCATCGCCCCTGACTCCAAGTGTATATTTGTTCTAACCTTCCTATGGAGAATGCAGTAGGTATTGAGGTCTTGTATAGACCTGGGTTTTAGGATCTAGCAGAACTGGATTAATATCCTTCATCACCATTTATTCACAGTATTGCTAGTACAAGCTATGTTTCCTTTCTGAGCCTTGTTTTTCTCATCTTAAAACACAGTAATAGATTAATTTCCATATTCTAGAATTTTATGCAAATGGAATAACATTTTTTGTGTGTATTCTTTCAGCATAATTATCTTGAGATTCACAACTGTATGTATCAATAGTTCATACATTTTTAGGTTTAGTAGTTTTCCCTTGCATAGATATACAACAGTTTGTTTATCCATTCACTCTTAATGGACATTCCAAAAATAATGGGCATAAGGAAATTTCTGAGGTAATGAATATATTCAGTATCTTGATTGTGTGATTATTTCATGGGGGTATAAACACACACATATGAAAATTTATCAAATGTGCCTTTAAATTATTGTATGTTGATTATACTTCTAAAAAGTTGTTTAGGGCTGGGAGAGGTCACTCACGCCTGTAATCTGGGAGGCACTCTGGGAGGCCGAGGCAGGTGGATCACCTGAGGTCTGGAGACCAAGACGAGCCTGGCCAACATGATGAAACCCTGTCTGTACTACAAATGCAAAAATTAGCTGGGCGTGGTGGCGCATGTCTGTACCCCAGCAACTGGGGAGACTGAGACATGAGAATTGCTTGCTTGAACCCAGGAGGTGAAGGTTACAGTGAGCTGAGATCATGCCACTGCACTTCAGCCTGGGCGACAGAGTGAGACTCTGTCTCAAAAAAAAAAAAAAGAAAACAGTCTTTAAGAAAGGAAAAATGAAAGTGTTTCTATCTTTTTTTTTTTTTTTTTTTGAGACGGAGTCTCGCTCTGTCGCCCAGGCTGGAGTGTAGTGGCTTGATCTCGGCTCACTGCAAGCTCCGCCTCCCGGGTTCACGCCATCCTCCTGCCTCAGCCTCCCGAGTAGCTGGGACTACAGGCACCCACCACCACACCCGGCTAATTTTTTTTATATTTTTGGTAGAGACGGGGTTTCACCGTGTTAGCCGGGATGGTCTCGATCTCTTGACCTCGTGATCCGCCCGTCTCGGCCTCCCAAAGTGCTGGGATTACAGGCGTGAGCCACTGCGCCTGGCCAAGTGTTTCTATCTTGTTCTAACACATCTGCAGTTTTAAAACCCTACTTCTTGATCTGTTTAATAAATATTGAATTCTTAAAAAGCAATAATAGTTTATATTATTCTAATTTGTTCAGGATTAAATCACATATCATATTTGAAAGCACTTGGCATGTAAGTGTTCAGCAAAGGTTAATTTTTTTTTGTATCCTTTCTCCTTCCAGATTTTAATTAGTTCTAGTCCCTTCCCCCACCTCTTTTTTTTTGACTTGGGGTCTCACTCTGTTGCCCAGGCTGAAGTGCGGTGGCTCAGTCATAGCTCACTGCAGCCTCAATTTCCCAGGCTGAAGTGGTCCTCCCACCTCAGCTTCCTAAGTAGCTAGAATTATAGGCGCCCACCACCATGCCCAGCTACTTATTTAATTTTTTGAGAGACAGGGTCTTACTTTATTGCCCAGGTTGGAGTCCCTATTTTTAATAAGCTAATTGTACATTTGTTTCCTTGGTTTGACTGGGTTAATAAACAGTCTGAAAAAGTTATTTTGGAAGCCCAGGCTGCTTCTTTCCTGAAATAAAAATAATACTTTTTAAATTTAGTGCTTTATTTTTCTTCAAAGGCCTGTGCTCCCTCCCTTATTTCAGATGCTTGAATTTTCACATTTGAATGTATAGTCTAAATCTGGATTGACTTACTCTTCTTTCAATGTACATTTTATGTATTTAGAAATTAATTTTTATATTTTGCCTTTAGGTAAATCTAGGCAAAATTTTCATCCATTTTACTTTCTTATTTTAGGTTAATTTTATTTGAATTGTAATCATTTTAAGTGTACTTATATGAAATGGTTGGAATTCAAAATGATCCCAGTTGAAACCAATGTAATTTCAAGCTTTAGAAGTTGGCTCAAAATATGCCATTAATCAGTTGCCTCTTCACTGAAAAATAATAAGACTTTATATAGTTGCTTCATAAGAATTCAAACATACTTCTGTGTTCCATTTATGTAGACTTAGGTCACAACATAAAATACATGGCTAGAAAAAGTTTGAAGACTTTACCCCAATGTACTAGAGCCAGGGCTAGAAGAAAATGTCCTTAGCCAGTGGATTGGAACCAAGCTAGTAATTCTTTTGTGTGTGTGTGTGTGTGACGGGAGTCTTGCTCTGTTACCGAGGCCTGAATGCAGTGGCGTGATCTCAGTTCACTGCAACCTCCACCTTCTGGGTTCAAGCGATTATCCTGCCTCAGCCTCCTGAGTAGCTGGGATTACAGGCATATACCATGCCCGGCTAATTTTTGTATCTTTTTTTTTTTTTTTTTTTTTTTTAAGTAGAGATGGAGTTTCGCCATGTTGGCCAGACTGGGCTTGAACTCCTGACCTCAAGTGATGTGTCTGCCTCAGCCTCCCAAAGTGCTGGGATTACAGGCTTGAGCCATGATGCCCAGCCTCAAGCTAGTAATTCTTAAAGTCAGCATTAAACTGATGTCCTGGATTCTCTTTTCTGTTTGCTGCTTGGTAGTTTTGCCACTTGGTGATCCTGGGCAAGGCGCTTTATCTCTGCGTCTCATTTTCATCACTTGCAAAATTCCCTGACCCCTCTCAGTGATCCCATGGGTCCTGTATATAAGAAAGCTTTGGGCATATTCAGAAACAGTATATGTGAAAATGTATGGCCCACATGCAACTTGCTGTTTATTCTCCTCTTTATCATGTTCTTCTATACTTACAGGTGGCTCAAATTTCCAAGTGGGAGAGATAGTCAGTGTCCTCTCAATATCTCTTTCTTTCCCTCCCATCCTGTGATTTCAGGGCTGTAGGCCAATGAAATGTAGCCCCTTCTTAATAGAAAGAATGAAGGCCTCTGCTCTTGAGTATACTCCTTCATAAGAGATTGAATATAATTTGTGAACTTGACTGAAATACTTTGAGAAGTATACTGACCCTTATTCAAAAAGAAAGTAGGAAGCTTATAATATAATCTAAGTATTTTGTCTTTAATTGCTAGTATGTCTTGAGCATGTGCCAGGATCTCTTCTTCACAGCAGTGAGTCACAAGAGGGTTGAGTGATTGCCCAAGGTCACAAAGCTGGGATTCAAACACATAGCATATAGTTTTTGGAGCCCAAGCTCTTAACCAGTATATAATACTAGTTACTAGTTGCTATTCAACCCTAAATCTCAGTGTGAGATTCTTGCTTAGTACTTGCAGGATAATTAAAAGTGATGCACGTTCATTGTAGAGAAAAGAAAATAAAAACTCATAGTTCCATAACCAGAGATGATCATTGTTAGAGCAATTTTTTTTTTTTTTTTGAGATGGAGTCTCACTCTGTTGCCGAGGCTGGAGTGCAGTGGCTCCACTTCAGCTCACAGCAAGCTCCACCTCCTGGGTTCACACCATTCTCTCAACTCAGCCTCCCAAGTAGCTGGGACTACAGGCATCCGCCCCCACGCCTGACTAATTTTTGTTTTTGTATTTTTAGTAGAGACGGGGTTTCACTGTGTTAGCCAGGATGGTCTCAATGTCCTGACCTCATGATCCGCCCGCCTCGGCCTCCCAAAGTGCTAGGATTACAGGCGTGAGCCACCACGCCCGGCCCTGTTAGAGCAATTCTTTCCCATTGTTTCTATATCAAACCATTTCTATTATAATTAAAATTTTGTTGCAACTAGTGACGGCATATATAATAATATCGTTAGGACTTCATTTCTTTGTCAGTAACAGGCAGGAAAATGTTGCTTAGTGGACCCAAATTCCTTTGTCTTTTACTATCAATCCTTGTCAAGGGAAACATGGTAATCTTACCTGTGATGGGGAGAAAGCCTGAAAGTGATATTTATTTTTCTTAATTTGTTCCTTTTTTAATGTAAGTTCTAAAAAACTTAGGCATTTCTCTGGATTTTTAAAAATACTCATCTTGTGACTGCTAGAGCTGAAATGATTGTTGTCTTTATTCTATTTTTATGGTATTTCTTTTTCTAAAAAGGACTGTTTGTGAGCTTTGTCCTTTTGTGCTTCACAGGAACCAGCACCTATGACAGAAGATCTGCTAGAAGAGCAGTCTGAGGTTTTAGCTAAATTAGGTACATCGGCAGAAGGGGCTCACCTCCGAGCACGCATGCAGAGTGCCTGTCTGCTCTCAGATATGGAGTCTTTTAAGGTGGGTCACACTTGCAGAGCTCTGGGGTCTATTTTGAGCTATTCTGGGATGAAACTGTGAAAGTCACTCTGTAAAGTGGTATAAAGGCGAATGTCTTTTTGTTAAGTGTTTGGATTTCATTAGTAGTTCAGCACTCTGCCACCATCCCCCCAGAGGACATAGTCATACTTGTTTCTGAAGTTTTAAAAAAGCAAAGATCCAGTGTTATTAATAGTTGAAGGTTGAGAATAGAATCATTCTATATGTGAATTGCAGTGGTTTCTTTGTGTTCAGCCAATTTAATGAAGACTTTTAGGAAACTTAGGATTTAACATGGGTCACTTCACTCAGCGAACTTTTGAGTACCTATTGTGTGCCTTGCACTGTGATTAGATGAGTTAAGAAATACAGTGCTTACCCTCAATTACAGTCGATTGAGGTTGTGGGAGGAGATATGTAAGGAATTGTCATGAGTTCTCTTAGGAAGACAGGGTCAAAAAGACTGACTCTGCTGAGTAGGTCATGAAAGGTTTCTCAGAAGAGTCACTATTTCAGATGAGTAGGCATTTGCTATCTGAAGAATATTTTAGGGTTGGATATAGGTCAGTATTTCGAACATATAGGATTCAGGGAATGGTGACATTTGGCTTATTAGCTTAAAAACTAGGAATGAAGAAAGGACTTTTATTTTTGAAAGCAAAGGCAAGTCCACCTATATTTTAAAACCCCAAGTGGGTAGCCCCATGGGCTACAGGGCTTCCTTTCCTACTGCTGATAGTCTGAACTATCCCCAGGCCCAAACTTCCCTCTTTAACCTGTGGTGGCCTCCACCTTCCCAATCCATTGCCCCTACTCAGTCTTGCTTCTATACTGTTTAGGCCAGTGTGAGTTTGATTTTTCTCTGAAACACTTCTGTATTATTTTTAAACATAAACACTCCACAAACACCTATGCCACTTTCATCCTTTTTAAGTGACAGTAAAGAGAGCCTTTTGTTTCCTGCTTATTTTACCCATCTTTACTAAATGAAAAACTCTTCAGTGAACCTCTTAAGAGCTGTATGGTTTCCTTGGAGACTAAAATGATACAGAAAGTCTGCAAGTTCTACACTGCCATGTGACAAGAAAGAGATAAGTTGCTTTAAAACAATTAGTTGGTACAGTGGATAAAGAGAAGCCAGTTGGCTCTTGGGGCACATGTCAGACCAAAAGGTAGAGAAGGCAATTGACTTAAGGTGTGTATGCACAGCAGGAAATACCAGCCTCCGCAGCAGTAATTTTCCATCTGACCTCTAGCTGCCTTCAGAGTCATCTGTTCCTATCCTGCTACAGTGTCTTTGCAGAGGCATGCATGGGAGGACATTCCAAATAGGAACTGTGAAAGTTTTTCCCCGTGGAAACATACTAGTCCCTCTTGGTAAGGTTCTATATAGTTCCTCTAACACTGCCCTTCAGCAAAACTGTGATTCATTAGACTATTTTGGGCTAACCTGGGTACCTACAAATCTTTCTTGACATTGTTTTAACCAGAAAATAGACAGTAATTTAAATAGTCAACTTACATACATGCCCATAGGTCGAAATCAGATAATACATTTAAGGAAATACGTAGTTATTCTAAAACAGATATGGTTGCCTTTACTTTTTGTATAGGGATGAGTTAGTATTAGGGGCTATTGAGAGGTCCCAGAGTATTGGAAACATACTAATATGGGCCTGGGCACCTACACCTACACCTCAGAATTCCAGAAGGAGAGGGTGGATTCTGGAGCATGCCCTTGTGGTACATACCTTTAACAATAAAGAGAAGAAAAGCTCAAGTGAGCCTTGGCCTTCTGTTGGTAGCTGTGTTCAGCCTGGTATAGTAAGGACAACCAGAAGGAAGAATTTTGGTATGAAATGCCTTTCTTTAATACAATCTATAGTGTGTGAGTGAATATTATTTTCTTTTGAAGTTTATGCTCTTTACTCCAGGCCTCTGGTTTCCTAGGATGTTTTCATGTGGGTATGATGTTGACTGACTAAGATCTAGATCTTTGTACATGAATCCTGAGTCACCCAGTATCATGAAATAATCTTGACCCACTGCTTTTGCCATGGACTGTATCATAACCCTTTTATGTTTGTGTTGTTGACAGTCAGTGAAGGATCTTCTAGGGGATATGCCCTGAGGGGTATATCCTAAGATGGTAGGGATAGTCATGCTGGTAGCCCTTGAGCCCAGTGAGGAGAAACTGGTAGTTTTACTCTTCATATTTAAGACAGAACATTCTCATCATGGTAGTTTTCATGCCCATCCTTAGGACTCTACTAGTACATCACTGGAACATTCTCATCATGGTAGTTTTCATGCCCATCCTTAGGACTCTACTAGTACATCACTGGAACACTTGCAGAAAGACCTCTGTGCCTTACCACAAACACTGGGAAGCCTCGTTTTTTTTTCCAGGCTTGAAGTTAGAATCACTGAAAAGTTTTTGGCATACATCATCATTAGTCCTATAGAACTATCCACTGAGTAAACTTTAATCAGTTTGGTTCCAGAAGCGTGAAAAACAGTAGTTTGAATTCCAGCTGCTTAACAGCACAAAACCGATTAATTTGATGGTAATTTGTTATATAAAGTATAAGAATTTGATGGCAGAATAGAACAGTTTTGAGGTTAGCTGATATTTATTGCAGAACCAGTGTTGATTTATTGAGGAAAAGAAGAACAGAACTTTTCCATCACTGTGTTATTCTGATCATGTGGTGTATTATTTAATTTTTACTTTTCTTAGTATTGAGTAGTCATTATATTGTAATATTAAACTAAGTTGTGTAACACATAATGTGTTTAAGGAAATGATTTTCTCTTTACATCGAGTTTTTATATCCAAATTCATTGAATGAAAGTGTTTTATTTTTCTATAAAGCTGAGAAAATAAAAATAAAATTATTTTGGTACTTTAACATCTGACCTGTTTTAAAGGTGACATCCAAATTCATTTTACATATTAGATTGTAAAGATTAGATAGGCTTTTTTTTGAAAATACAATTTTGCAAACAGGCTTATTAGTAACTGTTGATTTTCGTTTGATTCTGCTGAATTTTTTGGTCTTATTTTAGGCAGCTAATCCAGGTTGCTCCCTGGAAGATTTTGTGAGGTGGTATTCACCCCGGGATTATGTTGAAGAGGAGGTGACCGATGAAAAGGGCAACGTGGTGCTGAAAGGAGAACTGAGTGCTCGGATGAAGATTCCAAGCAATATGTGGGTAGAAGCCTGGGAAACAGCTAAGCCAGTTCCTGCTAGAAGGCAAAGGAGACTCTTTGATGATACACGGGAAGCAGAAAAGGTAATTGAGATTTGAGTCTCTAATACTAAAATGCAAATTACTGTTCTTGCAATTTAGGAACTCACTGTCATAGACATGAGAGCTCTGGACACACTTGAGGTGCAAAGCATTGAAATTCAATGAGCCTTTTATATATCTACTTTCACATTTAAGATTCTAGAACTAGTTGCAAATAGGGCAAATAACAGACATGCATAGTTTAAACAGACTGCTTACCATTGAACTGTCTCACAGTATATGTTAAAAGTGTTAAAAATGGGTATGTCCTTTAAGCTAGCAGTTTCCATTATTACCACAACATTTATTAAGGAAATAATGAGAAATTGTATACAAAGACCTATGTATATGAATGATGTTCAACAAAGTTCTTAAGTGAAAAAGTAGAAACAACCAAAGTTTCCAACAACGGGGACTTGGTTCAATAAATTATGGTATATACCTTAGCGGCCAGCTTTGCAGCAGCTATTGAAAAACATTTGGAGTTATGGAGAATATAGTGGCACCTGCCTGATATTGAATTGCCCTGCACACCTTCCTACCTCCTCCAGCCCCCCAAAAAAGTCCCATGAAATCAATAAGTAAATAAATCCATGCATTCAGCATTCCTAAGAGACAGAAATTTCAATGACCTTCAAATTAACAGTAAATAGAAAGAAACCAAATTCCAGTGGAGCTACCACTGCTGTAAGTCTATGTAGATATAGTGAGTAGGGGGCAGGAAAAGACAAAGAGCCAAGAGATACAGAAGACTTAGATGAAACACAAAGTCACCCCAGAAAGAGAGAGCCTAACACTACATGCCGAAACACTGAACACAGGTAGGGTTTGCTATTTCACAGCACTTGCCACAGGGAAGGGGCTTGAATGTAAACAGGACTAGAAATGGAGCCTTGGAGAAGATCAGATACACAAAGAAGCAGTGGATGGGAATGATGGGAAAAAAGGAAATAAGAGGGGAAAATTAAGGATCTTGCAGAAATGAAAGGAAAACAAGACAACCAGCCTCCCTCACCCGCCTCTGTCCATTAAAGAAACTTCAGAAGAGGGCACTTTGAAGCTATTTGTGATATTACTAGGAATGGAATAGAACAGACCGTATCCATATAAAACTACTTTACAAAACAGAAAATGAAAATCAGATCATTTCAGCTAATGAAAATATTTCCCAGAAAATCAGTCACAAAACAGAAGAAAATTGTAACATAACATTCCAAACTGAATCAGATATCCTCAAACAGTTAAGGAGGATATGAAAAAACCATGTTTAATAAGAAATACTAAAATCAAGAACAGAGATGGACCAAAAAAACCCACAAAGAAATGAAACCGCAACTGATTTAGCTCAGGATAGAAGTAAAAGAAAAAAAGACAACCATATAAAAAATGAAGACTAAATTACAGGAGGCCCAAAAGAGAATAGATTTATATTTAAAATTTATAAAAGGCATTGAAGAAAAGTGGGAAACAACCAGGAGGATGAAAATGAGATATAGCAGTAAAGAAATTGAAGAGAAAGTAGTATAAATGAAAGACAAGAAAAGTAGGAATATTCAATTCATTAGTTTCCTTTAAGGAGAAAAATCAGAACACTAAGACAGAACTAATACAGTCCTATGGCTTAACAAAGAGGATACATTTTGAGAAGCTCCTCGTTAGGCAGTTTTGTCGTCATGGGAACATCATAGCGTGTACTCATACAGACCCAGATGGTATAGCCTACCACTCACTTAGGCTAGAAAATTAATGGAATACAAACTTTCTATTAAACAATATGGGTGAAAGGGGAAAATACAAATTGAAAGTACAGAATTTTTGCAAAACAATGAGAATGAAAACACTACATATGAGAACCTATAGGCTATACTTAAGAAATTGATGAAAGGAACTTTCATAGCCCTAACACCTATATCAGTAAAAACAAAAGAATGAAAATAAATGAATTAAATTCCTAACTAAAAACCCGAGAAAAAAAAAGTCAAATCAAAAGAAAACAAAAGGAAGCAAATGAAAAGGAGAGGGTGGTGAAAACAGATGAAATGAATGAGTTCAATCTAGTTCTTTTAAAGTCAACAAAATAGAGAAGCCATTAGCTAATTTAATCAAGAAAAAAGGGGAAAGCACATATGTAAAATAAAATAAGTGACAAAAAGGGCACATATTAATAACTACTGATACAGAGGAAATGTGTTAAAAATACTGCTTTGCACATCTCTGTGTATGTAAATTTGAAAACCAAGTTGAATTAGACAATTTCCTAGGGAAATTCCTACCAAAAATAGAATTTATATGAAAACTAACCCCAGTAAAAACAGAAAGTATAAACAGACAAATTTTCATAGAGACAATTATCAAGGAACTGCCACATTAAAAAGAACCAGGCCCAGATAGTTTCACAGGGAAATTCAACTAAATATCAAGAAACCATATAGTCTCAATGCTACATAAATTATTTCAACACATGATAATTGGAGGAAATTTTCCAACTTCTATGAAGCAACTATAACATTGGTACCTAAACCTGATAAAGATAGCATATCTTTAAAAATAGCAGACCAATAATACTTAAGAAATTTAATGCAAAATCTGAAGTAAACAGACTCTAATATCATTTTAAGAACATAATACATGTTGATCAAATATGAGATGATTATTTAGAAGTCTGTTTATATAATTTGCTTCATTAATAGGTCTAAGCAGAAAATTATATCATTATCTCCATTTGTGCTGAAAAAGCTTTTGATACATTTAACTTAAAACTCTTGGGAAAAGAGTGGAATAGATGGCTACTTCCTTAAAATAAGAAAACATATAGAAACTTTAGTCCTAAACACAGCATCTTAATTGGGGAAGCCATAGGGGGTCACTAAGGTCAGGAACAAAGTAAGGATGCCTGCCATCTCCACTGCCAATCAAAATTGTTCTGCAGTTATTAGCTAGTGTAATTAGCAAGAGAAAGCGGAGTTATGGGAGTTGAAAGAAGAACTCTGTTTGCAGTGATAGGACTGTAAATTGGAAAATTCAAAAAGTCAATGTTAAAACTAATGAAAACAGAAGAATCCTGCAAGGCAGCAGGATATATAGTTAACATATAGTAATCAGTAGCATTCATATACACTAATAACCATTTAGAAGATCTAAATATAATTTTCATTGTAAGGGGAAAAAAGGTAAAATGCTTAACAGAAAATGTTTGAAATCTTAATGAAGAAAATAAAACGCTTCTCAAAAACACACTTGAACAATAGAAAGATAGCCCTCAGACTGCTAGGCTCAAGTGATTCTCCTGGCCCAGTTTCCCTAGTAGCTAGGACTACAGGTGAACACCATGCTGCCCAACTAATTATTTTTCTTAATTTTTTATAGCGATTAGATCTCACTGTGTTGCCCAGGCTGATCTCAAACTCCTGGCCTGAAGCAATTCTCCTGCCTCAGCTTCCCAACGTGCTGGGATTACAGGTGTGAGCCACTGTGCTATAACCTGTGCTTTACTTATTCTAAAAAATAAATCAACAAGGATGGAAAGAGGAAAAATAACCTAAACCTGAAAGCAAGTTGAGACACATTAATCCAGCTGTATTTTAAATAAGTAACATAACCACACCGACAGGGATTGGTGAAGGGAGGATGGAAAATCTAATCCAAGTGATTTATGGACACATCAAATGTGTTTGACTCTATACTCTCAGTTGTGGTGGAGGATGGGACTACAAAAATATCTTGAGGTCAGGTGCGGTGGCTCACGCCTGTAATCTTAGCACTTTGGGAGGCCGAGGCGAGTGGATCACCTGAGGTCAGGAGTTCGAGACCAGCCTGCCCAACATGGTGAAACCCCATCTCCACTGAAAATATAAAAGTTAGCTGGGGGTGGTAGCACACGTCTGTAACCCCAGCTACTCAAGAGGCTGAGGCAGGAGAATCGCTTGAACCTGGGAGGCGGAGGTTGCAGTGAGGCGAGATCGCGTCACTGCACTACAGCCTGGGTGACAGAGTGAGACTCCATCGCAAAAACAAAAAAAAAATCTTGAACCCTATTATCTAAGCTTGTTTTTTGTAGTGATATGGATAGAGCAATTCTGAAACTCTTTCAGAAATGCATTATTGGTTGGGCGAAGTGAGTAACTAAATGTGTTGGTGTTGTTGGAAGTCAGAATTTCTTACTGCGGAAGTGAGATGCAAATATGAAATGAAGGAAGGCAAGGAAGAACCCAGTGTCAATGAATTGGAATTGGAGGTATTGGTGTGGACTTACGGGTTTTTAATATATGGATAGGTGTGTGGGTATGGACATAGTAAGTATTTGTGTGTACGCATATATACAAGCAAACATTCCCCGGCTTTCTTCTGAAAGAGTCTAGAAGCACTGACACCCTCATAGCAGTGAGCACACATAGCTTGATTTTTTTTTACACATTCCTTGTGGTTACTTTTAGTAACCATGCTTTCCTCAGAAAAATGACTGATTTCAAGGTTGAGGCAAGGAAGGTACAAGATGAACCTGGAACATCCTGGATTGCTAGACAGTAGGGGAAGTGCTTTTAAAAAAGATGGGGGCATTTCATAGAGAGCTAACTTGAAGGGACTCACATTGGCCAAATCTGGGACAATTTGAGTTCTAAATATTTAAGGACAGGAATGATTATAAACCGTTGGAAAAAATAGGAATTCTTGGAACCATATTGATAATTAATGGATAAACAAAGAGCTAGAGGAAAGGGGAGGTCATTTCCTACAGAAAAAAGATGATTGGTAAATGTAGAGGATATGTTGGACTTGGAAGTCTTCATTTTGTAACCATGTTCATAGTAAAGATTGGTTCAGCAAGAATCATGAATAGATATTAAGTCTAGGTGGAAATTTGAAGAGCATCATCTTGCATGATTTTTAAGTGTTTCTCTATAGAATGCGTCTGCATTGCAAGGAAAGTGGAGAAATAGGACAGTATCTCCAAATTAACGTCACAAATGAGGAGTAAATGGAGATCGTACACATTGGGCTGTGATACTCTGACGTACCCAATACCACTTATATGCTATTTGGTCTAGGCATGTAAAATCTGAGTCTAATTGTGAGGGAACATTAGATGAACCCAAAATGAGGAACATTCTATTTTTAAAAGAGTTTGAAAAAAGAAAAATTTGCACAATTTTGGGAGCATATTAAAGACACGTGAGCCAACTGAAATCAGAGTTCCCAACTGGCCAAGACTGAAACAGTTTGAACAACAAAATAAAATAATATTGGATTGTAACTCAGAGTACAAAATAAATATCCTTGAGTTCATACTGATAAAAATAATTGATTGGATATATAAATTAATGGGACAGAAGAGACAAATCTCCTGTGCAGAATTCTAAATGTATCTAGATACTCCACCCTCAAGGAGGTGAAGCTAATTCCCACTCCGCAAGTGTGTGCTGCACGTAGCGCATTCCTCCCAGAGAGCACAGCACACAGAGAGGGGAAAAGGAGTGGCGCTACAGGGCAGCAACCCACTGACACTGTCTCAGCCAGGTGATGAAGGTTAACATCCACAGGCTAAGCCATACTGGCAGTATGTACTCGTGACATGATGTGATGACAGTGGCACTTTACCTCTCTGGTCTTCCTCCCAGAAATACATAACCCAGCTTCATCATGAGCAAAAAACATCAGATAAACCATAATTGAGGGAATTTTTATGAAATACTTGACCAGAACTCAAAACTGTCAAGGTCAGTAAAAACAAGGAACATCTGAGAACTGTCACAGCCAAGAGGAGCCTAGAAATATGACAGCTAAACATAATGTGGTATCTTGAAGGGGATCCTGGAGCAGGAAAATGACATTAGATAAAAACTAAGGAAACCGTGTACATACATACATGCTGACAGCATTATTCATGACAGCCACAAAATACAATAAACCCAAATGTCTATCAGTGATGAATGGATAAGCCAAATATGGTCTGTCCATGCAATGGAGTATTATTCAGCCATAAAAAGGAATGAACCACTGATATGTGTTACAACATGGATGAACCTTGAAAATATTATGCTACGTGAAAGCCAGAAAACAATGGGCCGCATATTGCATTGTTCCATTTATACGAAAGGTCTAGAATAGGCAAGTCCATAGAGACAGTAAGTTAGATTAGTAGTTGGCAGCAATGGAGATTGGGAAGGGGGGAAATCGGGAGTGGTCGCTTTGGGGTACTGTGTTTCTTTTGGGGGAGATGAAAGAAAATGTTCTGGAATTAGATAATGGTGATGGTAACATAACCCTGCAAATACGCTAAAAACCACTGAAGTTACCCATTTTAAAGTGGTGAATTTTATGCTATGTGAGTTATAGCTCAGTTTTTAGAAACTAAGGAAATCTGAATACAGTATGGAATTTAGTTAGCCAAAAAGTTCGGAGGCAGAGGAAACTATACTCAAAATGTAAATGTTGTAAAAAACAGTGAAAAGCTGTTCCAGATTACTTGAGATTAAAGAGCTATGACAACTAAAGGCAATGGATGATCCTTACCAAGATGTGTAGTGGTTGAGGGAAAGGGTCATAAAAGACACATTATGCGGCCAGGCGTGGTGGCTCACGCCTGTAATCTCAGTACTTTGGGAGGTTGAGGTAGGTGGATAATTTGAGGTTGGGAGTTCGAGACCAGCCTGGCCAATATGGTGAAACTCCGTCTTTACTAAAAATACAAAAATTAGCCGGGCAGTAGTGGCTGCGTGCCTGTAGTCCTCGCTACTTGGGAGGCTGAGGCAGGAGAATCACTTGAGCCTGGGAGGTGGAGGTTGCGGGGAGCCAAGATCGCACCACTGCACTCCAGTCTGGGCAACAGAGAAAGACCCTGTCTCAAAAAAAAAAAAAAAAAGACACATATGGGGTCAGTTGACAAAACTGCAATAAAGATAGTAGATTAGATTACAATTATTTTATCAGTGTTAAATTTATTGTATATAATCAGAATCATTTGCATTTTGATTATATAATAAAATATTTTTAATTTTAGGAAATACACATATTTTGGGATAGGGGACATGAGTATGCGACTTATTCTGAAATTATTTGAAACAAGTTTATGTCTGTAGTGTGTACACACACAAGAGCAGAGAAAGAGCAAGGGGTCCAGAACAGGAGGGAGACAGTTCATATGTGAATCCAGGTAAAGGGTAATAACATATTTCGTGTTGTTCCTGCAAATTTGTTTTCCTGTGAATTAAGGAAAACAAAATTCAGAAAGGCAGGTGTTAGCAAGGAGGTACAACAGAGGGAACTCATTACTCTAGATAAGAATGTAAATCTATTGCAACGCTTTGTAGGGTAATTATCTTGTACATTTCCTACTTCAATTTTTAGGTATATATCCTAAAGTAATTGTTGTACATGTGCCATTTGCACCAGGAAATATGTGCGATAATGTATTAGGAGCATTATTTGTTATAGCCAAAAACTGAGGAGCTATCCACTATTAGTGTAGGAACATTTTAACACAGCAGTGAAAATGAGTAAACTGTGGCATATTGGAATGGTATACGAATATCAAAAACAATACTGAATAAAAAAAGCAACTCACTGAAGGGTATAAACAGAAACATTCCATTAATATAAAGGTCAAAAGTAGACAAAAGTAAACAGTATATTATTTAAGGCTACATATGTGAAAGAAAAAAACTATAAAGAAAAGCAAAAGAATGATTTGTAGTTAATTCTGGGGATGGAGGGTACACAGGAGGACTTGGAAAAGCCTGGTAACATTCTGTTTCCTAAGCTGGTGTTTTCTTTAAACTATTTCTAATACTCTAGTATGTATATTTCTTAATTTAAAGAAGTTTCAAATCAGACAAAACTCTCCAAGCCAAAAAAAAAAAAAGAAAGTCTACCACAAGTCATTAAATAAACAAAGCAAATAATAAAACAGTATGTAAGTTATTAATTTTTGTTAAGAAATTACATATGCATCTGCATCTCTGTGTTTAAATGGACATACAAGTAGTTTGCGAGGATAATCATGAAAATGTGGTTTTGGGGAATTAGGATTTCAGGAAAATTTCTGCATCACCTGTATTTTTTAAATTTTGAAGTCCATGAGCATTTATCAGTCAGACTCACATTATGAGATTATACTTCTTAAAATTTTGTTTATTGATGTAAAAGAATTACACATATTTATAGGGTTATACTTCTTTTATCTTTACTACTGTCGAATAAGTAGCCTAAAGGTAGGGTCTGTGTTTTGTACATACTTCTCTGTATTCTTATAATAAGAATTGGAAAAAAAAACCAAAACAACTAAAACCAAAAAATGTGTGGAAAGTCACCAACACTGTTTAGAAATATTAAATGAGAAAAGCAGGTTAAAAGGCAGTATTTTACATATACAATATTAGTGCCCTTAGTATGTGTATTCTGTGTCTTAAAATGAAACGCTCCACTGTTAATGATTATTATCTCTCGGTATTATAATTTATCGGTAGTTTTAATTTTCTTTGTATTTTCCTTATTTGCATGTATTACATATGAAAGCAGGAAAAAATAGAATATTTGTCATTATTAAAGATTGAAGTTCTGAGGTGCTTTCAGTAACATTATCCTCACCTTTGGGGTCATGGCTGGCTGCCTGGAGGAGTGCTGTCTTGTTAAGGATTAAGACAAGTGGCTGAGGATTTGCACTTCTGTAAGTGGCTGCTTCATCCTTTGACACCTGTGCTGATCATTTGTGTGCGCTGCCCCTCCTTCAGGTGCTGCACTATCTGGCAATCCAGAAACCTGCAGACCTTGCTCGGCACCTGTTACCTTCTGTGATTCATGCAGCTGTACTCAAGGTAAAGGAAGAAGGTAAATGTCATATTTAACTAGTCATTAGTCATTTCCAAAGTGAAAGTATATTTTGCTTAATTTATTTAATGCTGGCTTTAATCTTCTTTAAAATAGAAAGTCTGGAAAACATTTCTTCAGTTAAGAAGATCATAAAGCAGATAATATCCCATTCCAGTAAAGTTTTGCACTTCCCCAATCCAGAAGACAAGAAATTGGAAGTAAGTTTGATGTAGTGTCAGAATCTTGCCAAGTGTTCTCCTCAGTTGGCAAAAATAATTTTTAAGATGCATTTTCAAAGGGCTTTGCTTTTTTGCCATCTCCCAACGTATGCCTCTTCCTTTTCCACCACCAGGAAATCATTCACCAGATTACTAATGTGGAAGCTCTCATTGCAAGAGCTCGGTCACTAAAAGCCAAGTTTGGAACTGAGAAATGTGAACAGGAGGAGGAAAAGGAAGATCTTGAAAGGTAATTGCTATTTGGCTAATTCGGTTTTGTCTGCAGTAGGAAAAGCCACCACTCTCTTAAGAAAAATTGTAATAGGATATTGAGACTCTTTTGTGGTACTCATATATTATTTGAAACAAGCATTGTCTAGAGACAGAAATAATTATCATAACATTTGACCTCTCCTGTATTTCTGAGTCTCTACCAGGTGTTTCCATTCTTCCCACTTTTAGAAACAGTCTCCTAGAGCCTCCTTTTTTAGGGATTCCTTGGTTTGCTCTTGGAGATGTGGTGTCTGTAATTTCTTGTGGAGGAGCTGTTAACTGTGTTGCTCACCCTGCCCCAAAACTTTGTTTGCAGCTGTTACTATTCCTTGACCACAGGGTGCAGGTGCTGAAACCATTTCTGCTTAGTGTTCCTAGTTGTTTATTTTAAACAAGATTTGTGATAGCAAAGGTACACATCCTATGCACCTTGCAATTATGTTTTGAAAGAGTGACCAGATGGCTTTTCTCAGATGAAGCAAATGATTGGGGCATTCTCTTTATGAGACTCAACACCATTACCAGTGGAGCTTAGATCAGTGTGAGGTCCTGTTCATTTTTTGCCCATGTTATTTGGAAGGGCAATATTGTTTTACTGTGTGATAAAGTGTTTACAAATTAGCTTGTTCAGTGGCTTAAATTTGTCATTTAAAATTTTTCATGAGCCTTTCCATAAGAAATGGCATTATTGATGCTAAATAGTTAATATTGTATGGCAAGGCATTTGCTGTCTTTTAACAAGTTCATGTTTACATTTTATGTCTTTTGTTGAGTGAAGTTTTCTCCTAGACTACTTTGCTCTTGAAAATTTCTTCCTTTTAAATGAGAAGAATAAGCTGTAATCAAGGGACTTGTTTCTAAAATAGTAGTATGAATTAAGAGCAGGTGGTGCAGGCTTGGTGGCTTTGTGCCTTCAACTCTGTTAGTTCCACCATATGTTATCTGTGACATACTTGGAAGTTCAGTGTTTCCAGCATCTAATGGAACAGTTTACAATTGCGACTTTGCCCAACACAAGTATTTTAAGCATATGTGCACGTGTGCGTGCACACACAGACACATACCCCTTAAAAAAAAACAAAAACAAATATGGATCATTGCTTTTATTGGATAAATGTAACTTAGTTTATATCATACAAAATTTTTTTCATCTTTTATTAACTGTAGCATTTTCTAAGCTAGTCTGAAAAAAATAGACTTTTTTCTTACACTTTGACAGAGATGGGCTTTAAAAATTTTTTATTAACACAGGCGAAAAAGTAGGAAGATTGTCAGTTAAGTCGATAATAGTTGCAAATGTCAATCTATCTTGCTGTAAAATTTCACTCCAACTTTGTTGGATTTAGCCAGTATCAGCTTGAGGATTTGTCCACAAAACTCCTGTGGGAGGATGGACGCCCAGTGGCCTGGACAGCTCACTTTCCATCCTTTCGTTGCCTGTCTCTCTCTCCTAGGTTTGTGAGTTGCCTGCTGGAGCAGCCTGAAGTGTTAGTCACCGGTGCAGGAAGAGGACATGCTGGCAGGATCATTCACAAGCTGTTTGTGAATGCTCAGAGGGTATGTGAGAATCATTATTGACTCCATCATGATCTCTCCAAACCTCTACTCGAGAAGAGGCTGTCTTAGTTCCCACACATGGCTGATCACACTCATGTCACCTGAGTGTAAGCCTGGGCATTGGGTTTGAACACTGAAGAAACAATGACTTCTGAGTCTTTGAAATCCATTTGATTTCCTACATGTTGAATTAAAATGATAAGTATATTCTAGGACCTAAATTTTAAAAATTAGAAGAGTCCAAAATCCATTGTTATAGAAGTTGGCAGGGACTCAGTTAGCAATGGCCAGAGTTGTGCTGTGGGAAAAAAATAGGAACTTTCAAATTAGAATGGAGTTCAGTTTTACCATCTTTAAACCCCATGTGGGGCAAAGTGGATTCACAACTCAGCTTAAATTGTAAATATAATTGTGCTTGTAATGGTGAGGAGATCTACCTTTGAGGTTTCCTAGAAAAGAAGAGGAAAAACTTCAGATTTTTAGGGCAGATTTCAGCACTACTAGAGTAGTGAAAGTAAAGGTTTTAAAATTATATAGTATCTTGGTTACTGGTTAAGGGCTCTGGCATCCCACAGATAATTCTCAGTTCAGTGCTCATTAATATTAGGAATTCTGATAAAGGTATTATGATGTGCACTAATTACACACTTCCCCTTCTATGGCACTGTGATTACACTAGAATGACCCAGTTGTGAGAGTGTAATTTTCAGAAACAAATAAGAAAAAGAATTTCTGTAGGTCTACACAGGGAATAACAACTGGCTAATCCCCATAGAGTTGGTCTGGAATACAGCTAGTTAATATATTCAAATTCATAGCCAGATACACCGATAGGAATTCTTAGCAAGAGCTCAAATCTCAGTTTGTTTGTGGGGCAGCTCCTTAAACTTCAGAATTTCAAATGAATAATAGATACTTGCTCTGATTTATTTTGTTTTTGTCTCTGGCATGAAAACAAGAACTGAGTTTGGTTCCACATCTGATAATATCTATCCAGTTCACTACCCAGAAGCTTACAAGCACATTTCCTTGTTAGCCACCCATATGAATGTTCCTCGTATTGCAAAAATTCCTTCCTCTTTGATCATTTTTAAAAAGTGACGTGTTGGCTGGGCATGGTGGCTCACACCTGTATTCCCAGCACTTTTGGAGGCCGAGGTGGGTGGATCACCTGAGGTCAGGAGTTCAAGACCAGCCTGGCCAACGTGGTGAAACCCTTCTCTACTAAAAATACAAAAATTAGCTGGGCGTGGTGGCGAGCACCTGTAATCTCAGCTACTTGGGAGGCTGAGGCAGGAGAATCACAAGAGGCAGAGGTTGCAGTGAGCTGAGATCGTGCCACTGCACTCTGTCCTAGGCGATAAAACTCCATCTCAAAAAAAAAAAAAGTTATGTGTTAAGAGGATTTAAAATCTGAAGTATTTATATCTTTAGTCCTGAGACTGTTACTTATTTTAGATAACTGAACAAAATTATTTTCCCCAAAATAGAAATAACCTCCTTACCCCCTCTACTGACTGCAAGTAAAACTAACAGTATAGGAAATTTTATATTTATTTATTCACTTTTTTAAATAGAGGGTCTCACTCTGTAGTCCAGGCTGGAGTGCGGTGGCACGATCATAGCTCACTGCAGCCTTGAACTTCTAGGTTTAAGCAATCCTCTCTCTTCAACCTCCCAAGAGGCTAGAACCACAGGCATGCACCACCACGCCCAGCTAATTTTTGTATTTTTTGTAGGGACGGGGTCTCACTTTGTTGCCCAGGCTGATCTAGAACTCCTGGTTTCACGCAATCCTCCTTCCTCAGCCTCCCAAAGTGCTGAGGTTATACGTGTGTGTGAGCCACCACACCTGGCCTAGAAAATTATAAGAAAATATTAATCACATAATCTCACTACCCATTGATGATTTAACATCTAGTAGATACATATGTATAAATTTTAAAATGGTTATATTATATAATTACTTTGTTATTCTTGTTTTCCACTTAATATACTTATCTTTCAAAATCACTAAATACAGGAACATAGTATGTCATCTTTTAGTAGCCTCATTGTATAGCTAACTCCCTTAATGGCTACTGAAATTGTACATTCATCTACATTATGTCATTTAAGAAAAAATTTTAAAAGTTTTCAGACCTTGTAGTCAGTGTTTTCAGGGAATTGATAGACTGTCTTAATCAATATAACAAGCATCTGATTGGTTCATTTTTAAACTCAGTACTTAAATGTCTGGTTGAAGTAAACTGTTAGAATTTATTCATGTAACTTTTATTTTCATTAGCTGATACTTTGTATCAATTTTACTAATTAGTCAAGATTTTAACACATTTTTTTTAAAAAGTTGTGATGTAATTTCACTTGGCATTTTTATAACTTATAGTAATTTTATATATTTATAACTTTTCCTTAAAGTTATAAATAGTAATGAGCCTTATGATTACAGGTGTCCTTGGTATGTACATACTTAAATGGAATTCAGCAAATAAATGACTAACTGGATTTTGCTTCAGACTTGCTAGATTGAATAACTTTTAGGCACCTATTCCTAAATTCGCTGGAATATCTATTTTTCAAGCCATGAACACTTTTTTTTTTTTTAAGCATTGTAATTCCCAGTAAAAGAGCTAGGTTTTTGTTGGTCATTTCTCCCATTAAATGACATCATATGTCACCTGTTGAGCCATGGATGCATGAGTAGTAGTAGATGTTTGCTGTAGTTGACAGCTAGGTGTGCTGTGTGTGGTGTGACTTTGTCTTGAATATTCTTTTGATAGGATCGTGTTCCTTAATGTAGTGCATGCTGTCTTTGAAATAATCCTGAACTCCCTTGTCTAGCCCGATTTAAACCATCTTGCTTGTTTCCCTTTCATCACTGTTTCTTTTCTCACCCCTTCTCAAGCTGACTGAATCTTCTGATGAGGTAACAAAATAGCCTTTGCCCCTCATAGTTCCTTGTTCCTTCCCATTCCTCGAACTTCATAAGGTCATTAACACTAACCACCTCTCTCACAGTCTGGATTTGGCTTACCTTTCTTGCTGATACTTAGCGCAACATGATTTCATGTTTTCATTGCCAAAACAATTTTTTTTCCAAATTGATGGTATCAAAAAAAGTATAGTAATAAGAATTAAAATTGTAGGCTGTAAATGAATATGCATTTTATGTCATTTCAATGAAAAAATAGATGCCTTTAATACTGAGAACTTCTCTTGTGTGGTTGCCATATGGGGCTCTATCACTTCGGCATCACATTAGCTGCCCAGCAAGCAAGACCAGTGCTCCTACTTTTAATTTGGCAAGTGAACCTTAAAAAGAATCGATTAAAAATTCTGACCCAGAGTCAAGATGAAAATCATCTTTTCACTCTGGAGAAAAACAGCTCCTTACTGGACTAAGGCTATCAGATGTAGACTTGGGTCATCGCTGGAAGAAACGTAGAAAGCAGCACAGCTCCGAGGTCCTTTTTCATCAGATGTCTGAATATGGCTTTCTCTCCTCAGAGCAGATTGCCTGGCAGTCATCATCCCTCCTGTCTGTCTCCAGCCCGGCTGCTCATGCAGTGTCTCCAGCTTCTTGCATTTGCTGTGTTATGTGGTTTTTGAGTAATCTTAACATATAGCTGACTGCATTACTGAGTAACTTGGGGCATTTTCATATCTTTATCATATTAAATCACCTGTCCTTCAAAAGCATCTGAGTTTAGCATTTGACCTGCTTTTGGCTTTAGCATTTGATTCTTTTCCAGGCTGCAGCCATGACTCCACCAGAGGAGGAATCGAAGAGAATGGGCTCCCCAGAGGAAAGAAGGCAGAACTCCGTGTCAGACTTCCCACCCCCTGCCGGCCGGGAATTCATTTTGCGCACCACTGTGCCGCGCCCTGCTCCCTACTCCAAAGCTCTGCCTCAGCGGATGTACAGTGTTCTCACCAAAGAGGACTTTAGACTTGCAGGTGCCTTTTCATCAGATACCTCCTTCTTCTGATTCTTGGAGCATTACTCGTTGGTGGCGTCAGTGACAGTGCTGCCTCCTCCTGTGGGAGGGAAGGTGCCAGGGAGAACCTGGGAGGTCCTGGAGAGCGCCCTGTCCATTTGGGTGATCAGAAATCAAACCAGCATCAGAAAGACTTCCCAGCACCAAGCTTGAGCTCTGTTGTTTCACGGAGGAGGCAGCGAGAATGGGCTTGAGCTGTTGAGAGATTTCTGCGCTAGAGATGGCCTTTGTATATGGGGGGAAACACAAACGCATCCGACACTCCCTGTCCTCACCCTGGCGGGATGGTGTTCATCGCCTTCTCTTCTGTGAGGGCCTCTAGGCTAGCGGTTGCATTTGTGGTCTGTGCTAACACTTCGTGGTTCTATATATCAGCAGCAAGTGTGCAAAGTAAAGGACCTGTTAACTCAGATTTCTGGATATTTTGGTGGTAGCTTCTAGTCCCAGAATCTGTGTTTTTAAAATACTACATGTCATTCTGTCTATTCAGTCACCTGGTGGTCATCTTTCTTGTACTAATTAACTGTTGATAAGCATTTTGGATATTCTAGGAGAAAGCCTATAATTTCATATAGTTTCTCTTTTTCACATAACTGTAACCTAAATGTATTACTTCTGATAAAACTACATATCAAATGTCACTGCAAATTAGTTTTATATCTATCTTGTGCGGTTTGTCTTACTTATTTTCCTTTTGGTTGCCATGTAAGTTATCACCCTGAAAATCGTCTCCCTCCCCTTCTCTTGCTGTACAGCATGCGTTCCTTTTTTGTGGTTGCTGGCTGGGTACTCTGTTTAATGAAGTAGAGAATAGCACTTGCAAAAATACAGTCTTGGTACCTAGAGACTGTCATGCAGATAGTATAATTTGGTATATGTGCTAATGCACTGAGTAGAGGATTATTTTAACACACTATTTTGCTTTTGTATTTTAGTTAAAATAATCGATGGGGATGTGTAGCCCCCTGTGTGAGGATGACATCACCACATTTCTAGTTTCATGGAGCTCAAGATGTCTTGTGTCTGTGTCGCTAGATGGCCTCTGCTTGGTAATCTTAAGTTATTTTTAGGCCTAAAATTCTCACTTCAATCCAAAGTAAAAATGGTTATACTGAAGCATAAACCTTGCCTGTGTAATTTTAAAGAATTAATAGAGCTGTGCAAATTATTTTATTTTTTGTAAAAAAAAAAAAAAAATACATATCTCTGTATGTAATGTGTGTGCGACACACACACGTCTCTGTGTGTGTGAAGTCGGGGAGGCCCTGGGGGATGACCTTCCAGTTTATGATGCTTTTCTCTAGGCCGCTGGACTTCATTCTTACTGGTCCACGCAGATGCAGGCGGCCTGAGACCAGCGCTGGACCAAGTAGAAGATGGTTCCTAAGGACACAGTTTGTCTGTTTTCTAACAAAGAAAAATTCTACAAAGGAGAGGTTGGGCGTTACAAAGCATTGTGAATCTAATAAAAGGAAAGTGTCGCTTTCTGTGGTGTTTCTCTCATTTTCTCCTGCTGAGGCATTTCATTCTCATTTCACGTAGTTTTGTGCTGTCTCAGCTCTAATGTTTGCAGCCTGCTGAGCCTAACAAGGCAGTGGTCTCAAGAACATTCTTTGTGCCTTTTTAAAGTACTCCATTTTATTTTTATTGTAGTTATGTATTTATTTCACAGATATTTTTAAGTACCCACTTTGTGTCAGGTACAGTACGAGCAATGAAGATAAAACAGAAACCAAAACACACTCCCTTATAGGGAGAACTGACACCATGTGCCACAAAATGTTGAGTATAGTCACCTCCGCCATGTGGATCGGAGGGCCTGCATTTCTCCTACAAATAATTGAATGTAATCCTACATTCGTGTATTCATTGGCAGTACGGAGTAATAAATGCAGCAGTATCATAAAGTGTTGTAGGAAACGTTCTTCACCCAGGCTTTGGGGATCAGGAAAATTACCCCAGAGGATGTGATTTTGGGATTGAGACCAGAAGCTGAGCAGGCACTTGGGAAAGCATGAGTGGGGCGGGTGGGAAATGGCTTGCAGAGAACCAGGCGTTCCTCTAGCCCTGTGTGCAGTGAAATCACGATTTTCATTGTGAGGTGCTTTATTTCTCCACCTCTTCAATCTGGTCTCGGCTGTGTCTTTCTTTGGTCAACAGACAGAGACTTAAGTCCTTGCACACTGGGGCTTGCCCTCCCTTCTTGCCAGGAGCCTGGAGGCCACTGTGAAGAAGCTCGCTCTAGGGTGAGAGTTGGGGCAAAAGGTAACTGACAGGAGGGGACGGAAAGCATGTTACAGGCAGAGGAACGGAATGGGCAAAATCCCAGAAATAAGGGGAAATGTCTATGTGGGGAGCAGCCAACCTTTCTATTTGGCTGAAGTATGGTATCTAGAGTGGGAAGGGGCAAGAAATGAAGATGGTGAGGTGAACTAAGGCAAGACCAAGAAGTTCGGGGGAAGCCGCAGCTATAAGTTAGTTAGGGCTTTGCCTTTGGGGCGGTAGTGAGTCGCTGAAGGGTTTTGTGCAGGGGAGTGACATGGTGGGTTTTAGAAAGGCCACACTGGCAGGAGAGGAGAGGCTAAGAAAGTACACAGCTGTCCTAGATCTTGAGTGAAACTGTCTGCTCCTTAGAAGGAAGGTGGCAATTATAGTGTTTTTTAATCCTGTGTGCCTGAGACTGTGCTCCTAAGAGGTGCACGTGCTTGTGAAATGGCCTCTCTGGGGCCCTCCCACCCCCATACATTCCTGTACCACTGGAATAATTCAGATTTTTCTTCAAGTTGGAGTATTTTAAAACCCTACGCATTTATGTTTATATTTCATTCATTAGTCCAGCAAATGTTTATTCAGTACCTGCTATGCGCCAGGTACTGTTCTAGGCATCAGGGAGACAGCAGTGACTAGAACGTGGAAGACCTGGTGCTCAGGAAGCTCACAGTATGGGACACCAAGTGTCAGCAGCTGGTCTAGGGAGGGAGTCTGCCTTCTAGGAGGTGATAAGGGAGGGCTTATGACATTTGGTGGTGACATTTGGGCAGAGACAAGTGAGGAGGCAGTCCTGTGTATAGATGACTAGGAGAAGATTGCAGACAGGGACTGGCCAATGAAAAGCCTGAGGCAGGGGTGTACCCGGCACATGGGAAGCACAGAAGGAAGGCCGGTGTGGCTGGAGGGGAGTGAGGGGAAGAGGGGCAGGAAAGAGAGTTGTAGACGTGCAAGGGCCAGATGCGTACAGCCGCACGAGTTGAGATTTGTTTTCTTGACTAAGAAGGGAAGTCATTGGAGAGTTTGAATCAAGGAATGTCATGATGTGACATTTAAAAATCTCTTTGGGGCCGGGTGCAGTGGCTCGTGCCTATAATCCCAGCACTTTGGGAGGCTGAGGTGGGCGGATCATCTGTCAGGAGATTGAGACCATCCTGGTCAACATGGTGAAACCCCCATCTCTACTAAAAATTTAAAAATTAGCTAGGCGTGGTGACGCCCACCTGTAGTCCCAGCTACTCTAGAGGCTGAGGCAGGAGAATTGCTTGAACCCGGGAGGCGGAGGTTGCAGTGAGCCGAGATCGTGCCGCTGCTCTCCAGCCTGGGCGACAGAGCGAGACTCTTTGTCTCAAAAAAAGAAAAAGAAAGAAAAAAAAAATCCCTTTGGCCACTGTGTGGTGAATACACTGCAGAGGCTGGGGTGGAAGTAGTGAAACTAGTGGGAAGCGGGGAGGTGAGAGCACTCTGGACTGGTGTGGTAGCCATGGAGCATAAAAGGGATCAGAGATGATACAGATCTTGAAGGCGGAATGCGCAGAATTTACCAATGGATTCAGCGAGGGTCTGAGAGTGAAGGATGACTTGAAGGTTTGGGACCTGAGTGAATGATGCTGTCATTTACTACAATGGGGAAGACAGGGAAGAGCAAGTTGTGGGGCTGCTGCGAGTGCTGAGCTCGAGCTTAGGGCATGTTAATTTTGAGAAGTTTATTAGATGGCTGTGGTGGCCAGCCTCCTGCCTCCAACTCACACCCTGTGTAGCCCCCCAAGCCCACACCCATTGTACCAGGGTTAGTCTCTGACCAACAGAACATGGAGGAAGTGTTGGAATGTCACTCCCAAGGTTAGGTTATAGGAGCCATTGCAACTTCTATTTTGGTTCCTAAAGAGAGGCCCACATGGTGCGGAATGGAAGGTCCCTGCCAACAGCCACGTGAGTGAACTTGGAAGTGGATCCTCCCGGCCTGCAGGTAACTGCAGCCTCAGGAGGGACCTTGGGCCTGGACTACCAGCTAAGCCACTCCCAGATGACTAACTCTCAGAAACTGTGTAAGATGTGTATTTTAAACTGCTAAATTTGGGGGTAATTTATTCGGCAGCAATAGATAACTAATACCCAAGTGGTTGGCTGTGTACGTTTGGAGCTTAAGGAAAGGGTTAGGGCTTATAATATAATAAATTGGGAAATTTAGATAATACTTAAGCCAGGGACAGTATGAGGTCACCCAAGCAGAAGAGGTCTGGGGATTGAGCCAGAGGAAGAGGAGGACAAGGACCGGCAGAAAAGATGAAGAAGAAATAGTTACTGAAGCAGAAGGAAAACCAAACGTGATGTCTTAGAAGCTAAGAGAAAACATACTTCAAGAGGGCAGGAATTGATCAGCTGTGTCAAATGCCACTAGGATGACAAGATGAGGACTAAGAGGCGACTGTTGTGTCTGTCTATGCAGAGGAGCAAATGCATTCAGAGAGAGGCAAATACTTACTGGGAAAGAACAGAGAAGGGCTGCCTCGAGGGCAGTCTGGGAAGGTCAGTACTCCTTTGCTAGCAGGGTGGGTGCCCTTAAAACTTCTGCCCCAAGCCAGTTGCGGTTTGGGTTTCTTGCACTGCTCCTTGCCAGGCATTGGTGGGCAGGATGTGGAAGGGGCGAAGGTCATGAAGCAGCCGCCAGTTTGCCTCAGTCCAACAGGTGGCCCTGTCTACCGCCCTGGCCCCTACTGCCAGCTCCTTTCTTCTGGGCACACTGTAACGGATAGGGGTGGGTGGATGGATGGATGGATGGATGATGCCTCGATGCCTCTCTGGGAAAAGGGGCCCCACTCTTGTGTTTAAATCTTCTGGCCTCTAATATACGACCATCGGGCATCATGAGACTACACTTGAGAATATTAGCTCCCGGAAGCCCAAGGACTCTGCCGCTGGCATTTCTCTGGTTCTCAAAAGTGGGACTTGGCTAGTTCTTGTAGCACAAACTCAAGCTACTTCATCTAAGCACAACTTCTCTGCCAACTCTATGGGCAGAGACCGAACTCTCCCCCTGGCAGCTTGTGAGGTCTGACAGGCTGTCATGGATAGATCCCTCCAAAGTGAACAGTGCCTCCTCCTGCAGGGAGCGCTCTTGGCCTTAGCTTAGCAGCCAAGGATGCAGCTGAACTGGAAGACACCCAACCTGGGACCGCATCAGAGAGGGTGGGGACGTGGCCCAGCCCCTCAGGGTTGGGGCCCTGCCACCAGCCCACCCCCAAGCGCCATGACAGGAGCTCTGCGCGACCTGTGCTCTGGGATGGCCCCTCCTCTTCAGCATATGCCCCAAAATGGGATGGTGTCCCAGGAGGCGGTCCCCGTCCTCACTCATCCAGGAGTCTCCCCACCTGCCTGTTTGCTGGGCCAGGGCCTTGCCTTAAACAGCCTCCTCTACAGACACCTTTGCTTCCATTAAACTTTGCTTCAGAAAGGTGGCCTTGGCTGTGGACAGAGGCCAGTCCGACCTGGGTAATCAGTGATGGGACACCATCAAAGCTCTTCCAAAGCCCCCCAGCCACAGGACGATTTGAGTAAATAATGACTTGTCCATGCTGTTTGTTCACATTCCTCTTTCTCAGCCCTATTTTGGCCCCAAACACTATTTTTGCCCATGTTACATAACAAGGGAACCGCATTCTTAGTAACGCACTGTCGCTCTGCTGTTATCTTGCCTATATGAAAAAATGAATTATTTTTAGAGTGTGAATTTCCCAAACATCCTCAACTATTCTGGGAGTGAAGGGAGTGTGACGGTGGAAGGCCCAGCCTTCTCTGTGGCTGTGGCTGAGTCCCACCCAAGGGCTTCTGTTGCCACTGAGCCTGGGTGGGGACATGCCCTATCCTGCCCTGTCCCAGTGGCAGGTGACTGTCTCTGCACAGGGCTTTCCACTGACAGCGGGGGGACTCCGGAGCCTAGGAATACTCTTCATTGATTTTCTTGACTCCTGTTGTGACTTTGGGGAAAAAAATGCAAGCAATGGCTGTCCTCTTAGAGACTCAAATAAGAGGCTGAAATTCCCGCTGGGGGTTAGTCCAGGCGAGCAAACTACCCTGAAAAAGTGTGTGGGCTCCCTCCCTGCCACCGAGGGACATGGTAAGAAGGCTTCCCCGACACAGGTGCTAGCAGGGTTAATGTTATCCCATCAGTAAAGCAAACCTTTCCAAAACGGTCAGGGGTTTCAGGCCTTGCCATCTGGCTGGGGAGCCAAACATGCTTTTTTTGTGTGTTTGTCAGCTCCCCAGCTGTGTCCTGGTAGACAGCTGCTCCCAGGAGTTGGCATAGAAGCAAAAGTGCAGGAAAAGCTGACCCACTCCAGGTGTGTGGAAGCTGCTGGCAGGAGCCCAGCAAGGATCCACCTGGGTTGTAATAGAAACAATGCAACCAAAAATGCTTGAGTGAGCTGGGATAGATGTGGCCTTGTCACTGAAGATTCCATCTGAGACCTCTGCAAATATCCAAATTGTATATGTTCTTAGAGCAGATCATTTTTCTCACAGGTAAAAAAAATCTGTGTTAAGTAGAAATTATGAGTGGCCCATTCCCCTGCTACCCACTTAACTTTTCCTTTCTTCTGTGTGTGCTGATGGAGAGAAAAGACAAAAGCTATGTTAGGTCACTTCTTAGGACAGAACTTGGCAAAATGGCCATAGAGCTGATTTAGGGGATACATTTTCAATTAGGAGATAGGTTTTCAAATATGAATTCTAGTTTTTCAAATTTGAACTCTATCAGACATGGTAGAGAGCTACTGATAAATTTGGCAAAAGATATGCAAGGTTTCCAGAGAGAAAATCATGAATCTTTACTGAAAAAGAATTAAAAGACATTAAGTTGAGAATGTCAGTATTGCCATTGTTATATTATTTTGGTGACATACCCTTGTTCTTGTACAGAAAGATAAGGTACCCTAAAGATGTCCATTCTCCCGACAGTGACATATAATTCCAAACAAAATCACCAAAATATTTTTTTTTGGTGTTTGTTTTTTGGTGGAATTAGAAGAGTTGAATCTGAATTGTAGATAGAAGTGCAAAAGGCCATGAACAACCAAGCAATTCTTGAAGAATAGGGTCATGGATATTGCTCTATAAGATAGTTAGACTTAGTAATGCTGTACTATAAAAGAGTATGGTACTACCCTATGATCCAACAATCCCCCTACAGGGTGTCTAACCAAAGGAAAGGAAATCAGCATATTAAAGAGATATCTGCACTCCCATGTTTATTGCAGCAGTGTTCACAACAGCTAAGATGTGGAATCAACCAAAGTGTCCATCAGCAGATGAATGGATTAAAAAAAATGCAATGCGTGGCCTGGCGTGGTGGCTCATACCTATTATCCCAGCACTTTTGGAGGCCAAGGTGGGTGGATCGCTTGAGGTCAAAAGTTCGAGACCATCTTGGACAACATAGTAAAACCTCGCATCTACTAAAAATACAAAAATTAGCTCAGCATGTTGGCATATGCCTGTTATCCCAGCTACTCGGGAGGCTGAGGTATGAGAATCCCTTGAACCCAGGAGACAGAGGTTGCAGTGAGCTGAGATTGCACCACAGCACTCCATGCCTGGGAGACAGAGGCAGACTCTGTCTCAAAAAAAAAAAAAAAAAAAAAAAAAAAAAAAAAAAAAAAAAAAACCATGGTGCACATACACAATGGAATACTATTCAGTGATTTTAAAAAAAGAATGAAATCCTGTGATTTGGGACAACATAGATGAAGAGACAGGATATAATGTTAAGTGAATAAGCCAGGCACAGAAGAACGAATACCACATGCTCTCATATCAGGTATCTGAAGAAGTTGATATCATAGAAGTGGAGAGTAGAATAGTAGTTACCAGAGGCTGGGGAGGTGGTAGGGGACAGGGGGAAATGGAAGAAGTCAGTTAATGGGTACAAAGTTACAGTTAAATACAAGAAATAAGTTCTGCTGTTTTATTGCACAGTAGGGTGACTATAGTTAACAATACTGTATTGTTTATTTCAAAATAGCTAGAAGAGAGGATTTTGAATATTCTTACCACAAAGAAATGACAAGTGTTTTATTGGGGGAACCTGTCCCCAATATTTCAACGTAGGTTCTTTCTATTTTCTGTAAGTGTCGGCCAGCTGAGAAATAAAGAGAGACAGTACAGAGAGAGGAATTTTACAGCTGGGCCACCAGGGGTGACATCACATATCGGTAGGACCGAGATGCCCACCTGAGTCTCAGACCAGCAAGTTTTTATTAAGGGTTTCAAAAGGGGAGGGGGTGTAAGAACAGGGAGTAGATACAAAGATCACATGCTTCCAAGGGCAAAAAGCAGAACTACTAATACGGGTCTAACAAAGATCACAAGGCAGAGGGCAAAAGCAGAACTACTGATAAAGGTCTATGTTCAGCAGTGCACGTATTGTCTTGATAAACATCTTAACTAACAGAAAACAGGGTTCGAGAGCATAGAACCAGTCTGACCACAAATGTACCAGGATGGAGTTTTTCCCCACCCTAGTAAGCCTGAGGGTACTGCAGGAGACCAGGGCATATCTCAGTCCTTATCTCAACCACATAAGACAGACATTCCCAGAGCTGCTGTTTATAAACCTCCCTGCAGTGCATTCCTTTCCCAGGGTATTAATATTCCTTGCTAGGAAAATAATGTAGCAATATCTCTCGTACTTGCACATCTGTTTATAGGCTCTCTGCAAAAAGAAAAATGTGGCTCTTTTTGCCCAGCCCCACAGGCAGTCAGACCTTATGGTTGTCTTCCCTTGTTCCCTAAAAATCGCTGTTATTCTGTTCTTTTTCAAGGTGCACTGATTTCATATTGTTCATACACACATTTTACAATCAATTTGTACAGTTAACACAATTATCACAGTGGTCCTGAGGTGACGTACATCCTCAGCTTATGAAGATAACAGGATTAAGAGATTAAAGTAAAGACAAGCATAAGAAATTATAAAAGTATTATTTGGGAACTGATAAATGTCCATGAAATCTTCACAATTTATGTTCCTCTACTGCGGCTCCAGCCAGTCCCTCCATTCAGGGTCCCTGACTTCCTGCACAGTGTTTGAGGTGATGGATATGCTCATTACCCTGATTTGATTAGTACACAATATATACTTGTATGAAAACATTACACTGTACCCCATAAATATGTACAATTCTTATGGTCAATTAAAAGCAAAAGTTCAGGCTGCACATGGTGGCTCACACCTATAATCTCAGCACTTTGGAAGGCTGAGGTAGGAGAATCACTTGAGCCCAGGAGTTCAAGGGCAGCCTGGGCAACATAGTGAGAACCCATCTCTATAAAAAGAAAATAGTAAAAATGGCTGGGTACAGTGGCTCAGGTCTGTAACCCTAGCACTTTGGGAAGCCGAAGCAGGTGGATTTCTTGAGCCCTGGAGTTTGAGTCCAGTCTAGGTAACATGGCAAAACCCTGTCTCTACAAAAAATAACAATTAGCTGGATGTGGTGATGCATGCTTATGGTCCCAGCTACTTGGGAGGCTGAGCCCAGGAGGTCAAGGCTCAGTGAGATGTGATCGTGCCACTGCACTCCAGCTGGGGTGACAGAGTGATACCTGTCTAAAAAAAAAAAGGAAAGATTAGCCAGGCTTGGTGGCATGTGCCTGCCATCTCAGCTACTTGAGAGGCTGAGGTTGCAGTGAGCTGAGATTGCACTGCACTCCAGCCTCAGTGACAGAGGTAGACCCTGTCTCAAAAAACAGAAGTTAAAAAAAAAAAAGGAGCGTGGCACTGACTTAAAGTAGTCCAATAGAACAGATAGAGAGTTCAGAAGCAGACCTGTCCATATAAGGAAACTTGAGTTTTGATAGAGACAGCAAGGCAGATCAGTGGGAAAAGACGAGATAGTTAATAAACCTCTCATACAAGGATGAGAAGTTATCCTTGTATCCCAAGAAGAAAAATAAAATTGGATCCCAATATCACTCCCTACTCAAAAATCAATTTCTGGTAGACTAAATACTGTTCTGTAAAACACAAATACATAAAACATTTAGAATATTATGTAGGAAAGTAGCTTTAAAATTCCAAAGTAGGGAGGTCTTCTTAAATAAATACAAAGGAATTATGAACCGTAAAGGAAACACAAAGAATATGAACCACAAAGGAAAAGATGGATACATTTGACTCCATTAATATTAAGGACTTCTGTTTAACAAAGAAAGAAAATACAGAATGAGGCCAGGCGCAGTGGTTCACGCCTGTAATCCCAGCACTTTGGGAGGCCGAGGTGGTGGATCATGAGGTCAGGAGAGTGAGACCATCCTGGCTGACACGGTGAAACACCGTCTTTACTAAAAAAAAATAGAAAAAAATTAGCCAGGCGTGGTGGTTGGCACCTGTAGTCCAAGCTACGCAGGAGGCTGAGGCAGGAGAATGGCGTGAACCCAGGAAGCGGAGCTTGCAGTGAGCCAAGATCGTGCCACAGCACTCCAGCCTGGGCGACAGAGCAAGAGTCCATCTCAAAAAGAAAAGAAAAGAAAAGAAAGAAAATACAGAGTGAGAAAAGACAAGCTATAGACTAGGAAAATAAATTTGCACCTAGACAACCAATATGGATTATTGTGCAGAACAGACTTTACAATCCCTCCCTTGAATCAGTAAGAAAAGACTAAAAACTTAATAGCAAACTACACATACACACACAAAGATAGGAACAGGTCTGTCATAGAAGAGGAAAGAGGAGTGAGCAAAACACATAGGATAAATTTCAACCTCATTAGTATTTAGAAAAATGCAAATCAAAATCATGAGACACTATTTCACACATACCAGATGGGCACACATTTTGAAGTTAGACAATATTCAAATGTTGACAAGGATTCTGAGCAACAGGAACTCATTTTCATTGCTGGCAAGACTGCAAATTGGTTCAACTTTGGAAAATAATTTTGCATTACCTAAAAGGTTTGAACAAATACACACCCTACAGCGCGTAACTCTGCTCCTGGGATGTACTTTAGGGCAGTGGTCCCTAGACCAGCAGCGTCAGTATCACGGGGGAACTTGTTAGAAATGCAAATTCTCCAGCCGCTAGACTTCCTGAGCCAGAAACTCTAGGGCTGGGGCCCAGCAACCTGGGTTTCAGCAAGCCCTTCAGGTGACTGATGCACATCCAAGTGTGAAAATGTTTGCACACATGGACACCAGGAGACATGAACAGGCATGTTCACGGCAGCACTTTAGAGAAATCACAGACTGGAAATTGATGTCCTTCAACAGTGGAAAGGATAATTATTTTTTATCAGAGAATAGTGAAAAGAAATGAACGACTATTATTACACTTATTGGCATGGTGAGTATGTATCACAAACGTAAAATCGAGTGGCAGAAGCATGTCACAGGGGCATATATGCAGTACAATTTCATTATCTAAAGGTCAAAAACAAGTAACTCAACAATAACCTGTTTAGGAACATGCACATATGTGGCACTCCCATAAAGAAAAGCAAGGGGCTGCTTTCCACACAACTCAGGAGAGTGAGTGTTTACAGGGAGGGAAAGGGAATGTACTTGGGCGGCAGGGGACCAGGTTTAAAGGCAGAGGGAATACTTCATTTTTTAAGATAGGTGGGAGGTACACTGCTGTTCATTTTACTATTTAAAAAACATAGTTCAGGCCAGGCGCAGTGGCTCACGCCTGTAATCCTAGCACTTCGGGAGGCTGAGGCTGGTGGATCATTTGAGGTCAGGAGTTTGAGACCAGCCTGGCCAACATGGTGAAACCCTGTCTCTACTAAAAATACAAAAATTAGCCAGGCGTGGTGGCGCGTGCCTGTAATCCCAGCTACTCGGGAGGCTGAGGCAGGAGAATCACTTGAGCCTGGGAGGCAGAGCTTGTAGTGAGCCAACATGGTGCCACTGCACTCCAGCCTGGGTGACAGAGTGAGGCTCTGTCTCAAAAATAAATAAAATAAAATAAAAATAGTATATATTTCTATCCTAGTGTGGGACTAAAAGTTTCCATCACAGAAGATGCAGGATTGCATTATCGAGCGGTCAACGCAAAGGCTGCAGGCAGCCCGTCAAGCCTGAGGCCTGAGTCTGAGGGTCCATCTGGGAGCCCCCAGCTGGTCTGGCTTATGCAGACTGGCAGCAGCTTGCATAGTGATGGGGACAATTTTGGATCTTACAGCCGGGTTTGAAGGCATGAGTTCGGGAGGATGAGGGAACGCGGAGTCCCACTTGTGCCTCTCCACCCCGGGGCCTCAGTGGGGCCTTCCCTTTTGCCACCTGACCTCGCCAGCCCCTTTGTGTCTCCTCTCCTCCCAGTAGGATAAGAGCTTTAGCCAGGGCCTGAGTGGAGGACAGAAGCCAATTTCCAATTTATGAGAACCTTTATAACACTGCAGTTTTATTGTGTATGTCTTGTGTGTATCTGTATACGTATGTGTGGGTACACACACACAACAGAAAAGGATATTTATGGTTGTGAGTGGTAATTTTTTAAAACTCTTTATTTCATTTACATGAGCATTTAGGAAAGTCACCTGTCTTTATAAAAAAATGCTTTTAACAAATATTTCCCTAAAATAATGACAGATGGTCAGTAGGTCGTTCAGTCACATGACAGAGATTTAGCCTCTCAGTGATCAAACCCACCGCTCTGGTGGCTGCGTGGAAGGGGGTTTAGGGAAGGCCAGGCTGGAGGTGTGGCCGTGGGAAGATGCCCCCTGGGGCTGCTGCTCTCCAGGTACACGGATGCTACTGTTTCTGGGAGTCACAGGTAGGCACGTGCTGCAGAAACACGGTCGTGTTCATCACTCGTTTCTCACAGGGCCTGCTGGCCTGCAGTAGTGGAAAGGATGAATGGCGTCTATGCAGCCAGAGCTGTGTATAGTACAGGAAAGAGCTGAGGAACATCTTCTGGAGCTCAGGAAGGGTGCCCTCCTTTTGGGATCCACCCATCCTTCAAGACCGAATCCACAGGAGGTATTTATGCAGGGACTGGGGCTGACCCCACCGAGAAGGATTTAATGCATCCTCTCAACAAAAGACAGCCTTTTTCAACGACAGGAGGCTGGTCAGAGACCCTGCCATCTGGGCCCTTAGCAGATCTCAGTGTCTGAAACAAGCAGGCTTCGCAGGGAAACTTCAACCAGGCACTGTTTTTCACAGAAGGCTCACATTTGACAGGAAGGGAATGGTACGTAAGTTCCAGGAGCACAGGGTTGGGTTCCAGGGTCAGGAGAAGCAGGGCACCCAGAAGAGCTAAAGGGACCGAATGCTGCAGCCCCGTTATGTTCCTGACCCTCAGAGGGACAGACCCTTCCCTGCTGCGGCTTTCAGCTCCCACCAGACGGGAATGTGCTGGGCAGGGAACAAGGACTGTCTGTTTAAATTATCCCCAAACCTAGCTCTGAGCACATTTCCTGATTTGGAGGGAGGAGGGGAGGAGGTGCTTCCACTGCAGGACTTGATCTGGAAGGCTGCTTTGGACCTCCGGACTTATCCGGTCCGGCGGCTTCGAAAACGCCAAGTTCTTACAGGAATTATCAGCTGACTCAGTCATAGGGCTCTGGACAGCTTAGGATCCTCCGACCCTCGATTTCTTGATTTCAACAGGAAGATAGTTCTTTTGTTCCCCTTTTCTAAAAGAATGGAAAATGTCATACTGCGTTTCCATGGAGGCCTCTAAAGAAAGATCATTCTCCTTTAGAAGAGCATCCAAAAAATTACACTCAAAACAAATCTTCTTTTGGCAGGACACCATTTAATCAGCTGGAAGATATTTATGCCTGTGCTTATAATTCTATGGCTTGTCGTGGGAAGGGAGAAGAGGAAGTTAGGAATCAAATGCTCCCTCATTTTTTGGAGGAATGATTGGAAGACTCTGGGAAAACATCCTAAATTGTTAGGTTTGATATTTAGCCATCTTAAGTTCACTAGAAACAATAGTTTTCTTGTTAATAAAAATAACCATAATAACCATAAAAATAGAATAATAACAAGTAAGGGCAGAGATCATGTCAAGTAACTGTGAGGATGTATTTGGTCCCTCCGTTAGTCAGACTGATAAAATAGTCCATAGAGCAGATGCCTTAGTAGGAATTCTATAAATTCCCGCTGAGCACTGGAATTGGTGTTTTTTTCTCAGCTACCCTGATTTGCTTCCTTTTAAAGATCCATGTGCTCTTGAGCCGTCCAGCAATACACCTATCAAAATGTTACCTGTTAGGTGCAAAGGCCTGGCCCATGGCTGCTCAGAATCAAGAGGGTTTGGGGGAGGTGGGAATAGGATGCTGGATGAAAAATTTACCCATAAAATACTGGCATGGGCTCCAAAATGATGCTCCCCGCAGGCCTGGAAGCCAGTGCCACCCAAGGAGACCTACACTTCCCGAGGTTGAGCACGCTCAGCTTGTTAAACACCAGGACACACAGAACGAAGTATAAACCCACCGGGGTTCCTCTGGGATATTTCCATGCACCAAGATTTCTGACCAGAGTAAGCCAGAAAATGTCTCAATTCTTCCAGTGGCAAAACGAGGATATGATATCTGCCTTTTTTTTTTTTTTTTTTTTTTTTTTTGAGACGGAGTCTCGCTCTGTCGCCCAGGCTGGAGTGCAGTGGCGCGATCTCGGCTCACTGCAAGCTCCGCCTCCCGGGTTCACGCCATTCTCCTGCCTCAGCCTCCCGAGTAGCTGGGACTACAGGCGCCCACAACTGCGCCCGGCTAATTTTTGTATTTTTAGTAGAGACGGGGTTTCACCGTGGTCTCGATCTCCTGACCTTGTGATCCGCCCGCCTCGGCCTCCCAAAGTGCTGGGATTACAGGCGTGAGCCACCGCGCCCGGCTGATATCTGCCTTTTACTTGCCACAGAACCCCTAAGATTCAGGACTGATTTCAGCATAACTACACAATGGGTGAAGCATGTATTTGAAATCCTGCCATTTCAAACTAATCATCCAGTTTACCAATTGGTCAGACCCACTCCTCGGACACCCCCACTTATAAGCCACCCCCCATTACACTTCCTTAATACGGCAGAGCCTTCATGCTAGCTAATCTAATGAATACCTCATGCCTGCACAGAGGAGGCCAGCTGTGACTGTCAGGATACATTGTGCCACAGATGGGCAAGCCTCTCAGTCTGCTAGATGGCACATTCTTGAGGGGCAGGGACCATGTTTTATTTACATTGCTCTTTAACCACCTACATGATATATAATATGTGACTAATTAATTGAGCATGCACATGAGTCTATAGAGAAGTATATTTCCTATAATTCCTTTTAGCTAAGCTAGGTGGCATTTCTGTTATGAAATAGTTCAGATTTCCAAATTTGTGTATGTTGGAAGGTATACAGAATGGCAGTGATCACTGTGACTTCAACCAAACTTCAGAGCATGGAAACAGGTAACCACTCTAAGGGTTTTCTCTTAACCAGTGCTTCACTTCTCTCTTTTTTTTTTCTTTGAGATGGAGTCTTGCTCTGTTGCCCAGGCTGGAGTGCAGTGTCATGATCTCTGCTCACTGCAAGCTCCACCTCCTGGGTTCACGCCATTCTCCTGCCTCAGCCTCCCGAGTAGCTGGGACTACAGGCACCCGCCACCATGCCCAGCTATTTTTTTTTTTTTCTATTTTTAGTAGAGACAGGGTTTCACTGTGTTAGCCAGGATGGTCTCCATCTCCCAACCTCGTGATCTGCCTGCCTTGGCCTCCAAAGTGCTGGGATTACAGGCGTGAGCCACCGCACCCAGCCTCTTTTTTTTTTTTTTTTTTTTTTTTTTTAACAGACAGGGTCTCACTCTGTTGCCCAGGCTGGAGTGCAGTGAAGTGATCATGGCTCACCGTAACCTCTAAGTCTTGGCCTCAAGAGGTCCTTCCACCTCAGCTTCCTGAGTAGCTGGGACTACAGGTGTGCACCACCACACCCAGCTAATGTTTAAAATTTTTTTGTAGACAAGGAGTCTTGCTCTGTTGCCCAGGTTGGTCTTGAACTCCTGGCCTCAAGCAATCCTCCCACCTCTGCCTCCCAAAGTGTTGGGATTACAGGTGTGAGCCACCACAAGCAGGCTGCCTTGCTTCTCTTTATAGTTTCACCACATAGGAATGTATTCCCAAACAATACACTATCAAGTTGAGGTTTTTTGTTTTTGTTTTTTTTTGAGACAGAGATTTCGCTCTGTTGCCCAGGCTGGAGTGTAGTGACTGAGTCACGGCTCACTGCAGCCTTGACCTGCTGGGCTCAAGTCATCCTCCTACCTCACTCAGCCTCCAAACGCCTGGGACTACAGGTGCACACCACCATGCCCAGCTAATTTTTTTTTTTTTTTTTTTTTTTTTTTTGAGGCGGAGTCTCGCTCTGTCGCCCAGGCTGGAGTGCAGTGGCGCGATCTCGGCTCACTGCAAGCTCCGCCTCCCGGGTTCCCGCCATTCTCCTGCCTCAGCCTCCCGAGTAGCTGGGACTACAGGCGCCGCCACCACGCCCGGCTAATTTTTTTGTATTTTTAGTGGAGACGGGGTTTCATTGTGTTAGCCAGGATGGTCTCGATCTCCTGACCTCGTGATCCGCCCGTCTCGGCCTCCCAAAGTGCTGGGATTACAGGCTTGAGCCACCGCGCCCGGCCAGCCCAGCTAATTTTAAAATTTTTTCTAGAGATAGTATTTCACCATGTTGGCCAGGCTGGTCTTGAACTCCTGGCCTCAAGCTGTCTGCCCACCTCGGCCTCCCAAAGTGTTGGGATTACAGGCATGAGCCACCGCGCCTGGGCTGCTATCCAGTTTAGCTTCTTTTTGATCTTGTAAGTGAAATCACAGTGTATGTATTCATCCTGATTTGTGTGGTACTTTGTATATGTGACATCACCATGTTGATAGACATAACTTCATTGATTTTCACAGCTGTATAGTATTTTATTATGTGAATATATCCAATGTATCCATTCTTCTGTTATGAACATTTGGGTTCATAACCGACTTTTTGCTGTTACAAACAGTGCTCTCTGAGCAACCTGGGGAGTGACTCCTCCATCACATGCAGTTTCTCCAGTGTGTACATTCAGTGAAGGATCTGCACCTTTGACTTCATTTGATAATGTCCAGTTGTTTTCCCAAGCGGCTGAACTAATTTACAGTCCAACTAGTTCTGGATGAGGGTTCGCTTTAGTCCATATCCTTACAGGCTCTTGGATGGCTGTTGACAAAGACAAGTTTTTTTTCTTTTACCAATTTGACGGTTGTAAAATAGTATCATTTTATGGTTTTGTTTTGGAGACAGAACCTCACTCTGTTGCCCAGCTGGAGTGCAGTGGTGAGATCTCGGCTCACTGCAACCCCTGCCTCAGCCTCCCCAGTAGCTGGGACTACAGACGCTTGCCACTACGCCCGGCTAATTTTTTGTATTTTTAGTAGAGATGGGGTTTCACCATGTTGGCCAGGCTGCTCTCAAACTCCTGAGCTCAGGCAATCTGCCTGCCTCAGCCTCCCAAAATGCTGGGATTACAGGTATGAGCCACTGTGCCTGGCCTCTTACTACGGTTTTAATCTGCATTTCCTGAGGCTTATCATCTTGTACTAAATTTGAAAAATTAAAAACCTAAAAAAATTCAGACGTCCTCTTTGTCTTGCTCAATCAGCTCTATTAAAAACTTCCTGGCCGGGCGCGGTGGCTCAAGCCTGTAATCCCAGCACTTTGGGAGGCCGAGACGGGCGGATCACTAGGTCAGGAGATCGAGACCATCCTGGCTAACCCGGTGAAACCCCGTCTCTACTAAAAAATACAAAAAACTAGCCGGGCGAGGTGGCGGGCGCCTGTAGTCCCAGCTACTCAGGAGGCTGAGACAGGAGAATGGCCCGAACCCGGGAGGCGGAGCTTGCAGTGAGCTGCGATCCGGCCACTGCACTCCAGCCTGGGCGACAGAGCGAGACTCCGTCTCAAAAAAAAAAAAAAAAAAAAAAAAAAACTTCCTGCAAGCAGCAGGAATTCTACTGCATGGATGTTCACAGCACGAATCCCCACAAACAGGGCAGAACTTCTCAGGGTTGTAAAATGAAGACGAAGCTGCTGCCAGCACTGCTGTTACCGGAAGTGGCAGGCTCTGTGCTGGACTGAGAATGAAATGTTGCTGCTTCCAGAACAGAAGACGAGCACAAAATGGCTGTGCACACGCCCATCTCTCCCTGCTGGAAGCTTATGGCCTAGAAGACAGAACCACTCACCCACATGTCCAGGGTTAGTCTTAGGAGGGATGGAGGGATTCCCTGTGGAGGCTTCTGTTTTAACAGCGACTTCCCAGCCTTCTACAGATTGAAGCCTTCTTTGCATGGGAACCGTCTCACCTAATCCAGTGCGCGTTTTGAAAAAGGAAGGAACAGAATGCCCTTCAGTAAACCCGGCCGGGCACAGTGGCTCACGCCTGTGATCCCAGCACTCTGAGAGGCCGAGGCGGGCGGATCACCTGAGGTCAGGAGTTGGAGACCAGTCTGGCCAACATGGCGAAACCTGGTCTCTACTAAATACGCAAAAAAATTAGCTGGGCATGGTGGCGGGTGCCTGTAATCCCAACTACTAGGGAGGCTGAGGCAGGAGAATTGCTTGAACCTAGGAGGCAGAGGTTGCAGTGAGCCAAGATCACGCAACTGTACTCCAGCCTGCGGGACACAGAAAGACTCCGTCCCCCACAGCCCCCACAACAACAAGAACAACGATGACAACAACAACAACAACAAACAAGAGAACCAAATCAAACCTTACCTCACACATCCCATTTTGGAAGTGGGTGCTTATAGCCGTGCTGCCAGTACAGCAGCCACTGCCACAGGTGGCTACTGAGACTGAGGAACTGAATTTTTAATTTTGTTAAATTTTAATTTAGAAACTAAAGCAGAATAAAATATTTTTCTGCGAAGCACAACATTATTGTTTTGGTAGTGATACATTTCACTTTAGTCATTGAAAATTTAGCGTCTTTGAGATGTTCTCTAGGTATACAAAATGTATTTTGAAATATTTAGTATAAAAATCACCAATTTTTATATTGTTACATGTTAAAATAATATTTTGAATACAATGGTTTAAGTGAAATATATTGTTAAAATATTTATCTGTTCCTTTTCACTTTTTAAAGAAGCTACTAAAAAATTTAAAACTATATATGTGGATGACATCAGGCAAGATGGTAGCGTGGGAAATATAGGACTCTGTCTCCCTATCCAGATAATTACACTGGCAGAATCTGTTTGATGTAACTATTTTGGAGCTCTGGAGTCTATTCAAAGGCTTGCAGCTGCCAAAGGAAGGCTTGGACAGTAAATTGCAATGAATTTTGGTCAATTTCAGCTCTTTGCATGGTAGTGGCTAACCATCCCTTTTCCCAGCTCCATGGGAGTCAGTCATGCATGTGTACCTGGTGCAGCTTGCACACAGCTTGTGGAAGTTAGAGAAGGGAATAAGGACCTTGTCTTCCAGATATCAGGGATCTATGTTCTGAATGCTGCTTCTGATCATGGAGGTGAAGACACAGAGGCAGGTTCCACTGTTGCAACCTCACCATGTGAAGCAGGTTTCAGAATATTTAAAGACCCAGAGCCTGTTATCTCCTGCCCCCTTCGTTATTCCTTCTTTTCCCTTTTGGAAGCCACATTTGAACAATGGAACATCAAAAAGCAGCTGCATATATAGGGAATTCAGAAAGTCACTACATATGTCCAGGGAAAGATTTAGGCTCAGAAAATACCCAAGAAGAGATTAAATTTACACCTTGGGTGAATGCCTGGCACAAAGTCACCCTACTACAGTAAGAACAGCAACAACAGGGCAAGCGCAGTGGCTCACGCCTGTAATCCCAACACTTTGGGAGGTCAAGGTGGGCGGGTCATGAGGTCAGGAGTTTGAGACCAGCCTGGCCAATATGGTGAAGCCCTGTCTTTACTAAAAATACAAAAAAATTAGCAGGCATGGTGGTGCACACCTGTAGTCCCAGCTACTCAAGAGGCTGAGGCAGAAGAATCGCTTGAACCCAGGAGGTGGAGGTTGCAGTGAGCTGAGATCGTGCCAACGCACTTCAGCCTGGGCGACAGAGCGAGACTCTGTCTCAGAAACAAAAAACGAAAAACAAAACAAAACAAAAACAAAAAACAACAGCAATAACAAAACCCAATAAGCCACAAACCTTGGGGAAGAGGAGAATCTGATTTCCAGAACTAGCCAAAATATAAAATTCAAATGTCCAGTTTTCAACAAAAATTACAAGGCATAAAAAGAAACAGGAAAGTATAGCTAATTCAAAGGAAAAAATTAACTCACCAGACATAGTCTCTGAGAAAGACCAAGCAGTAGAAAACTTTTTCCTAGACAAAGACAACTGTCTTAAAGATGTTCTAAGACCTAAAGGAAGAGGCGGACAAAGTCAAGAAAATGATGTATGAACAATATGGAATTATCAGTAAAGAAACAGAAAACATAAAAGGAACAAAAAAGAAATTTTGAGCCAGGCGTGGTGGCTCATGCCTGTAATCCCAGCACTTTGGGAGGCTGAGGTGGGCAGATCACCTGAGGTTAGGAGTTTGAGACCAACCTGGCCAACACGGGGAAACCCTGTCTCTACTAAAAATATAAAAATTATCTGGGTGTGGTGGTGCAGCCCTATAGTCCCATCTATTTGGGAGGCTGAGGCCCAAGAACTGCTTGAACCTGGGAGGTAGAGGTTACAGTGAGCTGAGATTGAGCCACTGCATTCTAGCCTGGGCATAGAGTGAGACTCTCTCAGAAAAAACAAATTTTTTTTTTTGGAGCTGAGAAGTACAATAACTGAAATGAAAATTTTATTAGAGGGATTCAAAAGCATATTTGAACAAGCAGAAGAGAAAATCAGTGAATGTGAAGAAAAGTACAATTGAAATTATTGCCTGACATGGGCAAGGACTTCATGTCCAAAACACCAAAAGCAATGGCAACAAAAGCCAAAATTGACAAATGGGATCTAATTAAACTAAAGAGCTTCTGCACAGCTAAAGAAACTACCATCAGAGTGAACAGGCAACCTACAGAATGGGAGAAAATTTTTGCAATCTACTCATCTGACAAAGGGCTAATATCCAGAACCTACAAAGAACTCAATCAAATGTACAAGAAAAAAACAACCCCATCAAAAAGTGGGCAAAGGATATAAACAGACACTTCTCAAAAGAAGACATTCATACAGCCAACAAACGCATGAAAAAATGCTCATCATCACTCACCATCGGAGAAATGCAAATCAAAACCACAATGAGATACCATCTCACACCAGTTAGAACGGCAATCATTAAAAAGTCAGGAGACAACAGGTGCTGGAGAGGATGTGGAGAAATAGGAACACTTTTACACTGTTGGTGGGATTGTAAACTAGTTCAACCATTGTGGAAAACAGTATGGCAATTCCTCAAGGATCTGAAACTAGAAATACCATATGACCCAGCCATCCCATTACTGGGTATATACCCAAAGGATTATAAATCATGCTGCTATAAAGACACATGCACACGTATGTTTATTGTGGCACTATTCACAATAGCAAAGACTTGGAATCAACCCAAATGTCCATCAGTGACAGACTGGATTAAGAAAATGTGGCACATATACACCATGGAATACTATGCAGCCATAAAAAAGGATGAGTTTGTGTCCTTTGTAGGGACATGGATGCAGCTGGAAACCATCATTCTCAGCAAACTATCGCAAGAACAGAAAACCAAACACTGCATGTCCTCACTCCTAGGTGGGAATTGAACAATGAGATCACTTGGACTCGGGAAGGGGAACATCACACACTGGGGCCTATTATGGGGATGGGGGAGGGGGGAGGGATGGCATTGGGAGTTATACCTGATGTAAATGACGAGTTGATGGGTGCTGACGAGTTGATGGGTGCAGCACACCAACATGGCACATGTATACATACGTAACAAACCTGCACGTTATGCACATGTACCCTAGAACTTAAAAGTATAATAATAAAAAATAAATAAAAAAAATTATTGCCTGAGGAACAAGAAAGAAAAAATATTAAAGAAAAGTGAACAGAGCCTGTGAGATCTGTAAGACACCATAAAGCAGACAAACATATGCAGTTTGTGAGTTACAGAAGGAGAAGAGAGAGACAAGCAAACCCACAATGAGACACATTCTCCTAAATAAAATTAAAAAAAATAAAAGAATTTGTCAAACACCAAACACAGAGAGAATCTTAAAATCAGCAAAACAGATCATTCATCACACTAAAGGGTGCTCAAAAAAATTATCAGCATATTTCTCATCAGAAGTCTTGGAGGCCAGGAGGCAGTGGGCTGATATATTCAAAGTGCTGCAAGAAATAAAATGGCCAACCAAGATTCTTATACCTGGCAAAACTGTCCATCAAAAATGAGGGAGCAATTAAAATATTTCAGAATAAATAAAAGCTGAGAGAGCTTATTACCACTAGACTAACTCTGCAAGAAATGCTAAAGGGAGTCCTATAGGTTGAAATGAAAGGATGTGAGACAGTAGATCAAAACCATGTGAAGAAATATCTCCAGCAAGGATAAAGCCTTTCTTCTAATATTAGGAACAAGACATGCCTGCTTTCACCATTTCCATTCAGCACTAACGGAAGTTCTAGCCAGAGCAATTAGGCAAGAAAAAAAAAAAAAAAAAGAAAAGGCACTGAAATCGGAAAGGATGAAGTAAAATTATCTGTTTGCAGACAACATGATCTTAACACAGAAACCCCTAGAGATTCCACATTTTAAAAATGTGGTTTCACCATGTTGGCCAGGTTGGTCTTGAAATTATAAAAGCTACTATTATTGTAACTTTGGTTTGTAACTCCAGTTTTTGTTTTCACATGCCTTAAGAGAATAATGCTTAAAAAAACAATTATTAGTCTATGTTTTTGGACACACACTACATAAAACTAGAATCTTGTAGCAATTAATAAATTAAAGGGGTTGAGATGAAGCTGTATAGAAGTAGAGTTTCTTTATTTTATTTATTCATTTATTTATTTTTGAGACAGAATTTCACTCTGTCACCCAGGCTAGAGTGCAGTGGCACATCTTGGCTCACTGCGACCTCTGCCTCTTAGGTTCAAGCGATTCTCGTGCCTCAGCCTCCCAAGTAGCTGGGATTACAGGTGTGCACGATGACACCTAGTTCATTTTTGTATTTTTAGTAGAGACGGGGTTTCGCCACGTTGGCCAGGTTGGTCTTGAACTCCTGACTTCAGGTGATTCGCATACCATGGCCTTCCAAAGTGCTGGGATTACAGGTGTGAGCCACCGCGCCTGGCCTAGAAGTAGAGTTTCTATATGCTACTAAAGTTAAGCTAGTATAAATCCTTCTCAAATTCTTCTAAGAAACTGAAGAGGAGGAAACATTTTTTTTTCTTTTTTTATTTTTTTGAGACAGAGTCTTGCTCTGTTGCCCAGGCTGGAGTGCAGTGGTGTGATCTCAGCTCACTGCAGTCTCTGCCTCCCAGTTTCAAGCAATTCTCCTGCCTCACTTCCTGAGGAGTTGGGATTATAAGTATGTACTACCACACTTGGCTAAGTTTTTTATTTTTAGCAGAGACAAGGTTTCACCATGTTGGCTGGGCTGGTCGAGGAAACAATTTTTAACTCATTCTATGAAGCCAACATTGCCCTAATACCAAAGCCAGACAAGGATACCACAAGAGAAGAAAAATACAAACCAGTATCCCTTATGAACATGGATGCAAAAATGCTCGACAAAATACCAGCACACTGAATTCCGCAGCATATTAAAGGATTATGCACTATGACAAAGTTGGATTTATTCCTGGAATACAAGCATGATTCAACATATAAAAATGGATCATTGTAATACACCACATTAAAAGAATAAAGGACAAAAACCACATGATCATCTCATTTGCTGCAGAAAAAGAATTTGACAAAATTCAACACTCTTTTACGATAAGAACAATCAACAAACTAGGAATGGAAACTACCTCAACATAATAAAGGCAATATATTAAAAAAAAACATAATAAACACCATACTGAATGATTACAGACTAAAAGCCTAAAAGCCTTTCTTTCAAGATCAGGAACAAGACATGCCTGCTTTCACCATTTCCATTCAGCACTAACGGAAGTTCTAGCCAGAGCAATTAGGCAAGAAAAAAAAAAAAGAAAAGGCACTGAAATCGGAAAGGATGAAGTAAAATTATCTGTTTGCAGACAACATGATCTTAACACAGAAACCCCTAGAGATTCCACATTTTAAAAACTCTGTAAAAACTAATAAATGAATTTAGCAAAGATGCAGAATATAAAATGTGCAAAAATAAGTTTCATTTCTATACATTAAAAATGAACCAATTGAAAAGGAAATTTAAAAACAATTATATTTATACTAGCATCAAAAAGAATAAAATATGTAGGAATTAACCATGAAAGGGAAAGACCTATAAACTAAAAACTACAAACATTGCTGAAAGAAATTATAGAAGATATAAATAAATAAATGAAAACACATTCCATGTTCATGGATTGGAACACTTAATATAGTTAATGTGTCAATACTACTCAAAGTGATCTACAGATTCAATGCATTGTTTATTGATATGGTTTGGATATTTGTCCCCTCCAAATCTCATGTTGAAATGTAATCCCAATGTTGGAGGTGCGGTGTGGAGGCAAGCATTGGGTCATGAGGGCAGACCCCTCATGGCTTGGTGCTGTCCTTGTGACAATGAGTTCTTGTGAGATCTGGTGGTTTAAAAATATGTGGTACCTCCTCCTGCTCTCACCATATGAAACACTGGCTCCTCCTTTGCCTTCTGCCGTGAGTATAAGGTTCCTGAGGCCCTCACCAGAAGGAGAGGCTGGAGCCATGCTGGTATAGTCTGCAGAACTGTGATCCAATTAAACATATTTTCTTTATAAATTACCCAGCCTCGGGTATTTCTTTTTCTTTTTTCTTTCTTTTTTTTTTTTTTTTTGAGACGGAGGTTCGCTCTTGTTGCCCAGGCTGGAGTGCAATGGTGTGATCTTCACTCACCGGAACCTCCACCTCCTGGGTTCAAGTGATTCTTCTGCCTCAGCCTCCCGAGTAGCTGGGATTTACAAGCATGCACCACCATGCCCAGCTAATTTTGTATTTTTAGTAGAAACAGGGTTTCTCTAAGTTTGTCGGGCTGGTCTTGAACTCCTAACCTCAGGTGATCCGCCCACCTTTGCCTCCCAAAGTGCTGGGATTACAGGTGTGAGTCATGGCACCCAGCCCAGGTATTTCTTTATAGTGACACAAGAAATCAAATGATTTCCAACAAGGGTGCTAAGATCATTTAATGGGGAAAGGACAGTCTTTTCAACAAATGGTGCTGGGGAAACTACACATCTACATGTAAAAGAAGGAAGTTGGGCCTTAGCTAATGCTAAATACAAAAATTAACATGAAATAGATCAAAGACTTAAATGTAGGAACTAAAACTATAAAACCCTTAGAAGAAAACACAGGGGAAAGGCTTCAAGGCATTGGACTTGGCAATGACTTCCTAGATCTGACATCAAAAGCACAGGCAACAAAAGAAATAACAGACAAATTGGGCTTCATAAAAAATTTAAAACTTTTGGAGTAAAGTTCATTCAACTGAGTAAAACGACAATTCACAGGATAAGAGAGAAGATTTGCAAATCACATATCTGGTAAGTAATTAATGTCCAGAAGATATAAATAACTCCTAAAACTCAACAATAAATTAGCAAATAATTCAATTCAAAAATGGGTATAGGACTTGAATAGATATTTCTCCAACAGTAATATATGAATGGCCAATAATAATATGAAAAGATGCTCAACATCACTAATCATTAGGGAAAAGCAAATCAAGACCACAGTGAGATACTATTTCAAACCCATTAGGATTGCTACTATAAAACGAAGCAAAACATAAAGTGTTGGTGAGGATGTGGAGAAATTGGAACCCTTGTGCATTGCTGGTGGGAATGTAAAATGTTGCAGCTGTAGAAAATAATGTAGCATTTCCTCAAAATATTAAACTAGACTTATTTGTTCCAGCAATTCCACTTTTGGGTACATACCCCAAAGAACTGAAAACGGAGTTTCAAACAGGCATGTGCATACTCATATTCACAGCAGCATTATTCACAACAACTGAAAGGTGGACCTAACCCCAATGTCCATGGTAGATAATAATGAAATATTATTTGGCCTAAAATAGGAAGGAGATTCTGACACATGCTTCAACGCGGATAAACCCTGAGGACATAATGATAAGTGAAATAGGCCAGACACAAAAGGACAAATATTGTATGACTGCACTTATATGAGGTGCCTAGATTATTAGTCAAATACATACTGACAAAAAGTAGAATAGTGGTGTTTTCCACTATTCTTACATTGTTGTAAGGAAATACCTGAGACTGGGTAATTTATAAAGAAAAGATGCTTAGCGCTAGGTGTGGTGGCTCACACCCTGTAATCCCAGCACTTTGGGAGGCTGAGGTGGGCGGGTCACCTGAGGTCAGAAGTTTGAGACCAGCCTGGCCAACATGGCTAAACCCCATCTCTACTAAAAGTACAAGAATTAGCCAGGCATGGTGGCAGATGCCTGTAATCCCAGCTACTCGGGAGGCTGAGGCAGGAGAATCACTTGAACCCAGAACACGGAGGCTGCAGTGAGCTGAGATTGCACCACTGCAAGAGCAAGATTCCATCTCAAAAAACAAAAACAAACAAAAAAAGAGGTTATTTGGCTCATGGTCCTGCAGTCTTTATAGGAAGCATGGTGCTGGCATCTGCTCAGCTTCTAGGGAGGCCTCAGGAAGCTTACAATCATGGCGAAAGGTCATGGGGGATCAGGCATGTCACCCGGTGAAAGCAGGAGCAAATGAGAGAGAGAGCGGCGGGGAAGTTGCCACACACATTTAAAGAACCAGATCTGGTAAGAATTCATTATCATGAAGACAGCACCAAGCCATGAGGGATCTGCCCCCATGACCCAAACACCTCCCACCAGGCCCCACCTCCAGACTTCAGATTACAATTCAACATGAGATTTGGGTGGGGGCAAATAGTCAAACTATATTAGGTGGTTACCAAGAACTGGGGAAAGAGTTTCATGAGTGCAGAGTTTCAGTACGGGACAATAAAAAGTTCTGGAGACGCATGGTGATGATAGTTACACAATAATGTGAATGTACTTAATACCACTGAACTGTACATTTAAAAACAATTAAAATGATAAATTTTACCACAATAAAAATTACATATATGGCTTGTATTATATTTATGTTGGATTGTACTGGTCTAGAAACACAACATGTTTTATAGTTAATTGTGATTAGTGGTCATAATTCACAAATACCTTTTTTTAAAAAAAGCAAAAACACCCTTGCCAGGATTTATTTGAACAAAATCAGCTGCCTGACCTCTACTTAACTACTAATATGAAACCACACTGGCATATGGCACACTAAGAAAGGGATTCATTTTTTTTTTTTTTTGAGACAGAGTCTCGCTCTGTCGCCCAGGCGGGAGTGCAGTGGCAGGATCTCGGCTCACTGCAAGCTCCACCTCCCGGGTTTACGCCATTCTCCTGCCTCAGCCTCCTGAGTAGCTGGGACTACAGGTACCCGGCACCCCGCCCGGCTAGTTTTTTGTATTTTTTAATAGAGACGGGGTTTCACCGTGTTAGCCAGGATGGTCTCGATCTGCTGACCTCGTGATCCACCCGTCTCGGCCTCCCAAAGTGCTGGGATTACAGGCTTGAGCCACCGCGCCCGGCCCCAGGATTCATTTTTACTTACAAGCTGCAGCAGGCACAGGAACCAAATAGGCCACAGAGATGCACATTAGGCTGGAGAAAGGGCAGGCATTGATGTCAGGGTGGCAGATGGTTTCTAAGGCCCAAGGGGAGTTCAAGACTAGTGGACACATGACCAGGGTCCAGGGTTAGGGTAGTATTTGAGCAATGGTATTTCAATAGGAACTGATTTTGTCATCATGCTGTATGCACAAGATGGCATACAGTGATGCAACATGAAATACCTCTTCCTCACACCTCAAGTTTGGCTAAAAGAAGAAATGTTTGGCCTCTCTCTATCCTCACTTCCTCCTCCCTAAAGGAAGCAGAGTGACTTATCCGATTGGTAAATTTGGGAGAAGCAATGGAGGATGAAAACGCCTGCTCCCTTTCTCTCTGATCAGCCTGTCTACAGAACAGACTGCTTTTATGTGCTGAGGATAGAAGCCCTCAAGTTTGGCCTGGGGATCCTTCTCTCATTGTCCCCAAGATGAAGTCAAGTGACTGCAGGCATGGGTTTTGGGGTAAGTTTGCTTGTCCTCCAGGATAGATTAACTCTTACTTTCCTGCACGGGGGCTACCCCAGGGCCCCAGTTGAACACGGAGGCCCTAAGGATTAGAGAGCTTGATGGGTGCTGCAGATTCACGCATGATTTCAAATTCTCTTTTATTAACTTAAAAACTGACATTGTCAATTCCATCTGTCTGATTTCTGCGTCTCATTTCTCAGCTGGTCCCCAGTTTGATGTGAGGAGAGAGGCATTCGAAATTATCCTTCCTAAACCTCCTAAGAGCAGTTTTCAAAACAGTAAGAAGAACAAAAACCACATAGCAATATTTCATGTATGGCTTTAAAAAATATCCATTTGATGAAAGCCAAGACATAAATTAAGTCATAGTTCTGTAAAAACATTTCTGCAGGATTGCAAAGGCTGTAAGCTGAAGCATAGCAATCTGGGTTACACCAAGAAGATTGGACTGTGTCTGTGGCATCTGTGTGTAAATGATGCATGCCAAGCACTTGCTAGATTCAGGCAGCACAAGAGTGCTTTCTTTAGCTCATTGTGGAGGCAAAGTTGAAATGACGTTGGGCTTTTTTTTTTTTTTTTCCCTGAGATGGAGTCTCGCTCTTGTTGCCTGGGCTGGAGTGCAATGGTGCAATCTCGGCTCACCACAATCTCTGCCTCCTAAGTTCAAGCGATTCTCCTGGCTCAGCCTCCCAAGTAGCTGGGATTACAGGCGTCCACCACCACACTTGGCTAACTTTCTGTATTTTTAGTAGAGACGGGGTTTTACCAGGTTGACCAGGCTGGTCTTGAACTCTTGACCTCAGGTAATCCACCCGCCTCGGCCTCCCAAAGTGCTAGGATGGTTTTTGTTTTTGTTTTTTTGAGGCAGAGTCTCGCTCTGTCGCCCAGGCTGGAGTGCAGTGGCCAGATCTCAGCTCACTGCAAGCTCTGCCTCCCAGGTTCACACCATTCTCCTGCCTCAGCCTCCCAAGTAGCTGGGACTACAGGCGCCTGCCACCATGCCTGGCTAATTTTGTTTTTTTAATTTTATTTTTAGTAGAGACAGGGTTTCACCATGTTAGCCAGGATGATCTCGATCTCCTGGCCTTGTGATCCACCCGCTTTGGCCTCCTAGAGTTCTGGGATTACAGGTGCGAGCCAATGAGCCCAGCCTGGATGGGCTCTTTCTTAGACTTTAGCTTCATATAGTTTAGGTGTCTGGCGGTTCTCCAACCTAATGATGACATCTAGTTGCAGGGAAGGCAGATGTGTAAGAGCAGAGAGACCATGAAATATAAACACGTTAGCAAATGTGGAATAATTAACAATATTTTTAAGGTATACCAGAAGCCAGTTTCCAGAAAATAGCTAGAAGCTACTGCCAGAAAGACCTTAGTCAATGATTTGAGGGAGGTGGGAGAGAAACTGCTAAGGCAGAGAGGCAGGTAGTTGGAACACAGAATGTATTTTAATAACAGTGACATTTCTCAGTGGTAATTATGAACACAACCAGGGTGGCAAAAACACCCTTAACCGTATAAAGCAACTGACAAACTTGAGATAGGAAAAAACTTTTTCTGGTAGTTGGATATTCAGTTAGATTAGTGCAGTGACTAGGAGCCCACAATTTTCCAGTTCAAAAGAACAAATGATGGAATGAGAGACAGGCTAATAATATGCAACAGAAAATGAGATACTATTTCTACAATTTATTTTTGATGTTTGAGAGCCATGATTCTGTATCCTATGAGTAAACACAATCTATTTACTGTAAAGAGCGCAAGAGCATTGACTTTTTTGTCACGTAATTTAAAATGCCTCATACTTTTTTATTTCTAAAGAAACTGTATTTTAAATGTTTCACTCAAGAATCTGAAGAAGAGATTTGATTTATTAGCAAGATGTATGGGCAGAAAATCCTTTTTCCATCCAGTTAAGAAAATGTAGAGGGTATTCACTTGTCCCAGGAAAATCTCCTCAAGAAATGTATGTTGCGCTGTAATTAACACTAAGAGTGGGCATCTTTAACAATTCCATATGAATTCTTCTTCCTGGCTCTGGGGCTACTAAAAGCAACTTTACTAGTCATCAGAATGTGTCTGGGATCAATGTCACCCAGTGACGGGAACAGGAAGGCAGGCCAGCCTGATGCTGACTGTGCGGTTTGAGTGTGTGAGCCCACCATGCTCCGGAAGTCCTCCCCACCCTACCCCTACCCACAGGCATATTTTCATGTGGTTTTCTATCGTAAGCGGGTTCCTTCCTCAGCTACCACTTCCCAGCTCTGTTCCCTGGATCCAGAGCCTTTTTTCTTTTTTGAGATGGGGCCAGGCTGGTCATGAACCCCTGGGCTTAAGTGACCCTCCTACTTCAGCCTCCTGAGTAGATAGGACTACAGGCAAGTGCCATCACACCTGGCCAGAGCCTTTTTTTGTTGTTGTTTTCTTAGCCTCAACTGTATCTTGCACCTTCTGAGTCTTTTCAGAGCCGGGCCTATTCTTTTACACTCATTCTACCCACCTGTGTTTTTCACTCCATCTCCAGAGTGGCAGCAGCTATCTTCTTCCTGGGGGGCATCTGCACTTCTTTCTGCACTCAGGATCTGCTGCTTGCTCTGATACTTTCTGTGTCCCTCTGTCATAACATCCCATTTGCCTACATAGTGGGGAGCTTCTGTTTCAGATTGTGAGGAGGAAAGAACAGTCTCCTCAAGATGCCCTTTTGGTCTTGGTTATTAGATCAATCTCTATCTTTATTTTCAGTCTCAGAACCCTTCGTCTCAATGTGCCCCACAAGTAATGCAAACCAAGTTAGGGGAAGGCAGGACACAAAGCTCTGAGACATGTCAGGAAGGGATGGGGATGAGCCAGTCAGCATCCTGTACAGCAAATGCTCACTGCTCCTTATGGCATTTTTAATTAGAATTCTGAAACCTGGTATAGACTGAGCCTAGCTTCATAGATTGTTTCACCTCAAATCACACAGTTCTTACATGTGAGAACTTTCTCCTTAGAATTATCACCTTAGTGTGATCTGAAGAGCGAGTTCCCCTCAAATTTGACCTACTTAGACATTGCTTGCAAACACCCCATGCTGGAGGAAAGGCAGCGTGCCTGCTTCTTGGCTCTCAACCATGACAAATCCTAGGTTACCTTAGCAATGAGGCAGAAAACTGCAAAGAGAGCCTGACCAACTAAGCAGAAAGGAGGCCAAAGAAAGCCCAACTTCATTTATAAAATAACCAACATGATTTGATCTCATATAATGAAATAGAAACTGAGGAACAACTGTGGTGGTATAATCTTTGATTGTTTAATCTTTCTAAAAACAAGTCCTTTATGTTGTAAAACACTAGCTATTAATTAACATGGGAAAATGCTCAAACTAAAGAAGTGTATGTCCTAGTAGTATTTACAAACAGCTCCCTTTTGGGAATGTAATTCTTCCTTGGTCCTGTATTTTGTATAGTTCTGACTCTTTGCTCTCATGATTCTGACATATTGCAGGATTAGGCCCCGGGTTTGTTTCATTATCACTCTTATTTTATGTCAATTACATTTTAATGTTATCACTGTATCTTTAAATGCATATAACCATCTGATTATGCCTTATTATAAAGTGTTTTATCATCATCACTCTTTTTAAAAGAAGTACCAGAAACATACCTTTAATAACAGAGGGTTTTAAAAACAGAAAATGAGAACCAGAAGACAAAGAGTATTTTGACAGTACGCCTAGTTTGTTTGTTTGTTTGTTTTGAGACGGAGTCTCGCTCTGTCGCCTAGGCTGGAGTGCAGTGGCGTGATCTCGGCTCACTGCAAGCTCCGCCTCCCGGGTTCAAGCCATTCTCCTGCCTCAGCCTCCTGAGTAGCTGAAATTACAGGTGTGCGACACCATGCCTGGCTACTTTTTTGTATTTTTAGTAGAGATGGGGTTTCACCTTATTAGCTAGGATGGTCTCAATCTATCTCCTGACCTCATGATCTGCCCGCTCTGGCCTCCCAAAGTGCTGGGATTACACGTGTGAGCCACGGCGCCCAGCCAACAGTAAGCATAGTTTGATTCATTTTTTAAAAAAGATATTCAAGCTTAAGTGGCATTTTACATTTTATGTTTTCAGTTATTTAATAGTTTTAACAATTACTTTACACAGAACCCCCAAATTGTCCGCAAACACCATAGGTATTTCATTTTGAAAAGGATATTTTTGATAAAGATGACTGGCTAAAAAAGCAAGAAAAGCAACACCCAAAATGTGTACCCCAAGCTCATTCTGGAGGTATTCAGTGTACAATCTCTCTTGAATCCTAAGCAAGCTGGTAATGCTTGGCCCAGAATTCCCAAATAATGATTTGTGTCTGAAATTTCCCATGAGGTTTTACAATGTTCCATTCATACCCATGACAGTCCAGAACAATACTAATCCAGAAGCATTTTTAGGTAATTGAGAGTACATTTTTTAAACACCATCTATGCACAATACAGTGATTAGGCATATTAGGGGTAAAAAGCTTAACAAAACATTGCTGAAACATAATTGCGAGTCTGCATCAAATCAAAAAGGCCACAGAAATATTTAGTATTGTATCTTAGTTTCTGTTAAGTACTTTCAAAATGTAATTAACACTAAAATAATTAGTACAAGAGAATTTGAGTTCTTGATTTTTGTTCAGAAAATTTTTACTCTTAATATATTAAACAAACATGGAAAACTTTTGTATTAAAGTCTTCCACATGTAAAACATTTGTCATTCATTCATATCTTTTTCTACTTTACTTCTTCACCAAAAATCGTGTGATGTCTGATCCATGCTTTGATGCTAGAGATTGTCTTCTCACCTGGCTTCTTTCCTTAGCTTGTCTGGCAGTTCTCTAAAAGTTAAAAATATGCATGTGTACATGTTAGGAAAAAAGCACTGGCGACAGAAGCTCAAAAACTCTTTGTATTGTTAGTCTGGAAAATCTACACTGTCACTACACCCATTTCCCAGTGGCTGGCTATTTATTAAAGAGTTACCAAACGACAAGGCAGAGTATCTCGGCAGCTCTGGCAAGTCCCTGAGGTCCTAGGTTCTTAGGACCAACGTAGCAGGAGAAAACATACAACTTAGGGGATGTCTTGCTACCCAGTGAGAGCATGAATTCCTCATTCGGAGAATAGGGAGGCCCTGATTCTCCCATCTAAGCGGGAGTGTTTTTCTTTTTTTTTTTGAGATGGAGTTTTGCTCTTTCGCCTAGGCTGGAGTGAAGTGGTGTGATCTCAGCTCACTGCAACCTCTGTCTCCCAGGTTCAAGCGATTCTCCAGCCTCAGCCTCCAGAGTAGCTGGGATTATAGGCACCTGCCACCACACCCAGCTAATTTTTGTATTTTTAGTAGAGACGGGGTTTTTGCCACGTTGGCCAGGCTGGTCTCGAACTCCTGACCTCAGGTGATCCACCTGCCTCGGCCTCCCCAAGTGGGAGTTCTTAAGGCAACTTGGGATTACCCAGTGAAGAAAATCTACCCACTTCCTATTCTCTGATCCCAGAGGCCATTTCCAACTCAACAGATGAGCTGGTATAGAAAATAAAATGATGCAGACCAGAACTGGATTCTTCCACTAATCCCACAAGTAACATTTTTCATGAGAATCTAAAAAAATAATTACAGAAAGGGCTGCATTTTCTTTGGCTACTTCTTAATTCTCATATAGGTCTTGAATTTGCTACTAACTTGCACAGCTGAGAAATCAGATGACTTTTTTTTTTCCACCTGAAGTCCATGTGAGGTGATCCACGTGGAAAGAGTAAGGACAGAAGAGAAGCTTACGGTGGGGGGCGGTGGCTCACACCTGTAATCCCAACACTTTGGGAGGCCGAGGTGGGTGGATCATCTGAGGTCAGAATTCGAGACCAGCCTGGACAACATGGTGAAACCCTGTCTCTACTCAAAACATAAAAATCAGCTGGGTGTGGTGGCGGGTGCCTGTAATCCCAGCTACTCAGGAGGCTGAGGTAGGAGAATCAGCTTGAACCCGGGAGGCGGGAGGCGGAGGTTGCAGTGAGCCGAGATCGTGCTGAGATCACGCCACTGCTCTCCAGCATGGGTGACAGAGCGATACTCCGTCTTAAAAAAAAAAAAAAGAGTAGTAAAGAGTTCATATATTATAAACATTGGCAAAGGATCTGAAATAGTTCTCAAAAATTTAAATATAACTGATTAGCATCTTTTTAAAACATCAGTGTCTTTAGCAAACAAAACAATTTCAGGCCTTTCTCCCCTTGCACCACAATGGCACCCACTGACCGTACCCAGTGGCAGTTAAGTGGGCTTCTGGGGTCATAAATGAGTAAAGTTCTTTGGAAAACAGTTTGGTGATAAATTCCTACATTGTCAAAAATATCCAAATACTTTTGACTCAGTGATTTTTACACATGATAATCTACCTTAAGGAATGACCTCAAAATGCAGAAAACAGTTTTGTTTACAAAAAGTGTGCTTGGTGGCATGATGTATAAAAGCAGAAAAATTTAAATAAGTATTAATCAGTATGGGAATGGTTAAGTAAAGTACAGTAGAGATCTGCTCAATAGAATATTGTATTATGCAGTCATTTTAGATGATGTAAGTTATGAATGGTTAGAGAACATGAGAAATGCTTAGATCTTGCTGTAACTGAAAAAAAGTTGAATACGAAGTTGCATATTGAATATTTCTAAGATGATCTCAACAGGTAAATCCCATTACCTTTTACTGGACTGCCTGTAAAAAATTTATCCTGGTAGATAAACAATAGTATGTGTTTTTTTCCCTCTCATTCTAAGCAACAGGTAAGTAACTACCAAAAGATGGGGCAGAGTTAATTGGTTTCATACTTTGGCCAGCAATGAAACCTTTGTATGTTGAACTGAGTTGGTCCTAGAGATAACTTATCAATGTTTTCAGATATTTCAGGATATCCTTAGTTATATGCAAACATGTATCACTGCCCCAATTCACCAAACTGGAAGTTTGGGTCTCATCAAGACAATATGTAAATTGTATTCATTTCTTTCTTGGTAGTGGTGCAAATGTCTTGGTCCTAGAATGAATGAAAAGGGAAGCAGCTTTTCTTGCATCTGTGACACGGGCCTTGAGAGGGAAGGCAAGTGTTAGATGATGAAAGGAGTAAAATGCGCCTCGAATCTCAGACCAGGAATAAATTCATCCACATAATCTTCCACACCTGTGTGCACAATTTTCCATCTGACTTCTCAGGATGCAGTCAAAGCTATATGAGAGCTTCACTGACCTCTTTGTGACAGACTGTGCAGAGAGTCTGCAGGTTGTCCAGGGAACACTGTCCTCCTCCCCCATACACTGGCTTGATGTGATCCACCTGCCAGAAATGTCCTTCCCCTGGGTTTCTTATCATTTCATTTAGCTGCAATAAGAATACAAGTCAGCAATTTTCAACATATACTGCAAGAAGTGTTTGTTGGTTTTGCATTGTGCAATCATGTTTATACAGGAAAATCATGGGGAAAAATACATCAGGAGAGCTTTGAATAGCTTTTATTGTGAGTAGAAAAAAACCCTCTGTTTGAAGTTTGAAAGCAATAAGATGTGTTTTTTTTCTCCCTTATCTCATTTTGAAAGAATTACAAGAAAATATAAAATACCAAGACTCCTGACAGATTGGGAAAAACTGGTTTTTCTGCACCTGTAAGTTAGTTTATATATTCACTAAACCAAATCTAAGAAAAGCATAACAATAGGTTAGAAATTTAAAACTTCTCAATACTACTGAGTCAAACAATCTTTAATTGTTGACCTAAATGCTTTTGTCACTACACAATGGCAGTTTAATGTCAATAGCTATTACCTAAAGCTTTTATACTATTCACCAGAGAACTTTCCAAGTTACGTGAACTGGAATGAAATTTCTAGAACAAATATCTGTAACTTGCATATTTGGAATAATTAAAGATGACCATTTAAAGTAGCCTTTATACCGGCCGGGCGCGGTGGCTCAAGCCTGTAATCCCAGCACTTTGGGAGGCCGAGACGGGCGGATCACGAGGTCAGGAGATCGAGACCATCCTGGCTAACCCGGTGAAACCCCGTCTCTACTAAAAATACAAGAAAATTAGCCGGGTGAGGTGGCGGGCGCCTGTAGTCCCAGCTACTTGGGAGGCTGAGGCAGGAGAATGGCGTGAAACCGGCGGGGCGGAGCTTGCAGTGAGCCGAGATCGCGCGCCACTGCACTCCAGCCTGGGGCACAGCAAGACTCCGTCTCAAAAAAAAAAAAAAAAAAAAAATAAAATAAAAAAAAATAAAGTAGCCTTTATTTAGGCCAGTCCATATATACACATTTTATATTTAATCAGTGATAACCTACATTAAAATGGGATGTATTTTATCATTTTACCTGAGGTAGTAAAACCAACTCACACCATGGAAATGCAGTTGTCTAAATATCACAGAGATGAGTGTGGCACTTGTTTTTATTTCCTTCAACTTAACAGCTGCTGGCCTTGGGAACCCATGCTTATGTATAAAGCCTGTTTAAGAAAGCGTGTCAGGCACAATGACCTGATCAATAGTGCTGGCCCATGAGGAGTCACAAGAGGCAGCAAGTTGGAGCAGTAAACTTTGTCCAGCTGACCTTTGTTACTGCCTGCCTTATCTTCTCTTCTGTGCTGAACTTCCCAACTACTGTTAGAAGAATGTATTGATTTTTGTTTTCGAGGTTGGCATTGTAAGAAGCTACTACAAATGGCGGTCTTGTGCATCAAGCAAATGGCATAGTCTTAGGGAAAAAAATCCATTTTGGCTTTGCCTTTTTAAACCAATTCCTTCTCTCTGAGCAGCCCCCACTCTGACAGACTCAATAATTCAGAAGATGCTTCTTTAGTTTTTCCAAGCAACTGTAAGGCAAATCACTTGGGGCCACTCTTGGATATCCGAAATTTGCCCACCTCTTGAAAGAATCACTTGATGTGGTAGTGCATGCCTGTAATCCCAGATGTTTGGGAGGCTGAGGCAGAAGGATCGCTTGGTCCAGGAGTTCAACATCATCCTGAGCAACACAGTGAGACCCCAGACCCAATCTCAAAAAAAAAAAATATATATATATATATATATGTGTGTGTGTATAAAATCACTCTCTTTAACTAGTCCTACCTAATTCGAGCCTATTGTGTTCCTTATTCTCAGAGCACTTTTGTTTTGGATGTCTATTATATTACTTCTGCATTCCTGGACAGGTTGCTTTCAATGACCTTGAGTCATTTTGTTGCATGTCTTCTGGAAGCCATCACACTGAGAGAGCAGTAACTGGAGTCTGACTGACATCCCTGGGATGTGTACAATATGTCCCTCACCAATTAGACCAAAAGATCTTTCAGGAACTCTGGATATCATTAGAGAAATAGTGTATTTCCCTATCTCTCAGAGACATGCTAATTCATTTTTACAGAAATGCTGATTAATTCATTTGCTCATAATTCAGCAACACTGTCCTAGGTAAATAAAAATACATAATTTGTCTAACTGGAAGGAATTCATCCAATATTTTAGTGGGCAGACAGTGGCTGAGGGGTGATTCTTCTTAAATTAAGCACACTACAAAATTATATTTTATTTAGAGATGGGGTCTCGCTCTGTTGCCCAGGCTGGAGTGCAGTGGCACTATCACAGCTCACTGCAGCCTTGACCTTCTGGACTCAAGCAATCCTCCTATCTCAGCCAACCAAGTAGCTGGGACTACAGGTGCATGCTACCACACCCGGTTAATTTTGCTTTTCTTTTCTTTTTTTTTTGGAAAAAAGGGGTTCCACTATGTTGCTCAGGCTGATAACTCTTGGCTCAAGCAATCTTCCCACCTTGGCCTCTCAAAGTACTGGGATTACAGGTATGAGCCAAAGCCTGGCTTGCTTTGAAATTTAGAATTGTTCAGATAGCAAGATTAGAAATCCAACTGAATTTTGGAAATGAAAGTGAATACTGATGATAGTGTGCTATAAATAATAATTTGTCATAAATTGGTGTATTAAAATTACATTTTTCAATGCAATGAACACATATATGTATGTGAGTGTATATACACATACATAGCCTTCTGATTGTGATGGACTACATTTCTGGGTTATCTGTCTGCCCCTTGTCATTCAATATTAACATATGGAAAGGGGAATTGCCAGACCATAGGTGCCTCTTGATACACTGCACCACCTGTTAAGATCTTTTCCCAAAATAACTGAATGAGAATGAAATTAACCCTCTAGATCTTACAATTATTATTCAGAAAATTGGGGGAATAGAAGAACATGTCAAACAATACCTTGCGATACAGGGAGACAAATCCGGAATGGCAAATGATCCAGTATATTCAGCCATTGATAGTATAAAAAAGGAATGGGGTGCTATTATAGATTAAATGAAGCATAAGAAGCATTATAATCAAATATACTATGTGGGTGACATTTTGATACTAATCTGAACAAAGGAACTATAAAATGCTTTTTTTTTTTTTTTTGGAGACAGAGTCTTGCTCTGTTGCCCAAGCTGGAGTGCAGTGGCGTGATCCTGGCTCACTGCAACTTCTGCCTCTCAGGTTCAAGCGATTCTTCTGCCTCAGCCCCCGAGTAGTTGGGATTACGGGTGCCCGCCACCACGCCTGGCTAAATTTTTATACTTTTAGTAGAGATGGGGTTTCTCCATATTGGCCAGGCTGGTCTCAAACTCCTGACTTCAGGTGATCCACCTGCCTTGGCCTCCCAAAGTGTTAGGATTACAGGTATGAGCCACTGCGCCTGCCAAAAGGTGTTTTTGAGACAACCTGGGAAACCAAGCATAGACTTAGTATAATTAAGGAATTATAATTGTGTTGGGTGTGATAACTCGTACTGGGATTATATTTAAAAGAAAGAGAGGAAAGGAAATGAGGACTAGGAAAGAGTGCAGGAGGAAAGGAGAAAAGGAAGGGAGAGAGAGAGAAAGGGGAAGAGGGAGGGGGGAAGAGGTGAGGGAGAGGAAAGGAAGGATAGAAGTAAGGAAGGAGGTCTTTACCTGTGAGAGATACAGAATGAAAATATTCAAGAGTGAAAAGAAATGTCTGGAATTTTCTTTAAAATAATCTAGGAGATGGCCGGGCATGACGGATCATGCCTGTAATCCCAGCAGTTTGGGAGGCTGAGGCGGGTGGATCACCTGAGGTCAGGGGTTCAAAACCAGCCTGGCCAACATGGCAAAACCCTGTCTCTACTAAAAATACAAAAATTAGCTAGGCGTGGTGGCACATGCCTGTGATCCCAGCTACTCGGGAGGCTGAGGCACGAGAATCACTTGAACCCAGGTGGCAGAGGTTGCAGTGAGCTGAGATTGCGCCACTGCACTCCAGCCTGGGTGACAAGGGTGAAACTCTGTCTCAAAAAAAAAAAAAAAAAAAAAATTAATAAATAAAATAAAATAAAATAAAATAAAATATTCTAGGAGAAACAAACAAGTGAGTCAATGGCAGACAAAAATCAATGCCAAAATGCTGGAAACTGTTAAAGCTGGCTGATGGACATATGGGTCCATTATTTTCTCTCCTTTTATATATTTGAATATTTCCATGTTAAAATGTAAAAAATAAAGTTAGAGAGTCAATATTCATTACTCAGTACAATGCTGCCTTCTATCTATCACATGATTATAACTTACCTGTTCTAATGGGAGCTTTGAAGTCCAGGTAGCATCCAGAAGTTTCTTCCTCTGACTTTTAGGGGCATCTCTCAGACGTAAAAAGAGTTCTTGTGCATTCACATTACAGAGCTGACACACACCACGTTCAGTTTCAAATACTTTGGCTCGCAGGTAGCTGTTATTAGATCGAATCCAAAACTCTTCCTGACATTTCAGAGAGCAAAACCGTGAATCCCAAGCGTTCACTTTACACGCTTGCTTAGTCTGGCAAGTGGGTTGCTGACAGTGAAGGCAAAGTGGATTTCCTTCATTATCCACAGCTTGCAAATAGCCTTTGGATGTAGAGGGCTTCACAGTGAGATGTGCCTGCACTGTGTATGGATTTAGAAATGGGACACAGGCTCCATCTTCAAGAAATTTTCTACAATTGAAAAAACACTGAATAGGTAACTAATGAATGAATACTCTAAATAGTAATTGCTTCATATAAAGGTTAGCAAAGTTTCTATACGGATAAATAGTAAACACGGATCACAGTGTAGAAATAAAATAGCTATAGTCAGCACTCTATATTCCATGCCATGTAAGGAAGAATGGTGTGTTACAAAAATTAATTTGAATATAAATATGTTGCCTCTCTTGGGAATTTAGATGCTCTTGTGTTAAATGATCTGGAAACATGTGAAACATGAAAACATGTAAAACATCTGGAGAAGCTGTTAGAAAATGCTTCTTCAGGCTGGGAAAGGACAGCCTAATGTAAAACTCCAACTAAAGCTTAGTGGCTACCCTGCTCCTTAAATATATGGGGTCACACACCTCATTAGCTCAGAGAAGTCATTACAAACTCTCTCCTCCAGCCTCTGCTTGCACACAGGAAACAGAGTCACAGCCATAAAGTGACAGAGTGAAATAGCTGACAGTGCTGATAGGAATTAGAACAGAAGACTGGCTCCTACAGGTAAACGCAGAGTTGATGAAATTAAACATGCTAGGATACAAAACATAATAGGATATGTGCTCAATTTGTTAGAATAAAAGAAAAGGTACACTACTCAATTTTGTTAGAAAGTCCTACTTGGGAAGTAACAACAGCTGCTCTATTTTTCCATGGTTGTTTGAAAGAGTTAAAAGAAAGACTTCTAATGATGGAGCTCAAGATTGAGGGACAGAGCCCAGATTTAACCTCAGGTCTCCTGGCATCTACCCCCAAGCCGTGGGGCAGGTTACTTAGTCCACCTGGTCTCAGTGTCCTTCCTCATCTTTAATGTTTAAAATGAGGACACCAGGTACCTCAACAGGTTGCTAGGACAACTGAAGAGCTACTATCTTGTGAAAGTTCTTTGTAACGTCTAAAGTGGTCACGCAAAGGTGAGACATTATTTTGAATATCAAAATGTAAAGAAGTGGAATTAGTACTACTATATACTAGTAGTAGAAAAACCTTACTTTGTGAAAGGATCCTGTGGCCTGGACTCCTTTGTGATCAGACGGACATGGCCCCCAGTATTCTTCACTTTATCCACTGAAGCTATGGCAACATCTTCTTTGGTTATGTATCTGAAACAATGATATGTTAAATAGATTCCCTCTATCTCATGAAAAAAAGTCTCTATTGCATGTTCACATTGTTCCTTGCAAAAGCAATAGAAGAAAAAGCAAGCACAATTCTATTCACTGTGCTAAAACTCAAGTTAGAAAATGGAATTTTTACCCTTTATCTTGGTGTTCATTATGTGAGAAATACAATTCTTTGTTCCAAATTAGTTGTCTCAGATTTCTTTTTCTAAGAAATCCAAGAGTCATTCAATATCCTTTGGACCAATTTTCATTTAGGGGAAAGAGGAGTGGGTGTGAGAATAAGAAATGATCAAATACACGCACAACTGACAGCCTTAAGGAAACTGCTTGGCAAGCTGTGCAGAAAATCTCTAACTGTATTTTACTTCCCTCTTGGTCATCCCTTCAAGGCTTCTCCAAATCACCTTAGTCAGTTATAATGGTGTATCAGTGTTTGGGTAAACTGAGTCTCTTTTCAGTTAACTGGGTTCAATCACATCTTCTGTAATCTGAAGGTTGTTTCCCTTATTATCAGCCCATACAGGGTTTATGGATTCTTCCACAGAAATAAAGCCACCCTTGACGTGGGATTCAGAACCTTATTACCCAACACTAACAATACCACACAATGGTTCAGGGACTAGAAGTAAAGAGAAGTTATTCCGATTAAAGGTGATGGGGGAATTTAAGTTGGTGAAATGCAATTACCCAATTAATTCCTTCCAATTATATTAATTGGCCTACTTTCTCTGGTGGTTTACACCTATTATAGACTTTTTTGGAAATTAGTTTAAACATGAATTTCTTAATATTATTGAATGCTTCTTAATTAGGCAGCTTGACAATAAAATTAAAGTTCAATCAAAATGGAATTGTGCAATTGTAGGTAAAATTTTAGAAATTTGCTTTATGTTATTAGGATATATTTAACAAACACGTTTCCTTTTTTAAATAAACTATTTTATTCATTTTTGATTAGGTGATATAAGCACATGGTTCTAAACTCAAAAGGCAAACAAGTGTGTTTATGGTGATGAATAATTTTCTCTCTCACTCCTTTCTTCCTTTTGCCCCTCCCCAAAAGTTACCTCTGTTGCCAGTTTTGTTTTTATTTTTTTTTTGACTCAAAATGACCTTGAGTCATTTTGTTGCATGTCTTCTGGAAGCCATCACACTGAGAGAGCAGTAACTGGAGTCTGACTGACATCCCTGGGATGTGTACAATATGTCCCTCACCAATTAGACCAAAAGATCTTTTAGGAACTCTGGATATCATTAGAGAAATAGTATATTTCCCTATCTCTCACAGACATGCGAATTCATCTTTGCAGAAAGGCTGATTAATTTAATTTATTTTACTTTGTTTTATTTTATTTTATTTTTTGAGACAGGGTCTCACTCTGCCGCCCAGGCTGGAGTGCAGTGACACTATCTTGGCTCATTGCAACCTCTGCCTTCTGGGTTTAAGCTATTCTCATGCCTCAGCCTCCCAGAGCTGGGATTACGGGCATGCACCACCATGCGAGGCCTGTCTCAGCCCGTCTCAGCCTCCCAAAGTGCTGGTATTACAGGTGTGAGCCACCGTGTCTGGCTCATTTTAGAAATAGTTTATTTTTGGCCTGGCATGGTGGCTCACACCTGTAATCCCAGCACTCTGGGAGGCCAAGGTGGGTGGGTCTCCTGAGGTCAGGAGTTCGAGACCAGCCTGGCCAACATATTAGTCTCTGCTAATAGTGATAAGTATCTCATCATAGATTTTAAAATTTGCATTCCTATTAAGAGTAATGGGGAATATCTTTTCACACATTCACATGGTGAAACCCTGTCTCTACTAAAAGTACAAAAATTAGCTGGGCATAGTGGTGTATGCCTGTAATCCCAGCTACACGGGAGACTGAGGCAGGAGAACCACTTGACCCAGGAAGATGGAGGCTGCAGTGAGCTGAGATTGCGCCACTGCACTCCAGCCTGGGTGACAGAGAGAGACTCTGTCTCAAAATAAATAAATAAATAAATAGTTTCTTTCTTTTCTGAGTATAGGTGTATACCTTTTATTTACTTATTTTTGCATTTCCATTGATACATCATTTACATGGCATAAAATTTACCAATTAAAAGTTTACAATTAAGTGCATTTTAGTATATTCACAAGGTTGTACAACCATCACCACTAATTCCAGAATATTTTCATCACTCCAAAAAGAAACCTGAGGCTGGGTGCAGTGGCTCACGTGTGTAATCCTGGCACTTTGAGAGGCCAAGGCGGGTGGATCATTTGAGGTCAGGAGTTCGAGACCAGAATGGCCAACATAGTAAAACCTTGTCTCAACTAAAAATACAAAAGTTAGCCGGGCATGGTGGTGTGCACCTGCAGTCCCAGCTACTCGGGAGGCAGGGGCAGGAGAATCACTTGAACCCCGGAGGCAGAGGTTGCAGTGAGCTGAGATCATGCCAGTGCACTCCAGCCTGCGCAACAGATTGAGACCCTGTCTCAAACAAAAACAAAAAATGAAACAAAAAGATACCCATACCCACTAGCACTCATTCTTCATTATACCTTTTATTTTTAGAAATAAATAATAGCATAGCATATATACTGATCTTCACCTTGCTCTTTTTACCAAAACATGCTTCTCAGAGATCTTTCCTTATTAGGATTCATAGTTTCCCTATTCTTTTTAATGGCTCCATGTTATTCCATTATATGGATAAACCATATATTTGACCAGTCTCTGATAAATGGACATTTAGGTTGTTTCCAGTCTTTGCTATCACAAACAATGCTGTAATAGATATCGTTATATATGATATTTTCTACACATTATGTATCTGTAGAATAAATCCCTGGAAATAGAATTCCTTGGTCAAAGGTCTTAGGTGTTTTAAATGTGGGTAGATTTTGACAACTGTCTTTCCTCTAAGGTTATACCAGTGTACGTGTCCACCAGCAACAAATAAGAGTATCTGTTTCTTCTCTTTCACTAGCACAATGTCATTTTTAAAGTCTCTGCTAATAGTGATAGGTATCTCATTGTAGATTTTAAAATTTGCATTCCTATTAAGAGTAAGGGGGAATATCTTTTTACATGTTTGCACTCTACTTGCATGTCTTTCTTAGAGCAAAAAGGAAATTAAGCCATCGTGCTCCAGTCTGGGCAGTAGTAGTAGTAGTTAAAGCACAGTAAATTGTTGTAGAGTTCTTTTACTTGCCCTTTTAGTTCTCAAACTTCCTCCTTCTCTGGCCCCACCTCCAACAATTTCTTCAACCATTTTATTCCCTTGGAAAATGCACTCGGGAAAGTATTTCTGTGAATTCTAAATGAACTCAAAAGCTTCCTAGCTTTAGGGGCAATGGGATATTAAGCCTTGCCTGAGGTATTATTATTCAATGTTTAAAAGCTTAAAAACCTAATTCAGTAACTTTAAAAGATGCTGAGAAATCTAGTCAGAGATTTAGAAACTAAAAATAACCTTTTGCTTTCCTACAAGAGGTTTAAGAATAAATTTTGGGAAACCACAAGAAACAGATGAACCAATTCCAAAAAAGGGAGCTGACAACTTTTGAAATGTAGTTGCAAGTTGCCAATACTTAATTTTCTGCTTAGGTTTGCGAGGAAGTTCACCAACTCCCAAAAGGATTATGGTAAATCCCAATTTTAGTAAATAGAGAAGGAAGGATGTTGTCTACTAAACAAATTCCTGGATAGGGACGGGAGTGGAAGATAGCAATTTTTGCAAGAAGAGTGTACGTCGCAAAGTGGCCCACATCAATGAACACAATCTTGGGCTCTGGATTTCTGACCTGCTTTGGAGCTCAGCTATAACTAGTGATTAAACAATTGGCATCCTAAACATGACAGGGCTCCAAGTGAATTAGGCCTGCCTCTGATAAATGGTACTGGTAACCATAACAATGGCTGGTAATCTTGGCTTCCATTCACATGTAAAAGTGAGATATTTAAAAGCTGACTGCAAGCTCTGAGCTTGGATGGGGCCTGCAAACTGGTGGACATCACTGGCGGATAATCAGGTTGGAGACCTAGCCATTGCATTTGGGGGAATGCCCAAAGTCAGTTAACTATAGGTCTTTTTTCAGAACCATTCAATACTTTTAAGAAAGAAATCCTCTAGGCCGGGCGCGGTGGCTCACGCCTGTAATCCCAGCGCTTTGGGAGGCCGAGGCGGGCGGATCACAAGGTCAGGAGATCGAGACCACGGTGAAACCCCGTCTCTACTAAAAATACAAAAAATTAGCCGGGCGCGGTTGTGGGCGCCTGTAGTCCCAGCTACTCGGGAGGCTGAGGCAGGAGAATGGCGTGAACCCGGGAGGCGGAGCTTGCAGTGAGCCAAGATCGCGCCACTGCACTCCAGCCTGGGCGACAGAGCGAGACTCCGTCTCAAAAAAAAAAAAAAAAAAAAAAGAAATCCTCTAACCTCCTGTTTAGGAAGTAAAATGTCGCTGCTGTCAATCTGAAAGCTGCGCCAAAAAGAGGGTCTGGGGAGTTTCAGTTTTCAATCTAATACCTCACTCTTTACTGAGCCTGATGTTTCTAGGTCTGGAGACTCTCTGATTCAGTTTCTCTAGAAAATAAATTGATAGGACAGTGTCTAACTGGTCCTCATACAGACTGCCACTCAATGCTGCTATTCAACAGCATATTTCACATTTGCTTTCAGAGATACATGGTTATTCCAAATTACTGAGACTTACTTTGTGTTCTGCAGCAAGAATCAGAATGCTTCCTGATAGTATCTCCCCGCTGCAGGTACAGAGGTTTCATTTTATGATGTTGCTAAGTTGGTTTCCCTGGGGGCCTCTCTCTCTCTGCCTCTCTATAATCAGTCACCAAGTCTCCAGACATACCTCCTTAATAGCTCTCTTCATTCTCTTTCCTGATTCCCATTGTAATCACTTAATATAGATCCTCATCATTTTTCTCCAGGTATACTAGAACAGTCTTTTAACTTGTGTAGCAGGCAGAATTTTAAGATACCCTCTAGGATTCCTGTCCCCAGGTTATTTAATCAATCATTAATTTAGATAATGCTATAAAAGGACTTTACAGATATAATTAGGTTACTATCAGCTCACTTTAAGATAGGGAGATTACTGAGTGGGCCCAATGTAATCACTTGAGCCCTTAAAAGCAGAAGAGGAAGGCAGAGAGATTCCAAGGAGAAATATGTAGAGGTCCACGTGCTAGGACCACAGAGAGGGCTCTAGTAGCTGACAGTCCAGCTGACAGCCAGGAATAAACAGGAACCTCAGATCTACAACTGCAAGGAACTGAGTTCTGCCAACAATCTTAGTGAGCTTGGAGGTGAATTCTTTTCCAAGCTTATCAACTAGAGCCCAGCCAGCCAACACTTTGATTTCTGCCTTGTAAAATCCAGAGCATTACTAGAAAACTAGTAACAGCCAACTTGGACTTCTTACTTATAGAAGGGTGAGATAATAAATGTGTGTTGTTTTAAGCTGCTAAATTTGTGGTAATTTGTTATGGCAGCGATAGAAAAATGTAACTTATCTCCCCACTTTGAGTCTTGCCCTTTTTGATCTAATCTCCCAACTGCTGCTAGAGCTAAAAAATACAATGTATTTTTACATTTAGAATACTGCTGTATTCTAAAAACTACAAATCTGATTAATCTGCTGCTTGTTAACACAAGTTATATCCTTAATATATTATCTATATATAATTTTATAAATAACATTGTGTGTCTGACTTTGGTTTTATGAATTGACTTTTGCTTTTAAATCTGATCAGTCACCTTTCTCAGTTGGTACTTTAAGTGGTCATCCATGTCCAATGGAGAAGAAATAATAGGGCATATCTAGAAATAGCTAGAAATTCAGTTATGAAGAGAATTATGATCATGTGAGAAAGAGAAGGTCAACAAAGACTGGTTACAAAAATGAGAAAGATTGAGAGGACTGGAAGTATTGAGAAAAATAAAATAGGCATTGTGCTTTTTGATATATGTGTGTGTGTATGTGTGCACTTATGTGTAAGCATGTGTGTGTGGGTATATATATATATAAAAATATGTAACACATATATTTTAAATGTATTTTTATAGAAAATGGCACATGCCCATGGGAAAAAAAATCAACCGTTACAGAAGACTTCAGGCCAAGAGTCCAAAACTGGCAAACTTATAGATAAATTCAATTAGTCAAAGGGCTTTACTGTACTCATACAGTATCAATTTACTATACTCATACAGCATTTTAAATTTATTTATTCATTTTGAGACAGGGTCTTGCTCTATCACCCAGGCTGGAGTGCAGTGGCATGATCACAGCTCATCGCAGCCTTGACCTCCTGGGCTCAGGTGATCCTCCTGTCTCAGCCTCCCGAATGGCTGGGACTGCAGGCGTGAACCACCATACCTGGCTATTTTTTGGGTTTTTGTGGAGATAGAGTTTCGCTATGTTAACCAGTCTGGTCTCAAGCTCTTGGCCTCAAGTGATCTTTCCACCTTGGCTTTCCAAAGTGCTAGGATTACAGGTGTGAGCCACCATGGCTAGCCAGTATTTTTAAATTTCATTAATTTAATTTAATTTTAATTTAATTTTTGTTTTATTTTATTTTATTTCTGAGACAGGGTCTCATTCTGTCTCCCAGGCTGAAGTGCAGTGGCGCAATCATGGGTCACTGCAGCCTCGACCTCCAGGGGATCAGGTGATCCTCCCGCCTCAGTCTCCAAAGTAGCTAGGACTACAGGCATGCACCACCATGCCTGGCTAATTTATCTGTTTTTCGTAGAGATGGGGTTTTGCCATGTTGCCCAGGCTGGTCTTGAACTCCGGGCTCAAGAAATCTGTCCTCCTTGGCCTCCCAAAGTGCTGGAATTATAGGCATGAGCCACCATGCCCAGCCCAATATTTTATTTTTAAATCTGAATTTGAATGACTTCATGGGTTCCAAATCTGCCTGTTTGACATAGTCTCAGCCCATATCTCATCCTTTTCTAGTTTTATAACTGACCTCATTCATTGATTTGTGATTCTTGTTTTGTTTTTAGTCAAATGAGTTTGTAATCTTGGCATAAAGTATAAAGTCCCTACTACCTCCACAAATCCTCAAGTTTTATGCCCTAGAGCAAGATTTCTCAACAGTGGTAATATAGACATTTTGAAATGGATAATTCTGTTTTGGGGGGTGCAATCCTGTTCACTGTAGGATTCTCAGCAGCATCCTGGGTCTCTACCCACTAGATACTCCCTAGTCACATCCCTTACTTGAGACAATTTAAAATGTCTCCAGACACTACCACCCTAGGGGACCAAATTGCTCCCAATTGAAAACCACTGTCCAAGAGAAACCCGTGATAAAAATTTCTAAGGTATCCTTCTAGACAATTTCTATGTCAGTAATAGCAAGTTGTGCAAATAGTAAAGTTTGTGTCTCCATCCTTTTTTTTTTTATAATTTATATCTACCTTTAACAATTTATCATAAGTATTATTCCTTGTTCTTACAAACAAATAAATGTGCTATATGCCATACTTTGAAACAGTGGAAAAGATTTTCACTATATGGAACTATCATAATTTATTTAATCAACCATGTTCTCGGTCCCTTGCTCCCCCCCAAACCCCTGGATTTTTTTTCACCTGTGTGCATGGAAAAAGCTAGAGAAAGGAAACCTCTCTGACAAACTGATGAAATACAAGGATGAAGAGAGATTACCGGTGTATGGAGGCAGCAAGAGTTAAAGGGCTTTCTCTGCCAATGCTGCCGTTTGCTTTGTTGCTTTGCAATTTCTTTGTTTTGTTTTGTTTTGTTTGAGACAGGGTCTCACTCTGTTGCCCAGGCTGGAGTGCAGTGGTACAATCTCAGTTCACTGCAGCCTCAACCTCCCAGGTTCAAGTGATCCTCCCACCTCAGCCTCCTGAGTAGCCAGAACTATAGGAGTGTGCCACCTGGCTAATTTTTATTTTTTTATAGAGACAGGGTCTCCCTATGTTTCCTAGGCTGATCACTGAACTCCTGGGCTCATGCAATCTACCCACCCTGGCCTCTCAAAGTGTTGGGATTACAGGCATGAGCCACGGCGCCCAGCCTGCAATCTCTTTCAAAAGCAAGGACTGGGCTACAAAACAGCAGACCACTTTTCCTGATAATCCTTGCTTCATGCTAAGAAAAGAGTTTACAAAGAACGGGGATTTGAGATCACACACGGAGAGACTTGAGTTGATAAAGATGATTGTGATGGCAAGGAAGGAAATCAAATGTACAGAGATTAGAAAGGAACCTGTAATGATAAGGGCAAAACAGTCACAAATATCTGACAGTCAACCTTTCCTTTTATTTCATTTCTAATCATGGACCTGATTATAGTTATCTTCCATTACTTGGGTGGTGATGCATTCAAACAGAACCAGCTCCCTTGCTGCACAGCATCATACTCCCCCACAGCGGGGCCAAGCAGATGGGGTCCAGAGGCATGCTCTGATGTTCTAAGAGTAAAATGTATTCCTGTTGCTAATAAGTGTCCCAGGCTTGGCAGGTCATAGGTTGCACCATCCTGTGACTCTGGTCTTTTTGTTGATGAATGGGACTCATGGAGAGTAAGATCTGGACAACCTGATCTCTTTTAGCAGATTTTATCAAATTCACTAAACATATAATTATGTCGTTATGAAATAATATGGCTGTGATTTTATGCATAATTTTCTCATAACTCATCAGGATTTCATTAATAGTTCCAAAAGATGCCTCAGACCCTCCTGTAGAAAGAACCATGAAAAGTAATATAATACAAAATTAAAAAAAAAAGACAACTCATACCTTTTGGTGCAATTTTGTTTGGTTTGTTGCTTTGTGATCTCTTCCAAAGCAAGAATTGGGCTACAGAATAGCTGTCCACTTTTCCTGATTATTCTTTGCTTCATGGCAGTTAGACTACTCCATTCTCGAACAAATCTCAAAATCTGGCAGAAAATGAGATAATAAAAAGAGTTAACAGCTCACAGTCATCTTCCTTTGAAAGTGAGCCTAGGCCGGGCGCGGTGGCTCAAGCCTGTAATCCCAGCACTTTGGGAGGCCGAGACGGGCGGATCACGAGGTCAGGAGATCGAGACCATCCTGGCTAACACAGTGAAACCCCGTCTCTACTAAAAATACAAAAAACTAGCCGGGCGAGGTGGTGGGCGCCTGTAGTCCCAGCTACTCGGGAGGCTGAGGCAGGAGAATGGCGTAAACCCGGGAGGCGGAGCTTGCAGTGAGCTGAGATCCGGCCACTGCACTCCAGCCTGGGCGACAAAGCGAGACTCCGTCTCAAAAAAAAAAAAAAAAAAAAAAAGTGAGCCTATTTATAACATCAGAAAACTGCTATTTTGTTATGTCCCCCAAATAGGCTTTTGAGTTCCACAACCTAATGCTTTCTTCAATTTGACGCAATTTTCATATCTTTATTGTGAACTACCTACGGCATTCTCAAGAGATACTTTTTTTTTCTTTTTGATAAGGTCTTGCTCTGTTGCCCAGGCTGGAGTGCAGTGGCATGATCACGGCTCACTGCAGCCTTGACCTCCAGCAGTCCTCCTGCTGCCTTAGTTTCCTAAGTAGCTGGGACTACAGGCACATGCCATCACACCTGGCTAGTTTTTCTATTTTCTGTAGAGACAGGGTCTCACTATGTTGCCCAGGCTGCTCTTAAACTCCTGGGCCCAAGTGATCCTCCTACCTCACCCTCCTTAAGTGTTGGCATTACAGCAGTGAGCCATCACACCCAGCCAAGAGATCTTTTTCAATCCAAAGCTTCTCTAAAGGCATGTTTCAGGACATGCAGTGTATGCCCTTAACACACATAGATCAACAGTGATAATATGCTCATTGAGACCAAAAAAGGTCTGGAAGTACATATCCCAGCTGGGGTCAAGGCAAAACTAGGTGACAGAATGATAGTGCAACATCTGAGAATCGCTTTGTAAATGATGCCTAAGTTTTCACAGGAAAAGAAAATCAATAAATCTGGGACATTTTTAGTAGGGTTACCAGTCAAGTATATATAACTGGCTATTTTTTGGGACTCTGAGAATCAGGATTAGATTATTCCAAATAAATAGCTTACTGTTCCCTTTTCATTTAAAACAGGTATAGCTGACCTATGGGCAATGCTTCATTTCCACTCAAATGGTAAAAAAAAATAATCACCATTTTCTTGTAAAAATGGCACACAGCATGCTGGGTTAGCCCCTGCGCATGATGACCCTTCTTGGCAGTGAAGGAAAATCAACCACAGATGAGTGTTAAGACCTCCCTGGCAGGAACTTGGCCTGGAGCTGCATGCTGGTGCTTCTGCTAATGAATCAAGAATCACCCAGTAAGGTATTATCTCTGCTCTTGGAATTTGTCATTGTTAGAACTTAACCTTAGTAGAAAAAATGTGATTCTAGCAGATACAAATATCACAGTTGCTAATCCTGTGAATGAGAAATTAAATAATGTGAGGATGATTCTATCCACAGAAACAGCAACTGTAGGTGTGATCATTTGCCAAGGAAACAGATTTCACATATATTCTTAGCACCGGGTAATTAATAGGCACCACCTAGACTGAAGAAAATGCAACCAGTGATTTGACTCTATAACATGACACAAAGTGCTTTTTTAAACTTAAACTCAAAATGATCATTAAAATTATTAAAACAAGTTTATTTAAAGTAAATAAAGCCATTTTATTTAAAACTATTCTTACCAGTGAGCGATTTTGTTTCAGCTGAAAGCTTGCTGGTAAATCTTCCCAAAGGTCTAATTTTATATCCAAAGGAATGAAATTACAGCTCATCTGTTTTCCACCCTGATGATAGATTAGGAAGACACTAACAATCCATTTTTGTATAGGCACTAGAAACTATTTTAAATGAAAATAATTATATTTTGACGCAATATGCCTAGTCTCCTAAAAGAAAAACTGAGGTGACACATTCTAGACAAGGGTCCACCAAAATGGCTCCTCTGGAGAAACTGTGAGCCAAGAAGGGGAGGCAGGCTCTCTACCACACTGGGTGCTTCCACTGCCCATGCCTACCCCAAGGTTATTGCCTTCAGCCTGGAATGCTTTGTTTACTGCTGTGTCATACTCTTTTCTATTGACTAATCTTGGAAATACGTATCAAAACAATAAAATTATACACTGCAAATTAACATAGAAGAATATTATATCCTTGAAGTTAACAGTAGCACAACCATTCCCAAATTTGCAAATAAACTTCTTTATACTCACTGACAACATAAGTATCACGTCAAAGAAGGGTATCAAGGAATAGTCTGAATAACCTTCACCAAATGATAAGTCTGTCCATTGTTACAGGAACAAGGAAGTAAAGAGAAGGCAGAAAGATCAATTCTAGAGAAGTTACTTAAAAATTTGCTCCCCCAAAGCAATGTCACAGTATCAGTCAATGAGGACTGTCTGCCAATAGTACCACCTGGAGAGTAAGTGGAACTGCATTTAGGTCCCAACCATCGGTGCACAACATCCTGAAATCTTTTTTTTCCCTTTTTTTTCTTTGAGACAAGGTATCACTCTGTCACCCAGGCTGGAGTGCAACAGCGTGATCTCGGCTCACTGCAGCCTCAACCTCCTGGGCCCATGTGATCCTCCCACCTCAGCCTCCCAAGTAGCTGGAATTACAGGCACAAATTCTACCACACCTGACTAATTTTTTTCTATTTTTTGTAGAGACAGGGTTTCACCATGTTGCCCAGGCTGCTGGGCTCATGTGATCCTAACACCTTGAACTCCTGGGCTCAAGTGATTCTTCCACCTCAGCCTTCCAAAGTGCTAGGATTACAGGAATGAGCCACCATGCCCAGCCTCTGAAATCTTAAGGGTACAAAGTAACCACATACAGCGGTGCAGTAGAGGTACTTCCTTTATAAATGGGAAGAATTTCTCATACGAAAATCTACTTTATCAATAGTTGAACTCATATTCTCTCAGTTAAAAAAAAAAAAGTTACAGCTCCCACAATTACTTTAGAGAAAAACATACAAAAAGTACGCACTGATTAAAAATTTTGAGGCCAGGTGCAGTGGCTCACGCCTGTAATCCCAGCACTTTGGGAGGCCAAGGCGGGAGGATCACAAGGTCAGGAGCACGAAATGAGCCTGACCAACATGGTGAAACCCTGTCTCTACAAAATATACAAAAATTAGCTGGGCGTGGTGGCACGTGCCTGTAATCCCAGCTACTCTGGAGGCTGAGGCAGGAGAACTGCTTGAACCCCGGAGGCAGAGGTTGCAGTGAGTCGAGATCCCGCCACTGCACTCCAGCCTGGGCAGCAGAGAGAGACTCCATCTCAGAAAAAAAAAAAAAATTGGTATGTAATTCTAAACCCTGATATAGACATGGGATTCTGGCTGAAATGAACAGTTCTAATACGACACAGGATGCTAAATGTCTGTTACTACTCTTCCTTTAAAGGGGTATCCTTTTAGGCCGTGAACTAGGAATTATTTTATTTTATTTTTATTTTTTTAGACAGAGTCTCACTCTGTTGCCCAGGCTGGAGTGCAGTGGCACAATCTTGGCTCACTGCAACCTGTACCTCCCGGGTTCAAGTGATTCTCCTGCCTCAGCCTCCCAAGTAGCTGGGATTACGGGTGCCTGCCATCACGCCCGGCTGATTTTTGTATTTTTAGTAGAGTCGGGGTTTCACCATATTGGTCAGGCTGGTCGCAAATTCCTCACCTCAGGTGATCCGCCTGCCTCGGCCTCCCAAAGAGTTGGGATTACACGCATGAGCCACTGTGCCCAGCCTTACTTCAGCTCTTTTAAGGTGAAAAGGAAAGCTTTCATTTCAGCTCTACTCTGGTTGTGAAAAGATATGTCAACAATTCATCTGCTCAGTGTCTTGTGTTTGGAAAATTATTTGGGTGATAACATTTTATGGTAAAGAGACATGTAAGTATTTAGAACAGTCATAAAACTATATTTGATACCATTAACAGAAATGTCAAGAAGAAGCAGGCTACTAGGCTGGCGGCAGAGCCTGAATACGGGTCAGCGAGGTGGTCGCTGTGGTTTGGTTTGGCAGCAGGTGCATTATACCCTCTATCAGGAGCCTGCAGTTCTCTGTCTGCACCCCAACAGGGATACAACACTGATCAGGTAATCCAAGAGGCAGAGCTTTCACTGTATAGAGTTAAAAAAGATTAAAGAATTTAAGGGCTTCTGGATTTCTGTGGTATGCTCTGCCTGGTGTTTGTCCTTTGGTTTTGTCTACCTTCAAGCCCCTCTTGGGACCATTTCTCTGTCCCTCTCCTGTGATGGTCTGAGAAAGAAGCATGGCCTAAAGCTCTCCCAACATGGGGGATGAGGGTGGCTCAGGCACTTAAACCTGCCTCAAGATGAATAAAGGAGTCACTGGTGCTCCCTGTAGCCTGGTTCACCATGTCAGAGGCTCCACATGGTAGATCAGGCTCCACACCTGTAAGAGGAGAATTGATTACTGCCTGGCTTGGTTCTTGGTGTCTCTCTCTCAGTTATTGTCCTATGCTAGAGGCTGCTTGGGGATGCTGGTATTCATGATCCTAGCCATCTCCTCCTAAGAGAAGATTATTACATGGTACACTATCTATCTATATCTATATTTGGTTTAGTAGAAAACCTGTAACGGAAAGTTTGGTCATCTCCAACATATTATCTTTTAAACATCGATATAATGGACCATGAGTTTTAAAAGTTTCAAATACTATCTTATTATACTTATAAAGATTAGAAATTTAAAACTTTAGGCTGGGCGCAGTGGCTCACATTTGTAATCCCAGCACTTTGGGAGGCCGAGGCAGGCAGATCACGAGGTCGGGAGTTCAAGACCAGCCTGGACAACACAGTGGAACCCTGTCTCTACTAAAAATAGAAAAATTAGCTGGGTGTGGTGGTGGGCGCTGCAATCCCAGCTACTCGGGAGGCTGAGGCAGGAGAATCGCTTGAACCTGGGAGGCGGAGGTTACAGTGAACCGAGATTGTGCCACTGCACTCCAACCTGGGTGACAGAGCTAGACTCCGTCTCAAAAAAAAAAAAAAGAAATTTAAAATTTTAGACCAAATAAAAGTATTAATAATCTATCCAGGCCATAGATTCTCACTTTCAGAAAGTCGTGTTTTCATACCAATAGCAAGATACTGTTTGCCTTTTCCACTCTCATTCTTTCACAAACGTATGGTGACTTTTTCCAGTGGCTACATGAAATGCTGTCTCAACAAACTAACACAGAGACAGATACCAGAATCCCACTGTTTTCCATTAAGACTTTAGAGAAAATTGCTCAACATGTAAAACAATGACAATCTTCTCACTAAATATTTTTTTGACTTGGAAAATATAATTATTTTAAATAAAAAAAGTTATTTATATAAATATATAATGGGTTTATTTATCTTAAAATATGCATTTCCTCACTTAAAAATAATTGTTGGCCAAGCATGGTGGCTCACGCCTGTAATCCTAGCACCTTTAGGAGGCTGAGGTGGCAGACTGTTTGAACCCAGGAGTTTGAGACCAGTCTGGGCAACACAGCAAGACATTCTGTCTCAAAAAAAAAAAAAAAAAAAAAAAAAAAAAAGGGCCCTCTCTCTCTAAAAAAAAAAACAACCAAACAAAAAAATGGCCAGGTGTGGTGGCTCACACCTGTAATCCCAGTACTTTGGGAGTCTGAGGTGGGCGGATCACAAGGTCAGGAGTTCGAGACCAGCCTAGCCAATATGGTGAAACCTCATCTCTACTAAAAATACAAAAATTAGCCAGGTGTGGTGGCAGGTGCCTGCAGTCTCAGCTACCTGGAGGCTGAGGCAGGAGAATCATTTGAACCCAGGAGGTGGAGGTTGCAGTGAGCTGAGATGGTGCCACTGCACTCCAGCCTGGGCAACAGGGTGAGAAAAAAAAAAATAGAAAAATGTAATTGTTAATTATTCACATTTAAGTGAATAAATGAAAAAAAATTTTTTTTTTTTGAGACAGAGTGTCATTTTGCCGCCCAGGCTGGAGTGCAGTGGCACGATCTTGGCTCACTGCAACCTGTACCTTCCAGGTTTACACGATTCTCCTGCCTCAGCCTCCCGAGTAGCTGGGATTAAAGACACTCGCTACCACACCCAGCTAATTTTCGTATTTTTAGTAGAGAGGGGGTTTCGCCATGTTGGCCAGGCTGATCTCAAACTCCTGACCTCAGGTAATCCACCCACCTCAGCCTCTCCAAGTGCTGGGATTACAGGCGTGAGCCACCACACCCGACCATAAATGAATATTTTTGAGAAGCTCCATTTTAATTTCAAATATAGTAGACATCAATAGATATAACCTATATAAACAAAAGGTCTTTGGGGTTCTCAATAAATTTTAGGAGTGCAAAGAGGTCCTGAGTCTAAAAAGTTTGGGTACTACTAAGCTAGCCTATGGCAGGAATCAGCAATCATCTGACACAAGCTTCCTAGCATTTACTCAACATGAATGGGCAGGTCTAGGCTTCTGTAAAGACGCTGCTGCTCCTGCTGCTGCAAGTGATCAGTGCAGGATTAACATTTATGGAGAGTTCATGTAGGCCAGGCACTGTCCTAAGTGCTTTACAGGACTCAGCTCATTTTATCTTTGCAACAAATCCTGTCTGCATTTTATTTTTTATTATTTTAACAATTTTTAATTTTTAAGGGTACAGAGTAGGTTTATATACTTATGGGATGCATGAGATAATTTGATACTGGCATACAATGTGTAATAATCACATAAATGGGGTAAATGGGGTATACCACATTTTACAGTTGAGGAAATTGAAGCACACAGCAGTTGAGTAATGTGTCCAAGATTACATACTAACAGATTTGAACTGAGGCAGTCTGGCCCTGAAGTCTATGTTCTTAAAGACTGTGTGGTTTTACCTCTCATTGTCTTTAGATTTAACACAGAAATTTGAGAATTAGCTTTAAGGAGGAAAATAACTAGATGCTTATCTCATTGTTTTTTTTTTTTTTTTTTTTTTTTTTTGAGACGGAGTCTAGCTCTGTTGCCCAGGCTGGAGTGCAGTGGCCGGATCTCAGCTCACTGCAAGCCCCGCCTCCCGGGTTCACGCCATTCTCCTGCCTCAGCCTCCCGAGTAGCTGGGAGTACAGGCGCCCGCCACCTCGCCCGGCTAATTTTTTTTTGTATTTTAGTAGAGACGGGGTTTCACCGTGTTAGCCAGGATGGTCTCGATCTCCTGAACTCGTGATCCGCCCGTCTCGGCCTCCCAAAGTGCTGGGATTACAGGCTTGAGCCACCGCGCCCGGCCGCTTATCTCATTGTTAATAAAATTAAGTATCTCCACTGAAAAGTGAAAAAAGGAAGTCTTTTTTTATGTTTCAAGTTACAGACTCTGCATGACGCTTACCTTAGTATAGATGTGAATCCGGTCAGTATTCCTACTTGCACAAAACATTAAGGTGTCATACACTGGCAAAGTGTCTGAACTCTTCAACTGTTCTATTAAAGAAGACAAGAGAGAACCTGAAGGCTTATCTACTCTCTATCTAAAATAGCTTATTTTAATCATGTGTAGGTTAGAATGATGAAATAGCTATATCAAAAATATCAATATATTTAACAAAAAGTAATTGTCTAGCCTTGAAATAAAACTACCACAGTAGGCCATTGAAGAGCATATCGGCTTATATGGTAACCAATTGTTTTACATTTTTGCTAATGACCTAACAAGAAACAAACAGATTCAGAATTAGCTGAAAAAATACAAGTTAGGTAGGCATAAGGAAGAATTTCCACCAATAAGAGCTGTTATTGGTCTTGAAGTTTAGACTAATCTATTCCTTTTGCTAGAGTAGATTTGAGGCTGAATAAGCACCATTTTGATTATTAGCAGCAACATCGCTATGTTGAGGGCCACTTAAATGCCTGATTCCCTGGAGCCTGGTGCCTGACATTCACAAAAGAAGATAAGTAGACAAGCTTCTTTTCTGATAATCTCTTCTTATTTAGCCCTTTCTTAGTCCTACTGTCCAATATATTTTGCAGGAGATACAGGATTATCAATGCAGGTCTAAATAATAATTAGAGTTAACATTTAGTGAGCACACACAATGTGCGAGGCACTGTTGTAGGTACATACAGTAATACCTTTCAGAAATAAATAGTGCATTTTACATAGGAAGAAACTGAGGCACGCTAACTTATGGTCACATGCCTAGTAAGAGGACATAAAACCTGCAAGCTGGCTCCAGAGTCTGTGCTCTTACCTTCTCTCACAGTTCCTCAGTGATCTTTTAAAGTACTTTCCCAGACCTAGAAGTCTATGATTTGTTTGCCATTCTACTTGGCAATGTCATCATACTATTATTTTTCTAATCAAGGCACTGACCACTTTACAAACCTGATTTATGAATTATTCCCTTATTTTGTAAATTCAAAAATGTACTTTAACATCTCTGAAACTGGCATGTCTTACAGTCAATAACAACGATGGCATTTTACAATCATTGCTGGCCATGTGGCAGTTGTAAAACAGTTGTCTTTGCCTTAGTATGCATAAGCTGAGTCATAGCTGTAATACTATTGTCACTTCTACACTACACATGAGGTATATGCATTGTTGTTACTATATGTATTGACTTTATTACCTTTAAAATGTCTTTAAATTTTTTCACTATGATTTGGTATTGAAATGAAAAGTTATCATATATACCATAAAACTTGGATACAGACCAGGAAAGCATAAACTTGATATTAAAGGAGCAAATGTGTATCACTGGAGGAATAACCAAAATATCTTATTTTCTTGTAAAGGAATAATGGAGTGCTTCATGGTACCAAAGGAAACGAGAGCTCTGCAAATAGAGGAAGATGTCTTACATTTGGTTACTGAGATGTTCAAAAGGGTTGCCTATTACATGCCAAAGAAAGCAACTGACAGCAGGAGAAATTGCCAAATCCCTCAGAGCACATGAAAGAAATGTCAAAGCAACAGAGGATGATGTGGCCTGGTCTGGGCTAACATTAAGGTATTGTGTCATAGCTTAATTGGCAGTTTTCTTTGAAGAACTATGCATTAATGCTTAAAGATCAGAAGCCATTCTTTGATAAAAATAACTGTAACAATTCCAAATCAGTTGATATTAATTCTTGATAGCTATCAGCTACATTAGGGAACATATTTTTCTTTTCAGTGTTGCCATGAAGTGTAAATTAATGATTTGAGACTATAGATAATGCACCTATGGTTATTCTTCCAAACTCCTGGAATTCCAGAGAGAACAAAACTACAGTTCTAGAGTAGTACATATCACTCTGGTTCTAAAAGAGCATATGTAGGTAGAATAAGCATTTAACATAGTGTGCTTCTTTTGTTTTCTGTTTGTTTTTCATTGAAATTCATGTTAGTGGAAAGATGTGAAGCATACCTCTTATGTGGAATTCTCAGCCCAATGATCTGAAAAGTCAAAAAAGGGAAACAGGAATAGGTAAGGGGTAAATGCTGGCATTGTCTGGAGTGAATGAGGCCAAAGCAAATTTCATTGGCAGAACAGAACTTCAAAGTGATTTCTTTTTTTTTTTTTTTTTTTTTTTTTGAGACGGAGTCTCGCTCTGTCGCCCAGGCTGGAGTGCAGTGGCCGGATCTCAGCTCACTGCAAGCTCCGCCTCCTGGGTTCACGCCATTCTCCTGCCTCAGCCTCCCCAAAGTGATTTCTAAAAAGCATTTGTAAGTACAAGCTAACATGTTTTCATCAAGAGACCAACGTACAACTAACAAGCCAATATTTCCCTGCCATAGATGAAGAGATCCATAGCCCCGTTGATGACAATTGCCAGGTGTTGGTTCCTAGTCTGCTATTTAGTTCACTGAGCCATATGCTGTCCCATAACCAGAGTTTCATCAGCACTTGAGAGTTTCTCACAGTAAGATAAAGAAAACTAGAGACACCAAAGAGTATAACCCACCTGAGTCTACACTGTCTACTTAAAAGCTGTTAAAATGAACAGACCTAAACAGATCCATTCCAAGACATTCTTTGGGAAGACCTTGAGGAGTTAGAAGGAAGGCTGAGAGAAGAAGAAAGGAGGATGCCTTGAGCTCAGAAATTCTTAAATGAACATTTCATTTTAAAGCTATGAGTCAGACTCTAAATTGTATTAGTGTTTAATAGCAACTAACTTAGAAGAAAAACTTCAACAGTCTCATCCCAACTATTGGGTTTGTGTTAATAAGAATATCAACCTGTATGTTACTATGGTCACTAAATGAGTAACAAGGAAAATAACCCAAAAGTACTCAGTCTCTTGCCAGCTGGCCCATAAATGATAGTGAAGTATGACATACAGGCTGGTATTTGCTAACCATCACAGCTATAAATAATGAAAGGAATCAACCAAAAAGTAAATAAATCTGAAACACTGTATGGTTGGCTCCAAATGCAGTCATGATTCATACAGTCTTGACATCATGTTCCCTAAAAACATTTTCTTTAAAATACTTTTAAAAAAATATGCTAATTAAGTGCAACCATTTACAACAATTTTTGTGTAAAGGATTAATGATATGCTAAGTGTTAGTTAATTATCTGTCAGTCTTACTGTTTTGTCCAAAGCACCTCCCAAATATCAAAACAACACCCTTACTGTGTGAATGAGCTAGGCTTGGTTGAGGCTGGGCAACAGGCCTGGTGGCAGCACATGTAGCTATTTATCGGTTTTGCTCTATGTGTAATGTCTGAATGCCAACAGACATACTCAGCTCTTCCAGCCATCTGGTGTTTAAGTATGTAGTTACAAATGGTTGGTATTTTTTAATATAAAAGAGAGTAAAAGGAACCTGGAACAAGGTAGTAATTACTAATCTAATAACAGTATTATGTGTGAAAGTATATGGTTATTACTTGGATGCTAGAAATGGAAACAAGACTTACCATTACCTTGCTGGGATGTAAGTCCATCTTCTTTCTCAATTTTTGATGTCTCTTCCTTGCTGTCAGCCAACTGGTCAGGTTCTGACTGTGCAAGGGCTTTTTTTTCACAGTCTGAGATAGTTTGAACCTTTTTGGAGGTGTCTTTCTGAGAATCATCCTCGTTTTTATCCTGGATATGGTTGAGGCTATCTATTTGCATAACTATTAAAATAAAAATTATTACAAAAATGTAATAATTTACATTTAAAAGTAAAAAGAATGTAACAGGTAGGTCTTACAGAAAGAAACAAAGTGAATAATGTTTATTCATATGTTCAAAACATTTATCAGGAGCCTACTATATGCCCAGTACTATTCTAGATGCTGAAGAGACAGCAGGAACAGGACAGAGAAATCCCTGCATTCTAGACTCCATTCTAAATGGCAGAGAATGACAATAAAATAAACAAATAGGTAAATAGTATATTTTCAGATAAAGACACAACTAAGGTTTTTTTTTTGTAAGAAGCTTTTGGAGAGCACTCCTATAGCAAAAGTCATGAGGACCAAGCTCTGAAAGGAGTCCCATTTGAGCTGAGAGCTGTTCATGGATCTAGGAAGCTTCGACTCGGGCCTATATTCTTGGTCTAAATATTCTAAATGTAACTGGAAGCCATTAAAGAGTTTTAGGCAAAGGAATAAAGGATCACTTTGGCTGCTGTGCACTGAAGGATCAGATTAATATGGAGACTGTTGAGGTCTGGGAGAAAGATAGTGGCTTTAGAGTAGGATGGTAGCAATAAAGATAAAGTGGTTGGAATCAAGATTTATTTGGAGGTTACCTGATGGGTTGAGTGTGGGAGGTGAGCAAGAGACCAAAGATACAGCCCAGGTTTTTAGCATGATGTAGTAAAGAACAGGGAGGAGAAGATTTGGGTATTAGATGTGGTAGCGGTAGAAATATAAATCTAATAATTATATTTTTATATATAGTAATATCACTGTTACATAGACTATCTATTTCTCTCTAATCAGACTTTCATATTCACAAAAGGTAGTTTTTATTTTTTTAAGTTGCTTGAGAGATTCCTTATTAAATCCCAGGTCTAGAAATTTTCATTGTTGCTCTTGGTATCACAAAGGAAAAATCAGAACTATAAAACCCATATTAAATTATGACTTTTGTTGCTAAATCATTCAACTTATACATTTTATGTGAACTGACATTATTTCATAGTCACAATAGAACTTATTTTTATTGCCTGTAGCAGTTGGGAATTGCATGGAATCATGCTAATTGTGACAGAGATATTACATGGAATAAGCATGTGATTCCAATTTAGTTCACAGACAACAGGTGCCCACATACAAATATAACCACCACCCACATGGCAGACTTGTCAATTTTGGTAGAAGCACCCAAAGTGAAAGAGGGAAGACTCAGCTCCTCCCTACATTTTCCTTCAAATCAAAATTAAGACAGAGAGAAGAGCAAGGCAGGAGGAAGGAACTGCAATATCAGAATTTATATCTTAGCTGAGTCTTTGTCAATGCCAATATTTTGAAGAATTAATGTATGATGCAAAATTAGATGTGTACAATTATTACAAATGATAAAATAAAATGTGTACTTCCAGTTTCCAAAACTGTCAGCTTGGCATTTTTATTACTATAAAAATGCTCTATAGAATTGGAAACAAGAATACGGATGTATGACAACCATGGGTATTAATAATCATTTCAGAAACTAAACATCAGAAAATGGTATCCCATGCTATAAAAACATACTTGAGGTATATTTATGATTTCTAACTTTAAAATAATATGTTTTAAAAAAGAATAAACTCAAAAAAGCCAGACATCAAATCGGTTCACAAATGAAGACTGATCCATAGAGCAATTTTGATGCTTTGAAAAGCAAAAACCATGGCACAATGTATACTGACTAGGCAAAGAAGCGACATTACATTATTTTGCTATTTAAACATAAAAATAATCCACAATTTCCTTAAAAACAAGTATTAGCTACAGAGGAGAGAAAATAGTAAGTCTATGAGTATAAGGCATATTTGCTACCATAGTAACAGAGCTTCTATTCCTGCCCACTGAATTCATATCCTGCTGACATTAATCAGAAATGTCCATTTGTGCCAAATTAATGCCATATCACAGACGTTTGGGGATATACATTCTTGACAGAACCAGGAGCTTTTCACATTCCACAAGGGATAAATTCATTCTTCACTATATGAAGCTCTTATTCCAATTTAAAAGCTAAAGTTGTGCTGAGTCACACTATCTGTGGATAACAGCAGTCTCTATAAGCACAGGTTATCTGAAGACACCACTAACAGCCCTTACCTCCATGGTCACCTTCTATATACTCACCAGCACTGCCTTGAGGATTCTCACACATTTCGCAATAAGGTAACACTGAATTATTGATATATGTGCAGAAACGACACTGCCAGCCCTCTACAGGAAAGGCTGGGGTGGCTGACTGGGCCTTGGCCTCCTGGACACTTTCCATGAGTGGAATTCTGATTTCCCTGGACTGGGATGGTATCTCTTCCGAGGGACTGCAGTGGTCATCTGAGGTGGCCAATTTCAATCTTTTAGTTTCAGGTTCAACATCACTTTCATAATCGATGGTATCTCCTGCAGCTGTTTTTGTAGGGTCTGATGACACTACAGTATTTTCCTCCTGGAATCTCTTTGATTCATCACAGGAGGTCATCAACTGTCTTTTTTTAGGTTGTGGTAAAAAAAATGATCGAATATCATGCTGTTTTTCTTTTTCGAACTAGGAAAAGCAAACAGTAGTTATCAAAGTAAGAAGCAATCTAATATGTTCTTCTTACATAAAAGAGCTTAACAAAATATTTTAATTAACCATATTGCCTTATCCTTTAAATACCTTTTGGAAATGAATTCATATATACATACATATATATATGTATGACTCTTCATATATACATACATATATATGTAAAACATATCCATGTACTTCCTGTGTCTTAACTTTTTTCTTAGCACTTATTGTGTGCCAAGCATTTTACATATATTAACTCATTTAATCCTCATGTCAGTTCTGTGAGGTCAATACTATTATTATTATCACATTTTGAAGGAGGAAACTGCAGCTTTAGAGAGGTAAGATAACTTGGTTAGAGCAGTTATATAATAAAAATATACTTAATACATTACCCTAAATGTATGTCAGGGGAAAAAAGGCAATTGTGTATTCAAATATTTCAGGACAATCAAGGACCTAAAAAAACGCTTTCACACCCAAGCTATAAACACAATGTTCATACATAATGTTATTCATATGAAAATGTTTTCTTGACCAAGAAGCATCTTGACCAGGAAGCTGTTAATTAGGCTGGGTGTGGTGGCTCATGCCCATAATCCTAGCACTTTGGGAGGCTGCAATGGCAGGATTGCCTGAGCCCAGGAGTTCAAGACCAGCTTGGGCAACATGGTGAAACCCTGTTGCTACAAAAAAAAACAACCCAAAAAAACAAAAAAAAACCCAAAACAAAAATTAGCCAGGAGTGGTGGCGTGCACCTGTAGTCCCAGCTACTTGGGGAGCTGAGGTGGGAAGATTGCTGGAGCCTGAGAGGTTGAGGCTACAGTGAACTGTGACTGTGCCACTGCACTTCAGCTGAGGCAAGAGAGTGAGACCCTGGGGGGGAAAAAAAAACAACAAAAAAACCTGTTAATTAGGACAGCTTCTTTAGTAGACACATTTTAATAATAACCTTGTTTTCAAGAAATGTATTTTTTTTAAGAACAGCTATACCATTGCATGTTTTTCATCTTTTCAATGTGTGAATCTCAGTTTCCTATTACAGAAAGTAGGATACCTGTCTCCATGGTTTATTAGCTACAGTGAGGGTAAATTAAAGGATTTAGTTTTAGAGGTGCAGTTGGGAGCTATGTTAGAAACACGCTGTGGCCGAATATATTTTCAATGATGGTCACACCAATTCTTATGTCATTTCATATGCTCTTCTTACAATGTGACACTGACATGCCTCCATTGAGAGGTGGGATCTATGTTCTTCTTCCTTGAACCTGAGTAGACCTTTGTAACTGTCTCACCCAACAGAATGCAGTTAAAATAATGCTGTGTGACTTCTTTTTTTTTTTTTTTTGAGGCAGAGTTTTTCGCTCTTGTCGCCCAGGCTGGAGTACAATGGTGCAATCTTGGCTCACTGAAACCTCCGCCTCCCAGGTTCAAGCAATTCTCCTGCCTCAGCCTCCCAAAAGTAGCTGGGATTACAGGCGTTCACCACTACGCCCAGCTAATTTTTGTATTTTCAGTAGAGACGGGGTTTCATCATGTTGGCCCTCGTCTTGAACTCCTGACCTGAGGTGATTCACCCGCCCTGGGCCCCCAAAGTGCTGGGATTATAGGCGTGAGTCACCATGCCCAGCCGATGCTATGTGACTTCTGAGGCTAGGTCATTGAAAGTAATATGGCTTCAACTTGGCTGGCCCTCTGTCACTCCCTTTCTTTCTCTCTTGGGACACTTGCCTTGGGACCTAGACACCATTGGTGTGAGGAAACCCAGGCCACATGGAGAAAGCCTGCAGTGTTCCAGTTGACAGCCCCAGAAAAGCTCCCAGGTGACAGCACCAATTGCCAGACACATGAGTGAACAAGCCTTTAGAGAAGTTATCAGCCCCTAGCGTGGGTGTCTTCCAGGAAAGGCCACAGTCATCATGGAGGAGACATGTCATCCCTGTTGTACCCTGGATGAATCCTGCACCCATAGAAACTATAAGAAATAATACATGGCTATTGTCTTAAGACACTAAGTTTTGGAGCAATTTGTTATGCAGTAATAGATAACTAAGACAGACCCTGTAGATAATGATAGCAAAATACCATATATTGTAAATGATATTTTACAAAGTGAATATTATCTGTACTTCTTAGTGGTACTGTATGAGAAAGAATTATACAATTCATAAAAACAGAAAGATTAGTGGTTACCAGAGGCTGGAGGGGAAGGGCAAATGGAGAGTGATTGCTAAATAATTATAGACTCTCTGGGGTAATGGAAAATTTTTGGAAATACTGGTGGTGGGTGCACAACTGTGAATGTAATGCCACTAACTGTACACTTAAAAATGGTTAAAATGGCAAATTTTATGTTACCACAGTATAAAAATTCAAAAAAAAAAAAAAAAAAAAGGAAGCGAAAAAATAAGGAAGGAAAATTTAGGCTGTTCCCTTATTTGTAAAATTAAAACATGTTATCGGCCGGGCGCGGTGGCTCAAGCCTGTAATCCCAGCACTTTGGGAGGCCAAGACGGGCGGATCACGAGGTCAGGAGATCGAGACCATCCTGGCTAACATGGTGAAACCCCGTCTCTACTAAAAAATACAAAAAAAACTAGCTGGGCGAGGTGGCGGGCGCCTGTAGTCCCAGCTACACGGGAGGCTGAGGCAGTAGAATGGCGTAAACCTGGTAGGTGGAGCTTGTAGTGAGCTGAGATCCGGCCACTGCACTCCAGTCCGCGCGACAGAGCAAGACTCCATCTCAAAAAAAAAAAAAAAAAAAAAAAAGTTATCATAGGGAAAAAAACTCTCCCCTACCCCACTACTCCAAATAATGTAGAACTCTTATTTTGCATGGCTAATTTATACATTCTCAAATACTATAAAAAGTTATCTAATTAGTTGTGAAATATACAGAATTCAGATAAATATAAAGAATGAAATCATTAATCACGAGATATGATTTTTAAAACAATGCATAAGGGAAATTAAAGAAAGGGTCGGTCAGATGTAGTGGCTCATGCTTGTAATCCCAGCACTTTGGGAAGCTGAGGCGGGCGGATCACAAGGTCAGGAGATCGAGACCACGGTGAAACCCCGTCTCTACTAAAAATACAAAAAATTAGCCGGGCGCGGTGGCGGGCGCCTATAGTCCCAGCTACTCAGGAGGCCGAGGCAGGAGAATGGCGTAAACCCAGGAGGCGGAGCTTGCAGTGAGCCGAGATCGCGCCACTGCACTCCAGCCTGGGCGACAGAGCGAGACTCCGTCTCAAAAAAAAAAAAAAAAAAAAAAGAAAGGGTCGGTCAGATGTAGTGGCTCATGCTTGTAATCCCAGCACTTTGGGAAGCTGAGGCAGGCGGATCGCGAGGTCAGGAGTTCGAGACCAGCCTGGCCAACATGATGAAACCCTGTCTCTACTAATAATACAAAAATTAGCTGGGCGTGGTGGCATGCACTGGTAGTCCCAGCTACATGGGAGACTGAGGCAGAAGAATCGCTTGAACCTGGGAGGTGGAGGTTGCATAAGCCAACACTGCACCACTGCACTCCAGCCTGGGTGACAGAGTGAGACTCCATGTCAAAAAAAAAAAAAAAAAAAAAAAAAAAAAAGGGTGGAGGAAAGCAAAGAGATTAATAGACTGATGAAGTTGGTGTTTTAAAAAAAAGGTAACAGGCTGAGTGCAGTGGCTCATGCCTGTAGTCCAGTTCATTGGGAAGCCAAGACAGGAGGATTGTTTGATACAAGGAGTTCAAGACCACCCTTGACAACATAGCAAGATCCTGTCTCTACAAACAACAGAAAAATTAGCCAGGTGTGGTGGCGTGCGCCTGTAGTCCTAGCTACTTAGGAGGCTGAGGAAGGAGGATTGCTTGAGTCCAGGAGTCCCAGTCTAGGCAATATGGCAAGATCCTATCTCTTAAAAACAAAAAAGGTAACAAAGAAACAAAAAGAATTAAACATTTAAAGAAAATATTCTATTCTATACAATAAAACTGCAAAGAGAGCTTGCAGAATTTTGAAAATACTAGCAAATGTTCAGCAAACATGAACAAATTCTATCAGCTATTTCTAGTTAAACCATACTGTATTTCCAAGAGAGGTAAACTTTCTGTCCTTGCCTATCTAGAAATGAGTTGATTTTGTCCTCATCCTTATTCAGTAGTTTTGCTGGGCATATGATTCTCCTCGAATCCTTCCTTTCTGAGACAGGGTCTTGCTGTGTCACCCAGGTTGGAGGGCAGTGGTGCAATTACAGCTCACTGGAGTCTTGACCTCCTGGATTCAAGTGATCCTCCTGCCTCAGCCTCCCAACTAGCTGGGACTACAGGAGCATGCCACCATGCCTGGTTAATTTTTGTATTTTTTGTAGAGGCTGAGTTTCAACATGTTGCCCAGGCTGGTCTTGAACTGCTGAGCTCAAGTAATCCACCTGTCTTGGCCTCCCAAAGTGGTGTAATTACAGGCATGAGCCACCATGCCTGACCTCTCAAATCCTTTAAAGGCATTGTTCTGTTTCTTCCAACATCTGTTGATGCTGAAGATGTTGTTTCTTGGTAGGCTGCACCTTTTTGCTTTCTTTTAGGGCTCTTCAGGAACTTTTATTTCTGGTGTTTTAAAATTTCACAGTGATCTACCTCTATATAATCTATATTCATGTGCCTTTAAAAATTCTGCTCAGCACCGAAGATACCTTATTTTGAATACTACTATCTTTAGCTCTTGAAAATTTTTATTATTCTTTGATAGTTCCTTTCTGTTAATTTTCTCTTTTCTCTTTTCCTGGCATTCCTATTAGTAGAATGTTAGACTTATACATTTATGTCTTATCTTTTACTATATTTTCCTTCTTTTTGTCTTTTTACCCTGTAAACTCTTAGTTTTCCTCTACTTATCTTTCAACCCTTATTATTTTAGTTTGGCAGTTATATTTTTACCATCTAAAAGTTCCTTGTTATTCTCTATTTTTTTTAACCATATTCTCATTTTATTTTTATAGGCAATATAATTTCAAATCTGAAACTACTACTTAAGAGTTTTTTTTTAATTATCTTCAGGATCAATCTGTGTATTAGTTTACTTTTGCTTACCTTTTTCATGCTATAGATTTTCTCTTCAAATGTCTAATGACCCTTGATTGTCCCTTCCTTGAGGGATGAATGGGGAATAGGAGGGTTCCTGAGAACTCAGGACATATGGGGCTATCAGCAAGATCTGATGGGACATGCTGATTGAACATGAGGGATGAGGAAGATGCAGGGGCCTAGAGTAATCCTCAGACTCCTAGATTTTTGACTTATAACATGGTAGGGATGATATTTTCAGTTACTGCAATAGAAAATACAGAAAGATAAATAGGTTCATTAGAAGACCAAAAAACAAGAGATAAGGAAACAAGTTCACTTTTAGAAATGTATGAGAACTAGTGGTACTGGGGTAGAGGATTCCAGGAAGCAGGTTTGGAGTCCATGAGAGAGTCAACTGAGGCCAGGCACGATGGCTCATGCCTGTAATCCCAGCACTTTGGGAGGGTGAGGTGGGCGAATCACTTGAGGTCAGGAGTTCCAGACCAGCCTAGCCAACATGGTGAAACCCCAGCTCTACAAAAAATACAAAAAGTAGCTGCGCATGGTGCGCACGCCTGTAATTCCAGCTTCTTGGGAGGCTGAGGCATGATAATCACTTGAACCCGGGAAGCAGAGGTTGCAGGGAGCCAAGTGGTGCCACTGAACTCCAGCCTGGGTGACAGAGAGAGACTCTGTCTCCAAAAAAAAAAAAAAAAAAAAAAAAAAAAAAAGAGAGAGAGAATTGGATGTAGGTATTGGAGAACAATCATGGACATGCAGGTGGATAAAATCATAAAAGTGGATGTCATGCCACATAGAGGTAGTTCAACAAAGAAAAGGTAAAAAGGACAGAAAACAAGGGAACTAAATTAATGGTCGATTGAGTAAAAGATATCCAGAAAAAAACTCAAAGCAAAAAATCAGAAGAGCGATGGCTTTAGTGTGTGTTTTGGTTTCCCATTCATTATAGTAGATGCTCAGTAGGTACTTTCTTTTTTAATTTTTTATTTTTTTAAAGAGATGGGGTCTCAGTGTTACCCAGATGGGGCTCAAACTCCTAGGGCACAAGCAATCCTCCTGCCTCAGCATCCTAAGTAGCTGGGACCTACAGACGTACCACTGCACCTGGCTTTCAGTAGGTACTTCCTTTTTTTTTTTTTTGAGACAATCTTGCTCTGTCGCCCAGGCTGGAGTGCAGTGGCGTGAGCTCACTACAAGCTCTGTCTCCTGGGTTCACGCCATTCTCCTGCCTCAGCCTCCCGAGTAGCTGGGACTACAGTCGCTCGCCACTACGCCTGGCTAATTTTTTGTATTTTTAGTAGAGACAGGTTTTACCGTGTTAGCCAGGATGGTCTCCATCTCCTGACCTCATGATCTGCCCACCTCGGCCTCCCAAAGTGCTCAGCAGGTACTTTCTTTCAATCAGATTAACTTGTGTCCTTCCGTTCTGGGAAGTTTTCTTAAATTATTTTTTTCTTCCTCTATCTTATCTTTCTAGACCTCCTATTAAGAAAAAAGTTTCTGAACAGATTGTTTAATTTTCTTCACTTTTTCTATATCTTTGTTCTACTTCTGGGTAATTTCTTCATTATCCTTCTTTCTTTCCTTATTTAATTATTAATTTCTGGTATTAAAGTTTTAAGCTCTAAGAGCTTGTTGTATTCTCTGATTTTTCCTTTTTCTTATTCTTGTTTCATGAGCACAATATTTTTACTTCTCTGTGGCTACTGATGGTAGTTTTTTGTTTTGTTTTTACATTTTCTTCAGTTCATTACATTGTCTCTGTTGCTTTTGTTTCTCATTCTTGGCTTGGATGTTTGTTTTGGTTTCTGTTTTTCACATGAGAGGTTATCCTCAATGCCTGGTGGCCTTTTGTTATCAACTGATATTTAATAAGATGCTAAAATGCCATCAGGAGTTCCACATGGGAGACTTCACTGTAGCATCATCACCGACTCCTTTATGATCTCCTTCAGTCTCCACAAGTTTTTGCTTGGTCTAGTCAGTTTCTCCACAGACTCCACAGACGACACAATGTTAGCTACCACCCACGGAGCTGGTCAGAGAAAGGTGCTAAAGAGACCAGGGGCGGTGGCTCACGCCTGTAATCCCAGCACTTTGGGAGGCCAAGGTGGGTGGATCACGAGGTCAGGATTTAAAGATCAGCTTGGCCAAGATGGTGAAACCCCGTCTCTACTAAAAATACAAAAATTAGCTGTGCGTGGTGTCGCGTGCCTGTAATCCCAGCTACTTGGGAGGCTGAGGCAGGGAACCCAGCAGGCAGAGGTTGCAGCAAGCCGAGATTGCGCCACTGCACTCCAGCCTGGGCGACAGAGTGAGACTCCATCTAAAAAACAAACAAACAAACAAACAAAAACTTACCATTAATTAAGGAATCTTTCTTAATCTGTTTGTTTTCAATTTAATGCCTTAACCATAACCTCAACCACCTCTCTTTCTATACTTAAAAAAATTTCTTTTTTCTCTCTGAAGCAGGGTCTCACTTTGTCACCAAGGCTGGAGTACCGTAGTGCGATCACAGCTCACTGCAGCCTTAGCCTTCTGGGCTCAAGAGATCCTCTTGCCTCAGTCTCCTGAGTAGCTGGGACTATAGGTGCATGTTGCCATGCCTGGTTAACTTTTGTTGTTGTTGTTGTTTAGACAAGGGTCTCCCTATGTTGCCTGGGCTGGTCTTGAACTCCTGGGCTCAAGCGATCCTTCTGCCTTAGCCTCCCAAAGTGCTGGAATTAAAAGCATGAGCCACCATGCCTGGCCTTAAATTTTTTTTTCTTAAGAAGAGCAAATAAAACAAACTGATGTCAGCATAGCTATATATATAAAATGTGTAATAGTCCACTGTCATCTATACTGAATAATGTTTAAAAAATACTTGAATCTTTTGTCCCATCTATATTTTAAAGAATCTGTTTCTTTAATGACTTATATCTCCATTTTCCCACCAAAAAAACCCAAAAAACAAAAAAACAATTGCAACATTTGTTAAAACAAAAGAAACCTTCCCAACAACAAAACAGAACAAAGAAGGCTGAGTGTGGTGGCTCATGCCTGTAATCCCAGCACTTTGGGAGGCCAAGGCAGGCAGATCACTTGATCTGGTCAAACAGATCAAACCAGCCTGGATAACATGTCAAAACCCCATCTCTACTAAAAACACAAAAATTAGCCAGGTGTGAGGGCTCACGCCTGTAATCTCAGCACATTGAGAGGCCAAGGTGGCCAGATCACTTGAGGTCAGGAGTTCGAAACCAGCCTGGCCAACACAGTGAAACCCGGTCTCTACTAAAAATACAAAAAAATTAGTCATGCATGGTGGTGGGTGCTTGTAATCCCAGCTACTTGGGAGGCTGAGGCACGAGAATCACTTGACTCCAGGAAGTGGAGGTTACAATGAGCTGAGATTGCGCCACTGCCCTCCAGCCTAGATGACAGAGCATACTCCATCTCAAAAATAAACAAACAAACAAAACAACTAAAGAAACCTCCGCCCCAAAAAAAGAATTCTCAGGGCCTTCATATACCAGCTTTACAGTTGATCTTCTTAACTAAGCTATTTAATTAAGCTATTTTAAAAATAACTTATTTTACTATTTAAGCAATGACTTATTTTGGGAAAATAGCATTTGAGAATTCTCATTATGTGCTGAAGGCAGGTTGAGAGGTAAGGTTAGTAGTGACTGAGAGTATGAGAAATTGATGCATACTTCTGCCATTATGGTAGTTTATGAACAGTGCATGGGAGTAATCAGTATAGGTGATGTTCTAAAATAGAACATTACACTTGAGTAATAAAATTAAGGCTTTAGTACATAAAATCCAGAAAACAAGGGAAAAGGTAGAAAGGAAATCATTTTAATAATATTGTGAACCAAAAGATACTCTTAAGAATACAATGTTAGCAAAAGGAGAGGACAAGATTAGCTATGGCTAATGTTATGATGGCTAAACTGAACAATGATGAATGCTGTCACAGGAAGTAAACCTTACAAGTTAGGGTCCTGGCCACAGGGCTGCCATAAGCTGGAAGGCCTAAAAGGAGTAAGGATTTCCTACTAGGTAATCAGTGAGAAACCTGATCCATGTCATCAGTTGTGCTTTCTGATCGTAGCCTCTGAGCAATCAGCAGGAAGTTGACTGATGAGGTCTCTTTGACATTTAGCAGCTATGACTAACAGAAAAACAAGTGAGAAAATCTCTTTGATATATTCTAAAGATAATTATACCTGCTGGATGAAAACAAAGAGGGGCTCCTGGTTTACTGAAAATGATTTTTTGCTTTGTTTTTTTGAGACAGAATCTCACTCTGTTGCCCAGGCTGGAGTGAAATGGCACAATCTTGGCTCACTGCAACCTCCACCTCCCTGGTTCAAGTGATTCTTGTGCCTCAGTCTCCTGAGCAGCTGGGACTACAAGCATGTGCCACCATGCCTGGCTAGTTTTTTGTATTTTTAGCAGAGACAGAGGCCGGGTGCTGTGGCTTACACCGTAATCCCAGCACTTCAGGAGGCTGAGGTGGGCGGATCACCTGAGGTTGGCAGTTTGAGACCAGCCTGACCAACATGGAGAAAACCCATCTCTACTAAAAATACAAATATAGCTGGGCATGGTGGCACATGCCTGTAATCCCAGCTACTCGGGAGGCTGAGGCAGGAGAATCACTTGAACCTGGGAGGTGGAGGTTGCGGTGAGCCAAGATCGCATCATTGCACTCCAGCCTGGGCAACAAGATTGAAACTCCGTCTAAAAACAACAACAACAACAACAACAACAACAAAAAACGAAAAGAAACAGGGTTTCACCATGTTGGGCAGGCTGGTCTTGAACTCCTGAGCTCAGGCAATTCACCTACCTCAGCCTCCCAAAATGCTTGGATTATAGGTGCCAGGCCTGAATATGAGTTCTGAATTTGGAGTCTATAGGCTTCTCACAAGACCCTGGATGGTCTTCTGTGAGCTTGGGAAGCCCCTGAAATTGTCATTTTTCTGCATTGTGTGTGTTTTGTGGGGAGCAGTTCTTTATTGTCCCCATAGTTTCAAAAATTCAGGACCCACCAAAGGCTGGGTTTAAGAGAGTAGAATAAAACATCTGGGGCCGGGCACGGTGGCTTGCGCCTGTAATCCCAGCACTTTGGGAGGCCAAGGCGGGAGGATCATGAGGTCAGGAGATCGAGACCATCCTGGCTAACATGGTGAAACCCTGTCTCTACTAAAAATACCAAAAATTAGCCGGGCGTGGTGGCGGGCGCCTGTAGTCCCAGCTACTCGGGAGGCTGAGGCAGGAGAATGGTGTGAACCCGGGAGGCAGAGCTTGCAGTGAGCCAGGATCGCGTCACTGCACTCCAGCCTGGGCGACAGAGCCAGACTCTGTCTCAAAAAAAAAAAAATCTGAAGATGCACTTGTGGTTTTAATAGCCCTATTTCTTTTGTTTTCTTCTTTTTGTTTTTGTTTTTGTTTTTGTTTTTTTGAGACAGAGTCTCACTCTGTTGCTCAGGCTGGAGTACAATGGTGTGATCTCGGCTCACCGCAACTTCCGCCTCCCAGGTTCAAGCCATTCTTCTGCCTCAGCCTCCCAAGTAGCTGGGATTACAGGTGCCCGCCACCATGCCCCGCTAATTTTTTGCATTTTTAGTAGAGACAGGGTTTCACCATGTTGGCCAGGCTGGTCTCGAACTCCTGACCTCAGGTGATCCGCCTGCCTCGGCCTCCCAAAATGCTGGGCTTACAGGCGTGAGTCATCGCACCAGCCCTAATAGCTTCATTTCTTTCCTTAATTTTCTGCACATAAAGAGGGATTGATAATTTATATGTGAATATACACATGCATGGTGACACCCTTTTTAAGGAGAAGCAAATACATGAACTCTCTTACATAATTCATGAGAATCCCTCTGGCCTCTTTGAAATAATAATTTTTATAAACTGAAGAAGGCCAGCACAGAGTGCTGTGCAGGCACAAAATGTGCTAGCTGAGTTCATCTGTCTGTCACTGTAACTGGAGTTTGGATAATTTCTCATAAGACTGCAAATGACAAGTAGGGTCACACAATCAAAAAAGAGGGAAACTGTTGATAAGGTAAGTAGAAAAAAGCACATGGATTTGAATGGCTAGGAAATTACTATACTGGCAGGACCCAAAGGTCACATAGGTCAGTTTAAAACAAAACACATTATCCTTGATTTTTTTTTTTTTGAGATGGAGTTTTGCTCTTGTTGCCCAGGCTGGAGTGCAATGGAACGATCTTAGCTCACTGCAACCTCCGCCTGTCAGGTTCAAGCAATTCTCCTGCCTCAGCCTCCCGAGTAGCTGGGATTACAGGCACCTGCCACCACGCCCGGCTAATTTTTTGTATTTTTAGTAGACATGAGGTTTCACCATGTTGGCCAGGTTGGTCTCAAACTCCTGACCTCAGGTGAACCACCCACCTCAGCCTCCCAAAGTGCTGGGACTATAGGCATGAGCCACCGCGCCTGGCCATCCTTGATGTTTTGAGACAGAGACATATCACCATCAACTCATGGAGACTCAAGCAGGTATTGGGAACATGTCTGGTTTATAAAAGAAAAAGGTGACCTTAAATAAGATACTAATTTGTAGATACAGATATCAAATATAAATATCTGTAAGATGCTTCTAATGACTTTTCTTTGTCCTTTTTTGTTAATTTTTCATAAAGTGTTCTCTTTTAGTAGAGCTGGCAACACTGCTACAGCTGTTAGTAGATTCACTGACTAAAGAATTTGGGGAAAAGGTAGTAAGAAATAACTGCAAACAGAATGCTTTCCAAAAAAATGCATATTTTCCAAAAATGTTAGATTCATCAATAACATGACTCCCTGCTCCTTAGAGGAGGAAGAGTGATCTAAGCCTATGGTAATTTTTATCACAAAACTTATGAGGAAAATATAATTACAACAACATGCCCATGTCATAAGGAAAGTGGAAGATAGAAGAACATATTCCTCTCTTCAGTTATACAGCTGAAACTCAGTTATTGTGTTCCTGTCTTTTGTTCAATATTGTTTTTGAAAAACAAAAGAAAAATACTGCTTTTGGTGAGAAGTACTGGGAATACAAACTGCAAAATGCTTAAGATGGCAAAAATGAACGTTTTTATCTGGAAAGTTCAGAGTCCTAATCTATTTGCCCTGTTTTTCACCATAGCAAACTACTGGTCTTTACAGACAAATCCCCTGGCCATGATGATAGGATTAAAAGTCAGTTATTAGAACTGAAGGAGAGGGGAAAAAAAAATCTAGTAAAACTCATAAAAAATAAAGCACTTCAAAGCTTGGTGCTATTCCAGGGAAGCACAGGCTACCAACAAAAGCACTGATGTCAGGTTTAATAGACTTTGATCAAAGGGCAGCTCTGGTAGGAACCATTACTGCCTCATGTCATTTGGCCCCTGTTCCTGAAAAAATTAATAAACCTGTTTTACAAATGGGTGATTGGGACATCATGCTGGTCTCTTGAACCATAGAGGATTGATGATTGGAACTGGAACTAAACAGCCCTCATGAGCATTTGTAAACAAGTCAACAAGAGTCTGTTTTCAAAGGAGATAGAGTGACACAAGTAGGGTTTTAATCATCTAACTGAAAAAATAGATTTAAATTATTCTAAGAAAGAAATGACTGTTTTTTTTTTTTTTCCAGATTTTCCAAAATGTTTATTCCCATACAGCTGAATAAAATACTGACAATATCCACTCTTAGGCACAACTAGTGTTTCCCTGCAGGTAGACAGAAAACAAAACACACAAAATAAAACACATTTTGATTTTTTTAAAAAACCCAAAGTAGTAAAAAATAAAATGCTACTACTACTTATTATTTTTTTTTTTAGAGACATGGTCTTAGCCAGGTGCAGTGTCCCATGAAGTGGGAGGTTAGACTCCTGTACATATCTCTAGGAAAGAGGCTGAATGCAGGTGGATGAGCAGCAACAGCCTGCAGGCCCCACTTCCACGGCAACTCACTTCCATGACACCTCTAAAATTCCAGTCAGCTACCAGACGCGGCACTGCATCTCCCTAAGAAGGAGGTCCTGAGGGGAGGGGCTGGTCGCCATGTTTGCTGTTTGCACCTTAGCCGTTCCAGTCTTCCCGCTTTTGGACAGTCCAAGCGGAATGGAGTGTGGAGGGTAGAAGGGATCCCCCAGCACAGCACAGCTGCTCTACCAAAACGTGGCCAGACTGCTTTTTTTAAGTGACTCCCCAAACCCATTCCTCCTCACTGGACAGAACCTCCCAACCGGGTCACCAGCTACCTCATTCAGGAGCCTCTGGACCAGTAACAGGCCTGTACCTTCCTGGGAGGAAGCTCCAGAGGGCGGGATAGGCTGCCATCTTTGCGTTTCGCGGACTTCGCTGGTGATACCTCTAGGTACTGGAAAATCCGAGGTGACTAGGGACTGGAGGGGCCCTCAGCATACTTCAGTAGCCCTACGGAAAACTGGCCAGACTGTTACATGGGTGCCCATTCCCATATCTGCTCATTGGGTAGGTCTTCCAAGCCTGGGGCTCTAGCCATCCCCCACCAGAGCTATGCAGCCAGTAGATGCTGAGCCAGTAGCTGCTCAGCAACTCCCTGTACAGAGCCTCCAGGCCCAAAAGTATAAAAGCCCTGGGAGACAACATAGGCAATACCATTCTGGACAAAGGAATGGGCAAAGTTCTCATGACAACACCAAAAGCAATCTTAACAAAAGCAAAAGTTGACAAGTGGGATCTAATTAAACTTAAGAGCCTCTGCACAGCAACATAAACTATCAACAGAGTAAACAGACAACTTACAGAAAGGAATAAAGTATTTGAAAATTATGCACCTGACAAAGGTCTAATATCCAGCATCTATACGAAACTTAAACAAATTTACAAGAGAAAAACAAAAACTTCCATTAAAAAGTGGGTGAAGGGCCCAGTGTGGTGGCTCATAGCTATAATCTCAGCACTATGGGAGGCAGAGATGGGTGGATCACCTGAGGTCAGTAATTTGAGACTAGCCTGGCCAAAATTGTGAAACCCTATCTTTACAAACAATACAAAAATTAGCTGAGCATGGTGGCATGTACCTGTAGTACCAGCTACTTGGGAGGTTGAGGCATGAGATTACTTGAACCTGGGAGCCGGAAGCTGCAGTAAGCCAAGATTGTACTACCGCACTCCAGCCTGGGTGACAGAGTGAGACTCTGTCTCACCACCACCACCAACAACAAAAAAGTGGGCAAAGGAAATGAACAGACACTTCTCAAAAGAAGACATACATGCAGCCAACAAGTATATGAAGAAAAGTTCAATATTACTGATCACTAGAGAAATGCAAATCAAAACCACAGTGAGATGCCATCTCACACCAGTCAGAATGGCTATTATTAAAAAGCGAAAAGAATAACAGATGTGGGCAAGGCTGCAGAGAAAAGGGAACACATACACTGTTGGTGGGAGTGTAAAATAGTTCAACCATTGTGGAAAGCAGTATGGCAGTTCTTCAAAGGGCTAAAAGTAGAAGAACTATCATTCGACCCAGCAATCCCATTACTGGTTATATACTCAGAGGAATAGAAATCATTCTACCATAAAGACACATGCACAGGAATGTTCACTGTAGCACTATTCACAATAGCAAAGACATGGAATCAACAGACATGCATGTTGATGACAGGCTAAATAAAGAAAATGTGGTACTTATACATCATGGAATACCATGTAGCCATAAAAAAGAATGATATGTCTTTTATGGGAACATGGATGGAGCTGGAGGCTATTATCCTTAGCAAACTAATGCAAGAACAGAAAACCAAATACCACATGTTCTCACTTATAAATGTGATATGGTTTGGCTGTGTCCCCACCCAAATCTCAATTTGAATTGCATCTCACAGAATTCCCACATATTGTGGGAGGGACCTAGGGGAATGTAATTGAATCATGGGGGCCAGTCTTTCCTGTGCTAGTCTAGTGATAGCAAGTGAGTCTCATGAGATCTGATGGGTTTATCATGGGTTTCCGCTTTTGCTTCCTTCTCATTTTCTCTTGCCGCTGCCATATAAGAAGTGCCTTTCGCTGCCTGCCGTGATTCTGAGGCCTCCCAAGTCATGTGGAACGTTAAGTCAAATTAAACCTCTTTTTCTTCCCAGTCTCAAGTATGCCTTTATCAGCAGCACGAAAACGGACTAATACAGTAAACCAGTACCAGTAGAGTGGGGTGTTGCTGACAAGATACCTGAAAATGTGGAAGTGACTTTGGAACTGGGTAACAGGTAGAGACTGGAACAGTTTGAAGGGCTTAGAAAAAGACAAGAAAATGTGGGAAAGTTTAGAACTTCCTAGAGACTTGTTGAATGGCTGTGCCCAAAATGCTGATAGCAATATGGACAATAAAATCCAGGCTGAGGTGGTCTCAGATGGGGATGAGGAATTTGTTGGGAATTGGAGCAAAGGCGACTCTTGTTATGTTTTAGCAGAGACTGGTGGCATTTTGCCCCTACCCTAGAGATTTATGGAACTTTCAACTTGAGAGAGATGATTTAGGGTATCTGGCAGAAGAAATTTCTAAGGAGCAAAGCATTCAAGAGGTGACTTGGGTGCTGTTAAAGGCATTCAGTTTTATAAGGGAAGCAGAGTATAGAAGTTTGGAAAATTTGCAGCCTGACTATGTGACAGAAAACAAAACTTTTTGGGAGAAATTCAAGCCAGCTGCAGAAATTTGCATAAGTAGCAAGGAGCCTAATGTTAATCCCCAAAACCATGGGGAAAATGTCTCTAGGGCATGTCACAGACCTTCATGGTAGCCCCTCCCATCACAGGTCAGGGGGCCCAGGAGGAAAAAGTGGTTTCATGGGCCAGGTCCAGGGTCCCTGTGCTGTGTGCATCCTAGGGACTTGGTTCCCTGTATCCCAGCTGCTCCGGCCATGGCTGAAAGGGGCCAATGTACAGCTTGGGGTGTGGCTTCAGAGGATGGAAGCCCCAAGCCTTGGCAGCTTCCATGTGGTGTTGAGCCTGTGGGTGCACAGATGTCAAGAATTGAAGTTTGGGAACCTCCACCTGGATTTCAGAAGATGTATGGAAACAACTGGATGCCTATGCAAAAGTTTGCTATAGGGGTGAGGCCCTCTTGGAGAGCCTCTGCTAGGGTAGTGTGGAAGGGAAATGTGGGGTTGGAGCCTTCACACAGGGTCCCTACTAGGGCACTGCCTAGTGGAGCTGTGAAAAGAGGGCCACCGTCCTCCAGACCCCAGAATGGTAGATCCACTGACAGCTTGCACCATGCTCCTGGAGAAGCCGTAGACACTCAATGCCAGCTTGTGAAAGCAGCCGTGAGGGAAGCTGTACCCTACAAAGCCACAGGGGCAGAGCTGCCCAAAGCCATTGGAACTTACCTTTTGTATCAGTGTGACCTGGATATGAGACCTGGAGTTGAAAGAGATCTTTTTGGAGCTTTAAAATTTGACTGCCTCACTGGATTTCAGACTTGCATGGGCCCTGTATCCCCTTTGTTTAGGCCAACTTCTCCCATTTGGAACAGCTGTATTTAACCTGTACCCCCACTGTATCTAGGAAGTACCTAACTTGCTTCTGATTTTACAGGCTCATTGGCAGAAGGGACTTCCCTTGTCTCAGATGAGACTTCGGACTGTGGACTTCTGGGTTAATGCTGAAATGAATTAAGATGTTGGGGGACTTTTGGGAAGGCATATTAGTTTTGAAATGTGAGGACATAAGATTTGGAGGGGGCCAGGGGCGGAATGATATAGTTTGGCTGTGTCTCCACCCAAATCTCAACTTGAATTGTATCTCCCAGAATTCCCATGTGTCGTAGGCGGGACACAGCAGGAGGTAATTGAATCATGGGGGCTGGTCTTTCCTGTGCTATTCTTGTGATAGTGAATAAGTCTCATGAGATCTGATGGTTTTATCAGGGGTTTCCACTTTTGCTTCCTTCTCATTTTCTCTTGCCACCACCATGTAAGAAGTGCCTTTCACCTCCTGCCATGATTCTGAGGCCTCCTCAGCCTTGTGGAACTGTGATTCCAATTAAACCTCTTTTTCCGCTGGACACGGTGGCTTACACCTGTAATCCCAGCACTTTGGGAGGCTGAGGTGGGCAGATCACGAGGTCAGGAGTTCGAGGCCAGCCTGGCCAACATGGTGAAACCCCATCTTTACTAAAAATACAAAAATTAGCTGGGCGTGGCGGTGCGCGCCTGTAGTCCCAGCTTCTTGGGAGTCTGGGGCAGGAGAATTGCTTGAAGCCAGGAGGCGGAGGTTGCATTGAGCCTAGATCGTGCCACTATGCTCCAGCCTGGCAACAGAGCAGGACTCCGTCTCAAAAAAGCAAAAGAAACAAAAAAACCCCTTTTTCTTCCCAGTCTTGGGTATGTCTTTATCAGCAGCATGAAAATGGACTAATACAAAATCGGAGCTACATAATGAGAACTTACGAACACAAAGAAGGAAACAACAGATACTAGGGTCTACTTGAGGGGGGATATTGCGTGAAGGAGAGGAGCAGAAAAGATAACTATTGGGTACTGCGCTTAATACCTGGGTGATGAAATAATATGTATAACAAACCCCTGTGACACATGTTTACCTATGTAACACACCTTCCTATGTGCCCCCATAGAAAAAAATCCCATGACATCAAAAGTAGTATAGCTAATGTCTTTGGGAATGGCTGTCTCTTCCAATAATGACAATGAGAATTTATAGCAAAATATCATATAACATATAAAGTATTAGAATGTAACTCAGGGAGTTACATTAATCCACTTATGTCTAGTGTGTACCTATGTACCACCATTTCTCTTTAAGCTCTAAAGCTGAGCTCCAAATGACTCTTGGACAACAGCTGAGGTTCAGAGACCCCTCAAACTCAAGATGTCCTGAGTGAACCCTTCACCTCTGTCCTTAAGCCAGCTCCTCTTCTACCACCACAATCTTTCGGCTCTTCACTCCTCATCCAAATTAACTATAAAGTCCTCTGCATGGAATCTCCAGTTTTAGACTAAACTGGATCTCTTTCCACTGTTTCAATTTGTCCTCTCCTTATCTACCTGCATGCTGTTGGCTGTGGTGTTTTCCTTAAGTGCCTCCTTCAATCCCTTCTACTCTTTCCACACTGCTATTAGATAGGATTCCACTCAGGTCTCATGTTATTGATTCTACTGCTGAAATGTCTGGCATTTTTCACCTCTCTATTGTCACTACTACTGTTAGGAATTTAGGGTGGTTATAGTGCCTCAAATCCCCTCTAGGAATCCTTGACAAAGGAGTTTTATATATACTAATAGCCTCATGAATAAAAAGGAACTGGCTTTATTAATAGACCTGTAAGTGCCTGATAGCACCAAAGTAAAATTCTGGTAAAAGGAATACTGAAGAACCCAGCTAGAACCCAAGGTCAAAACTAGACTTCCTAACTTGTCAGCACAGATCTAGCAGCAGAAGAGGTGGTATGGCCTGCCAACACAGGCTTGTTTGCTGTGCTCACTCACAGTGGAGGCAGAAAGCAAAGGAGAAGCATGTCTCCTGGGGGAACAGCAACTCACCTACTTTGAACTGTGACCCAATCAAGTTCTCAGGCTCTAAAAAATCAGGGGGAGAAAGCCTGGACAGGCAGTGGGGAGAGAGAGAGAGGTCCTTTCACCATAGACTGAAACTAGATGAGAGACTATACTATGCTTAACAATGGAGATACAGACACATTCTGAGAAATGTGTCTTTAGGTGATTGTGCAGTTGTGCCAACATCACAGAGTGTACTTCACAAACCTAGATGGTATAGCATACTACACACCTAGACTACCTGGCATAGCCTATTACTCCTAGACTACAAACCTGTACAGCAGTTACAGTACTGAATACTACAGGAAACTGTATCACATGGTGAGTATTTGTGTATCTAAACATAGAAAGGGTAATGCACTGTGCTACCATATTACTATGGCTACAACCTCACCAGGTGATAGGAACTTTTCAGTTCCATTATAACCTTGTGAGACTTCCATTGTATGTGATCGTAGTTGACCAAAACATCATTATGTGGTGTATGACTGTAATCCATTCCCCAAGTAGCACTGCCTCCAAGAACTTCTGTCTCTTCACTCTTCCATTTGTTTCCACACTACCATTAGGGTTACCTTTTGAAGACATAAATCTGATCATGTTATTTATCTGCTTAAAAACCTCTCATGACACTACATACCGCCAGAATCAGGTCTCACTTTTTGGCATGGCAAGTGTGAATTCCTCTCCAACTGGTTACTGCCAAAGTTTTAGGCTTCCTTTCCTTCAACTCACTTCCCATAAGCCTTAAGCTCACATATTTGTGCAGATTTCACATTCTCAGAACAATTAATATTTGTTCATATCTCTGTGCTTTCTGGCATGTTTTTGGTGTTCCCTCTGCCTGAAATTGGACCTACTGCCTTTGAATTCATCCTTCAAAATTCAGCTCAGATATTTCCTAAGGGAAACTTTCTCAAATGCTCCAAGTAGTTATTTATTCTGTCCTGTGTTCCTAGGGCCTGACTTACATGTCTCTATTTTCATATTTATCATATTGCATTAAAATGATTTGTTTACAATTGTTTTCCACTAAAAAGTAAACTCCACAGGAAAGTTAACTATTTTCCTTATCTTTGCATTCTCAAAATTTAGCATATAGTCTTTAAAAAAAAAAAACAGCTGTGGATGGGCGTGGTGGCTCACGCCTGTAATCCCAGCTACTCGGGAGGCTGAGGCAGGAGAATCATTTGAACCTGGGAGGCGGAAGTTGCAGTGAGCCAAGATCATGCCACTGCACTCCAGCCTGGGCAAGAGTGAGACTCAGTGTTGAAAAAAATAAAACAAAAAACAGCTTTATTGAGATGTAATCCATATACCATAAAATTCACCCTTTTAAAGTGTCCAGTTCAATGATTTTAGTATATTCAGACTTTATTAATTGTAGAACATTTTCTTTTTTCTTTTTTTTTTCTTTGAGACAGAGTCTCGCTCTGTCGCCCAGGTTGGAGTACAGTGGCGTGATCTGGGCTTACTGCAACCTCCGCCTCCTGGGTTCACACCATTCTCCTGCCTCAGCCTCCCGAGCAGCTGGGACTACAAGCACCCGCTGCCATACCTAGCTAATTTTTTTGTATTTTTAGTAGAGATGGGATTTCACCATGTTGGCCAGGCTGGTCTTGGTATCCTGACCTGGTGATCTCCCTGCCTCAGCCTCCCAAGGTGCTGGGATTACAGGTGTGAGCCACCGCGTCCGGCCATAGGATATTTTCATTACCCTTAGAAAGAAACCCTATACTCATTAGGCAATGTTAAATAAAATGTATGTGAAGCCATTGTTTTAGTCTGAGCTCCTACACTAGGACCCAAAAGACCAGAGCAAACCAGGATGGAGTAACACATGCTAGGTGCCACTTAATCAAACTGAACTTAAAAACAGGGCAGTTTAAAAAAAACAAAACAACACACACACACACACACACACACACACACACACACACCCCCAGGAGATTCACAGCAATCAAAAGGGGCCCAGTCAACCTGAACCAGCATGATGAGGAAGTCCTCTCTGCTTTACCCCTACAAGGAAAGTAACTTTTAAACCATTAATCTGGCTTTTCTTCCTTGTTTCTGCTTTCTTTTCTGTTCCCTGTTTCTCCTTTTCTGCCTATAAAACTCACCCACTCTGCTCTGCTCAGCTTAGTGAAGCATAATTCTAGTTCATAAATGGGATGCTGCCCAATTCATGACTTGCTAATAAAAGCCAGTCAGGGCCAGGTGCAGTGGCTAACACCTATAATCCCAACAGTTTGAAAGGTTCAGGCAGGAGGATTGCTTGAGCTGAGGAATTTGATACCAGCCTGAGCAACATAAGGAGACCTCCATCTCTACAAAAAATAAAAAATTAACCTGGCATGGTGGCATGATGATAGTCCTGGCTACTTGGGAGGCTGAGGCAGGAGGATCACTGGAGCCCAGGATTTTGAGGATGCAGTGAACTATGACCTCTCCACTGAACAATCCTGGGCAACAGAGTGAGAGTCTGTCTCTTAAAAACAAAAACAACCCTCCTCAAACAAAAAAACCCAATCAGATATTTAAAAGTCAATTCGTTAAAATTTTGTTGTTTCGTTTTGTTTTTTTTGTTTTTGAGACAGGGTCTTACTCTGTCACCCAGGCTGGAATGCAGTGGAGAAATCATGGCTCACTACAGACTCGACCTGGGCTCTGGTGATCCTCTCACCTCAGCCTCCTGAGTAGCTGGGACTACAGGTATGTGCCACCATGCCCATCTAATTTTTGTATTTTTTGTAAAGACAGGGTTTTGCCATGTTTTTCAGGCTAAATTCTGTTCTTTGACAGCAGTCACTGTCCATCCTCTCCTTGAATCTCTTAGCAAGTACTTGTCTACTTTGTGTCTCTACAGATTTGCCTATTCCGGCTAATCTGAATAAAAAGAGCTATACAAGAAGTGGCCTGTCCTGCTTCTTTCACTTAACAAATTTTCAGGGTTCATCCATGTCATCCATGGTGTAGTATGTGTCTTTTTGTTTGTTTGTTTTTGAGACAGCATCTCACTCTGTTGCCCAGGCTGGAGTGCAGTGGTGCAAACTCAGCTCACTGCAACCTTTGCCTCCCGGGTTCAAGTAGTTCTCCTGCCTCAGCCTCCCGAGTAGCTGGGATTACAGGCGCACGCCCAGCGAATTTTGTAATTTTAGTAGAGAAGGGGTTTCTCCCTGTTGGTCAGGCTGGCCTTGAACTCCCGACCTCAGGTGATCCGCCTGCCTCAGTCTCCTAAAGTGCTGGGATTACAAGCGTGAGTCACCAGGCCCAGCGCATGTATACTTTTTAAAGCCAAATAATATTCCACTGTATGTGTCAGAGGCATTTGAACGAGAACAACTCCATCTTGAATAGGGGCAGGGTAAAATGAGGCTGAGACCTGCTGGGTTGCATTTCAAGGATGTTAGGCATTCTTAGTCATAGGATGAGACAGGAGCCTGGCAGGACTGGTTTCACAACACACAAGTCTTTTCCCAAAGACCCTGCTGATAAAACAGGATGCAATAAAGAAGCCAGCCAAGACCCACCAAAACCAAGATGGTAATGAAAGAGACCTCTGGTCATCCTCACAGCTCATTATATGCTAATTATAATGCGTTCGCATGCTAAAATATATTCCCACCAGCACCAAAAGAGTTTACAAATGCCAGGGAAACATCTGGAAGTTACTCTATATGGTCTAAAAAGGGGAGGAACCTTCAGTTCCAGGAACTTGCAACCCTGGAAAACTCATGACTAATCCACCCCTTGTTTGGCATATAATCAAGAAATACCATAAGTACACTCAGTCAAGCAGCCCATGCCATATAGCTCTGCCTATAGAGTAGCCATTCTTTAGTTTCTTTACTTCTCTAATAAACATCATTTCACTTTACTTTGTAGACTCACCCTGAATTCCTTCTTGCATGAGATCCAATAACCTTCTCTCTTAAGGTCTGGATTGAGACCCCTTTCTGGTAACATAGGGATTAACCACACTTTATTTACCCATTCATCAATTTATAAACATTTGGACTGGTCCTACTTTTTTTGGCTACTATTAATCATGCTGCCATAATGTCCACGTCCAAATTTTTGGGTAGACAGATGTTCTCAATTCCCTTGGAAGTACAATTGCTGGGTCATATGGTAACTCTATGTCTAACATGTTGAGGAACTCCCAGATGGTTTTACAAAATGGTTGCATCATTTTACATTCCTACCAACAATATATGAGTCTTCTAATTTCTCTACATCATAGACAATACTTGTCTTTTTTATTTTAGTCATCCTAGTGGGTGTGACGTGGTATCTCATTGTGGTTTTGACTTGTATTTCATATAATCTTAATAAATGTTTATATAATGAATGATTTTTGAATGTCCTGTATGTGGCTTACATCCTAGAAACCTGGCTAAACCAAATTGAAGTTTTTCAATGTTGTATTCATTCCACACACATTTGTTGAAGTCCCACGATATGTTAACTCTAATGCACCTAGTATAGAGTGGCAAAGTTATGAGAACAGACTTTGGAGCAGAAAGGTCTGGCACTTTCTGCCCCAGCTGTGCCACTTATTGGCTGTATGACCTTGGGCAGATTATGTAACCTTTCTCAGATTTAGTGAGGCAAGTTAATAGTATCTTCCTCATGATGCTGCTCTGAAGGTTAAATAAGATCATGAGCCTGGAGTGGTCCTCAGGTCTGTAATCCCAACATTTTGGGAGGCTGAGGTGGGAGGATTGCTTGAGCCTAGGAGTTCGAGACCAGCCTGGAGAACATGGTGAGATTCCCATCTTTATTTAAATAAGTTTATTTTTAAAAGAAAGATCCTGAATATTAAGGGCTTAGCACAATGGCTGCAAGAAATAACAACTCAATAGATGTTAGTCATTATTATTGAGTGTATTAAAGTCATAAAAGTAAATAAGACAAATGTCTAATAATAACATAATGTTATGTAAGCTATTGAGACAAGTGAGGTAAAAAGGCTCCTTGGAGAATCTCCAACCTGCCTGGGCACTGGGAGGATGGGGTGGAGCCTTGGGGAGTTAGCACCCATTGCAGGAAGGAGGAGCCTGGCCTCTCCTGTTCCTGGGTGGTAACAGGGGATTCAATCCATGAAACGCGAAGCCTGCTCGCAGGACTCTCGCTTTGCTGAGAGTCCCTGTTTCCCTTTTTTCCCTTTTCACACAATAAATGCTGCCCTTCTCACCCTACAATGTATCCACATGCCTAAATTATCCTGGTCATGTGACAAGAACTACGACAGAGACATTTGTGTGTCTCTCTCTGTAACCATGAGGCTACTCTCATGTCCTTATTAATTAGGCTGTTATGCAGACTAATTACATAATAACTACAAAGTTCTTCGAATTCCTAAAATATATATTAAATAAATATTTAAGATGTGTTACCCTAAGAAACCAGTTCTTTACCATATTCAGAAAGAAGAGATTTTGGACAAGAGGGACTTAGATTTCACGAATGCCACAGCTCCTGTGGTCAACTTTCTTTTTACTGTTACCATTTATTCAATTGGACAATATGCAGGAAAAAAAGGTTATTTTTTGTATATGTGAGACATTTTTAATTTGTACTTTTTACCACAACAAAGCAAACATTTCATACAATGTTGGCATTTAATAAAAAATGCGGTTTCTTTTTGAATTTTGAGAACTTTGTTTTGTCTTTGTTTTTGAGACAGGGTCTCACTCTGTTGCCCAGTCTGGAGTACAGTGGTACAATCATCCTCCTGAGTTTGAGTGATCCTCCCACCTCAGACTCCTAAGTGGCTGGGACTACACGTGTGTACCACCATGCCCAGCTAATTTTCTTATTTTTTTTTATTTATTTTTACAGAGACAAGGTGTAGCCATGTTGCCCAGGCAGGTCTCAAACACCTGGGCTCAAGGGAGACTTGGCCTCCCAAAGTGCTTGGATTACGGGCAAGAGCCACCAAGCTCTGGCCTGAGGGCATATTTTTAAATTTAATAATAATTCTGAAGAGCTCTCCTAACTACATACAATTTTTTGCAGCAGACAAGCAACCATTCTACTCATTTTTAATGCAAATGTAAGTGTTTGAAATGTAAATTTGCTTTGGGTAAAGGATGATCTAGAAGCCCTTGAGGCAGCAGGCCAGGGAACTTAAGGATGATTGTGATGGAGAAAAGGCAAGCCAAAGAGGCTCGGACAGAAGCAGGGTGAGGAAAGCAGGCAAATGGGGAGAGGCTAATGAAGGCAAGGAACGCTAGGACACATTGAACTAAGAGCACACAAAACAACTGGCAAAGGAAAGCAGAGACTGTAGAGTGGGCTGATGCAAGAGGTAGCAAGAAATGACTGGAAGTAGTCGTTCTGGCTGTATTTGTGAATTTCCTAGAGATTCATCTCAAAATGTAAAGATAACTACTGTATGAAGTAAGGAAATAGAAGTAGCTCTGGCTCATTGAGATTAAAAGAAGAGAAGCTGAGCAGAAAGCAGACATGTCCTAACCACAAGCAGAACTCATTACCCACACTATATTAGAGTACTTTTTTTTTTTTTTTTGCTCACCTATGAATCATTTAGGTACCAAGTTTCTCTTAGGATACTTTATAGTTTATATATAATGGATGAAAGGGGGCTTAGAAGCCACCTAGTAACCTAGGGACTCAAATGGCTAGATATATAATGTTGCTGATTATTGGAGAAAGGAGCAAAAGGGGATGAGAAAAGACCCTAAAGAGGTTAAGGGAAGGGCCCCAATTTCCCACAGCTAGAGCTAGAGGAAGAGATACTTGTTAGATGATGGTAGCAAAATGAAAACCAGAGACAGAAGGAGGCTCCCTATTTGAATACTCCACTCAGCTTGCTTTATTCAGAAACAGCCTTTCGTTGCTTAGAAATAACATACACTAATATTATCCATGCCATTCTCCCGCCTGGAGATGACCTACACTATCACTCAATGGAAGCCACTGTAGGGAAATCAAAACACCTCAAAGCCAAAATAGTACTTAGAAGTCAGACACATTCAGAAGTAGAAGAAGGGAAGAAGCAGTGGAAATTGGACTGACCACATCTTAGGCAGTGACCCTGGTGATGGATTCCAAGGCAGAACTGCTTACTTATGGGACAGCCAACTGGGCTGTGCAAAAGTATCTTTCCTTGTGGTGATGGAATTTTTTCTTTTTACTTGAGTTGGACTTCAATTTGAGTTTCATTTGGGTTAATAAATAGTGTAATTTCTTAAAAAATGTAAATACATCTAGCATGGGTAAAGAATTGTCACTCATACATTTGTGTGGATTAGTTTCATTTAAGGTATTATTCAAATGCTTGAATAATATATATTCAAGTGTATATATATACTATATGTGTACTATATATACTTGAATATATTATTGAATATTATATAGTCAAGTATATATTGAATATATTAATAATAATATAAGTATAAAATAAGTATATATTGAATATATTGAATATATTATTGACTTGGGTGCAGTGGGGCGATCTCGGCTCACTGCAAGCTCTGCCTCCCGGGATTACGCCATTCTCCTGCCTCAGCCTCCGGAGTAGCTGGGACTACAGGCGCCCGTCACCTCGCTGGGCTAGTTTTTTGTATTTTTTAGCAGAGACGGGGTTTCACTGTGTTAGCCAGGATGGTCTCGATCTCCTGACCTCGTTATCCGCCCATCTCGGCCTCCCAAAGTCCTGGGTTTACAGGCTTGAGCCACCGCGCCCGGCCAATTGAACATTTCTTAAACTGCATGAAGCTGGGAGGGTATAGACAGAGTGGTGAGAAGGCACACCCACCTAAAGTCAATCAAAGCACAGTTCACATGCTGGCCATATAACAAATAAATACCAACAAAGCAAAACGAACCAAAACAAACAAAAGATCCCTACATTCTAGGATTCCAATTCACATCAAACTGCATTTGTATAAAGACAAGTATTGGAAAACATATAAGACAACACTGAACCATGAAAGATATACCTAACTCAAGAAAGTAAAATTTGGTATGGGTGATTTTTTAAAATTGTGTACACAAATATATATTTTCTTCAGATAAACTTTAAAAAACAATAAACATATCATATGTAGGAAGATTTATTTCAAATTCTTAATACCTATCTTAGAAATGAACTGGTAAAAATAGTTTGATAGGAAGTTTTAGAGAAAGAACAGCCACAAATCATAGGTTTATTTATATATTTTAAAAATAGCTAGGATTTCTATTCACTTTATTGTAGACCAGAATATAATATAATAAGCATTGTTGAAAGAAAACTTGGTTGGGCGCGGTGGCTCATGCCTGTAATCCTAGCACTTTGGGAGGCCGAGGTGGGCAGATTGCCTGAGCTCAGGAGTTGGAGACCAGCCTGGGCAACAGGGTGAAACCCCGTCTTTACTAAAATACAAAAAATTAGCCAGGCATGGCGGCATGTGCTTGTTGTCTCAGCTACTTGGGAGGCTGAGGCAAGAGAATTGCTTGAACCCGGCAGGCAGAGTTTGCAGTGAGCCGAGATTGTGCCACTGCACTCCAGCCTGGCGACTGAGTAAGACTCCATCTCCAAAAAGAAAAAAAAAGAAAAAAGAAAACTCGTTTTTTAAACGCGATTATAAATGATCTATTTTTTAGCAATATTTCACAGAATTATATTCTAATATTCTAGAAAAAAAATTGTACTAGACCTCCAAATAAGATAATTAAAAATTAATACGATTCCACATAATGTATTTTTATGAAATTAAACTTCACATTAAATTTTTAATTTTGTATTATCAGAAAAAAATGTAAATATTAATTTTATTCCTATAATTTCTGATCAGTTCTTTGAAAAATTAAAATTAAACTCTCTGTAACTCTGACACCATATTACCCCAAAAAGACTAGAAGGCCAAGAGTGGTGGCAGTTCATGCTTCCAATCTCTGTGTTTTGGGATGCAGAGGTGGGAGGATTGCTTGAGGCCAGAAGTTTGAGACCAGCCTGAGCCATGTAGTGAGACTCCGTCTCTACGAAACATAAAAAATTAGCCAGTCATAGTAACACATGCCTGTGGTCCTAGCTACTTGGGAGGCTGAGATGGGAGAATCTCTTGAGTCCAGGACTTTGAAGCTGCAGTGAGCTATAATCATGCCACTGGACTCCAGCCTGGGTGATAGGCAGAGAGCCTGTCTTTTAAAAAAATAAGAATTAAAAAAAAAAAAAAAAAGGCTAGGAAACAGCAGACATTATAAATTACAAATTTCTCTAATATATTATTTCTTACTAAATTTATAAATAATCTCTAAATAGCATTTGTTAGAGGTGAGACTGGGGGATTTTTACATATAGAAATGTATAATGAATACAACAAAAATCTATGTATCCACCATTGAAAATTTACAAATATTAATATTGTACTTCTGATCTTTTTATAAAATAAAAGAAATAAAACATTTTTGCTGAAGTTGCTATCACACTTTTATTGTTCCCCACATCCATTCTCCTCTCCCAGAGGTAACAAATTTTATAAATTTGATATATATTCTTCCAATGTGTGTTTATGTTTTACTACATATGTGTACTCATAAACATAGACTATACTGTGTGTGTGCCATGTGTTTTTAAAGCAACTTTGTGGCCGGGCGCGGTGGCTCAAGCCTGTAATCCCAGCACTTTGGGAGGCCGAGACGGGCGGATCACGAGGTCAGGAGATCGAGACCATCCTGGCTAACACGGTGAAACCCCGTCTCTACTAAAAAATACAAAAAAAAAAACTAGCCGGGCGAGGTGGCGGGCGCCTGTAGTCCCAGCTACTCGGGAGGCTGAGGCAGGAGAATGGCGTGAACCCGGGAGGCGGAGCTTGCAGTGAGCTGAGATCCGGCCACTGCACTCCAGCCTGGGCGACAGAGCGAGACTCCGTCTCAAAAAAAAAAAAAAAAAAAAAAAAAAAAAAAAAAAAAAAAAAGCAACTTTGTGTTTTCAAGATCTCATCATGTTGATACATATAAATATAACTCATTCACTTTAACTTCTAAATAGCATTTTACAAGATATGACAATCTACATATCCATTCTTCTATTGATGGGCATTTTGGTTGTTTCCATTTTTTGCATTCTAAAAAATGACACAATAAAGATCTTTGTGCATGTATCCTTATATATGCGTGAGAAAATATTCTGTACATTGAAAAGAGCCTAGAGGCAATGACAGCCCAGAGGAACAACAAAAAAATCCTAATTTCTAAATATCACTCCACAGTAAAGGGAATAAGTGCTCCTTAAAGAAATGGGCCAATTCCAGGTCTGGGGCAAAAAAATTAAGGTGAACCTGTTATATATTGTGTGCCAGAAAGCAAGGAAGCACTCAGAGAATTATAAGGATGTGTTTTTTTAAAAAAGGAGCCAGTTTAAAGGAGCTTTCATTAGCCAGATCTTTTTTTTTTTTTTTTTTTTTTTTGAGACGGAGTCTTGCTCTGTCACCCAGGCTGGAGTGCAGTGGCCGGATCTCAGCTCACTGCAAGCTCCGCCTCCCGGGTTTACGCCGTTCTCCTGCCTCAGCCTCCCGAGTAGCTGGGACTACAGGCGCCCGCCACCTCGCCCGGCTAGTTTTTTTGTATTTTAGTAGAGACGGGGTTTCACCGTGTTAGCCGGGATCGTCTCTCGATCTCCTGGCCTCGTGATCCGCCCGTCTCGGCCTCCCAAAGTGCTGGGATTACAGGCTTGAGCCACCACGCCCGGCCCATTAGCCAGATCTAAGCTTAAAAAGAAAAAAAGGTAAAAGATTATAACACATTAAATAATAACAATAATTGAAACCCCTAAGTTCATAGTAATTTTTTCTTTTTTTTTAGACAGAGTCTCACTCCATCACCCAGGCTGGAGTGTGGTGCGTGATCTCGGCTCACCAAAACCTCCACTTCCTGGATTTAAGTGATTCTCCTGCCTCAGTCTCCCGAGTAGCTGGGAGTACAGGCATGTGACATGATGCCTGGCTAATTTTTTTTTTTTTTTTGTATTTTTTTTAGTAGGAATGCAGTTTCACCATGTTGGCCAGGCTGATCTCCAACTCCTGACCTCAACTGATCCACCCACCTCAGCTTCCCAAAGGGCTGGATTACAGGTCTGTGAGCCACCACGCCTGGTCCATAGTCATATTTTTTCAAAGCAGGGAGGTAAATGTCTTCTTTATAGAAAAATGACAACTAATAAATATAGAAGCAATGATGGAATTAGAAAAAACATTTCAGGCCGGGCGCGGTGGCTCAAGCCTGTAATTCCAGCATTTTGGAAGGACGAGGTGGGTGGATCACAAGGTCAGCAGTTCGAGACCAACATGGCCAACATAGTGAAACCCTGTCTCTACTAAAAATACAAAAAATTAGCCAGGCATGGTGGCAGGCATCTGTATATCAGTTACTTGGGAGACTGAGGCAGAAGAATCGCCTGAACCCGGGAGACAGAGGTTGCAGCGAGCTGAGATCACGCCATTGTACTTCAGCCAGGACGACAGTGCGAGACTCTGTCTCAAAAAAAAGAAAAAAAAAGAAAGACCATTTCAAAGGTGATTCATGCAAATATCATTAATGAATGCTAAAACCACTCAGTAACAAGTTTTGGGAATGGGGGGGGGTCACATACTTTGAAATTGTTAGACCGCTAATTACTTACTAATAAATAGTAAAATTATCTTTACAATTTGCCTTATTTTAGTGAGGTAGAGCTTCTTTTCATGTTTATTGGCTATTCAGGTATCCTCTGATGCTCATATTCTTTGCCTATTTTTCTTTTTTTTCTTCTTTCTTTTTTTTATTTTTGAGACAGAGACACAGTCTCACTCTGTTGCCCAGCCTGGAGTGTAGCAATACAATCTCAGCTCATGGGAACCTCTGCCTTCCTGGTTCAGGTGGTTCAAGCGATTTCTGTGCCTCAGCCTCTCAAGTAGCTGGGATTACAGGTGTGCACCAACACACCCAGCTAATTTTTGTATTTTTTTTTTTTTTTTTTTTTTTGAGACGGAGTCTCACTCTGTTGCCCAGGCTGGAGTGCAGTGGCCGGATCTCAGCTCACTGCAAGCTCCGCCTCCCGGGTTTACGCCATTCTCCTGCCTCAGCCTCCCGAGTAGCTGGTACTACAGGCGCCCGCCACCTCGCCCGGCTAGTTTTTTGTATTTTTAGTAGAGACGGGGTTTCACCGTGTTAGCCAGGATGGTCTCGATCTCCTGACCTCGTGATCCACCCATCTCGGCCTCCCAAAGTGCTGGGATTACAGGCTTGAGCCACCGCGCCCGGCCTAATTTTTGTATTTTTAGTAGAGACAGGGTTTCACCATGTTGACCAGGCTAGTCTCAAACTCCTGACCTCAGGTGATCTGCCTGCCTCAGCCACCCAAAATGCTGGGATTACAGGTGTCAGCCACCATGCCCAGCTCTTTGCCTATTTTTCTGTTGACTTGTTTATGCTTTACTAATTGAGTTGTATAAATTCTTCAAATACTTTGGACACTGTAATGCAAATATCTTTACTGAGTGTGTGACTTATATACAGGACATTTTGTATAACAAAACCTTTGATTTCGATATACTCAAATATCTGAATCTTTTTCTTTATTATTTGCACGTTTTAAGGCACATTTAATATATGCTTCCCTATTCTCAGTGTCATAAAGATAGCCTCCTATATTTTCTTCTGAACTGTGAATTTTATTCAGTTTATCTGAGGAGCTGAACAGTAAGTATGAAAACTGTTGGAAAACAATGTTAATTTTTGGTTCTAAGGGGGTTCCAGCTTTATGTGAAGTCTCCTTTCAATACCATAAATAATTAAGAGTTGCTATTTAAAACCATACATACAAAGTTATGATTTCAGGATACTAAAAAAAAAAAAAAATAAAAAAGAGTAAGGCATATAATCTTACGTGAGTGAACAAAGCTTCCTTCCTTAACTCTTCAGAACTGTCATTTGGAGTCCAAGCTTCAGCAAACTGCAGGAAATCCCATTTTTCCTTATCACCTTCTTCAGCCTGAATTTTTTCCTTCCTACCATTCAGTGTGCTCCCTGTAACTTGAGCCTACAAAAGGAAAAAGTAAATGAATTTTTCAGCAGTTCACCTCACAGCTGAAATTCACTAAGTAACTTGATTTTTTTTTTTTTGAGACAGAGTTTTGCTCTGTCGCCCAGGCTGGAGCGCAGTGGCCGGATCTCGGCTCACTGCAAGCTCCGCCTCCCGGGTTTACGCCATTCTCCTGCCTCAGCCTCCCGAGTAGCTGGGACTACAGGCGCCCGCCACCTCGCCCGGCTAGTTTTTTGTATTTTTTAGTAGAGACGGGGTTTCACTGTGTTAGCCACGATGGTCTCGATCTCCTGACCTCGTGATCCGCCCGTCTCGGCCTCCCAAAGTGCTGGGATTACAGGCTTGAGCCACCGCGCCCGGCCAGTAACTTGATTTTGCATTTAAATCATAAGCTACCCACTAAGAAAATCTCACTGTTCCAACATAGCATGGGCTTTATTAGTATAATTATCTTTGTAAACCAAAAATAAAATTATAAGCCTCCCAACCAACTAAATGGATTCCTCCTCTTGGCAAAGAGCATTCTAAAGTAAACCTGAAACAGGCCAGGCGCAGTGGTTCACGCCTGTAATCCCAATACTTTGGGAGGCCGAGGGGGGCTGATCACCTGAGGTCAGGAATTTGAGACCAGCCCGCCCAACATGGAGAAATCCCATCTCTACTAAAAATAGAAAAATTAGCCGGGCATGGTGGCAGACACCTGTGATGCCAGCTCCTTGGGAGGGTAAGGCAGGAGAATCACTTGAACTCGGGAGGCGGAGGTTGCAGTAAGCTGAGATCCTGCTACCGCACTCCTGTGTGACAGAGTGAGACTCCATCTCAAAAAAGCTGACCAGCATTAACATTAAAATAGAGATCTTAAGACTGACAAAACAGATTCTTTGTAGCAATAAGACACCAACATGACAGATAGCAGGCCCTAAAACAAATGGAAACCTTTTACTCCCTAATATATTTCTTTTGTATGAAATGGCTCTGCAGAGCTCTCTCTTGTGGGGAAAATTTACATTCTGTAGAGAATCCCCGTTCCTTTCCAGGTCTTTATCCTGATCCCAGAGAGAATTAACTAAGGATTCTGGCACCTTTTAAAGTCTAATAAGAGGCCAGGAGTGGTGGCTCATGCCTGTAATCCCAGCACTTTGGGAGGCTGAGGTGGGCGGATCACAAGGTCAGGAGTTTGAGACCAGCCTGGTCAATATGGTGAAACCCCATCTCTACTAAAAACACAAAACTCAGCTGGGCATGGTGGTGGGCACCTGTAGTCCCAGCTGGTCAGGAGGCTGAGGCAGGAGAATTGTTTGAACCCGGGAAGCAGTGGTTGCAGTGAGCTGAGATCACGCTACTGTGCTCCAGCCTAGGCGACAGAGTAAGACTCCATCTCTCAAAAAAAAAAAAAGTCTAATAAGAAATATTTACAATCTATTCTGTCTGAAGCCTGCTACCTGCATGCTTCATCTGCCTAAGAAGAACCTTGGTCTCCACAACTCCTTATCTTAACCCAGGTATTCCAAGTCTTCAGATAAACTCTTTCAATCAACTGCCAACCAGAAAATCTTTGAATCCACCTGTGATCTGGAACCAATGCCTCCCTCCACCCCACCTTGCATAAAACCAAGCTGTAGCCCAACCACCTATGGCACAAGTTCTCAGAATCTCCTGGGGCTGTGTCATGAGCCACTGTCACTCATATTTGGCTCAGAGTAAATCTCTTAAAATATTTTACAGTTTGACTCTTCATTGACATCTAGTATGTTTTCTTTTGCTTATAACAGAATATCTGAAATTGTGTAATATATAAAGAAAATGAACTTATTTCTTATGGAAGCTGAGAAGTTAAGGTTGAGGGGCCACATCTGGTGAAGGCTTCTTGCTGGTGGGTACCTGCAGAGTTCTGAGACAGCACAGGCCATCTTATGGGGAGGGGGCTGAGTGGTGCTAGCTTAGGTCTCTCTTCCTCTTCCAATAAAGCCACCGGGCCCACTCTTACGATAACCCATTAATCCCTCAATCCATGAATGGATTAATCCATTCATGAGGGCAGAGCCCTCATGACCCAATCACCTTTTTTTCTTTTTTTTAGAAGAGGGTGGGAAAGAAGGCCAATCACCTCTTAATGGCCTACCTCTCAATACTGCCACAGTGGGGATTAAGTTTCAAAGTAAGTTTTAGAGGGAATGAACATTCAAACCATAGCAATAATTATCCAAAATTATAACCCATTACCCAGTCAATGGTTCCATGCTTAATGAGAAAAAGTCTAACTTGAGAAATTATACTATTCACTTTCTTCATAAAAACTTTTATTCTAATATTTATATGCTTTGAAACTTAACCAACATAAGATTGGCCATTTTGAATATCTACATTCAGTGCTTTAAAAACACTTAATTGAAAAACAGTGCTATGGGCTGAATGCTTGTATCCCCCCCAAATTCAGAATGTTAAATGTTAAAATCCTAACTCCCAATGTTGGTGGTGTTCAGATGTGGGGCTTTTGGGAGGTGATTAGGTCATGAAGGTGGAGCCCTCATGAATGGGCTTAGTCCCCTATAAAAGAGACCCCAAAGAGCTTTCTTGACCTCTTTCCACAATGGGAAAGCAGTAGTCAGCAATTTGGAAGAGGGCCCTCACCAGAACTCAACCACACTGGCATCCTAATCTCAGACTTCTAGCCTCCAGAAGTGTGAGAAATACATTTCTATTATTTATAAACTACCCAATCTATGGTACTTTGTTATGGCTGCCCAAACAAACTAACCCAGAAATCATCTAATCCTTTTTTTTTTTTTGAGACACAGTCTTGCCCAGGCTGGAGTGCAATGGTGCGACATTATGTTTCCTTGCTAGCCAACCCCATCATTGTCCCTCTAATGTAGTAGAAGGGCTTAGAAGATAACAGGAATATGTGGAAATTCATGCCTCTCTTATTACAGAAGAGAGCAGGCAAGGTACTACTATTGAAGCCTTTTCTTAACTTGGTCTCTATTATTATCATCATCTTGATGTACTTAAGTATCCTTTGCCTGAAAACACTAAAACTCAGCCTCTTAACTCAGTTGGCTATGGTTAATAATAAGTAAGCTGCTAACTTGATTTAAGTTCAAGCTTTACCTTGCGATTCAACATTCCCCACATAAGGGTGTCTAGAGTTCCATTTGCAATAAGGTAGTGAATATTCACAGAACTGCACTGGCCAATTCTGTGAGCTCGGTCTTCTGCTTGTTTTATATGTCCAGGGTCCCAATACAACTCAGCAAATACAACATGACTTGCCGCAGTAAATGTTAATCCCTAAGTGAAATAAAGCAAATAAATTGAGATGCAAATAAGTTGAGAATGTAACATACAGCCATATATAATAAAGTCTTTCTGAACATGTTAAATGGAGAACACTGAAGGACTTGAAAACAAATTAGTTGTTTATTTTAGGCCAAATTAAGATTTAATTCATGAAAGGCAAATGAAGAATGTTTAATGCAACATAGCATAGCTAGATGAACTACAAAAAACACATTTGAAAGGTATTTCAAAATTTCAAAAGTCAGCTTGATGGAAGTATATAAACTAAATCACTTTATTCTCTGATGATGAATGGATTCACATTACCACTGGAAAATCTAATAAAATACTTTATAAATGAGAATACAATTTCCAACATATGGTATCTATAGCAACTAGGCAGACAGCATTTACATCCTCTTCATTTAATTCACACTGTCATGTTATAAAGCAAGAAAAAAATGTCTCTGGTTATACCATTTTCTTCCTGTGATATTTCTCATGTTATATTCCAAAGAGCTGAAATTTACTGCCTATGTCTCAATATATACAATGCAATTGCATTTTCTGTACAACTGCATTTTCATGAATTTCAAATAGTGTGACATAAAAACATTAACTAAGTCTTGCTTTATAATCAATATATGAAATAATGCAAAACCCTCAAACTAAAAAATGTGTCAAACTAAACAATGTGTCAAAAAATGCATGACTTTAATGTTGGTAGGCTGAATGAAATGTGAACCATGCTTATGCTATAGCCATATAGCAGTAAAATGACATTAGGTGGTAAACAGAAATATGTGCCATTTTTTCAGAGTATTATTTAATCAATGCTGTTTGTTGTTCACATGCACCAAACTCCTGTGAGTGACTTTTGTGACTGCTATTATTTTGATATGTTATTTTCACTTAAAATATTTTCATGTCACATAACAAAATCATGCTAGCATTAATTAAATGGTGGTACTAGTTCTCAAGCTGAAAAACTTACTGAAAATCAGTCTCTGAAAAAGAAGTTAGAGGTAATAAAAATACAGAGACACATATTAAACTATGCTGCTATTTAGGACTGAAAATGCCACAGAATATTAGAAATAATGCAGAAACAATAAAAAGTAGTTTTTAAAGAGAGACATCTTTAATTTTATAAAAAGCATCGTTTGACTATACAAGCATAAAGGGAAAATATGCTGGCAAGATCAATACCACTCTAAGCAGCTGCTAAACTATAATGTAAGATTCACAGTACCAAGAACAAAGACCTTTCTACTTTCCTTTATTCCTATGGAGATATCAGTCCTAAAGTATATGAGTCTTGATTTATATAAGGTCTTCAGAAACAGCTTTGAATAAAATGTAAGTGCCCCATACATTATTAATTTCAAAAGGTCCTAGACTCTCCCGTCTGGCTTTCTCCTACTTAGCACCTCCCTAGCTCTAAGTACTTCATTTCTAATTCTAAGCCCTTTTTGATGATATTCTCTATGGTTGGAATAGTCTAACAGATAAATAACTCCGATTATTGGAAGGTTAACTGAACGTGAGGGAAGCATTGAGACAACCGTCCTTTTGGTTAGAACTCCCAGTGAATTGTGGAACTGCTTCATCCTCATAAACGTTTCTCTCTGTATACAATTTTATATATTTTAATTAGCTGGGTAAAAGCAGATCTTTGGCATGTATCAGCTTGGTTGAACAGCAGTATGCTCAATTACTTTTCCCTATGTTAAATATCCTAGCTTAGACATTTACAACAAAATATTTTAGAATGTTAGCAGAAAAACAGTCCAGAAGATCCCCTCTTATCTACTGTGGCAGAGACTGCCATTACTTTCCCTAATATCTATCCTTCTCTTATTCCTTTGTAACATAACACCCAATTTTTAGCGGAGCTACATGGAAAAAAGGATACTCTTCCCAGCTTCCCTTGAAATTAGGTGTGGTTGTGGGACTAACTACAAGACAGTGAGATGCAGTGTGCTTTTCTTCAGGCAGCTGCTTGAACTGCAGATATGATGAAGCTCTAGCAGCCCTTTTAGATAAGAGATACTTGCTAAGAGTGGTAAAGCAGAAAGCGAGAAGGGGTGTAGGTCCTAAGGACTTTGTGCAAACATCATGCTAGGCCTGGACTGTCTACATAAGAGAATTAAACTTTGTGTATTTAAGTCAGTCTTAATCTGAATTTCTGTTTACTTGCCTTCAAACCTAATCAAGTAAGTGAGGGGTTGGATATGAGACAGGTATGAGAAAAGCCTATACAAATTCAAAGGAAGGAAAAAAGGTCACGCAAAAAGATTACAATCAAATTAACTATACACTTCTTACTCTTCTTTGAAAGTATATTCTTTCAAAGACATACTTTCCCTGAAAATTTAGGAGATCTGTGTCAAAGACGTCAAGGCCTCTTTCTATTATACTTTCTGGAACTCTCTGAAGAAGAATTAATATTTATTATACAAGGCATCAAGATAGAAAATTATAAGTTTATAAACCAAAGTTATAGTGAATGGCCTTTTTTCTTATTTCAATGACATTTCATTGAAAATTTCTTACCTGGCCAGCAGCTTGAATGCTTAGGATAGCCACACGAGTGTCAGGATCCTTTTGAAACTGATTAACCAGATGTATTCTTTCTGAAGATGAAACACCTCCATCTATCCTAATGTAACGAGTCTAGCATCAACAAGGGAAACGGCAAAATTAGGACAAACCCCTATGTACCCATCTCATTTTATATATTTTACAGCTTATTTTTACGGTCACATAACAAAATGGAACTTGGTTAAGATGACAGATTGCTAAATGTTATACAAGAAGAATCTTACCAAGTTTTTAAATAGCTTCTTATAACAATTTCTTATTTTTTTAATCTTTTAAGCTACTTGAGGGTAGAGTCTATGTCTAATTCATCTTTATCCCATCAATGCCAAGGGCAATGCCTTGTATATAGCTGAAGCTCCACATATCTTTTATGAATTAAGCTAATGCTGTCTTCAGTAAAATTCTACGTAAATTGACATGCAACTTTAAACCATGGATCAGACTAACTCTAAAGTTTTAAGATCACTAATTCTAAAGTGAAAATAAAGCCAGACGTGAGAAAAGAGAAAGATGATTCTGCCCACAAATTATGGATTCATGAAGAGTAGTACATTTATTTCTGAAATATCTCAAATATTAACTGGGAAAATAGAGCTTTATTTATTTATTTATTTTTTTGAGACGGAGTCTTGCTCTGTCGCCCAGGCTGGAGTATAGTGGCGCGATCTCTGCTCAATGCAAGCTCCACCTCCCGGGTTCACACCATTCTCCTGCCTCAGCCTCCCGAGCCGCTGGGATTACAGGCGCCTGCCACCATGCGTGTCTAATTTTTTGTATTTTTAGTAGAGACGGGGTTTCACAGTGTTAGCCAGGATGGTCTCCATCTCCTGACCTCGTGATCCGCCCGCCTCGTTGTGCCCAGCCAGAAAACAGAGCTTTTAATCTATCGTTTGAATTCTGGTTTTACACATTATTAAACTTAAAAGAAATATGTGATACGGTCATCTCCAGTGAGGTGGGGCACTGATGCAACCACACACATTTTTAAAAAGCAGGGAAACAGGCCGGGCGCGGTGGCTCACGCCTGTAATCCCAGCATTTTGGGAGGCCGAGGCGGGCGGATCACAAGGTCAGGAGATCGAGACCACGGTGAAACCCCGTCTCTACTAAAAATACAAGAAAAAAAAAAAAATTAGCCCGGCGCGGTGGCGGGCGCCTGTAGTCCCAGCTACTCGGGAGGCTGAGGCAGGAGAATGGCGTAAACCTGGGAGGGGGAGCTTGCAGTGAGCCGAGATCGCGCCACTGCACTCTAGCCTGGGCGACAGAGCGAGACTCCGTCTCAAAAAAAAAAAAAAAAAAAAAAAAATGTAGGGAAACATTAAGTGTTAAACTGAACATTGCTGTCTTTAAGAATGATTTGAGTTGACAAAAGGGGGTTATCACTATGTGTTAGAATAGCTAAAAAGAAGTCACTATCCAACTTCTAAAAATAGTCCTAAATTTCAAAAAACCTTATTCATATATGTACTGCTATAGAAAATATAGCCTTGAATAGTTGGAACATATGAATATTCACTTTTATAAGGGAATATCCAAGTTAATTATTAAAAAGAATGTCCCGTATTAATGTTCTGTCCTCAAAGAGCAAGCATACGTTGACCAATGAACCATTTAATAGCCATTAAGGAAGATTATAAAATCCTCTGAGGGTCTTTCTAAAGAAAATACATTGTCAGGGTAGGGAGAGTTGGGGAAAAATTCACCTCCAACCCCATAAATATCTTTTTTTTCTTTTTGAGAAGAAGTTTTGCTCTTATTGCCAAGGCTGGAGTGCAGTGGCGGGATTTCAGCTCACTGCAACCTCTGCCTCCTCCTAGGTTCAAGCGATTCTCCTGCCTCAGTCTCCCGAGTAGCTGCGATTACAGGCATGTGCCACCACGCCCGGCTAATTCTGTATTTTTAGTAGAGACGGGGTTTCTCCATGTTGGTCAGGCTGGTCTGGAACTCCCGACCTCAGGTGATCTGTTCCCCTCGGCCTCCCAAAGTGCTGGGATTACAGGTGTGAACCACCGCACCTGGCCTATATCTACATTTTTAACTCTTAGTAAAGCTAAATGGGATTCTAAACATATCAGTAAAATGGATGTAAGAAAAAAAGACTACCATACTTCGAATCGATCCCAGTAGTTTTAAGGTATAATGGAATCAGAATAAGAAAAATATTAGGAATTTAATTTCTTGCCCAATCATTTAAAAAATATTAAGGTTAATTAACTCTTAGAGGGTGTTTATCAGAAACTATATAATCAGTGAGAAAGTACCTTTTAATGTACAGCACTTTATTATAACTCTTCCTATGGAGGAAATACTAGAAGTATTTCTTTGGTAATATTAATGAACATATTAACTAATGTTTAAACAATGTATGCTAAGTTTTTTATTTTATTTTATTTTATTTTTTTTGAGACGGAGTCTCGCTCTGTCACCCAGGTTGGAGTGCGGTGGCCGGATCTCTGCTCACTGCAAGCTCCGCCTCCCGGGTTTACGCCATTCTCCTGGCTCAGCCTCCCGAGTAGCTGGGACTACAGTCGCCAGCCACCTCGCCCGGCTAGTTTTTTGTACTTTTTAGTAGAGACGGGGTTTCACCGTGTTAGCCAGGATGGTCTCGATCTCCTGACCTCGTGATCCGCCCGTCTCGGCCTCCCAAAGTGCTGGGATTACAGGCTTGAGCCACCGCGCCCGGCCGTATGCTAAGTTTTTATCTTTGATAGAAACAAAGGAAGATGTTGCCACTCACTGGTGGACTACTGGAAATCCAGGTAGACCTAAGAAGATGCAGTAAAGCCACATGGCTTGATGGAGCTAACCTGATAAATTACTTAGGCCATATGTTTCAAATACATCTACACTAAATTTTAGTAATCATTTTCCATACACTGCCTGGAAGTTTAAATGGTATGACTGCAGTTGGGTACTAACATTGGCCAAATTCATTCTTTCCTCTCTATGTCACCCACATTCAAAGGCCACCATGCAGGTAAATAGAAAGTCTAACGTTTAACCACCTATGCCACTCTAAAATGGTATATCCAGGAACAAAAATGAAATTCACATTATAGCCTATCATGGCAGCATATTTTTTTTTTTTTTTTGAGACGGAGTCTCGCTCTGTAGCCCAGGCTGGAGTGCAGTGGCCGGATCTCAGCTCACTGCAAGCTCCGCCTCCCGGGTTCACGCCATTCTCCGGCCTCAGCCTCCCGCGTAGCTGGGACTACAGGCACCCGCCACCTCGCCCGGCTAGTTTTTTGTATTTCTTAGTAGAGACGGGGTTTCACCGTGTTATCCAGGATGGTCTTGATCTCCTGACCTCGTGATCCACCCGTCTCGGCCTCCCAAAGTGCTGGGATTACAGGCTTGAGCCACCGCGCCCGGCATGGCAGCATATTTTTAATCAATCTAGATAATTTGGTCAGTGGAAAATTATGAGATCAGTTAAGAAAAGAGAAAATTTAATAGTATATCACATATAATACTAATATAATTTTCAAGAAAAATGTGTAATAATTTATATACCATCATCTAAAGAAGAAAAAAAACTCCTCAATTATGAGACTACAACTGAAGTTTAGTATAGTAAAAATATGCATTCTAAAAAGTATTTAATTAAAAAATAGCAACATACCTTATTTTCGATGACTGCTTCTGTGCAAGCTTGGAGCATGCTTAAATGGTGAGCAAAAACCAGAAATTTAAGTGAATCATTCTGAAGCATCATCTTAATATAATCCTTTACAGCACCTGCCTAAATATTAAAAGGTAAACCTTATTAGTGTCATAAAAGTGATTATTTAAAATTTGTCACTTTTAATAAAGCGGCTTGAAAATCAGTAAATATGAACTTTTAGCTGCACTGTTCTCTAGGTAGCCTAAGGAAGTAGAAGCCCACATATAAGGAAAATGTTGAAGAAGAGGGACAAGAAGGGAAAAACCTGAGCAGTTAAACGAGAAGAAGACAAGAATTAGAAGAATTAAAAAACAACACAACAATGGGTTTCAACGGAAAGGAGGTAGTCAAGTAGGCTATGATCAAGAAGGAGTTGGCAGTTTTGTTTAGAAGGTGATTTTCAAAAAAGTTTACATATAAGACTAAGTAGGACAGAGTTAAGGAGAAAATAGAGAGCAAAAAAATCAGATGAAGAGCACTTTTTTTTTTTTTTTAAAGGGAAGACTGAAAAGAGTAAGGTTTAAGGAAAGTTGTTTTGTTTTTGTTTTTGTTTTTTACTTAAGAAACTTAGGTGGACTTACAAATAGGCAGTTCAAGGAGCACACAGATTAAGATAAATGGAAATGAGGTCATTTAGCGTATCTCTGGGATGGAGAAGGTTCCAGAAGAGGCTGGAGTGATGGGATGAAGACAACAGTAGTGAGGTCTGAGAGAACAGGGGGACATATAGAACAATTGTGAGGTAGAAGGAAGAAAATTTAAAAAGTTCAGATTAATAGGTAACTTGAGGCCAAGTTACTTAGTAAGAGTGAAAAATCAATTTGGTATGAAATAAATAGGAATTAAAGAGGATCGCATGAATTAAGCTTAAAATATGAATATATGTATCTTTTAACTTTAAAAAATCTGGTTATTTACAACTTTTGGAAAAAGATACCAGGCTGACCACATTTAACTTCTGCTCCATCTCAATGCTATGTTTAAAAGATATCTAAGTGTAGAGGGACAAAGAGAACTGGAGAAAAGTCAATAGCAACAAAACTTTGGAAGCTAAGAAGTACATAATGACTGACAACTGATTAACCAATCTCACAGATCCTAAACTGGCTATGGAAACTGGAGAAGCACTTGAATTATGCTGCAGTCATCTAAAAAGGTTCAGAAAATGACACCTCTGGAATGGGGACAGGTGTGGCTAGAAGGACCTGCTGAAATAATGTTTAAGTAGTTGATTATGTACAATACTGCTATTTACCTTCTCTCTACCTATGCCATACAATAAGTAACTACTATAACCATTCTGGTAGAAAACTACAGACTTATTCTCTGGAGTGGATAAAATAGAGGGTATTTGGATGGAGGAATCCTATATTGATGATAAGTATATCCTACAAAATTCATGGGGATTACATGAAAGTTACAAAATAAATGCTGAGATCTGCCCCTCTCTCCCAGCCTTCTTACCCCTATACTTCCCCAAACAGAAACAGGCTTATGTCCTTCAGGCAAGAGAGTAGAATCATATAAAGTGATTCTTTTCTAAGGAATCTGAGCAGCCAAGAGAAAAAACTAAAGATACTGCTATCAGGGGTTTCCCAAGGAGACATCCCATTCAGAACACCCTTTATTGAAGGCCATAGTCTATAAATCATATACATGTGCAGAGCTTCTAGTCAGTGGTTAGTGTCTTTCTTGTAAATATAAGCAACCAACCAAAGATCAATAGATATTTGTAGAAAGCAACATGTATGAACAGATCAAATATACAGAGCTAAGAAAACTGGAAGAGATTGCATTTATAAAACAAGACCATTTTCCAGAAAAAAAAAAAAAGAGAGAGAGATATAAGGAGGAGAAAAAAGTACTCTCAGAAATGAAAAATATAATAGCAGAAATGGATAATTCATTGGTTACTAAGCTAAGGAAATCTCCCAGAAAGTGGACAGAAAATATGTAGGCCAGGCATGGTGGCTCACGCCTGTAATCCCAGCACTTTGGGAGGCCGAGGCGGGCGGATCACTCGAGGTCAGGAGTTCAAGACCAGCCTGGCCAACATGGTGAAACCCCATCTCTACCAAAAATACAAAAATTAGCCAGGCGTGTTGGCACGCGCCTGTAATCCCAGCTACTCGGGAGGCCAAGGCAGGAGAATCGCTTGAACCTGGGAGGTGGAGGTTGCAGTGAGCCGAGATTACGTCACTGCTCTCCAGCCTGGGCAACAGAATGAGACTCTGTCTCAAAAAAAAAAAAAAAAAAAAAAAAAAGAAATATAAAATATAAAATAATTAGGGGATCAGGTCATGAGGGCAATGTATGAAAATATAGGCATAATAAAATTCTCAGAAAACAAACAGAGAAAAAAAACCAACAAAAATAATCAAAGAAATAAAGTTCTACATAACTGAAGGGCATGAGTTTCCAAAATGAAAAATGGAAAAGACCCACTTCGTGTCTTTCACAATGAATGAAAACAGACCCAGAACGAGGCTCATTATCAAGAAATTTTAGAACACTGGGACACAGAAATGATTCTATAAGCTTCCAGAAAGGGAAGAAAAGATTTCATAGAATCAAAATAGAGTAACAATTCTGAATTGTATTGGATTTCTCAATACCAATACCAGAAATGAGAGAAAATGATTTCCCTAAATTTTATATCCAGCTAATTAAAAATCAGATAGAATAATAATATTTTCAAATACGCAAGGAATGCAAATAATTTGCTTCCAATATACCATTTCTTGGGAGGCTACTGGAGAAAATCCTCCAACAAAACAAGGAAGTAAACAAAGAAAGAAAATAATATAAAGGAAAGAGGTGAAAATCTCTAGGATGAGAGCTCTGCAGCAGGCCTAAAGAGTAACAGTTCAGACTGGAGCTAATCAGAAGGAACCAGGGGAAATTTCTTTAAGAAGATGAGATTAATACAATGCTTAATGTTTAAAGATAATGGGAGGAGGTTAAATAACTAGGGAAAACTTTGAGGATGAATTAGTGACAACTACACAGAAAACTAATAAAAGAAGAAAATAAAAACGTTTATAATTATTAATGCCAAAGAAAATAAAATGAATTGTGGAAGAAAACATATCCATAGCATATATTTCACCTGTAAATGTTGTAAATATGGTTCTAATAATAAACATGGTGCATACTGATCAAGCCAAAATTGGTAATAAGTTGCTATAAAATCAGTAAAACTATGACTATCACTTTCATGGAAGGATGGAAATAACAGAAAGGGCTAAAATTTTATCTTCCGTATTAAGAAGGCAACTGATGACAGCTAAAATTACAAAGCAAATAGTAATACAAACCAAGCAGCAATATAAGTATGGTGCTGAGGGATTTGAAGTAAATACTAAAAAAAAAAAAAAATCAGCTGAAAGAAAAGAAGGTTGTTGCCTTTGGGAAATAAGGTTAGAGGACTGTTATTTTTTGGATCTCTGGTCATTAAACTATGATACTATGTAGGTTTGGTAATAAAAAATTATAAAGAAGGCATTTCGAAACTGAAAAATACCTACTTAAAATTCATATATATGACTATAAAGTCACATGACAGATTCTGCAAATGACATTTTGCATGTCTAAGTTTTCTAAACCACAGAAATTCATCATACAATGAGAGAAGGGGCTGTTAAGAACTTTAGCCTTGGATTTCAGTGCCTTGGAAAGTGGAAATGAAGTACTGTCAAAACAAGGAGCTATAAATTCCGGATATGTTGTCATGGCAACTGAACCATTTTAATAAAGTGCATGTTTGCCTAAAGAGCTATATTTACTGTGATAAGCCTTTCAAAATGTACATGTCAAGATGGAGTACTTTTAAGGTACATTCATTACTATCCAGTCCAGATTTACAAACTATATAATTGCTAAACCTCTAGTCTCAGATGGATTCCCCCTCCTCTTCCCAAGTGAGCAATTTTTGTTAGAGTCTCCTCCACTGATATCACCTGCTTCCATCACGACCAGAGATGCTGATGCCAAAGTTCAAGCCCCCTTTTCCCACTCCTTTCCACTAGTGCTTCAAAAAGGTTTATGGTTCCTAACATTATTATAAAGCTCAATTACATAACTGGCTAAATAGGCTCTTAGGACTAACAAAGCAACTTAACCATCATTTGTGATACTGCTTTTTAGGAGAAAATGTGTTTAGTATAGCAAAACATCAAAAGTTACAAATGAACTTTTGGGATTCTCTTAGGTTCTTAAGCTGGGGATTACACAGATTTTCATTTTAAAATGTACTATGCATGCATTTTAACTATTTTGATTTTATCCTAATAAAAACTATCACTGCATTGTCAGATTTGAAATTATCTGAACAGGAATTTGCTTCCAAACGATCTTAAGCACATAGTATGTGGAATGGCAGGTTCTCATAATAATTAACGTCTTGGTTATGCCGGTTCAGGTTTCACAGAAGTTGCAGAAAATGCATGTGTTCAAAACTCTATTTTATTTTACTAGAATTGATCTGTTAGTAATGAGCCTGTTAGTCGAAGGTCTAATTTAAGTAATTAACTATACATTATATCTTATTTAAAAAAATGCAGGCCAGGTGCGGTTGCTCACGCCTGTAATCCCAGCACTTTGGGAGGCCGAGGTGGGAGGATCACCTGAGGTCTGGAGTTAGGGACCAGCCTGACCAACATGGAGAAACCCTGTCTCTACTGAAAATATAAAATTAGCCAGGCGTGATGGCGCATGCCTGTGGTCCAGCTACTCGGGAGGCTGAGGTGGGAGAACCGTTTGAGCCCGGGAGGTAGAGGTTGCGGTGACCTGAGATTGCACCATTGCACTCCAGCCTGAGCAACAAGAGCAAATCTCCATCTCAAAATAAATAAATAAATAAAATAAAATACAACAATAAAGAGAATATTCATTTTTTTTTCAGTGAAGAGGTACACATTTTACTTTCTGAGGTAAAAGTGGTTAAAGAAAAATCTATATTGCACTGAAGAACTGATAAAAGTTATTTGATTTCAAATTGTTGGCTTTTAATCAAATAAAAAGAAAGAAAAAAAAGAAAGACAAAAACATCAAAACTGAACTATGACAAAGACTCTCCTTTGATCTCACTTTAGTTAGGCTCTCCTGAGCCCTCTGTGCAACTAAGCCTTCACCTTGGTCTTCTGTGTCCATCCTATCCTTGCCAGGCCTGCATAGCCCAGTCTTATAAGAACCCTACTAAGTCATTTCAGTGAAAATCCCCCCACTCTTGATATTGGATGTAGTTCCTCATTCCGCACCTTTGGATGTATAAAGCCTTGGCCTGTCTTTAGCAAGAATCTCTTCAGGTCTCCTCTTAGTAATTTTCCATTCATCAACTCTCTCAACCTACTTGCTGGCTATAAACCTCTACTTGTCCTTGCATTTGGAATTGAGCTCAACCTCTCTCGCCTATTGCAAAACAGTTGACCTCTATACTGCAATAGTCTTGAGTAGTCTTCCCTACTGTTTTTAACAAGTCCGAATAATCTTTTCTTTAACAGCTATAACTTACAGCTAAGAGAGTGTGAGCACAAAGAAAGCTTCCCTTTAAGTCCTGAAGTCCTCAGAACCCAGTCAAATGACAGTTTTGTTCAGATATCGCATGACCTTTCAAACTCTTTTTTTTTTAAAGCTCTTTTAATGTCTTCTTAGTCACAGGTGAATTGTGATTGGTCTAAGCAAACCTAGCATTTTCATTTCCCCTGCAAATGATTCTGACTAATATGACACCTAAGGAGTCTGCTGAGGGTTTCAAAAAAACATCCTCCCTGACAAAGGCACTCTTAGGAACACTTTTCCTTGCTTTAGACATTATGGGCTGCACTTCATATCTGATATCCTGGAATGCAGCAGTCATCTTGGGGCTATAATAGGAGCTGTTGAGGGCAAGCAGCGAACTGGGTCAGACAACAAAAGACAGAAGAACCTAGGTTCTCTCTCTTTTTTAAAAAATAGCTTCATTGTGATATAATTCCCATGCCATAAAATTCACTCTTTTAAGTGTACAATTCAATGGCTTTTAGTACATTTGCAGAATTGTGTATCATCACAACAGTCACAACCTAACAATGTTAGGACCTTTTCATTACCCTAAAAAGAATTCCTTTACCTCTCAGCTGTCATACCCCAGCTCCCCATCATTTCAACTCTAGGTGAACACTAATTAACTTTCTGTCTCTATGGATTTGACTCTGTTGGACATTCCATATAAATGGAATCATATATGTGTTTTCTGAGACAGCTTCTTTAACTTAGTGTAATGGTTTCCAATCCATGTTGTAGCATACATCAGCACTTCATTTATTTTTTAATGTCAAATAATATTCCACTGTATGAATATATATGCATTTTATTTATCCATTCATCAGTTGATATACTCTCTTATTTTTATTCATTTATCTACCTCATCTTATACTGTTCCTTAACAACTTATTTCTTTTGTGATAGTTGATTTACTTTCTATCCTTTAAAATTATCTTAAATAAGCAGAGGCAAGTACCAAAGTAAAAGAGAATATGCACTGTTTATTTACTCCTTGCCTAGCTTCTGCAGCTCACCACAAAACGAAGGCTAGACATTGTCTTCCAATATCCCTTCCCCCTTTGCCGATAGTTTTTAATTTAGAAACTTTTTCATCAGCCTGAAAAAACATTTTCAAATCTGTTAGTAAACATTTTGAAATCTGGTAGGAGACAGCCTTCAGGAGAAGACTAGCAGTTTCCATACCATAATGTCAGGGCTTTGAACATTTTTACAGAGCCTCATGCCCAAATTTTCCCAAAGAAACAATAATTTCACTTCAAAAGATGGTTCCAGTGAACTATCAAAAGTATTATTTTCTTATCTCAAAGAATGTTTTACTTCCTTATAAATATATCTGCAAATACAAATCTAATGCCTCTAATACATTGAATCTTTTGACACTGACGGAGTTCCACAAGCAGCACACTGAAGGGTAGATGGGATACAATCCCCCGTGAAAAAGGTAATTCCAATTTAATATCTTAACCAACACAATTTTACAAAAAAACCCTGGGATCCTAAATCTTTCCGTAAGGTTTTCAGAACAAGTTATAATAAAGCAATCATTATCCATCAATCAATCAATCAATCAATCAACTTGGCAAGGATACATGAGACAGCATTCCTAAGAATGACATAATTCCATTTACCCAAAATTCACCCAAATTTTGACAAAGTAAAGTCAATACTATTATGAACTTAAAGAAAGTTATTTTCATGGAAGTTTGATCATAAAAGTCATTGATCAAAACAGCTAATCTAGGCCTGACACAGCGACACATGGCTATAATCCCAGCACTTTGGGAGGCTGGGGCAGGAGGACTGCTCAAGCCCAGGAGTTTGAGACCAGCCTGGGCAACATAGTGGGAGCCTGTATCTACAAAAAATTTAAAAATTAGCCGGGTGTGATGGCATGTGCCTGTCTGTACTCCCAGCTACTTGGGAGGCTGGGGCAGAAGGACTGCTTGAGCCTGGGAGGTTGAGGCTGCAGTGAGCTGTGATTGTGCCACTGCACTTCAGCCTGGGTGACAGAGTGAGGCCCTGTCTCAAACAAACAAAACAGCTAATCTAATTCTTTTAAAACTGAATTCAATTATTAAAAAAATTCTTGATTTATTTCTAAACTCCATCCACTAGTCATGGCAATAAGTACAGAATAAACCTTATTTGGGTGTTAAAAATCAAAACACACAGAATGTACAGACTTTAAAGTCTGCATCTTTTCCATGCCTATTCAGGGATGTTGAAAAATCACTAATAGGGAGCCAGGCATGATGGCTCATGCCTGTAGTCCCAGCTAGTCATTAGGCTGTGGTGGGAGGACAGCTTGAGCCTGGAAGTTAGAGGATGCAGTGAGCCACGATCACACCACTGCACTGCAGCCTGGACAACAGAGCAAGACTCTGACCCTTAAAAAAATCACTAATAGAAAAATAGGTAACACATTAATCCAGGGTCATTAACAAATATTATGTCTATTTAGCTATCCTTGTAGAATGATGGCTAAGCACATGGACTCTGGAGCCAGACAGTCTGGGTTTGAATACTAGCTCCATCATTTACAATGTGAGAGACATTGAGAGTCACTTAATCTCTGTGGTTTAATTTTCTCATCTATAAAAGAAGATAAAAGTACCTATACTGCATAGGGTTGTGGTGAAAATTAAATAAGTTAGTCCATGAAATATGTTTGGATTAGTGCTTGGCACATAGTGGACATTACAAAGTATTAGCTCCTATTATTAGCATATTTCTCCAGTAAACTGCAAAAACTATTTCAACATCATAACCTATGACTCCCAGCTCTCAAACCACCCCTTGCCCAAAGAAAATAGAATCACATCTGAGAATTCTGTTACCTTTCCTTACTTTACTCATCCTCACTTCCTTTCCTTTTGTAACAAGAGAGGTTATTTCTTCTTCTTCTTTTTTTTTTTTTTCTTGAGACAGAGTTTTGCTCTTGTTGCCTAGGCTGGAGTGCAATGGTGCAATCTCAGCTCACTGCAGCCTCTGACTCCCGGGTTCAAGCAATTATCCTGCCTCAGCCTCCTGAGCAGCTGGGATTATAGGCATGCACCACCACGCCTGGCTAATTTTGTATTTTTAGTAGAGACGGGGTTTCTCCATGTTGGTCAGGCTGGTCTGCTTGAACTCCTGGCCTCAGGTGATCTGCCCGCCTTGGCCTCCCAAAGTGCTGGGATTACAGGCGTGAGCCACCGTGCCTGGCAGAGAGGTTATTTCTTCTTTTTCTATGGTAAACTCCTCTATTTGTGATTCCAACCTATCCATTCTTGCCACCTCAAAAACCTTAGAACACTCCTTCTCAAGTGGATTTATTTCCTTATCTTTAATAAAGCCTTCCTCCATGCCACATCTCCATATGGTTAATATACTCTTTTATCCTCTAAAATGGTAACATTATTTTGTTTGCACTGTATTGATTATTGCTGACTATTTCCTGCTAATGAAGAGGAGGCAGAGTGTCCCCAATTCAGAGCCAGAGATCCTTTCCGAAACTACAGAAACGGCACAAGAAGAAGCGCTCTTCAGTCTCATATCTTCCCAGACCCTGTGCGGCAGGGAATATTGCAGTGGCCTCATTATACCTCACTGCATATTATAAATAGGATTCCACCTGTGCTAAGCTGCTGAGGCAATTAAAGAGGAAACACACTTTGTGCATAATGGAAACGTGTTTAAAGTAATTTGCCTTCTGGAAAGTTGTTAAGGCACGAAGGAATGCTGCCATCCCTCTAGTGACAAGAAATTTTAAATTATGGGTTGGCTTTAATCCTTTTCATAGAAAAATAACTGGCATTTCTCCCAAAATGGTTTCTTCTAAAAATGAGGCATTGTTGTGGTACCTGTTGTAATGTACTTGAATTGAGAGATGGCCAGACCATACGTAACACAGGTATCTGTTTTTTTTTCTAGGAAAGTATTATGCTGATCACAAATCTGAAGAATGTGTTCATTTTCATCCATTGTATTCTCAACATATATTACAAAGCAACAAAAACAATGACATAGAAGAAAAGTAATTCTCCTAATTATTGGAGATTCTCCACTAATTGACTTTGTACTGGTAACATTGATTATTTTTGGTTCATTCCTTTGTTTACTATTTATCATCATTATTTTAAAAAAAAGTTCCATTGTTTTATTTTATTTTTATTTATTTATTTTTATTTTAATAGGTTTTTGGGGAAACAGGTGGTGTTTGGTTACATGGATAAGTTCTTTAGGTGTGATTTCTGAGATTATGGTGCACCTATCACCTGGGCAGTGTACACTGCACCCAGTTACACGTCTTTTATCTCTTACACACCTCTCACCCTTCCCCCAAGTCCCCAAAGTCCCATTGTATCATTCTTATGCCTTTGCGTTTTCTTTTTCTTTTTGAGAGGGAGTCTTGCTTTGTCACCCAGGCTGGAGTGCAGTGGTGCAATCTCGGCTCACTGCAACCTCCAAATCCTGGGTTCACGCAATTCTCCTTCCTCAATCTCCTGAGTATCTGGGACTACAGGCACACGCCACTACACCCGGCTAATTTTTGTATTTTTAGTAGAGACAGGGTTTCACCATATTGTCCAGACTGGTCTCAAACTCCTAGCCTCAAGTGATCTGCCTGCCTTGGCCTCCTGAAGTGTTGGGATTACAGGCGTGAGCCACTGCACTCGGCCTTATTTTTTGATTTTTAAATGATAGCCATTCTTGCAGGAACAAGGTGGTATTATACTGTGGTTTTAATTTGCATTTCCCTGATAATAGGTGATGATGAGCATTTTTTCATGTTTTTTTGGCCATTTGCATATCTTCTTTGAGAATTTGTCTATTTATGTACTTAGCCCACTTTTTGATGGGATTATTGTTATTTTTTTTCTTGCTGACTTGTTTGCATTTCTTGTAGATTCTGGCTATTAGTCCTTTATTGGAGGCATGGTTTGTGAAGATTTTCTCCCACTCTGTGGGTTGTCTGTTTACTCTGCTGACTGTTCCTTTTGCTGTGCAGAAGCTTTTAAATTTATTTAAGTCTCATCTATTTATCTTTGTTTTTGTTGTATTTGCTTTTGGGTTCTTGGTCATGAGCTCTTTGCCTAGGCCAATGTCTAGAAGGGGTTTTCCACTGTTATCTTCTAGAATTTTTATTGTTTCAGGTCAGATTTAAGTATTTGATCCATCTTGAGTTGATCTATGTATCAGGTGAGAGATGAGGATACAGTTTCATTCTCCTACGTGTGGCTTGCCAATTATCCCAGCACCATTTATTTGAATAGAATGTTCTTTCCCCACTTTATCTTTCCGTTTGCTTTGTCGAAGATCAGCTGGCTATAATTATTTGGCGTTATTTCTGGGTTCTCTACTCTGTACCATTGGTCTATGTGCCCATTTTTACACAAGTACCATGCTGTTTTGGTGACTACAACCTTATTGTACAGTTCAAAGTCATGTAATGTGATGCCTCTGGATTTGTTCTTTTTGCTTAGTCCTGCTTTGGCTACGAGTTTTTGGTTTCATATGAATTTTAGGATTGTTTTTTCTAGTTCTGTGAGGAATGATGATGGTTATTTCAATGGGAATTGCATTGAATTTGTTGATTGTTTTTGGCCATATGATTATTTTCACAATATTGATTCTACCCATCCACAAGCATGGGATGTGTTGACGTGTTTCCATTTGTTTGTGTTGTCTGTGATTTCCTTCAGCAGTGTTTTGTAGTTTTCCTCGTAGAGGTCTTTCGGGTCCTTGGTTAGGTATATTTCTTTCCTCTTTTTTTTTTTTTTTGCAGCTACTGTAAAAGGGCTTCAGTTCTTGACTTGATTCTTGGCTTGGTCACTGTTAGTGTATAGCAGTGCTACTGATTTGTGTACATTGATTTTGTATCCTGAAACTTTACTGAATTCATTTATCAGATCTAGGAGCTCTCTGGATGAGTCTTTAGGGTTTTCTGGGTATACGATCATATCACTGGTGAACCATGACAGTTTGACTTTCTCTTTACTGACATAGATGCCCTTTATTTCTTTCTCTTGTCCGACTGCTCTGGCTAGGACTTTCAGTACTATGTTGAATATAAGTGGTCAAAGTGGGCATCCTTGCCTTGTTTCAGTTCACAGGGGGAATGCTTTCAACTTTTCCCCATTCAGTATAATGTTGGCTGTGGGTTTGTCATAGATGGCTTTTATTATCTTAAAATATGTTCCCTCTATGACGATTTTCTGAGGGTTTTAATCACGAAAGGATGCTGGATTTTGTCAAATGTCTTTTCTGCATCTATCGAGATGATCAGGTAATTTTTGTTTTTAATTCTATTTATGTGATGTATAACATTTATTGGCCTGTGTGTGTTAAGCCATCCCAGCATCCCCAATATGAAACCCACTTGATCATGGTGGATTATCTTTTTGATATACTGTTGGATTTGGGTTAGCTAGTATTTTGTTGAGGATTTTTGCATCTGTGTTCATTAGAAATACTGGTCTGTAGTTTTCATTTTTTGTTATATCCTTTCCTGGTTTTGGTGTTAGGGTGATACTGCTTTCGTAGAATGATTTAGGGAGGATTCCCGCTTTGTCTTTTGGAATAGTTTCAATAGGATTGGTACCAATTCTTTGGAAGTCTGATAGAATTCAGTTGTGAATCCATCTGGTCCTGAACTTTTTTTTGTTGGCAATTTTTAAATGATCATTTCAATGTTGCTGCTTGTTATGGGTCTGTTCAGAGTCTCTATTTCTTCCTGGTTTAATCTAGGAGGGTTGTGTAATTCCAGGAATTTATCCATGTCTTCTAGGTTTTCTAGTTTGTGCACATAAAGGTGTTAACAGCAGCCATGAATAATCATTTGTATTTCTGTGGTATCGGTTGTAGTATCTTCTGTTTCATTTCTAATTGAGCCTACTTGGATCTTCTCTCTTTTCTTGGTTAGCCTCACTAATGGTCTATCAACTTGATTTATATTTTTAAAGAACTTGTTTGTGTGTGTGTTGTTTCAATTTCATTTACTTCTGCTCTTTTATTTCTTTTCTTCTGCTGGGTTTGGGTCTGGTTTGTTCTTGTTTTTCTAGTTTCTTTAGCTATGACCTTAGATTGTCTTATTAGTGCTTTTTCAGAGTTTTTGATGCAGACATTTAATGCTATGATCTTTCCTCTTAGCACTGTTTTTGCTGTATCCTAGAGGTTTTGATAGGTTGTGTCACTATTATCATTCAGTTCAAGGAATTTGTAAATTTCAATCTTGATTTTATTGTTGACTCAGTGATCATTCAGGAACAGACTATTTAATTTTCATATATCTGCATGGTTTTGAGGGTTTCTTTGTAGTTGATTTCTTTTTTAGTTTTTAAGATGGAGTCTCACTCTATTGCCCGGGCTGGAGTGTAGTGGCGCAATCTCAGCTCACTGCAACCGCTGCCGCCCAGGTTCAAGCGATTCTCCTGCCTCAGCCTCCTGAGCAGCTGGGATTATAGGTGCCTGCCACTGCGCCTGGCTAATTTTTGTAGTTTTAGTAGAGATGGGGTTTTGCCATGTTGGCCAGGCCAGTCTTGAACTCCCGAACTTATGATCTACCCACCTCAGTATCCCACAGTGCTGGGATTACAGGCATGAGTCACTATGCCCAGCCCTGGAGTTGATTTATAATTTTATTCCACTGTGGTCTGAGAGAGTACTTGATATACTTTGATTTTTTGGCTGGGTTTGGTGGCTTATGCCTGTAATCGTAGCATTTTGGGAGGCCAAGTCAGGTGGATCACTTGAGGCCTGAAGGTCAAGATCAGTCTAGCCAATATAGTGAGACCCCGTCTCTACTAAAAATACAAAAATTAGCTGGGAGTGGCGGAGCATGCCTGTAATCTCAGCTTCACAGGAGGCTAAGGCAGGAAAATCACTTGAACCCAAGAGGCGGAGGTTGTGGTGAGTCGAGACTGTGCCACTGCACTCCAGCGTGGGCAACAGAGCAAGACCCCGTCTCAAAAACAAAAACATTCGACTTTCTGAAATTTATTAAGGCTTGTTTTGTGGCCTATCATATGGTCTATCTTAGAGAATGTTCATATGCTGATGAATATAATGTATATTCTGCAGCTGTTGGGTAGAATGTTTTCTAAATATCTGTTAAGTCCTTTTGTTCTAGGGTACAACTGCAGAATGTTATGTACCTATCTGTTATGTCCATTTATTCTAGGGTATAGTTTAAATCCACTGTTTCTTTGTTGACTTTCTGTCTTGATGACCTGTCTAGTGCTGTCAGTGGAGTACTGAAGTCCCCCTCTATTGTGTTGCAGTCTATCTAATTTCTTAGGTCTAGCAGTAATTGTTTCAAAAGTTTGGGAGCTGCAGTGTTAGGTGCATATGTATTTAGGATTGTGATATCTTCCTGTTGGACTAGTCCTTTCATCATTATATAATGTCCCTCTTTGTCTCTTTTAACTGTTGTTGCTTTAAAGTCTGTTTTTTTTCTGATATAAAGATAGCTACTCCTGCTCACTTTTGGTGTCCATTTACATGGACTATCGTTTTACACCCCTTTACCTTAAGTTTATGTGAATCCTTATGTGTTAGGTGAGTCTCCTGAAGACAGCAGAGACTTGGTTGATGAATTCTTTTTTTTTTTTTTGAGACTATCTTGCTGTGTCGCCCAGGCTGGAGTGCAGTGGTGCAATCTCGGCTCACTGTAAGCTCCACCTCCCGGGTTCACACCATTCTTCTGCTTCAGCCTCCAGAGTAGCTGGGACTACAGGTGGCCACCACCACACCGGGTTAATTTTTTTTTTAATTTTTATTTTTAGTAGAGACGGGGTTTCACTGTGTTAGCCACGATGGTCTTGATCTCCTGACCTCATGATCTGCCTGCCTTGGCCTCCCAAAGTGCTGGGATTACAGGCGTGAGCCACCGTGCCCAGCCTGATGAATTCTTACTCATTCTGCCATTCTGTATCATTTAAGTGCAGCATTTAGGCCATTTACAGTCAATGTCAGTATTGAGATGTGAGGTACTATTCTATTAAGAGTGCTAGTTGTTGCCTGAATACCTTGGGTTTGGTTTTTTGGTTTTTTTTTCTTCCCCCTCCCATTGTGTCATTGTTTTATAGGCCCTGTGAGATTTATGCTTTAAGGAGGTTCTGTTTTGGTGTATTTCAAGGATTTGATTCAAGATTTAGTTTCACGATCTTTTTGCGATGAATTTCCTGGGTGTTCTTTGAATTTCTTATATTTGGATGTCTAGATCTCTAACAAGGTCAGGGATGGTTTCCTTGATTATTCCCTGAAATAAGTTTTCCAAACTTTTAGACTTTTCTTCTTTCTAGGGAACAATTATTCTGTCACCCAGGCTGGAGTGTAGTGGTGTGTTCTTGGCTCACTGCAACCTCTGCCCCCCAGGTTCAAGCCATTCTCATGCCTCAGCCTCCCGAGTAGCTGGGATTACAGGTGCATACCACTGCACCCGGATAATTTTTTGTATTTTTAGTAGAGATGGGGTTTCACCATGCTGGCCAGGCTGCGCTTGAACTCATGACCTCAGGTGATCCACCTGCCTCGGCCTCCCAAAGTGCTGGGAATACAGGCGTGAGCCACCGCACCTGGCCCAGGAACATCAATTATTCTTAATTATTCTTCTTCTTCTTTTTTTTTTTTTTAAGATGGAGTCTCACTCTGTCACCCAGGGTGGAGGGCAGTGGCATGATCTCGGCTCAAGGCAACCTCTGCCTTCTGGATTCAAGCAATTCTCCAGCTTCAGTCTCCCAAGTAGCTAGTATTACTGGCGTGCGCCACCACACCTAGCTAATTTTTGTATGTTTAGTAGAGACAGGGTCTCACCATGTTGGCCAGGCTCGTCTTGAACTCCTGACCTCAAGTGATCCACTCCCCTCGGCTTCCCAAAGTGCTGGGATTATAGGCATGAGTCATAGCACCTGGCTATTCTTAATTATTCTTAGGTTTGGTCATTTAACGTAATCCCAAACTTCTTGGAGGCTTTGTTCATTTTTAAAAATTCTTTTTTCTTTGTCTTTGTCAGATTGCATTAATTTGAAAGCCTTGTCTTCAATCTCTGAAGTTCTTTATTCTACTTGTTCAATTCTACTGTTGTAAGTTTACAGTGTATTTTATATTTCTCTAAGTGTTTCTTTCATTTCCAGAAGTTATGATTGTCTTTTCTTTATGATATCTATTTCTCTGGAGACTTTTTTGTCCATATCCTGCATTGTTTTTAAAATTTATTGGCTGGGCTTGGTGGCCCACGCCTGTAATCCTAGCCCTTTGGGGAGTTGAGGTGGGTGCATAATCTGAGGTCAGGAGTCGAGATCAGCCTGGCCAACATGGTGAAACCCTATCTCTACTAAAAATACAAAAATTAGCTGCGTGTGGTGGTGCGCGCCTGTTGTCCCAGCTACTGGGGAGGCTGAGGCATGATAATTGCTTAAACCCAGGAGGCAGAGGGTGCAGTGAGCCAAGATCGTACCACTGCACCCAGCCTGGGTGACAGAGTGAAACTCTGTCTCAACAACAACAAAATATTATGTAAGTCGGTTTTTACCTTTCTCTGATGCCTCCTTGAGGAACTTAATAATTGACCTCTGAATTCTTTTTCTGGCACTTCAGATTTCTTCTTAGTTTGGATCCATTGCTGGTGAGTTAGTGTGATTTTTTAGGGATGTTAAAGAACCTTGCTTTGTCATATTACCAGAATTGTTTTTCTGGTTCCTTCTCATTTGGATAGACCATGTCAGAGGAAACATCTGGGGCTCAAGGGTTGCTGTTCAGATTCTTTTGTCCCACAGGGTGATCCCTTGATGTGGTGCTCGTCCCCTTCCCCTAGAGATGGGGCTTTCTGAGAGCCAGACTGCAGTGATTGTTATTGCTCTCATGCGTCTAGCCACCCCAGCAGAGCTACTGGCCTCTGGGCTGGTACTGGGAAGTGTCTGCAAAGAGTCCTGTGATGTGATCGGTCTTCAGGTCTCTCAGCTGTGCATACCATCACCTGCTCTGGTGAAGGTAGTAAGGCAGTGAAATGGACTCTGTGAGGGTCCTTGGTTGTAGTTTTGTTTAGTGCACTGGTTTTCCTGAATGCTGATTGTGCTAGCAGTGAATTTGTCACATGGACAGACTCAGGACCTCTGGTTAGCCAGGATGCTACAGGCAGTGGAATTAGCTGTTCTTTCCTCCTTTTCTGGAGCAGGGTTGTTCTGAGTGGCTGTAATGGCTTGATTGGCTGGCCGACAGCCAGTAGGGGGCGCTTTCAAGAGAACATCAGCTGCAGCAGAATAGGGGGCATACAAGCTTGTCCTGAAGTCCTGGATAAGTATTCCACTTTCTCCGGAGATGGGCAGGACTACATAGATTCTAAGAGATTATGTCTTTTGTCTTCTGTTACCGGGGCGGGTAGAGAAGACCATCAGGTGGCAGGGTTAGTTGTGTCTGAGCTCAGACTCTCCTTGGGCTGGGTCTGCTGCATCCACCCTAGGGGCTGGGAGCGTGGTTCTCAGGCTAACGGACTTATGTTCCTAGGGAGATTATGGCTGCCTCTGCTGTGTCATACAGGTCTCCAGGGAAGTGGGGGAACGCCTGCAGTGACAGGCCTCATTCAGCTCCCAGGCAGCCAGCAAGGCCAGTCTCACTCCCATTGTGCTCCACCAACAACACTGAGTTTACATCCAGGCAGCTCTTGCCCCAGGCTACAAGCCTCCCCTGCTCTGCCTACAGCTGCTTGGGTGCTTGTATCTGCACTTCCCATTCTGCTTGAGCACCATCCCCCTCGAACACCATCCCCCTCCCCAGGTTTCTGCCTAGGAAAATTTGTACTTGGTCGAAATTATTACAGAGTTCAGCTGGAAGTTTCCTTCTCCTTGTGGCCCTTTCCCATTTCCACTGGAAGCCCTCCCTATCATCATTATTTACTATTTATCATTACCATTATTTGTTTTCATTAAGAACTACCTGAGAAAGAAACCTTGATAATCTAATAACACCACTAAGGAGATAATAAACATACTTAAAATATACTCTGTCCTCCTAAGAAGTACTTCAAAAGGTAGACTAGCATAAATGTTTATACAGTACATAAATAATACATGCCAATACCATAATTCTGTAGCGTAGCACTGTACATATTAAAATTTATTAACAATATGACCTAATTTGCTGATATGACCTAATTTGAAGCCCTGTACTTTCCTCTTGTCTGCCTAGAACAGTGTGTATGTTATGAGGCAAAGAAAAGATTACAGCAGAGAAAGAAATCTTTTATCTTGAAGATCTATAAAATTAGGATAGATAGAGACCCATTTGTTTGGAAGGCTTTAGGCATATCTCCGTCTAGAGCAAAGGAAGAGGAAAGATGACCCAATACTCTCTAGGCCCAATGCTCTCTAACCACAATTAGTGAACAGTGTTTAAAAAAAACAATAGAGAAAGCATTCATTTCTTCAGTTTGGCAAGAACAAGATTTCATACTTCATACATTTATGTATTTATTATGGAATTATAGCCTTTTAAAAATTAAACACCACGAATAATGAGGAATTCATTTTACTGTAAGCAATAATTAAGTATATGCCCTTAAAATAGCATATCCTATAAGTAGCTGCATATTTACACCAATCTATTTACTTGAAAACTCATTATTCTCTTTAAATTTTTCCTTCTTATTCTTATCAAGATTTAAAAAAAATCCATCATCAGGTGGTTTTAAATTATCTTCAAATTCCTCAACATAATTTTTCAAACGATTCATAGAAAACAAAAGTATTTCTAAAATGATGCTACAGAGTACAAAGAAAGTTTTTACTATCTAACAGCCTGCACCTTGTTGTGTTTGGCACAGATCATGCTTAATGGGGGTCTGGGCACAAAATGTATCTCCTATTTTTTCACAATTTTGATGAATGGCAGAAATATCAACCCAGTTGATCAAGCAAGAAATCTAGATTTGACCTTTTCCCTCACCTCCACACTCAGTCAATCACCAATGTCTACTGATTGCACTGCCTTAATCTATCTTGAATTATTCCTTTCCCAGTTAAGATATGATACAGCCACTACCTTGGTATAGATCACCAGCATTGTTCATCTAGATTATCAGTGAGCATCCTAAGTGGATTCTCTGCCTATTAGTTATTGCTTCCAATACATTCTCCACACAGCTACAGTTATTCCTCTAAAGCCCGAATCTGATTATTTTACTCCAGGTCACTGTACCTGACTGCTGAGAACCTTTAGAATAAATTACAAATTATGAACTGTGACTTTCATAATGTAGTTACAGCTCTCATTGACCTCCAGCCTAATCTCAGTCAGAATTCCTCTTTTTGAGACAGTATCTTGCTCTGTCACCCAGGCTAGAATGCAGTGGCATGATCATGGCTCACTGCAGCCTTGACCTCCTGGGTTTAAGTGATCCTTCCAACTCAGCCTCTCAAGTGGCTGGGAGTAAAGGCACATGCCACCATGCCCAATTAATATGTTTAATACATATTTTTTTGAGACAGAGTTTCACTCTTGTTGCCCAGGCTGGAGTGTGCCCAGGCTGGAGTGAAGTGATACCATCTCAGCTCACTGCAACCTCCACCTCCTGGGTTCAAGCAATGCTCCTGCCCCAGCTTCCCGAGTATCTGGGATTATAGGCACGCACCACCATGCCCAGCTAATTTTTGTATTTTTAGTAGAGATGGAGTTTCACCATGTTGGCCAGGTTCATCTCGAACTCCTGACCTCAAGTGATCTGCCCGCTTAGGCCTCCCAAAGTGCTGGGATTATAGGCTTGAGCCACCGCACCTGGCCATGTTTAATTTTTTGTAGAGGTGCGGTCTCACTATGTTGCCCAGGCTGGAGAACTCCTCTCTAGGACTATGCTTCAGGCATGTTGACCTACTTTTGGTTCCCTGAATATGTCTTTCCTGGTTATTCTGTGAGTTTCCACAAACTGTTTCAATCGCCTGAAATACATTCCACCAGCCCATCTCCTTCCTATTTTACTCCCTCCCTCTGGCAGGCTAAATCTCATTTGTTCATTCCTTGGGATGTCTTTCTTGCACCCTCAAGACTGGGCCAGGTATTTTCTCTCATGTACTTTCATAAGCATCCTGTTTTTGAAGCACTAAATATACTCTACTGTAGTTGAATATTTATTTCATGGTCTTCCCCAACAGATTGCAAGTTCCTTGAGAGGAAGACACTGTGTTCACCATACCTCCCTAGCACCTTGCTACATAGTAGGCAATCAATAAATAGGTATTGAATTAATAGGAAAACATTTAATCAAAGAAAGGAAGCACCAACGCTGGTATACGTACAATATAATAATCAAATCATAATCTGTGGTATTTCAAGTTCATTTACAAACTGGTTTGGGAGAACTCTGAAACTAATTTTTTTCACAGAATCAATATTAAATGTAGTTGATAACTAGCTACCTCCTGCAAAGCCTATTTAATCTATAATGTAGGTAAACTGTATTATTCACAGTTACTATAGACTCTACTAAATATCAGTAATATTTCTGGGGAAAATGTATTAAGAATTCCAATTTGGTCATAGCTTGAATTAATTATTTCTGGCTGTAGCTCAGGAATAGAAATACACAGTTCCAATTTCCATAGGTGGTTGACGACAGAAGTTCTATTAGAGAAGGAATGAAAAATGACTAAAAACTCTAGGGAACTGGTGAGACAAGGACTGGCCTGCTGCTGCCATTAATCTTTGGGAACATGACCTAATTTATGGACAACTACTTTTCTTCTCTTTTCTTTTCCTTCAAGAATCCTAGGAATTAGATGCCAGATTCCTATTGATTGTCAACACTTCTGACTTCAAACCAGGGTTTTTTGTTTGTTTGTTTGAGATGGAGTCTCACTCTGTCAACCAGGTTGGAGTGCAGTGGCACCATCTTAGCTTACTGCAACCTCCACCTCCTGAGTTCAAGTGATTCTCCTGCCTCAACCTCCCGAGTACCTGGGATTACAGGCACACGCCACCATGCCCAGCTAATTTTTGTATTTTTAGTAGAGATGGGGGCTTTCACCATGCTGGCCAGGCTGGTCTCGAACTCCTGACCTTGTGATCTGCCTGCCTTGGCCTCCCAAAGTGCTGGGATTACAGGCAGGAGCCACCGCACCCGGCCCCAACCAGGGTTTTTTAACCACAGACAAGAAATGATCTAAAAGGTTCTCATGTATGTTCTTTTTCCTTAAGCAAGCATTCTGTATTCAGTATCATATACAAAGAAAATTAAGTAAGCAAACAAGCAAAAAACAAGATAGTTATTAACTCTAGGAAAAACAATAGTTGTCAAAGAAAAAAATTTAATTATAGCTCACCAGTGAGATGTTTAACAGAGTTATTATACTGTAAACAATGAACACTGATCTAACAAAAAATTACGATCAAACTGAAAATTAAGACATGGGAAAATGAAACAAGGAGAATATATTGAAAATATTTTCTTCCAATCTATGTTTTGCATTTTCATTTTCCGAACAGTGTCTTTCATACGACATACATTTTTTTTTACCACCATGTGTTCAAGTTTTTAATCTTAATTTTTTCTTTAAAGTTTGTACTTTCTGTATCCTAAATAAAACACTGTCCTCCCCAAAAGTTGGGAATATTTTTACATATGTATGCTCCTAAGAATTTTATAATTTTAGCTCTCATATTTAATTCTATGACTCATTTCAAGTTAATTTTTATGTCTGGTGTGAAATAATGTTCAAGACTTCTTTTTTTCCTTATGGATATCCTATTGTCTTACTATCCATTATTGAAAACTATAATTTCCCATTGAGTTATCTTGTCTTCTTTCTTAACAGATCAACTGACAATCTATGTGAGGTTCTACTTCTGGACTCTCTTTTCTGATTCATTAATTTAACTTCTTATTAAGTATTTATATAATGTAGTATGACTCGTTCAAAATTGTTTTGGCTATAGTAAGTCCTTTGTATTGCCACAAAAAATTTATATTTAGTGTGTCAATTTATACAAGAAAGACTACAAGGATTTTGATTAACACTGCATTGAATATAAAAATTTACAGAGAACCGACATCTTAACAATATTGAATCTTCTGATTCATGAACATAATCTATCTGTTGTTTATTTAAGTTTGCTTTACTTGCTCTAAACAATGCTTTGTAGTTTTCAGTACATATTTTTGTTGACTTTATTCTAAATTAGTTCATGATTTTGGATGCTATTTCAAATCATATTTTTAAAATTTCAGTTTCCAATTGTTATTGCTGATATATGGAACTAGAAATGATTTTTACATGTTGAACATGAATTCTGTGACTTTGATAAAATCACTCTTCGATTTTGTATGTGGATAATGCTGCCTGTGAATATGGACAATTTTACTTACCGCTTTTCAATATGTATACCTTGTATTTCTTTGTCTAGCCTTAATGCACAGCTAAGACTAGAACCAGAACAATGTTAAAGAGAAGTGATGAGGAAAGGCTCTCTCGTCTTGTTCCTGATCTTAGAGGAAGAGCATCAGTCTTTCTACATTAAGTATGATGTTAAATGTAAGTTTTCATAATTGCCTTTTATTAGGATAAGGAAGTTCCTTTCTTTCTTTCTCTTTTTTTTTTTTTTTGAGACGCAGTTTCTCTCTTGTTGCCCAGGCTAGAGTGCAATGGCACAATATCGGCTCACTGCAACCTCCGCCTCCCAGGTTCAAGCGATTCTCCTGCCTCAGTCTCCTTAGTAGCTGGGATTTAGGCATGTGCCACCATGCCCGGCCAGTTTTGTATTTTTAGTAAAGACAGGGTTTTTCCATGTTGGTCAGGCTGGTCTCAAACTCCCGACCTCAGGTGATCCGCCCGCCTCAGCTTCCCAAAGTGCTGGGATTATAGGCGTGAGCCACCGCGCCTGGCCAAAGAAGTTCCTTTCTATTCCTGATTTGTTGACAGGTTTTGTCATGAATGGATATTGAATTTTGTCAAATGTTTATATTGAGATAATCATATGGTTTTTAATTTTTATATTGTTCATGTGATGATTTACAGTGATTGATTAATTCACTGTCAAACTTTGTATTGCTGGTATACTTTTTTACATACTGGTGGATTTAATTTGCTAATATTTTGTTAAGGACTTTCAAATTCATTAAGAACACTGACCTATAGTTTTCTTATTATGTGTTTGTCTGGTCTTGGTATCAGAGTAATCCTGAATTTATAAAATTAGTTGGGAGGTATTTCTTTCTTTTTGGTTTTCTAAGAAATTTTTAGAATTGGTTTTACTTTTTACATTATTCAATGGAATATAGCAATGAAACCATTGAGGCCTCAAATTTTCATTATAGGATGATTTTTACTATGAATTGAACTTTTCTAGTTGATACAGGGTTATTCAGGTTTTTAATTTCTTTTTGAGTCAGCTGTGATATTTATGGAATCTATATATTCATATAAATTTTGTTGGCTTTCTTGACATAAAGTTGTTAATGATATTCTCTTATCTTTTTAATGCCTATAGGGTCTGTAGTGACAGTCTTTTTATTCTATTTTACTGCTGACATGGGTAAATTTGTTTCTTCTCTATTTTTAAGTTTTACAAGTTTTATTCTTTTAAAACAATCAGTTTCAAGTTTCTTTCTTTTTTTTTTTTTTTGAGATGGGGTCTCCCTCTGTCGCCCAGGCTGGAGTACAGTGGTGCGATCTCGGCGCTCACTGCAACCTCCACCTCCCTGGGTTCAAGCAATTCTCCTGCCTCAGCCTCCCAAGTAGCTGGGATTACAGGTGTGTGCCACCGTGCCCAGCTAATGTTTATAGTTTTAGTAGAGACGGGGTTTCACCATGTTTGCAGGTTGGTCTCAAACTCCTGACCTCATATGATCCACCTGCCTTGGCCTCCCAAAGCGCTGGGATTACAGGTGTGAGCCACTGTGCCTGGCCCCTTTTACTATTTGACATAAGGCTTGCTTTTTCTGATAAGTATAGCTATTCCTGCTCACTTTAGGTTTCTCTTTGTGTGGAACATCTTTTTCCATCTCTTTGCTTTCAGTCTATATATGTCTTTACAGATGAAGTGAATTTCTTATAGGCAGCATACAATTGGGCGATGTTGTTTTAAAAAAATCCATTCAGCCAGCCTGTATCTTTAAAGTGAAGAATTCAACCCATTAACATTTAACGTTATGTTTTATATGTGAGGACTTATTCCTGCCGTTTTGTTAATTGTTTCATCGTTGTTTTCTATATTTGTTCCTTTCTTTATCTCTTATGGTTTGGTGGCTTTCTGCAGTAGTAACATTTAAGTCCTTTCTTTTCCTCATTTGCGTATCTGCCCTACCAATGAGTTTTGTACTTTCATGTGTTTTCATGATGGTGGATGTAATTAATTTTTTCCAGGTGTAGGGCTCCGTTAAGCTTTTCTTTTTTTTTTTTTTTTGGAGACGGAGTCTCGCTCTGTCGCCCAGGCTGGAGTGCAGTGGCCGGATCTCAGCTCACTGCAAGCTCCACCTCCCGGGTTCACGCCATTCTCCTGCCTCAGCCTCCCGAGTAGCTGGGACTACAGGCGCCCGCCACATCACCCGGCTAGTTTTTTGTATTTTTTAGTAGAGACGGGGTTTCACCGTGTTCACCAGGATGGTCTTGATCTCCTGACCTCGTGATCCATCTGTCTCGGCCTCCCAAAGTGCTGGGATTACAGGCTTGAGCCACCGTGCCCGGCCTCGTTAAGCTTTTCTTATAGGGCTGTTCTAGTGATGATAAATTCCTTCAGTTTTTCCTTGTCTGAGAAATATTTTATTTCTCCTCTACTTTTGAAGGACAGCTTTGTTGGGTATAGTATTTTTGGCTGAAAGCTTTTTTCCTCTTCCTTTCAGCAAATTGAATATATTATCCCAGTGTCTCCTTGCCTGTAAGGTTTCTTTTGAGAAATCTGCTTTTACTCTGTTGAGCATTCTCTTGTATGTGATTTGATGTTTTTCTCTTGCTGCTTTTATAATTCTCCCTTTGTCTTTGACTTTTGACAACAATGTGCCTTGCAGACCTTTTCAGGTTGTATCTATTTGATAAGTCTTTGAGCTTCCTGTATCTGGATGTCTAAAGCTCTTGCTAGACTTGGTAAGTTTTAAACTATTATATAATTAAATAATTTTTCTATGCCTTTGTCCATCTCTTCTCCTTCTGGAATATCCCAAATTTAAGTATTTGGACACTTTATGGTATTCCATAGGCTTTCCTTGTCCCTTTTTATCCTTTTTTTATATCTGACATTTTTTTTTTTTTTTGAGATGGAGTCTCGCTCTGTTGCCCAGGCTGGAGTGCAGTGGCACGATCTCAGCTCACTGCAAGCTCTGCCTCCCGGGTTCAGGCCATTCTCCTGCCTCAGCCTCCCGAGAAGATGGGACTACAGGCATCCACCACCACACTCGGCTAATTTTTCTTTTGCATTTTTAGTGGAGACAGGGTTTCACCGTGTTAGCCAGGATGGTCTTGATCTCCTGATCTCGTGATCTGCCCGTCTTGACCTCCCAAAGTGCTGGGATTACAGGCGTGAGCCATTGCACCTGGTTTTTGTTTTTTGTTTTTTGTTTTTTTTTTAAAGACAGAGTCTTACTCTGTCACCCAGGCTGGAATGCAGTGGCACAATCTTGGCTCACTGCAACATCCGCTTCCTGGGTTCAAGCAATTCTCCTGCCTCAGCCTCCCGAGTAGCTGTGATTATAAGCAAGCACCACCACACCTGGCTAATTGTTTGTATTTCTGGTAGAGATGGGTTTCGCCATGTTGGTCAGGCTGGTCTCGAACTCCTGACCTCAAATGATCCTCCCATCTTGGTCTCCAAAAGTGCTGGCATTACAGGCATCAGTCACTGGGCCCAGCTGATTTTGTATTTATTAGTAGAGATGGGGTCTCACCATGTTGGCCAGGCTGGTCTCTTAACTCCTGGCCTCAAGTAATCCTCCCACCTCAACCTCTCAAACTGCTGGCATTACAGGCGTGAGCCACTGTGCCGGCCAAATGTTTTAATGAATGAATTTTATTCTATTTTATTTATTTTTTAATTTTTGAGACAGGGTCTCACTCACTCTGTTGTCCAGGCTAGAGTGCAGTGGCATGATCACAGCTCATTGTAACTTCTGCCTCCTGGGCTCAAGTGATTCTCCCACCTCGGCCTCCTGAGTAGTGGTACCACAGACATGCACCACCACACTCAGCTAATTTTTGTATTTTCAGTAGAGACGGGTTTTTGCCTTGTTGCTCAGTCTGGTCTCGAATTCCTGGGCTTGAGCCATCTGCCTGCCTCAGCTTCCTGAAGCACTAGGATTACAGGTGTGAGCCACCACACCCGGCCAGATTTTTTATGATTATATTTTATCTCTACTATTGGCTTATAACTGATACTGTGTTTTCTATTTCTAGTATTTCCATTTTACTGTCTTATAATTTTCATACTAATTCTAAAATTCTCCATCTTTTCATGCATATTGTTTATCTTTAAAATTTGATTCTTTAACATATTATTCAGAGCTATTTTAAAGCCTTTGTCTAATAGTTCTACAATGTGGGTCATTTCTGCATCTGGCTTTATCAGTTGCTTTATCTCTTGGCAATGGTTGTTTTTTTAAATGTCTTTTTTGTTATTTTGCAATTTCTATTGAATGCTAGGAGTTATATGTAGAAGGACAGTACAGACTGAGGAAATGACAGTTACATCCAGAATTGAGCATGCTTCTTCCTTTGTGGTGATAATATGGTGGGGGAGGGGACTGAGTGAATATAGTCAGCACTGAGTTCTGTTTAGGTTCTCTTGTTACATTTACCTCTGGAGCACCATGAACCTCAAATTCCCCCAGCAATGGGATACTTCTACCTTGTAATACTGTGTGTCAAGGGTTTTGCTAAGTGTTCCTGCCACACTCAGCTTTCAGTAGTCCTGCATGCCTGTATTATAGAGGGGTATCTCTCTTTCCCAGTGGTAGACTGATCTTGAAGGTTTCTCAGTGTTAAGTTCTTAGTGGGGGTTGGAGGACCTTTCAAGTCTCCTGGTACCAACTCAGCATAAGACAAATTTTTTGCTGCAGCTGAGCCTTGGGGGTGGGACTTTCTTGGTGTTCCTGCCCCTCACCGCTAACAAAACTATGTCTTGTAACTGCAGGTGGTGCTAAAGAGGTCTCTGCCTCTCCCCTGGCAGTAACAGATCTCTGCTTTATATCAGTGCAGGGTCCTGAGTCCAACAGGGTTTCCTGCCCACTCCCCAGGGGTAGGCAGCATTTGTCCCTATCCCACCAGCAGAAGCAGTCCATCACAGACCAGGCTTTGAAGTTGGAGGAGGGGGTACTCTGCCTCTTCCACAATGGCTTAAGGCTTTTGTTTAGTGTAAGAAAGGGGTATTGAAAACAGGCAGTTTTGAACTTGTGCTCCTCTAACGGATATGTTCTCAGGACTCCCAGCTAGCACCTGGTAGATGCCAGTGAAAATAAAGCTAGTGAGAGGGTATAAACTCCCCTGTGTCAGGACCCCTTTTATTGTGAACTTTCTTTCTTTTTTCTTTAAATTTTGTTTCTGAAAAAATTTTGTTCTTTTTTTGTTTGTTTTTTATAGAATAGAGACAAGGTCTTCCTCCGTTAGTTACCCAGCCTGATCTTGAACTCCTAAGCTTAAGGGACCCTCCCACCTCGGCTTCCCAAAGTGCTGGGATTAGAGATGTGAGCCACCACGCCTGGGTGAACATTCATAAAAGCCTAGTTCTTTCACTTACAGCAGTGTTAGAACTTTAGCTATTTTCTTCATATCCACTTTTATAATAACCACCTCTTCTTCCCCTTCTCCACCAAAGGAAAAAAAGTTCATATGTTCCATCTCTTCTTTAAACAAACCAGAAAAAGAAGGACGTTTCCTCTACATAAGAAAAGTCATCTATGAAAACCTTAGTAATAATATCATTTTTTATTTTTATTTCTTATTTTTTTTGAGACAAGTCTTGCTCTGTTGCCCAGGCTGGAGTGCAGTGGCACGATGTCGCCTCACTGCAAGCTCCGCCTCCCGGGTTCATGCCATTCTCCTGCCTCAGCCTCTCGTGTGGCTGGGTTTACAGGCGCCTGCCACCATGCCCGGCTAATTTTTTGTATTTTTTAGTAGAGACGGAGTTTCACCATGTTAGCCAGGATGGTCGCGATCTCCTGACCTTATGATCCGCCCGCCTCAGCCTCCCAAAGTGCTGGGATTACAGGCATGAGCCACCGTGCCCGGCCGCAATAACATCATATTTAATGGTGAAAGACTAAATGCCTTCCCCCTAAGACTGGCTACAAGGTAAGGCGGTTCAGTCCTATCATTTCTATCCAAAATTGTACTAGTCTTCCTTCAACGTAATAGGCAAAACAAATAAATAAAAGGCATACATATTACAAGGAAGAAATAAAAGTCTTTATGTGCAGGCAAAATGATCTTCTATCTTCTAGAATTAACCAAAAATCCACAAGAACTAATAGAAGGAGTTCAGCAAGGTCATAGAATAAAAGGTTATATGAAAATCAATAATAATTTTATACTTAGCAACAGAAACTTGGAAATTTACATTAAAAAATGCCATTTACAGGAGCATAAAAGGACACAAAATACCTATGGATAAATCTAACAGAATGTATTCAAAAAACTAGAGAACGTTGTGGGGATAAATTAAAGGTGAACGATACTCTTTTCAGGGACTAGAAGACTAAATATTATTCAGAAGTAATTCTTCCAAATTAGTCAACAGATCCAACACAATTCCAACAAAATTGTATACACTTAAAATGCTGATTCTAAAATTCATATAGAAAAGCAAAGGACGTACAAAAGGCAAAACAATATTGAAAAGGAATATAGTAAGGTAAACAATGTATAATTTCAAGGTTTATTTATTTTTTTGAGATGGAGTCTTGCTCTGTTGACCAGGTTGGAGTGCAGTGCCATGATCTTGGCTCACTGCAACCTCTGCCTCCTGGGTTCAAGCAATTCTCCTGTCTCAGCCTCCTGAGTAGCTGGGATTACAAGTGTGCACCACCATGCCCAGCTAATTTTTGTATTTTTAGTAGAGACGGGGTTTTGCCATGTTAGTCAGACTGGTCTCAAACTCCTGACCTCAAGTGATCCACCTGCCTCGGCCTCCCAAAGTGCTGGGATTATAGGCGTGAGCCACTGCACCTGGCCTTCAAGACTTATTATAAAGCTACAGTAATCAAGTCATTGTATATAAAGCTGATGAATAGACCAATAAATGAGAATAGAGTTCACATACAGACCTACACATATGTTGCCAATTTATTTTTGATGAAGGTGCCAAGGAAATTTAAGGAGGGCAAAATAGTCTTTTGTGTTCTAATGAATGTTGTAACAGTCACTTGAAATTGAAAATCCATATGTAAAACGACAAATCAAAACAAAAAAATCGGAACGTCTACCTTTATTTTGTAGCATATTATATGTAGCATATAATATGTAGTATACATATTATACATATTATATGTAGTATTATATGTAGCATATAATATGCTACAAAATAAAGGTAGAGGTTCTGATTTTTTTATTTTTGTAGCATAAAAGAATTATATGCTACAAAATAATAGTTTATAGATCTACATCTAAGTCATCTATCACTTAGCTATGGGGTATGTTCTCAGAAATGCATTGTTAGGTAATGTTGTCATTGTGAGAACATCACAGAGTGTACTTACACAAACCTATATGGTATATGTATTTTTATTTATATATTTTTCTCATATGAAAAACCAAAGGACCTAGCACCATTACTGAATACCAATTATTTCTTCTACTTGATCTGCAATGCAACGTTAAGTGCCATTTATTGTTTCTATATATGTTCTATTATAATCTTATGAGACCAGCGTTGTATATGTGCTGTTTTGTTGACTGAAATTTGATTAAGTAGCACATGACTGATAACCTAAATCTATGGCGTTTTTAGAAGAAAATATAAGAGAATATCTTTGTGAACTTAGGCAAAAATTTCTTAGGACTCACAATACAAAAAAAAAAAAAAGAAAAAAAAAAAAAAGAAAAAAATTGATATACTAGGTTGGTTCCAAATTTTAAACTTGTGTTCTCTGAAAGACAATGTTAATAAAACAGAAATCAAATCCATAGACTTGGAGGACATATTTGTAAAAGATATGTATATTAGAGAACTTGTTTCCAAAATAAAGAGTTCTTATTACCCCATATAAATATGGACTCAATATGAACAGATACTTCACAAAAGAAAATGAATAGACAAAAGGCACCGAAAAACATGGTCAACACCATTAGTCATCAGGAAAAGAAAAATTAAAAGCACAATGGGATGCCACTACATGCCCACAAGAATGGCTAAAATTAAAAAGATGGCAATACCCAGTGCTGACAAAGATATCGAATGGAACTCTCATACAATGTCAGTAGAAATGCAAAATAATATAGCTACTTTGAAAAACAATTTGGCCGGGCGCGGTGGCTCAAGCCTGTAATCCCAGCACTTTGGGAGGCCGAGACGGGCGGATCACGAGGTCAGGAGATCGAGACCATCCTGGCTAACACAATGAAACCCTGTCTCCACTAAAAATACAAAAAAATTAGCCGGGCGTGGTGGCGGCGCCTGTAGTCCCAGCTACTCGGGAGGCTGAGGCAGGAGAATGGCGGGAACCCGGGAGGCGGAGCTTGCAGTGAGCCGAGATCGCGCCACTGCACTCCAGCCTGGGCGACAGAGTGAGACTCCGCCTCAAAAAAAAAAAAAATAAAAAATAAAAAAAAAAAAATTGGCAGTTTTTTTTAATAAAGTGGAATCTATACTTTTCTTATGACTTACCAGTTCTATTTCCAGGTATTTACTCAAGGAAAATGAAAATATATGACTATATAAAGGCCTGTACGTGAATGATTATATCACTTTTACTTACAATAGTCTAAAACAAAAATATTCCAAATGTCCATTAATTGGTGAAGGAATTAAAAAAAAAAAAAATTTTAGGGGCCAGATGAGGTAGCTGACACCTATAATCCCAGTGCTTCGGGAGGCTGAGGCAGAAGGATCCCTAGAGCCCAGGTGTTTGAAACTGCAGTGAGTTATGATTGTGCCACTGCACTTCAGCCTGGGTGACAGAGCAAGACTCTATCTCTCAAAAACATTTTTTTTAAGTTTTGTTCCCATACATTGGAGGATGTAAGGAAAGCAATAAAAAGGAAAAAGTCATAACATATACAACAAACTGAATCAATCTCAAAAGCTTTATGCTAAGCGAAAGAAGCCAGACACAAGGCTACATGCTATTGTTCCATTTTTGTGACATTCTGGAAAATGTAAAACTATAGTGACAGAAAGCATATCTGTGATTGCCAAGGTATAGGGATGGGTGGAGGGGAAATGCTACGAAGGTACATGAGGGAACTTTTTGGCATGACAGAAATATCTCTATCTTCATGGTACTGGTGGTTACTTAACTATACACATTTGTCAAGCCTCATCCAACCACACATTTTTATTGTATTGTATTATATTGTGTTGCATTTTGTTTTATTTTATTTTATTTTAGAGACAGAGTCTTGCTCTGTTGCCAAAGCTGGAGTGCAGTGGCACAATCATAGCTCATGGTAGCTAAGATCTTCTGGGCTAAGCGATCCTCCCTCCTCAGCCTCCCAAGTAACTAGGACTACATGCACACTACCACGGCTGGCCCAACTGTACATTTTAAAAGGATAAATTTCACTCTATGTAAATATACCTCAACAATCCTCATCTTAAAAAATTACGTTACAAAAAAATCTCAGAATCAAGAGGGGTGACACTCGTCAGTATTTACAGGTTCTACCATGGTGGTAAAAAAAACAACTACCACAAATATATGATAAGTTTACTTGACAGTTATACTAATTTTACCAAATTCTAAAATCCTATATTTTTCACTTTTAGACAAACAGAAAGTGGCAAAATTACCTCTGTAGGGCACTGAACATGGAATATCAAAGAAAGATGACTGACAAATAAAAAAAGATTATTTGCAGTAATAATGTAGTAAAACCATGGGAATACTAATAATAAAGATGAATATAGGTCGGGCACAGTGGCTTATAACTGTAATCCCAGCAGTTTGAGAAGCCAAGGTGGGTGGATCACTTGAGGTCAGGAGTTCAAGACCAGCCTGGCCAACATGATGGACCCCATCTCTGCTAAAAGTATTAATAAAAAATTTGCCAGGCGTGGAGGAGCATGCCTGGAATCCCAGCTACTTGGGAGGCTGAGGCAGGAGAATTGCTTGAACCTCGGAGGTGGAGGTTGCAGTGAGCTGAGATCGAGCCACTGCACTCCAGCCTGGGCAACAGAGTGAGGCTCTGTTTTAGAAAAAAAAAGAAAGAAAAAGATGGAAAAAAAAATATATATATATATAATTTAAATGAGAAAGTATAATGTATAGTATCCTCTCGCATCAAAATATACCTGTATATTGGAAAAGATAAATATATGGTTGGAATATGAATATGTCTGAATTTTTCCATAAAAAAAGAGTTAAACAGGCTGGGCATGTTGGCATGTGCCTGTAGTCCCAACTACTTGGGAGACTGAGGCAGGAGAATGGCTTGAACCTGGGAGGTGGAGACTGCAGGGAGCCAAGATCATGCCAGTGCACTCCAGCCAGGGTGACACAGTGAGGCTCCCAACTCAAAAAAAAAAAAAAAGAGTTAAACAACAGCAAAGAAATTCTGCAATATATAAATAACTTGCTTAATTAAAAACAGTAAAATAACATTGAATAATTTGTATGAAGACAAATACATGATGGCCCAGCAAAGAGTACCTTGGCAATAGCAGTTTGTTTAAACATGCGAGTTATCAACCCCATGACTGTCTCCATGGCACCTGAATTTGGAGTTCTCATTATTTTTTCCCACTCTTCAAAGCTGGTATTCAATTCCTATGTGGGAAAAAATAACATTGTTTAGGAATATAGCATAATGAACAGAACAAATTAATGCAATCATGAATCATTTTTCCTTTTCTCTATAGAAAGATATAAAAAGAAAATTATCAAAGATTCCAACATGTTCATTTAAAAACATCAACGCAGAGGTAAGTCAGTCACATTTTCAAAATTATAGAAACCAATGATAAGCTGTGGGTGAAAACAAAGCCCTCTGCTAACAGCATAAATCAAACAATTATACTTTCTTCTTTTTTTTTTTTTGTATGTGAGACAGAGTCTCGCTCTTGTTGCCCAGGTTGGAGTGCAGTCGTGCAATCTCGGCTCACTGCAACCTCCACCCCCTGGGTTCAAGTGATTCTCCTGCCTCAGCCTCCCCAGTAGCTGGGATTACAGGCATGCGCCACCACATCCAGCTAATTTTGTAGTTTTAGTAGAGACAGGATTTCTCCATATTGGTCAGGCTGGTCTTGAACTCCCAACCTCAGGTGATCTGCCCGCCTCGGCCTCCCAAAGTGCTGGGACTACAGGCGTGAGCCACCGGGCCCTGGCCTATAACTTCTTAAGAAGATGCATTCTGTAAAGTGGACATAAGAAACATAAGAAAGCAGAGTAGTAAAAATGTATACAGCAGCTAAGTACTTTTGTAAAAAGATGTGGTTTGGTTTAAATAAAGATGGAGAATATTAAATAAAATTAATATCAAGTAAAAATACAATCATGTTGATTCCATTTTATTTTTTCTTTCTAATGCTAAAATAATAGATAAGAAAATCAGATTGTTCTTATTTTAGAAGTAACATTGCTCAATGTTTACAAAATGCTCATATGCTTTCAAGATAACAGTGAAAAACTGTTAATAAAGTCATTTTCAGATTTGCAGAAATTTCAAATACTGCATTCCCTAAAAATAAACATGGATAAGGATTAGGTAAGGATTAGTAAACTGGTTTTCTGATATACTGAATTTCACGTCTTAAACATGATCACAGAGTTTCAGAATTTCAAGAATAGGGCTGCATGAAGTTATTCTAGAAGACAGTTATTCATACTTTAAAAAGAAATTCTAGAGCAAGGACCCCAATTTCCCTCACTAATTATTGGGTTTCACACCTTCTATTTAGAATTCTTTTTTTCTTTTGAGATGGAGTCTCACTCTGTCGCCCAGGCTGAAGTGCCATGGTGTGATCTTGGCTCACTGCAACCTCTGCCTCCTGGGTTCAAGCTGATTCTCATGCCTCAGCCTCCCGAGTAGCTGGGATTATGGGCACGTGCCACCACACCCAACTAATTTTTGTATTTTTAGTAGAGACGAGTTTTCACCATCTTGGCCAGCTGGTCTCAAACTCCTGACCTCAGGTGATCCATCCGCCTCAGCCTCCCAAAGTGCTGGGATTACAGGCATGAGCCACCGTGCCTGGCCGATATTTAGAATTCTTAATACTACATCTCTGTTGCAATTGAAGTTCTTTTTTCAGCAAAAATACTTTTTTTCTTAAACCACTAGGTTACCTTGTCTTTTTATGTATCTGATGAATAAAATTGAATTCTTCCTGCTTTCTTGCTGAAATACAAAACCAATTTATAGGCTCTATTAATTAAACCTATTTTAAGAAAGCAAACCTTTCCTTCTGTGAAATATGAAATATGTATCATCTTTAATAGTATAATTCAAAATTATTTAAAGTTAGACTTTCAGTCAAGCAAGGGTTCTCACCTTGGCTGCTGCTGATGGAAGATCAAATGGAATACGCTGTCTGACTTTAGGGGGTAGCTGGGTTAAAACTTCAGTCTTTAATCTTCTAATCATTATGTCACTTAATAGCTGGTGAAGTTCATTAAGATTTGATGCCCCTCTACAATCCCACTGAGGTCTTTTACCAAAATATCTGTTAAAATGAAGACAAAACATGTAGCAAAATTGAATGCTGGAGTTAAGAAAACAATTTATCCAATGTGTTCTTCCTTTTAATAAGGAGCCATGACACTGTTTTCATTGTTATTTCTGAATGAACATTAGTTTCAAAAAGCTCAGCCTGAAAAACAGTAATGAATAAGATTTGACACTACTCTAAACTAGAGAAGATGTTAGTGTCTAAGCATACTGTTTACACTGAGTTAATACAAGGCTGTGATGAACTGATGACTCTGAATTGCACTAGGTCACTGTTTGTAAATGGGGGTGTCATTGGCATTTTGGGTGGGCTCACACATGGTGGTGTTTTAGCAGATCTATCCATAAAGTAGGCATGAACTGCCAGTGCATCAGCCAGTCATTATAATAACCAAAACCACCCAGAACGTTTTCTGTGCCCTCTAGGAGGAGATATGATCTCCAATAGAGCTGTTAAAGCATAGCAGATGGATTACACGGTGGTCTCTTCTTCCTTTGAAATACTTCTTCCTTTCCAACCCTTTGCTGCATTGACAGCAAAGGGATAAAATAAAAGAACACAAAAACTACTATGAAAGACAGAATGAGAGAGGAGACATCAGAGAATAAGTGATTCGAAGAAATATTTAGAAGGCATAATGCAGACAGACAAGTGGTAACTGACTTGGCAAAAGAAAGGAAGTGATAACTTAAACTGCTTGCAAAAGACAAGTTACTCTCTAGACTTTTGAGAAAATCAGAAGCTCGAAGTGCCAAGTACTGTGAACAAATGTTAAGAGAAGGGTTGAAATCTAGTGGATCAATTGAACTTACACGTTACGACAATTGATCCAATAATACATCCCTATCAATGTGACAACCAAAATACCACCCCATAAAATTTCCAATCATCTCTTAGGGGTCCATACTACCCACTATTGAAAACAGCTGTTAGAGAATAATTAACAAATAAAAAATTCCTGTTAGGTTGGATTATGATTACTAATATTAATAATTTAAGTAACTATCCATTTTACTGGATAAAAAATACTGGGTGCATTTTAGCATAAATAGGTGTCAATTTGAGAAATGTGAAACTCATTTTTATTTATTAGCTTTTTAAAAAATAAATATTAAACATAAACAATACACACAATATTAAAAAAGATATACTTGTAGCTGGGAGCGGTGGCTCACGCCTATAATCCCAGCAGTTTGGGAGGCTGAGGCGGGCAGATCACAAGGTCAAGAGATCGAGAGCATCCTGGCCAACACAGTGAAACCCTGTCTCTACTAAAAATACAAAATTTAGCCAGGCGTGGTGGTGTGCGCCTGTAGTCCCAGCTACTCAGGAGGCTGAGGCAGAAGAATTGCTTGAACCCGGGAAGCAGCGGTTGCAGTGAGCCGAGATCGCGCCACTGCACTCTAGCCTGGCAACAGAGCGAGACTCCATCTCAAAAAAAGAAAAAAAAAAAGATATACTTGCATGTAGAGTCAATTACATAACTATAGTGAATGAATGGAAACTACTGTATGATAAAATTATACACATACCACTTAGTTGTCATCAAAAAGAAATTTACTTGTTTAAAAAATCTAAGTGCTGTCACTATATAAAAATTTTAATGGATTTACTTATAATTGTTATAAATTAAATTGCTGAAACTTGTTCATTAAAATATTTTGACTTCCTTTAATGTATTGTGTCCCCATATTTATATTAAAAATTCACACACTAATAAAAATGGGAAAATACTTGCCAACACCTATTCTGCACCTATTTTTCCATTCATACACTTAGGTATATTTTGATCACATGGTTACAAAAAAAAATCTAACATTCAGAACTATCAATATTGGGAAGAAGTTGGTAGGTGGTGTTTTTTGTTTTGTTTTGTTGAAAATGCAGTGTTTGCCATTAAAACAGATTCTTAAGCACACTCTCCACTTACATGAGACATTGTACAGGTGTACAGTATGCTAGCTGGAGGTCTTTTGGTATGACTGCTACATGCTGGCAAAGACAACATACAAGTGTCTTCAAACAGGCTAACCACATAGCCACACTTGCCTCCTGCAGAGTACCAATAGTTGTACTCCCAAAATGCAAATCTGTTTTGAAGTCTGAGCAATCTATTTTCAGGGTGTCATAATGCTAGGACCCAGTCTGTAACAATGAGGTTTCCTTACTGCTGCAGGAGAGGGTACACTATTGAGATAAGTTTTTGCTAGTTGCCTCCTGGGTCTTATGCCACTGGTTGATCCTAAGCCATATGCCTAGTATGAACCATGGTTTAGAGGAATTATTTCTTGTTACCCACTCTCCCCACCCACATCTCTTTCATCTACAGCTTGGAGTGGTGGCATTTGTTCTAAAGACTGGTAACACCACCATATTTCCCAAAACCCCAGCCTCATGTTTGGGGTGTAAAGGGGAAGTAAGAGGGATTAGAGAGGACTAGAAGAGGTGCCACCTGTAAACCCCTAGTCTCTTTAAATTTGCTGAATTTGAAGAATTTGCCCAACATCTCATGGATAGTAATAGTGGTGCTGAGATTTGAAGTTGGGCAGTCTGACTCCAAAGTCTTGCTTTACTAAAAGCCAACTTTTACCTAATAATATAAAAATTATATTAAATATATTTCTTGGGATTATTTTCCTATGCTATTTACACACTATTTTGTGTGTGTGTGTGTGTGTGTGTGTGTGTGTGTGTGTGCTGGGGGCAGCTACACAAAAAGCAGGAGATTCTGGGACTAGGTAACATTCCTAACTTTAGGTTCTGGCCTTTATTTTTCTTAATTCTCAATTCCTACATGTATAAAATGGGAAGATCCACTGTTTGGGGGACGGTTGAATAAAATGTGGGGCATGCCAACTATGGACTATTAAGCAACTATTCCTAAGAATCATTTAGATCTTTATGTAAGGGGTAAGATGAATGTCGAAGATAATGTGTTAAATTAAAAATGGAAGTCTCAGAGTAATATGTTTGGTATGAAGGATTATGTAGGTGTGTAGATGTGTGTATATATGTATGTCTGTATAATAATGGAAGCAGTTCCAGAAGAATACACATCAAGATATGATACACTGCATACCTTCGGGGTCATAGTGGTAGAGACTGAAAAGGTTACATGAAAACTGGGGTCTTGTAACCTCATTTTGTTTTCACTTTGTCTATCTGAAAGTTTACAATAAGCAAATAATGCTTTTGTAATTAAAATTCAATGAAGTAAAAAGAACCTTAAAAAAAATACCTTCAATAGCTCCCACTTCATAGCATTGGTCTCCAAAGTGTGGGGATGGGTAGACTCCAGAGACGTTTGAGTCAACCCACTGAGGGGCAGAAGGAACTTTCTCTATATATTGTATTCTTATCTCAGGTTTCTAAATTAGCTTCTCTTTAATGTAAGTTTTAAAATATACATAATGCTTAGAATAGTAACATGAATATAATTCATGCATTGGCAGTACGCTAAAAAACAATGCTTTAAAATGGGGTGTATACAGAGTTGAGGAGACTGGCAAGTGCCCAGCAGGCATAGGCACAACTTGACTGACAGAATTGGCCAGTAAAGATACAATGAGCCCTTTTTAGAGTTAGACACTTTTGTTACTTATACAGAATCACAAATAAAAAATTAAGTACAAATCTGAGTCTATAATGAAAAAACCACAAATTACACAAAACAAAAAATTTATAAATGCTTACAGATGTTCCTAAATCCAGAAAAATAACACTTTCTAAATTAACCACTTATCACATCTATAATGTTTTTTCAACATTGTTCACTGCTTACGCTTTGAGTGCCTCTTCAGGTGACAATAACTTTGAAATATTTGAGAAATAGGATACTTCAGTCTTTACTCAATCATGGATGATCGAATTTTGTTTACCAATGATAATTTTTTAAAGTTTATTTCAAGTTCATAATTCACTGTCATACTCTGTGTGTACATATATTTCTAATTATAATCAAATTTGAAAAAAAAAAAACCTCTATCAAATTTCTGTCAAATATAGGCTATGAGAATTGAAAGAATTATTTGCAGATTATCCTCTGGCTCTCTAAATTTCAACCCTGCTTCTCTTCCAGTACTCACATGTTCCCAGCATTTGGCACCATAAGACACGTTCGCACTGCAATATGTCCACTTAGCCAGTACCAGGATTATTTCTGGAAGCCATTCCTATACTAGGTTGGCTAGCAATAACCTAACTAAATACATAAATATAGCCCACTAAATCAAAACCAAACATACCCCTAATATAATTTCTTCTTAGCCTGATCCGAACAACGCTTGGTGATAACTCCACAATCACAAAACACAAGGAAAAATATGAGAAGAGGAAGTTGTGCGGAAAAGAGATCTTTTAATATATTAAAAGTGTCTACTTGTATAAATTTGATAGGTACATATGATCCTGTGAAAACTGCCAAAACTCCCTCCTAGGGTCCTGAAATGGCCTAAAAAGTGAGTGATTCTTTTTTCCCCCCCAACAGATGGGCTCTCACTATGTTGCACAGGCTAGAATACAGTGGCCATTCACAGGCACAACCATGGTGCACTGTAGCTTGATCTCCTGGGCCCAAGTGATGATCCTGTTTCAGCCACCAAGTAGCTGGGACTACAGGCACATGCCACCAGGCCCAGCTAAAAGTGAAAGATTCTGAAGATTAGGGTCCATAGTTTTATGGCAAGGAAAGAAAATTATAAAACAAATTTGTAAATGCATTATCAAAGAGGTAAAGTGCATAGAAGAAAGAGAAAAGGTGTAAATGAGTAAGAAAAATATTTTTAAGGACAAAGTATAAGCAGTATGCTTTGGGTGTAGGTTTAAAACAAAAGGATACTTAATTCCTAACAAACTAAAATTAGCAACAACAACCAAAAAATTGTAAATGTCTCTGAAGACATTATGAAACGTGAACCTTCTTTTGAGGTTAGAATAATTATTTTCTCATTCAGTTTTACAAAGTAAGTAAAAATTCATTTATCCTTTTCTAAATTGAAAGAATTAGCATATGCCTTTTAATGTACTTTTGATCATATATAATATAAAAAGAGGCATTTCCCAGTAGAATTTAACATTAGCTTACAATGATGAAACAGGAAGTTTATGGCCAGAACATGTATGCTTATTTGTGTTCATGAACACACACACATACACATGCAGAGTTAACTTTTGACTTTGGAAATCACCCTCTGATTTTTTAAAGTTAGGTTCTCTTGTGCCTCTTGTAGCAATCCTTTCCTCTCGTCCCTGGCTCCTGGCAACCATTAATTCGTTTTTTGCCCTAGTAGTTCTGCACATTCCAGAATGTTATATAATATAAATAGAATTATACAGTAAGTAGCCTTTTAAATCTTATTTCTTTCACTTAGCATATTGCATTTGAAAGTTATATATGTTATTGGGTATATTAATAGTTTGTTGCTTTTTATTGTTAAGTAATACAGTCCATTGTATGGCTATATCACAATTTCTGCAATCCCTTTAGTTGAAGGACATTTGGATTATTCCAGTTTTAGGTGATTATAAATAAAGCTACTATAAACAGTTGCATACAGATTTCTGAGTGAACATATGTTTTCATTTATCTTTACTAAATACCGAGCAGTAGGATCAGTAGGATTTCTGATTTGTATGGTCAGTGTATGCCAAAATGTTTCCAAAGTGGTTGAACATTTTGCATTCCCAGCAGCAATGTAAGCAATGTAATTCCCAGCAGAAAGTTCCAGTTGTTCAGTAACCTTGCCATCATTCTAATGCATGTGTACTGGTACCTCACTGTGATTTTAACTTGCATTTCTCTGACGACTAAGGTCTTGGGCATCTTTTCATGTGCTTATTTGACTTTTGTGTATCGCCTTAGGTCAAGTGTCTTTCTAAATCTTTTAACCCTTTTAAAAATTAATTATTTTGTTTTCTTATTACTGAGTTTGGGAATTTTTTTTTGAGACAGAGTCTCACTCTGTCACCCAAACTGGCGGGCAGTGGCACGATCTCAGTTCACTGCAACCTCTGCCTGCCAGGTTCAACCGATTCTCCTGCCTCAGCCTCCTGAGTGGCTAGGACTACAGGCATGTGCCACCATGCCTGGCTAATATTTGTAGTTTTTTTCAGTAGACATGGGGTTTTGCCATGTTGGCCAGGCTGGTCTCGAACTCCTGACCTCAGGTGATCCGCCCACCTTGCCTCCCAAAGTGCTGGGATTACAGGCGTGAGCCACCCTGCCCAGCTGAGAATTTTTAATATATTATTTTAAAAATTCCTTTTGTGTACTTATAAATTTATATATTCCTTTATCAAATATGTAGTTTACAAATTTCTCTCTAAGTTTATGGCTTGTCTATTCACCTCTTAACAGAGTTGGGGAGAGACATTTTAAGTTCTGATGAGGTGAAATTCATCACTTTTGTCTTTTATGGTTCATGAAGTTTGTACCCGTCTAAAAAAATCCTTGCCTAACCCAAAGTCCCAAATATACAATCCATTTATCATTAAATTTTGCATATTGTGTAAGATATAGTTTGGGTTTCTTCTTGTTTTCACATATGGATGTCCAATTGTTCCAAGAGCATGTGTTGAAAAGACTAGCTTTTCTCCAGTGAACTGTCTTGCATATTGTCAAAAATCAACTGATCACATATATGGGTCTATTTCTAGATTCTATACATTGATCACATATATGGGTCTATTTCTAGATTCTATATGTTCCAGTAATTTACATGTGTCTCCTGATTGATGACTGTAAGGAAAAACAGTGTGACTCTTATTCTTTTCTTCTTTTTTGAAGTTCCTTTGCCTATCCTTTGCCTTTGCATATCAATTTTCGATTTAAAATGTCAATTTCTACAAAAATCTTACTCGAGTTTGATTGTTATTGCACAGAATCTACAGAACAATTTGAGGGAAACTGCCATTTAAAAAATATTGAGGTCAGGCACGGTGGCTCATGCCTGTAATCCCAACACTTTGGGAGGTCAAGGTGGGAGAACTGCTGGAGGCCAGGAGCTCGAGACCAGCCTGGGCAACAACATAGGCCCAATCTCTGTAAAAAATGAAAAACAATTAGCCAAGCATGGTGTCGTGCTCCTGTAGTCCTCACTACTTGGGAGGTTGAGACAGGAGGATTGCTTGAGCCCAGGAAGTTGAGGCTACAGTAAGCTATGATTGTGCTACTGCACTTCAGCTTGGGTGACTGAGCAAGATCCTGTCTCTTTTTTTTTTTCAGACGGAGTCTTGTTCTGTCACCCAGGTTGCAGAAGATCCTGTCTCTTAAAAAAATTTTTTTTTTGGCCAGGCGCAGTAACTCACACCTGTAATCCCAGCACTTTGGGAGGTTAAGGCAGGTGGATCACCTGAGGTCAGGAGTGCAAGACCAGCCTGGCTAACATGGCAAAACCCTATCTCTACTAAAAATACAAAAATTAGCTGTGAGGGTGGCAGGCACTTGTAATCCCAGCTACTTGGGAGGCTGAGACATAAGAATTGCTTGAACCTGGGAGGCAGAGGTTGCAGTGAGCCAAGATTGTGCCACTGCACTCCAGCCTGGGCAACAAGAGCAAAACTCTGTCTCAAAAAAAAAAAAAAAGAAAAAAAAAAAGTTTCTTTTGTTTTAGTCTCCTTGTCCACGAACATGGTATACCACTCCATTCATTTCAGGTCTTCTTTTATTTTTTGTTAGTGTTTTGCAGGTCTTGTAAGTTTAACTTTATAAAAAATTATAAACAAATTATCAAACTGTTTTCCAAAATAGTTGTAATATTTTGCTTTCCCACCACATGAGTTTCACAATGAAACAGTTTGACACATGACAGAAATGGGGGAAAATTTAGGACACTCTGTTCTTATATCAAATAATAGTGCCCTGCAAACGTAACAGAATGTTTAGTTCTGGTTGTATCATCCAAGAAGAGTATTATACACTAGATAAGATTTAGAAAGGGGAGCCAATCTAATTGTTAACACACCAGAGGGAAATAATGGAGTGTGGAAGTTATAGGAGGACACACTGAAAAACTGAAATTACTCAGAGTGAAATGATGATGACAAATTACAAACAGAATTGACAAAGAACAGCCCAGATAAACAGAACACAAACTTGCTCACTAAATACTGAACTATCAAAGTGCTCTGAAAGTGGAATAAAGGTATCATCATGAAAAGAGTAGAATGTAAATTACAAAGTAATTGGAGATGGTCCCATTTGTCAAAGGAGGGACAATTTGATGATCAATAAAGATTATAAATAAAATTGATTTAAAAAAATGAGTTAAAAATAAAAACCCACAAATACTCAGTAAACTAGAATTAGAAAGGGTCTTTCCTCACCTTGATTTTTTCTTTTCTTTTCTTTTCTTTTTTTTTTTTTTTGAGATGGAGTCTTGCTTTGTCACCCAGACTGGAGTGCAGTGGTGTGTTCTCAGTTCACTGCAACCTCTGCCTCCGGGGTCCAAGCAATTCTCCTGTCTCAGCCTCCTGAGCAGCTGAGATTACAGGCATGCACCACCACACCCAGCTAATTTTTATATTTTAAGTAGAGACATGGGTTTCGCCATGTTGGCCAGGCTGGTCTTGAACTCCTGATCTCAGGTGATCCGCCCACCTCGGCCTCCCAAAGTGCTGGGATTATAGGCGTGAGCCACTGCGTCCGGCCCTCAACCTGATTTTTAAAATGTAAGACTTACACACTGAAAGCTACACAACACTGTAGGATTTCTTTTTAAATTAAATAAATGGAAAGAAATTAATTACTGTTCATGAATTTGAAAACTTACTATTATAAAGAAGCCAAACTCCCCAAGTTAATCTACAGATTCAAAGCAATTTCTATCAAAATTCCAGCTGACTTCTTTGCTGAAATTGACAATTTCTGATACAGAAATTTATATAAAAATGCAAGTGAAAGAACAGCCAAAACAACCTTGAAAAAGAACAAAGTTGAAGGACTTAAACTTGCCAACTTTGAAAATAAAGAGCACTGGACGCCATTGTAAGTTGCTGACGGAACAACTTATTACATTGAAAATTAATAAATGAGAAGGAAAAAATTTATCCTGCCTTTTTTTTTTTTTTTTTTTTTTTTTGAGACGGAGGCTTGCTCTGTCGCCCAGGCTGGAATGCAGTGGAGCGATCTGGGCTCACTGCAAGCTCCACCTCCCGGGTTCACGCCATTCTCCTGCCTCAGCCTCCCTAGAAGCTGGGACTACAGGCGCCCACCACCACGCCCGGCTAATTTTTTTGTATTTTTAGTAGAGACGGGGTTTCACCGTGTTCGCCAGGACGGTCTTGATCTCCTGACCTCCTGATCCGCCCACCTCGGCCTCCCAGTGCTGGGATTACAGGCATGAGCCACCGCGCCCGGCCCTATCCTGCCTTTCTTAAACAAACTGAACCAGCGAATGTCCAAATAATAAATGATGAGGAGGTTTTCTTTTACAGAGGCATGCCAACTATTTGTTTTTTTTCTTTTTGAGATGGAGTCCTCAGGCTGGAGTGCAGTGACGTGATCTCCGCTCACTGCAAGCTCCGCCTCCCGGGTTCACGCCATTCTCCTGCCTCAGCCTCCCGAGTAGCTGGGACTATAGGCACCCGCCACCATGCCCAGCTAATTTTGTTTTTGTATTTTTAGTAAAGACGGGGTTTCACCATGTTAGCCAGGATGGTCTCAATCTCCTGACCTCGTGATTCACCCACCTCGGCCTCTAAAAGTGCTGGGATTACAGGCAAGAGCCACAGCACCCGGCCATGAGGCATGCCAACTATCAAATGAAGAAAGTGTGTTAGAATATCACCATTCTGCAATGTCCAATGACTTAATAAATAATGTACTGAACATTGACAGTTGCTAACATAAAAAGAGAGGCTTTAGATATCTCCTAACAGAAGAAAACATCACTACAAAGGAGAATTGTCTCCAAATATTAGAAGTTTCTAGATCTAAATATGAATATGGCAATACAGAGGAAAAAGCAACATGTTAAACAACACCATGAGGATGCAGGCAGCAGAATCTAGATTACAAAAACAATTTAGATTCTTCCACAATGGAAAAATAAATAAATAAGGAAATAAAAGAGAAACCCAAGACTTCAGTAACATCTATCATTTGCTATATGTGAGCCTTATTTGGGTACTGATCTATACAAACTACAGGGAAAAAACTAAAAAGAACCCCACAAAATAGTAAAATTATATATTCACAAAACAACTGAAAATTTCAACCTTTACTGCATTTTTTGTAACATAAAAAGTGCATTTTATTTATTTTTTTTATTTTTTTTTTTTTATTTTTTGAGACGGAGTCTCGCTGTGTCGCCCAGGCTGGAGTGCAGTGGCCGGATCTCAGCTCACTGCAAGCTCTGCCTCCCGGGTTTTTACGCCATTCTCCTGCCTCAGCCTCCCGAGTAGCTGGGACTACAGGCGCCCGCCACCTTGCCCGGCTAGTTTTTTGTATTTTTTAGTAGAGACGGGGTTTCACCGTGTTAGCCAGGATGGTCTCGAACTCCTGACCCCGTGATCCGCCCGTCTCGGCCTCCCAAAGTGCTGGGATTACAGGCTTGAGCCACCGCGCCCGGCCTTATTTATTTATTTTGAGACGGAGTCTTGCTCTGTCACCCAGGCTGGAGTGTAGTGGCCGGATCTCAGCTCACTGCAAGCTCCGCCTCCCGGGTTCACGCCATTCTCCTGCCTCAGCCTGCCAAGTAGCTGGGACTACAGGCGCCCACCACCTCGCCGAGCTAGTTTTTTTGCATTTTAGTAGAGACGGGGTTTCACCGTGTTAGCCAGGATGGTCTCGATCTCCTGACCTTGTGATCCGCCCGTCTCGGCCTCCCAAAGTGCTGGGATTACAGGCTTGAGCCACCGCGCCCGGCCCAAAAAAAGTGCATTTTAGTTATGTAAAATTAAATATGTTTTATGTGTGTGTGCATGCTTGTGCTTTTCCATAGGTTACTGGGGTACAGGTGGTATTTGGTTACATGAGTAAGTTCTTCAGTGGTGATTTGTGAGATTTTGGTGCATCCAACACCCAAGCATTTGCTGCATTTTTAATGCAATCAAGGGATTTAACGCAATTAATTTTAATTTTTAAGGTATAATAATGGTATTATAATTACTTTTTAAATGGGGATTAATATTTATAGTTTTTTTTTTTTTTTTTTTTAATTTTACTTTAAGTTCTAGGATACATGTGCAGAATGTGCAGGTTTGTTACACAGGTAAACGTGTGCCATGGTGGTTTGCTGCACCTATTAACCCATGACTTACATATTAAGCCGTGCATAATTATTTTTAAGAACAGTCCTGGCCGGGCGTGGTGGCTCATGCTTGTAATCCCAGCACTTTGGGAGGCTGAGGCGGGCAGATCATGAGGTCAGGAGATTGAGACTATCCTGGCCAACACGGTCAAACTCCGTCTCTACTAAAATACAAAAAATTAGCCAGGCGTGGTGGTGCACACCTGTAGTCCCAGCTACTCGGGAGGCTGAGGCAGGGGAATCGCTTGAACCCAGGAGGCAGCAGTGGCAGTGAGCAGAGACTGTGCCACTGCACTCCGACGTGGCGACAGAGCAAGACTCCGTCTCAAAAAAGAGAACAGTCCTTCCTTACTCTTTAGAGATATATAGTGAAACATTTTATAGAAAAAATACAATCTCTAGGATTTCCTTCAAAATAATATGGGGTAGAGGAGGTACATGGGAGCACAGCAAAAACAAAACTGGTCGTGAGATAATAATTGTTGAAGCTGGGTGATGAGTACATGGGGGGTTCATTATACTACAGGATGTACTTTTCTATATGTTAATTTTTTCCATAATAAAATATTTAAAACATCAGGGAGTAAACTAAGAAATAAAAGTCATGAAATCCAGGAATGTGAGGATCCAACAGAGCAGAATGGCCCAAGGAAATTCAGGGTGACAGCTTTGTGCCATGCCTAAAGAAAAACTGGTTTAGACTGGAGCATAACAGAAGGCTGTGGGAGGAAAATCTCCAGGAAAAAGAAAAAAGATTATTTTATGTGCTTATAAGACATGTTGGAAGTTGACAGATTGGTTGGAGTCTTTCAGTGAAAAAGCAGCAGTAGCTGTATAGAAAACCAAACAGATGGGAAAAAAGTAAATTACAAGGTAAACAAAAAGTTGACCAAGAAAGGAACAGTCAACTGCTTGATTTAGTAGAGAACAATATTAATTTATTTAGTCCATTAATTTAATATACTTAGTCAATAATACAAACACGGCCACTGAATTACCAAATAATTCAAATACTGGAAGGAGAATGGGAGAAAAGGGGTGTTAAAGGGTGTTTACACTCTTGTTCTTTCACTTTTTAGTTACGTGACTTGACAAGTTACTTAACCTTTCCAAACACAGCTTCCTCATTTATAAAATGGACCTACTATCATCTATCTTGTAGAACTGTTGAAGGAATTAAAGATAATACATCTAGAGTGACGGAGACTGTCCAGGGGTGGTCACCATGTTCCTCTCCGTCGTCTTCTTTGCCAAGAGCAAGTCAAAAAACATTTTGGTGAGAATGGTGAGCCAAGCTGGGACAGGTTTCTGCTTCAACACCAAGAGAAACCGACTGAAGGAAAAACTGACTCTTTTGCATTATGATCCAGTTGTGAAACAAAGAGCCCTCTTCGTGGAAGATAAAAAAATACGCTCCCTTTAACTGGTGGATTGAAAGTGACTTTGATTTATAAAGAGAAGACTGAGGGCGGGGATACTGATTCAGAAATCCTGTAGTGTGTAATAAAAGAAGAGGAAATGGCATGGAATCACTGCCTCCTGTGATTTGAAGGCCATTGTGAAGGAAAACAATGCAGTGAAAGAAAGTTCTTCATATTAGGACAGATATCATTGCATCACATTTATTTATCTTTCTGGGTATTTTTATAGCCCTTAATAAAAAATATTAAAATAGCCTAAATAAATAAATAAATAAATAAATAAATAAAGATAATACATCTAAAGCACATGGTATAGTATCTTATATATAAAATATAATCATATAGTCAATAATAATTATGTATTTTAGTTACTGGTATCAAAAAATGTCCTAAAACAGTATTAAGTGAAAAAGGCATTTTACAGAAAAGTGTGTACAATATGATCCTATTTATATAAAATTGCTTATCTATCAATTCATCCTTCTTTATGTACTTAAGTAGAGAAGCTATCTAGAGGGAAAGTTATGAAAGCACAACAGTTGACTTTTACTTTTTTTTTTTTTTTTAACTAAAACTGATCTTTCTTTATTATACTTTAAGTTCTAGGGTACATGTGCACAACGTGCAGGTTTGTTACATAGGTATACATGTGCCACGTTGGTTTGCTGCACCCATCAACTCATCATTTACATTAGGTATTTCTCCTAATGCTATCTGCACCCCCCAGGCCCCCATCCCTCGACAGGCCCCCATGTGTGATGTTCCCTGCCCTGTGTCCAAGCATTCTCACTGTTCAATTCCCACCTATGAGTGAGAACATGCAGTGTTTGGTTTTCTGTCCTTGTGATAGTTTGCTGAGAATGATGGTTTCCAGTTTCATCCATGTCCCTGCAAAGGACATGAACTCATCCTTTTTTATGGCTGCATTCCACGGTATATATGTGTCACATTTTCTTAACCCAGTCTATCATTGATGGACATTTGGGTTGGTTCCAAGTCTTTGCTATTGTGAATAGTGCCACAATAAACAATAAACATACATGGGCATGTGTCTTTATAGCAGCATGGTTTATAATCCTTTGGGTATATACCCAGTAATGGGATGGCTGGGTCAAATGGTATTTCTAGTTCTAGATCCTACACTGTCTTCCACAATGGTTGAACTAGTTTATACTCCCAGCAACAGTGTAAAAGTGTTCCTATTTCTCCACATCCTATCCAGCATGTGTTGTTTCCTGACTTTTAATGATCACCATTCTAACTGGTGTGAGATAGTATCTCACAGTGGTTTTGATTTGCATTTCTCTGATGAGCAGTGATGATGAGCATTTTTTCATGTGTCTGTTGGCTGAATAAATGTCCTCTTTTGAGAAGTGTCTGTTCATATCCTTTGCCCATTTTTGGATGAGGTTGATTTTTTCTTATAAATTTGTTTAAGTTCTTTGCAGATTCTGAATATTAGCCCTTTTTCAGATGGGTAGATTGCAAAAATTTTCTCCCACTTTGTAGGGTGCCTATTTACTTTGATGATAGTTTCTTTTGCTGTGCAGAAGCCCTTTAGTTTAATTAGATCCCACTTGTCTATTTTGGCTTTTGTTGCCATTGCTTTGGGTGTTTTAGTCATGAGGCCCTTGCACATGCCTATGTCCTGAATGGTATTGCCTAGGTTTTCTTCTAGGGTTTTTATGGTTTTAGGTCTAACATTTAAGTCTTTAATCCATCTTGAATCATTTTTTGTATAAGGTGTAAGGAAGGGATCCAGTTTCAGCTTTCTACATATGGCTAGCGAGTTTTCTCAGCACCACTTATTAAACAGTTAATCCTTTCCCCATTTCTTGTTTTTCTCAGGTTTGTCAAAGATCAGATGGTTGTAGATGTGTGGTGGTCTTTCTGAGGCCTCTGTTCTGTTCCATTGGTCTATATCTCTGTTTTGGTACCAGTACCATGCTGTTTTGGTTATTGTAGCCCTGTAGTATAGCTTGAAGTCAGGTAGCATGATGCCTCCAGCTTTGTTCTTTTGGCTTAGGATTGTCTTGGCAATGCAGGCTCTTTTTTGGTTCCATATGAACTTTAAAGTAGTTTTTTTTCCAATTCTGTGAAGAAAGTCATTGGTAGCTTGATGGGATGGCACTGAATCACCTTGGGCAGTATGGCCATTTTTACGATATTGATTCTTCCTATCCATGACCATAGAATGTTCTTCCATTTGTTTGTGTCCTCTTTTATTTCATTGAGCAATGGTTTGTAGTTCTCCTTGAAGAGGTCCTTCACATCCCTTGTAAGTTGGATTCCTAGGTATTTTATTCCCTTTGTAACAATGATGAATGGTAGTTCACTCATGATTTGGCTCTCTGTTAATGGTTTATAGGAATGCTTGTCATTTTTGCACACTGATTTTGTATCCTGAGACTTTGCTGAAGTTGCTTATCAGCTGAAGGAATTTTGGGCTGAGATGATGGGGTTTTCTAAATATATAATCATGTCATCTGCAAACAGTGACAATTTGACTTCCTCTTTTCCTAATTGAATACCCTTTATTTCTTTCTCTTGCCTGATTGCCCTGGCCAGAACTTCCAACACTATGTTGAATAGGAGTGGTCAGAGAGTGCATCCTTGTCTTGTGCTGGTTTTCAAAGGGAATGCTTCCAGGTTTAGGCCATTCAGTATGATATTGGCTGTGGTTTATCATAAATAGCTCTTATTATTTTGAGATGCGTTCCATAAATACCTAGTTTACTCAGAGTTTTTGGCATGAAGGGCTGTTGAATTTTGTTGAAGGCCTTTTTTGCATCTATTGAGATAGTCATGTGGCTTTTGTTGTTGGTTCCGTTTATGTGATGGATTATGTTTACTCACTTGCGTATGTTGAACCAGCCTTGCATCCCAGGGATGAAGGTGACTTGATCATGGTGGATAAGCTCTTTCCTCTGCTGCTGGATTTGGTTTGCCCCTATTTTACTGAGGATTTTCGCATCGATGTTCATCAGGGATATTAGTCTAAAATTCTCTTTTTCTGTCGTGTCTCTGCCAGGCTTTGGTATCAGGATGAGGCAGGCCTCATAAAATGAGTTAGGGAGGATTCCCTCTTTTTCTGTTGTTTGGAATAGTTTCAGAAGGAGTGGCACCAGCTCCTCTTTGTACCACTGGTAGAATTTGGCTGTGAATCTGTCTGGTCCTGGACTTTTTTGGGTTGGTAGGCTATTATTGCCTCAATTTCAGAGCCTGTTATTGGTCTATTCAGAGATTCAACTTCTTCATGGTTTAATCTTGGGAGGGTGTATGCGTCCAGGAATTTATCCATTTCTTCTAGATTTTCTAGTTTATTTGCGTAGAGGTGTTTATAGTATTCTCTGATGGAAGTTTGTATTTCTGTGGGATCAGTGGTGATATCCCTTTTATCATTTTTTATTGCATCTATTTGATTCTTCTCTCTTTTCCTCTTTATTAGTCTTGCTAGCAGTCTATCAATTTTGTTGATCTTTTCAAAAAACCAGCTCCTGGATTCACTGATTTTTTTTGAATCACTGATTTTGTTTTTTTTGTGTCTCTATCTCCTTCATTTCTGCTCTGATCTTAGTTATTTCTTGCCTTCCGCTAGCTTTTGAATTTGTTTGCTCTTGCTTCTCTAGTTCTTTTAACTGTGATGTTAGGGTATCGATTTTAGATCTTTCCTGCTTTCTCTTATGGGCATTTAGTGCTATGAATTTCCCTCTACATACTGCTTTAAATGTGTCCCAGAGATTCTGATATGTTGTGTCTTTGTTCTCATTGGTTTCAAAGAACATCTTTATTTCTGCCTTCATTTCGTTATTTACCCAGTAGTCATTCAGGAGCAGATTATCCAGTTTCCATGTAGTTGGGCAGTTTTAAGTGAGTTTCTTAATCCTGAGTTCTAATTTGATCACACTGTGGTCTGAGAGTTTGTTGTAATTTCTGTTCTTTTACATTTGCTGAGGAGTGTTTTACTTCCAATCATGTAGTCAATTTTAGAGTAAATGCGATGTGGTGCTAAGAAGAATGTATATTCTGTGGATTTGGGGTGGAGAATTCTGTAGATGTCTATTAGGTCTGCTTGGTGCAGAGCTGTGCTCAAGTCCTGGATATCCTTGTTAACCTTCTGTCTCGTTGATCTGTCTAATATTGACAGTGGGGTGTTAAAGTCTCCCATTACTATTGTGTGGGAGTCTAGGTCTCTTTGTAGGTCTCTAAGGACTTGCTTTATGAATCTGGGTGCTCCTGTATGGGGTGCATATATATTCAGGACAGTTAGCTCTTCTTGTTGAATGGATCCCTTTACCATTATAGTAATGGCCTTCTTTGTCTCTTTTGATCTTTGTTGGTTTAAAGTCTGTTTTATCAGGGACTAGGAGACTTTTACTTTTCTAAAAAAATGTTTTTTCTATGTGTGGTTTGTTAAAATAAGTATGGATAACTTTCCCAAATGCAATAAACCATCTTTAAATTAATAAAAGTAAAGAAAATCAAACAACTTATAAAGACAATGTTAACGTATGGGACAAGGCATTGCTAAGAGAAAATTAGCAGATGATAGCATTCATTACATGTAAGATAGATAAAACTATGTAATAATTATTAGATATATAGACAAGAGTAGAAAAAAAAAATGAAAACAGTTTACTTGTTAGTATAGCAGAATTATGGTATTTTTCCTTTCCATTTTTATTGTTATAGTGCTACATATGTAAGTATATATATTTTAAAAGTTCTTACTCATATTAAGCCAAAATCTACATCAGGATTAAGTTCCACTGCTTGATACTAGTTTTGCTCTCTGAGGTCACAAAGACAGAAGTCTAATTCTTTTAAAACATGACAGATCTTTAAATATTTAAAAACCTATTCCCCTTAGGGCTTCTTGTTTTCAAATTCCTATAGGCTTCATAAGATCAAGTACTATGTCTTATTCATCTTTGTATTGCTGGCAGCTCTGAAATAATATCTTAAATATAGTAGGCAATCAATAACATTAGACATTTGTAGAACTGAATATGAGATTCCTCTCATTATTCTGGTCACCCTTTCCCAGATATGTTTTCATTTGTTAAAATGCTTAAAATATGGCTCCTAGTTCCCTCTTAGTTCCTCACACTTATTGTCTTCAATGACCTTCTAAAATCTTTTTTTTTTTTGAGACGGAGTCTCACTCTGTCGCCCAGGCTGGAGTGCAGTGGTGCAGTCTCGGCTCACTGCAAGCTCCGCTTCCCGGGTTTACACCGCTCTCCTGATTCAGCCTCCAGAGTAGCTGGCACTACACGCGACCGCCACCATGCCCGGCTAATTTTTTCATATTTTTAGTAGAGATGGGGTTTCACTGTGTGAGCCAGGATGGTCTCAATCTCCCGACCTTGTGATCTGCCCGTTGCGGCCTCCCAAAGTGCTGGGATTACAGGCGTGAGCCACCGCGCCCTGCCGGACCTTCTAAAATCTACTCCAACTATCCCTATGGTTATAACCAGGTCCTAAGAAACCATTCTACCTGGTAAATTCAGACATTCCACTCTCTACTTACCCCATTCTTCGAAGTTGCTTGTTCATTTATACTCACTATGGTCTTTACTATCGCATCAATACCTTTCAGTCAACTGACTCCTCTCATTTCCAAATCCATTATATTTTTTTGTCTTCACATCTTTCCTCAGCCCTTTTGATTTCAGAGTTCATACATTACCTTTGTTCTTATTAATACAAATTAAGTTCCCTTGTCTCACAGTCCATGCATCATAAGCTGTTGAAAAAATCCAATCTTGAATGGATCCAACTTCAGGATCAAAAAGGCCTGAAGCCTTTTCCAGGCCTGTATCCAGGCTGCTGGGTGTGGCTGGAGAAATTGTACCTTAGAGAACTGGTTCCATTACAAATCTGGAGTTGCTGATCTCAAATGGTTACTAGAGCTGTTAACAATCCTACCACACTAATCTCATTCTCATTTGGCAAAATTTCAAACCACATCAACTTTCATGAAACCTTTAACCCTCTATTTTTCCATTTCACTGAACATATGATTGTCCTTCCCATTCCACAGAGAAAATATAAACCGTACAATGCAAACTCACAACTTCCTGCCATCCCCAAAGTACAGTATATTTCCAATGATATAATGACATGCAACCATAAAAAGGAGGAAGTTATTTATGTATACGAAAAAAAGACAAAAGGGGAAAGTACGAAACAATGTTTATGCTTACATTACAATCTTTTTAAAACATATGAATTTGCTTGAATATGCACACAGTTTCTGAGAAAAGATTAAAATCCACATACAGTTGCCTATAGGGAGAAGAATTTAGGTAAGAGGGGTTTTTCAATGTGTATACTCTTTTATAGGTTTAGAATTTTGAACCATGTGAAATATCTTAGATAATAAATCAAATTTGTAAATCTAATGATGTATGTTTCATGCTTTAAGTTTCACATTATAGGGCCTGGGGAAGGGGAAATGGGGACAATTATTTAATGGGTACAGAGTTTCAATTTGGAATGATGAAAAAGTTCTGATGAAGAAGAGTGGTAATGGTTGCACAACAACTGAATGTAGTGAAACACATTAGAATGTACTGAAGGTCACTGAATTGTACATTTAAAAATGTTTAAATGGTAAATATTGTTGTACATATTTTACTGCAGTTAAAAAACCTAAAACATATACATATAGGCAACTATATCTACTGAACTGTACATTTAAAAATACTAAATGATAAATTTTGTTATGCATATTTTACTGCAATTTAAGAACCTATAATACTGACAATTAAAAACCAAAATACCCTGCAATGCCTTCTTATTGCCATTATGAAGAACAAGACTCTGTATATTATCCCTACCTAATTCCATCACTGTCTTGAAACTCTCTTCTTTTAGTTCTAGAATATTCAACTAGATTAGTATTTGACTTGAAAACTCAAGTGAAGGCTGGACTATGTGTGTCTTGTTCCCTAATGCATATCTGATGGCTACCACATGGCTTAGCATATAAGAGGCATCCTAAAATACTTTCAGAATGAATGGATAAATTCAAAATTAAACTGTACTCTAGATGCAGTCTAATCAATGAATGAAGTAGAACCATCCCTTACTCCAATTTAGCCTAAGGTTATTCAAAACTACAAATCTTTTAGAACTGAACTATTGATAAATAGGTGAGGGTTTCTCAAATCCCTTCCACACAAAGCTGACTTTCTAAATCTCAATGCAGAATACATATTCTATTAATATTTATCTAATTGTTTTTCAAACATATCTCTGCCATCCACTATATTAACCATTTCTCTCAGATTTGAACCATTTGCAAATGGAATAGACACAACCTCTATTTAGTCATGGGTGAGAACATTAAATGCAACAATGCTGAGGACAAAGGAGGGACAGCACAATTCCATAAGAGACATTTTTTAAAAAATTTAATTTGGCCGGGCACGGTGGCTCAAGCCTGTAATCCCAGCACTTTGGGAGGCCGAGACGGGCGGATCACAAGGTCAGGAGATCGAGACCATCCTGGCTAACACGGCGAAACCCCGTCTCTACTAAAAACACAAAAAATTAGCCGGGCGAGGTGGCGGCGCCTGTGGTCCCAGCTACTCGGGAGGCTGAGGCAGGAGAATGGCGGGAACCCAGGAGGCGGAGCTTGCAGTGAGCTGAGATCTGGCCACTGCACTCCAGCCTGGGCGACAGAGCCAGACTCCGTCTCAAAAAAAAAAAAAAAAAAAAAAAAAAAATTTAATTTAACTTAGGCCAGGCGCGGTGGCTCACACCTATAATCCTAACACTTCGGGAGGCCGAGGCAGGTGGATCACGAGGTCAGGAGATCGAGACCATCGTGGCTAACATGTAAAACCCCATCTCTACTAAAAATACAAAAATTTAGCCAGGCATGGTGGCACACGCCTGTAGTCCCAGCTACTCAGGAGGCTGAGGCAGGAGAATCACTTGAACCTGGGAGATGGAGGTTGTAGTGTGCTGAGATCGCACCACTGCACTCCAGCCTGGGCGACAGAGCAAGATTCCATCTCAACAATAAATAAATAAATAAATAAATAAATAAATAAATAAATAAATAAAATTTAATTTAATTTAATTTAAAGTTCCAGGATACATGTGCAGGATGTACAGGTTTGTTACACAGGTAAATGAGTGCCATGTGGTTTGCTGTACCTATCAACCCATCACCTAGGTATCAAGCCCTGCATGCATTAGCTATTTATCCTGATGCTCTCCCTCGAGACATTTCTTGAAGCTGACAATGACCCATTAATTAACAATCTTTAGGTATGGCTATAAATACTTTTAATTTGTATTATCATGCAGCATTTTTCCTCTCATAAAAATTTAGACAACGAATTCTCCTTAGAGGTGGAACTGGTACAAAATATCAATGACAGAGAAGACTAAAAAAACTGATGAATCACACACCATTGGAAGAGGCTGGGTGCTGTGGCTCATGCCTGTAAATCCCAGCATTTTGGGAAGCTGAGGTGGGCGGATGGCTTGAGGTCCGGAGTTCAAGACCAGCTTGGCCAACATGGTGAAACTCTGTCTTCACTAAAAATACAAAAAATTGCCTGGTGTGGTGGCGCATGCCTGCAGTCCCAGCTATTTGGGAGGCTGAGGCAGAAGAATTGCTTGAACCCGGGAGGCGGAGGTTGCAGCAAGCAGAGATTGCACCACTGCACTCCAGCCCAGGCAAAAGAGCAAGACTCTGTCTCAAACAAAAGAAAACAACAAAAACAAAAATATAATATTAGGGAAGACCAATATGTCTTCCCACAGCATACTTTTTGAAGACAGCTGCTGATAACAGGATGCTTGGCTGGGTTATCTATATGTCCTCTTTTTCTATGTAAAAGACTATTTATTAAAGTTGCCATTCCCTAAGTCTTCATTACTTCCAGGGGGAAAAAGAAAACATAAAAGAAAGTGAGATAGAGTAAGCCATTTAAACTTACCAAGTGCTTACAAAATGACAGAGGGGAACTGGGTGATCTCCAAAGTCTTTTAGTTTTAACAATTGATCATACAATGTGCTAATGGTTGACAACTGAATATGTTGCCTTCTCCAAATCATATTTGTATTTATAGCTTCCTCTAAATATAACCCTGTAAAGTGAATGATGTAAGGCATTTTGGATAAGAGATGTTCTGGCTGAGTAATACTTCTGCTGTCTGTCTCAAGTCAAACCAGGTAGTTGGTTACCTATACCCTGACTTCTCATCCCTGAACTACATTTGCAGTAGTACATTTCTGTTTGTCATTACTTAGGTATTTAATACACTTTATAAAAGCAAACCCCTTGCTGAAGCTTCACTTAACTTATTTTGAATACAGTCATGACATTTCAAATATAAAATATGGGTCTAGAACTGAATAACTAACCAAAATTTGCATTCTGCAAAATTATAGTGTGAAAATGACACCTTCACAGAATCAAAACATTATGGAAAAATATATAGCATTCCACAGACTAACTTAAAATGCCAGGAAGTGACTTGAGCTGAATTAGAGTCTATGGAACCATAGTGCTTTCAAGGTAAAGAAGTAAAGGAATAACATAAAACTTCTGAAATGGAACCTGAAAGAAAATGCCTTTTGAGAAGCATGATATTAATCTTGAAATGGCTTTCTCCAGAAAACAGAACATGTCCTCCACAATCATAAAGCATTTCACAGAGATGAATTTTAATCTCTTAATGAAACAGAGTAGGCATTAAGTAAGAAAGAGACAGGTGTACTGTCTCTTTCTATTGTCATATGACAAGTCCTAGTCATGAAACAGAAAAAAGAAATGCTTATTGACCACATAGGTTGTTCCAGACTCTAGAAGATAAATACAGATAAGTATGTTTGTTTTATGTCGGCAAACTTTTGGCATTTATAGTCTGCAAGAATTACGATTAAGAGCTTCCCAACAATACCCAGCACCATGAAAAAAAAAAAAAAAAAAGACCTATGATAGGAACAAAATGAATATTTAGAAATAATGTGCCAGGAACCATGGTTTTTGGCTATAAGCAACTGAAACTCTGAATCAAGACCGCTTAATAAAAAAAGGAATGTTTTACAACATGAATAAAAGGAATTCAGAGTCCAGAAAGGCTCTTGGATTGGTCAACTCTTGGATTCCTTGCACCTCTTCACTGTGCCATTAAAAAGCTTGCCTCATCTAAACCCGATACCCAACATGGTCAGAAGACAGCTACCAGCAGCAGGTAGGACAACATGCTTCTTTGTTCATATTCAGCTTAAGATACTTATCTTGTCCTCCATTCTTGAAACAAAGCCCTTCTTCAGCATGCTTGGCACATGACCAACCCTAGACCACTAACAGTTGTCTGAAGAATATTATGTGCTAACTGGCTTAGAATGACCAGAATCCACCAGCGAAAAAGGATACAAAGTCAACTTTCCCAGAGTCCTATAGATTTGTATATATACCTGAAGTAAATCAGGAATCTGTTTGGAAGGAAGACGGGGTAGGCAACTTACAGTGTTTACTACATTTGTTACTGTTGATTTCCAAGTGGAGGGAAGGGATATTAATTTGTGGCACTGTAGCAAAATCATTATAGTCATTTCCATGTATTGTTAAAAAAAAAAAAAACACTTGGTAAAGACTAAAGAGTTAGTACTTTGGTCAAACTGGCATCTAAATGGATTTATAGTTTAATCAGAACTGATGTTAGCAAATTAATTATGCCCCCAGTTACCAGAAAAACAACTAAGAACTTTGTGTCATAAAACTCTCTCAGTCCAAGTCACAAAACTATATTAACTTAAAATTCTTAATAGAAAGTAGCCAAATTATACTGGTTTGTCTATTTTTTTCTTTAAACAGAAGTAGTAAAATAAATGTAACAGTGTCAGTTATGTAAAAACTCCTCTTAGCATTTCACTTATAAGAAGAATCCCTATTTTGCTCATGATTTTTAAAGTCAATATGAAGAAACCAAACTTTAAGCTGGGAAAGATTACCCAAAGCACTTAGTTCAGCCCTTTTATTCCAGAAGCTCCAAATCTAAAGTATAAGAAATCCTTCTCCAAGATGATTGTGCTGCGTGTTTTTTAATACTATGTCAATTTTCAGAGCAATTTTAAGTTATATCTGAGTAACCCTATTAGTTTGACAACATCTGTGAATTTAGCAGATGAATAATGTTATTCATGTCAAGAAGTTACATGGATCTAGCATACAAAAAAAAACCCCCAGATCTAGTATTCAATAATTGAATACACATTGGATATTATGTGCCAGGTGCCATGTTAGCCACTGGGAATAGAATACTGGAAAAAACAAGTGTTCTGCCCTCAAAGAGCTTCTAGCTAGTAACTCACTCCAGTGAGGAACACAATGCAGGTCAAATTCCCTATCAAACTGATCACATGCCACTGCAAAGTGGTCTCTTGTTATAAATCTCCAGCCAGCTGGGTAATCACATTATGCTGAACAGTTAAACTAATAGCATGCAAAGTGGACTCCACAGTGCCCAGTGGCTTCTATAGAGAAGTCTCAGAGACTGTCAGTTGGGTCAGGGGCATCAGAGGTTACCATGTTGACAATTTCAAGGTATCTAGGGAAAATCAGTGTGTGTGTTTTACACATACACGTTTTAAAAAATACAAAAGATAACAAAATTTTCTGTAATTTCCTTTTCTTTCAACACTATATCTTAGAAATAAGTTGCATCAAGATTACACAGTATTCCATTGTATGGATGTACAATAATTTACAGTAAGTTCTCTACAACTAGTTGTTATCCAATCATGTATTATTTATTAAACATACAATTTAAATTTTGCATATGTGCATATGTGTGTATGTGTATATCTATATGTTGTGTATTTAATATGTGAACACACATGTATAAGAACATACATGAACAATTACATAAAATAGTATATATGAACAAGTATAGGATAAACTTAAATTTTAATTGCTAGGTTAAGTGTATGGGCTTTTCAATGTTTGGTAGCTATAGTGAAATTTCTATTAATAGATGGTATAGGTCAGGCAGGGTGGCTCATGACTGTAATTCCAGCACTTAAGTGTGCTGAGGTGGGAGGATCACTCGAGCTCAGAGTTCCAGACAAGCCTGGGCAATGCAGTGAGACCCCATCTCTACAAAAAATTTTTAAAAACTGCCAGGTGTGGTGGCTCACGCCTGTAATCCCAGCACTTTGGGAGGCCAAAGTGGGCAGATCACCTGAGGTCAGGAGTTTGAGACCAGCTTCACCAATGTGGTGAAACCCGTCTCTACTAAAAATACAAAAATTAGCTGGGTGTGGTGGCACATGCCTGTAATCCCAGCTACTTGGGAGGCTGAGGCAGGAGAATCGCTTGAACCCGGGAGGCAGAGGTTGCAGTGAGCCAAGATCATGCCACTGCACTCCAGCCTGGGTAACAGAGCAAGACTCTGTCTCAGAAACAACAACAACAACAACAACAACAACAACAACAAAAACACACACACAAAGAATTAGCCAGACATGGTGGATCCCTGTAGCCTCAGCTACTAGGGAGGCTGAGGTGGGAGGATCACTTGAGCCAAGTCAGCTGAGGCTGCAGTGAGCCATGACTGTGCCACTGCACTCCAACCTGAGTGACAAAGCAAGACCCTGTCTCAAAAAAACCCCCAAATAGATGGTATAGCCATTACATTCCTTTCAACAATGTAAGACAGTTCCTTTTTCTTCATATGCTCATTGATACACTGTTTTGTTAAACGTTATAATTTTTATAACTATAATAGTTAAAAATTTGTCTTACTATAGTTTCAATTTACATTTCTTTTATCAATTAGATTTATGCAGTCAAAACCTATTTGTATTTCCTTTTCTATCAATTATTTGTTTACATTTTTTGCACATTTTTCTCAGTCATTGAAATTAGCCTTCTCTTTAATTTGCAACACATAAATAATTTTTCCTTAATTAGAAATTTCTTTTTACTTTATATATATTTTCCAGAAGGGTGACACCTTTGAAATTCTTACACAATCAAATATATTCCTTTTTATGACTTCCCTACAACAAAGTTATAAAAGAAGTCCTCTGTTTTATTTAGGGTTTTATTTAATAATGTTTAAATATTTCACTCATCTGGAATTTATTTATCCTTCAGAAGGATACAAAAGAAAGTGCCAACACTGGTTACATGTGAAGGGAAATGGTTGGCTGAGAGACAAGAGTGGAAGAAACACTTACTTTTTACTTTTGTATAATGTACATGTAAATCTAGCCAATAAAAATAAACAATTTCAAAAGAAGAGGGGAAAGAATCCCTTTCCCTTTTTTTCTTTAAGACAGAGTCTTGCTCTTGTCACCCAGGCTGGAGGGCAACAGTGCAATTTTGGCTCACTACAACCTCCACCTCCTGGGTTCTAGCGATTCTCCTGCCTCAGCCTCCTGAGTAGCTGGGATTACAGGTGCCCACCACCACACCCAGTTAATTTTTGTATTTTTTTTAGAGACGGGGTTTCACCATGTTGGCCAAACTGGTCTCGAACTCCTGACCTCAGGTGATCCACCCGGCTCGGCCTCTCAAAGTGCTGGGATTACAACAGGCATGAGCCGCTGTGTTGGGCCCCCTTTTTATACTCTAGTTTTTCATAACTTTCTTGACAATTGTTGCTTATTTATTTTTTCAAATAATATTCAGAATCAATTTTCTGGATCTACAAGGAGAATATTCTTATTTGAATATATTATATCTACAAATAAATTCAGAAAAAAGTAAAATCTTGGCTGGGTGTGGTAGCTCACGCCTATAATCCCAGCACTTTGGGAGGCCGAAGTGGGCAGATCACGAGTTCAGGAGTTCAAGACCAGCCTGGCCAACATGGTGAAACCCCCGTCTCTACTAAAAATACAAAAATTAGCCAGGTGTGGTGGCGCGCGCCTGATTTTAGTGTTTCATGTGGTAGTTGTTTTGGGATTGAAAGACACCCATAAACATATACACACATACATCTGTAAAGACACACTTATACATATATACCCTAAATTTATTAAAAACTGTAATCAAGGGTAAATGTTGGCTGGGCGTGGTAGCTCACGCCTGTAATCCCAGCACTTTGGGAGGTTGTGGCAGGTGGATCACCTGAGGTCAGGAATTCGAGACCAGCCTGGCCAATATGTGAAACCCTGTCTCTACTAAACATACAAAACAAAACAAAACAAACAAACAAAAATTAGCGCACGGCTGTAGTCCCAGCTACTCGGAGGCTGAAGCAGGAGAATTGCTTGAACCTAGGAGGCGGAGGTTGCAGTGAGCCATGATCGTGCCACTGCACTCCAGCCTGGGCGACAGAGTGATACTCCGTCTCAAAAAAAAAAAAACAAACAAAAAAAAACCCCAAAAATACGGGGAGGGTAAATGCTATATTTTACCTAAGGACTTCCCAGCACGTATAGAGATGATGAGGTTTCTCTTTGTCATTATTAATATGGCGAATTATATTGATATGTTTCTTAATATTCAACTTTCCTTGAATTCCTAATGTGAAAGTCATTTGCATATAATCAATATATTAGGTTTTTAATGAGTTTCTGGATTTCATTAATCTATTAATATTGAGGATTTCTGCATTTGTAGACTCGTTTTCATTTTTGTGCTATCTTGTCTGATTTTGGTATTAAGTGTTTGACTTCATAGAAACAATTTAGAAGAATTTTATCTTTGTACTTTGGAGCTCTTTAAAAAGCATCAGAAAACCATGACCATGTGGTGTTATTTAAAGGAATTATAAAAAAAAAATGCATTGGGAAAAAACCATGAGAGACTCATATCACATACAAAGAGATTATTTTTGTAATATATAAAGATATTCAGCATATCAAGAAAAAAGCCAATACATTTAGAAGACAGGGCAAGCAGCACGCACAGACAACTGACAGAAAAAAAGTACAAGTAACACGTATGTGTGAAAAAAAATGCTCAAATGCATTTAATGACATAATGGACAAATGTGTATTAAAGCTACTATCAGTTCACATTGGCCAAGAATAAAATAATTTATATTTCACTATGTTTGAAAGGTATGGAAAAAGAAACAATCTGGCATAGGGCTGGTAGAAATATAAAAAGCTGTGTCTTCCATGGAGCATGATTTGGAAAAATCTAATAATATAAAAATGCACATGCCCTTTAAACTAGCAATTTCACTTCTATAACTTTATCTTAAGATTTTTTCCCCTATGTATATGGCATGAAATATGAAAATAGCTAACAACTATCGAGTACTCCCTACGTATGGTCACTGTTCAAGCACTTTATAAATATTAGGTAATATAAGTCTCATAATAACTCTCCAAGGCAGGCATAATACTTTGCCATTTTTTTTGAGCTGAAGAAACTGAGGTATGAGGAGATAAAGTTACTTTTCTAAAGTGAAGCATTCCACAATAGTAGATGTGAAAATAAAACACAAGTGGTCTAGCTCTAAATTTCCATGTTCTTCAGAACTATAAAATACTACCTCTCAACATGTGCAAAGATATTCACTGCTGCATTGTATGCATAGCTATATACTATAAACGTCCACTAAGAGTAGACTGCATAAATAAATTCTAAACGGTATAATAGATGCAGCATTTAAAATGAATATCAGGCTGGGCGTGGTGGCTCATGCCTGTAATCCCAGCACTTCGGGAGGCCAAGGCAGGCGAATCACCTGAGGTCAGGAGTTCGAGACCAGCCTGGCCAACATGGTGAAACCCCATCTCTAGTAAAAATAACAAAAATTAGCCGGGCATGGTGGCGCATGCCTGTAATCTCAGCTACTCAGGAGGCTGAGGCAGGAGAACTGCTTGAACATCAGAAGCAGAGGTTGCAGTGAGCCGAGATTATACCACTGCACTCCATCCAGCCTGCGCAACAGAGAGAGACTCCGTCTGAAAAAAATACTATAAAATAAAATAAAATGAATATCAAAGCTCTTTGAGTAACTGATATGGAAAGATCTACAACACATACTAGATAAAGAAAGCGAGCTGCAGAATAATACACAAATTGTGCTATATATGTTGAAATAAAATGAAGTAATATTATACACATATAATCATGTTTTGTATTATACATGCTTGCTCACCCAAAGAGTATCTTCAGAAGGATACAAAAGAAAGTGCCAACAATGGTTACACGCGAAGGGAAATGGTTGGCTGAGAGACAAGAGTGGAAGAAACACTTTTACTTTTGTATAATGTACATGTAAATGTAGCCAATAAAAATAAACAATTTCAAAAATAAAAAGTAGAAAGCAAAAAATAAAAATAAAGGAAGACTTTGCCATTATCTATTACTTTTATTTATTTTACATATAGTTCATCCACCTATACATAATAATCCACCAATTGCCGGGCGCGGTGGCTCAAGCCTGTAATCCCAGCACTTTGGGAGGCCGAGACGGGTGGATCACGAAGTCAGGAGATCAAGACCATCCTGGCTAACATGGTGAAACCCCATCTCTACTAAAAAAACACAAAAAACCAGCCGGGCAAGGTGGCGGGCGCCTGTAGTCCCAGCTACTCGGGAGGCTGAGGCAGGAGAATGGCGTAAACCCAGGAGCCGGAGCTTGCAGTGAGCTGAGATCCGGCCACTGCACTCCAGCCTGGGCAACAGAGCGAGACTCCGTCTCAAAAAAAAAAAAAAAAAATCCACCAATTATTTCATAGCTACCACAAATTTGTAAAACACTGGAATAAAGAATGATTAATAAAGCAATGTTCACAGTAAATATGTAAGGAAAAAGCTTATGGAAAATAGTTTGTCTTACCTGATGCGTGCATTACAGTATCTTTTTGCATAGTCGGTCCATCTTCCAAATTTTTGTGGAAAGAGAGCTTCAATCTGCATGAAAAGCTATAACAATACAAGTGTTCATAATATGTTGTAATATTTTCAAGTAAATTATTATTACAATGATAAAACCATTTAACAAAATAGTAGGAAGTATAAAAGAAAATCCAACTCTTTCTTTCTCAAGTCCTCTCCCTTTTATTCATCGGGGTAATCGTCATGTGTTGTATAAATACACATTTTTCTATGTTGATATAAGCATACATTTATTCACATAAAGAGGATCATATCATATATATTGTTACACAACTAGAATTTTGTCCCATAAAACATGTCTCAGACACTTTTAAAGTACACGTGTCTATTTTTATTTAGTTTTAAAGCCTTATATAAACAATATAATAATAATGCACTATTTAAAAACTGAATGGCATTCTCAGCAAACTATCGCAAGAACAGAAAACCAAACACCGCATTTTCCCACTCACAGGTGGGAATTGAACAATGAGTTCATTTGGACACAGGAAGGGGAACATCACACACCGGGGCCTGTTGTGGTGTGGGGGGAGGGGGGAGGGGGGGGAGGGGGGAGGGATAGCATTAGGAGATATACCTAATGTAAATGACGAGTTAATGGGTGCAGCACACCAACATGGCACATGTATACATATGTAACAAACCTGCATCTTGTGCACATGTACCCTAGCACAAAAAGTATAAAAAAACAAAAACAAAAACAAAAACAAAACTGAATAGCAACCCATTATGATGTAGATGTACTGTAAAATATTTAAACAGACTCCTGATATTGGACATATAGGCTATTTCCAGCATTTTATTTATTTGTTTTTGAGACAGAGTCTCGCTCTGTCGCTCAGGCTGGAGTGCAGCGGCGCAATCTCGGCTCACTGCAAGCTCCGCCTCCAGGGTTCACGCCATTCTCTCACCTCAGTCTCCCGAGTAGCTGGGACTACAGGTGACCACTCCCACGCCCAGCTAATTTTGTTTTTGCATTTTTAGTAGAGTCGGGGTTTCACCTTATTGGCCAGGATGATCTCGGTCTCCTGACCTCGTGATCCACCCGCCTCGGCCTCCCAAAGTGCTGGGATTACAGGTATAAGCCACCACGCCAGGCCTATTTCTAGCTTTTATGAAGTTACTAATACTAACAACTTCATATAACTTTGTGTGTGTGTGTGTGTATATATATATATATGAATATATAGGTGTAGTATATCTATTAATCATCTATCCATTCATCCATCCATTCATTCATCCATCCATTTGCATTTCTATTAGAGGTGATGTAGGATTATATTTAGAAATGGAATAGCTGATTCTAAGGTATATACTGTTTTAAAGTTTGATAATGTTACCATGTTGCCCAGTAAGATTATCCCAATTTACACTCCCATCAATAGTATCATGAAACATTTTCATTTTTACAACTCTGATTGGCTGCACAGAGTACTGTCTCATTATTTTAATATATTTTTTAAAACCAACAGCTTTATTGTGACATGTAATTCATATACTATTCAAACTTTTAAAGAACATAATTCAGTGGCTTTCACAGTACTTTTCACAGTACACAGTTGTGCACCAATCATGACTAATTCTATAATATTTTTATCATCCCCCAAAAAACCTCCATACCCGTTAGTAGCCACTGCCTATTTCTCCTCTCTTCTAATTCTGCCACCTACTAATCCACTTTCGGTCTCTATGACTTGGCCTATTCTGGGCATTTCATATAAATAGAATCATACAATATGCAGCCTTTTGTATCTGGCTTATTTCACCCAGCATAGTGCTTTCAAAGTTAATTCATGCTATAGCATATATAGTATTTCATTCCTCTTTAGGTCCAAATAATTCCATTGTATGGCTATATCACATTTGTTTATACATTCATCAATTGATGAGTATTTTACTTGTTCCCACTTTTTGAATATCATGAATAATGCTACTATGTAACTATACACATGAGTATATAATTTCTGGTGAGAACTTGTTTTCAGTTCTCTTGGGTATACACCTAAGAATAAAATTATTGGGTGATACAGTAACGTTTTAAGTAACTCCTAAATTTTTCTAAAGTGACTTCAGTGCTTTATGTCCGTTTAATATGACAACATATTCAGAAATAACCAATGGGCCAAAGAAGAAATCACAAAGGAAATTAGAAAACACTTTGAGATAAGGGAAATTGAGAACACAACATACCAAAACATGAGTTGCAGCAAAAATAGTGCTAAGAGGGAAATTAATAGTTGCATATGCCTATGTTAAACAAGAAGAACTCAAATCAATAACCTGATTTTTCACCTTAACACACTGGAAAAGTAAGGGCAAACAACACACAGCAAATGGAAGGAAGGTCACAATAAAGATTAGAGTGGAAATAGACTGGGCGCGGTGGCTCAAACCTGTAATCCCAGCCCTTTGGGAGGCTAAGATGGGTAGATCACTTGAGGCCAGGAGTTTGAAAGCAGACTGGCCAACATGGTAAAATCCAGTCTCTACTAAAAATACAAAAATGTGCCAGGCGTGGTGGCACGCACCTGTAATCCTAGCTACTCGGGAGGCTGAGGTGGAAGAACTGCTTGAACCTGGGAGGTGGAGGTTGCTGTGAGCTGAGATCATGCCACTGCACTCCAGCCTGGGCAACAGAGTGAGATTCTGTCTTAAAAAAAAAAGAAAGAAAGAAAGAAAGAAAGAAAGAAAGAAAAACAAAATGAGAGAACTCACACTTCCTAATTTCAAAACTCCTAACTTAGAATTTCAAATTTTATATTATTTTTCTTAAAAAAAGTCCCAAACACAAATTGTACAATCATTAGGACTCACAAAATTGGTATTTACCCTTGGTTTGAATAGTGGCTACCATAGGTGAAGAGTGAAAAGTAATGACATGTGATAAGAGTAGGATGTAAGAGCCACTGTTGTATTGTCAATGTTCTATTTCTTATGCTCGATAATAAGTAGATGAGTATTTATTTTGTTATCATCATTTAAAATGTATGTTTTTTTTTTTTTTTGAGACAGAGTCTCACTCTGTCGCTCAGGCTGGAGTGCAATGGTCAGATCTCAGCTCACCACAACCTTGGCCTCCTAGGTTCAAGTGATTCTCTTGCCTCAGCCTCCTGGGTAGCTGGAACTACAGGCCAGGCCACCATGCCCAGCTAATTTTGTATTTTTAGTAAAGATGGGGTTTCACCAATGCTGGCCAGGCTGGTCTTGAACTTCTGGCCTCAAGTGATCCACTCGCCTCAGCTTCCCAAAGGGCTGGGATTACAGGCATGAGTTACTGAGTCCAGCCTACTCACTGGACTCAGTAGGACTGAGTATCTTGAAGGATATGTTTCATGATTTTTTTTTAAAGGATATAATCACCCCTATTATTCAATGACATAATTTGGGGACATATGTCAATTACTTGGAGCTACAGCACTGTCAGTGGGTATCCAAGAGAAAAAACTGTAAAAGGTAAAATTAAACATTTTATCATCACTATCTATGTACTTTTATATGTATCTCACAAGATTTCCAGGATAGAATTGAAAGTAGAGCTTAGGTAATACTGTTAGACAGGCAATGATAATAGCTGTCACCCAGGCTTGGCTCAAAAATTAACATAATATTGGCTACCATATGTTGAGTGACTATGTGACAAGGCACAGGGTGAGGTACTTTCAAAGCAGTATTACCTTTAATTCTCCCAGCAACCCTACAAGACAACCCATGTTTTTCCATGATTCAGTGTTCATTAGTAAACAGAATTTCCTTAAGGAACACTAAAACTTACAGACATTTCTTCCATCATGTCTTCTTCCTAACTCTTTAACCACTCCATGTACTACCCATCTCTTAGAGTAGCAAAAGCTAAATGGGATATCAAATGCATGCCTTATTCTTTCATTCTAGGCAGATACCTTATCTGGTCTGCACATAAGCTTTAGTTTCTCTTTACTTTCCCAAATGTGAATCTTAAAGTGAAAGAACAGAAAGAAGTTCTGCAATGCAATGTAAAAGAAATAAGGTAGATTCAATCCCAATCCTAAGCAGCTTATAATGTAAAATAGATAGGATAAATGAAGATTAAGACCATAGAAGAACCTCAGGAACACATTGTGAAGAATATTATACAGTTGTACTATGTATGGAAGCCTTATCATAAAGATAAAAGCTGTTTTTTATACACACCTACAAGCCTGGCTAAAGTTTAAATGTAAACAGATTAAAATAGCCATGATAAAACATACGTACTATCTAGAAATTCCCAATGTACTCCTCTAGCATTTGAGGCATCTAATTTGAAATCAAAAATTGCAAAACAGGTGGTTAATTCAATATCCCTCCTACCTCCCTTCTCTTCTTTTAAGTTCAGAGTATAAGGATTGTAATACCTCTTCAGGCCTTCCTAAAGCTGGTGTTCCTGTAAGAAGAATGGCTCGTCTGGCTTTCTGTACTACTGGCAATAAAATCCTGCTGCGAGTTGCATTTCTGGATTTCATGTAGTGTGATTCATCCACTATAACTACTTTGAAGTTCTGGTTATTCAGTGCATCTATCAAAGTCTCTGCATCTGCGGTTAAGAGACCATAACCCAGAACTGTCACTTTACTGGTCGATATTCTCCTAGAAAAGAAAATCCATGTACTTAAAAAATATCTCAGTAATGACGTTATCATAAACAATACAACTCTATTGTGAAAAAACACACAGGAGAAGAAAGCAGAATAGAGGAAAAATAAAAGGAGATGGTACTATTACTGAAACTCTTAAGATTTCACAATCCTCAAATCTAATAAAACAGGATCCAAAATTTACAGTCTTGCATAACCAAAACCAAAGTTTTAGTCAAATGATCTTTGAAAGATTTTGACATCCAACAAGTCACATTACGTTCTGACAATATTTGCTTCTGTGTACCTAGGATCACGCATAAAATGGATAATTAAATACTAGTTGACTCTTAATGAAACCTTCACACAAATAAGATAGCAGTTTTTCAATCCAGATGCTACTGGTATTTTGAGCAGGACTAAGTGAAGCTCTGCGGTGCACTGAACAGCCCCTCCTGCTCAAAATACCAGTAGCAGAACAGACGTACAGGGCTGTTGAGTGCATTGCAGAGCTTCACTTCCTGGTCCTATCCATTAAGGGACAGTGGACAAGTCACTGTGACAACAAAAAAGTTCCTGGACCTAAGGTGATGAAGTGTGAAGTGTGGTTAGAAGAGGCGGGTACCACCTCACATCAAGAGCCATTGAGCTAAAATGATCCCTGATCTTCAAATTTCTATAATTCACACATCTGTAATATTCTTTATCTTGCTGTCAATAAATTATTCATTTACATATTTATGTCTGTTACCATATCATGAGATTGGTAAGGGCAGGGAATGTGTCTTACTCGTCTTTTAGTAGTATTCATACACAGTGCTATGATCCCAAATAAAGTTTGTAGAATGAAATAGACAAATAAATTCATTAATACTAAGACATATCACTTTTGCATTTTCTATATCACCAGAAAAAAATACAGGACAGAGCCAGTCTTCTGCAATTCTCTGTCCTCTAACAGAAAAGGTAGAGGTCCTAAGCAGCCAGAACCACTAGGGCAACTGCATTTTAAGCCCTGGATTAATCTACTTAATACAGAGACCTATAATTTTCTTGTTTTTTTTGAGACAGAGTCTCGCTCTGTCGCCCAGGCTGGAGTGCAGTGGTGCTATCTCGGCTCACCGCAAGCTCTCTCTCGGCTCATCGCAAGCTCCGCCTCCCGGGTTCACGCCATTCTCCTGCCTCAGCCTCCCGAGCAGCTGGGATTACAGGCGTCCGCCACCATACCTGGCTAATTTTTTGTATTTTTAGTAGAGACGGGGTTTCATTGTGTTAGCCGGGATGGTCTAGATTTCTGACCTCGTGATCCACCCACCTTGGCCTCCCAAAATGCTGGGATTACAGGCGTAAGCCACTGCGCCTGGCCGAGACCTATAATTTTCTCACTGTATTCAAACACCAGGAAGAGCCTGAAGAAGAAAAGTACTGGATTAATTACTATTACTATCTAACTTAGGTATATTGAGCGCAACATATAGGAGACAATGGCTTCAAAGGCCACTGCAGCAGTCTGTAGCTTCTGTCCTACCATGTCTTGACTAGTAAACAGTCCAAGCATAACTGATATAAGCCAGAAGGAAAGTATAGGTATTTGTGGTGGACATATTGGTATACACCTAAACCTGTTTCTTTAAGTACCTGGAAGACCCTGGGTAGTTTTCTGTCCTTAACTAACATCCTCCAGGAAACTTCTACTCTGGAGTTGTAGATATATCTAACATATCCCAAATACAATTCAAATAAAAATATTATCCACCATTTAACTGCAAGAGTATATTTTCAAAATAATATAAAAACTAGCCCTAGTAGCTATAAAAGATGACAGAAGAGTCATTTTAAGAAAATTTAAATATGAACATTTAAATAAGGTATATCAGCCAGGTGCAGTGGCTCACGCCTGTAATCCCAGCACTTTGGGAGGCCAAGGTGGGCGGATCACATGAGGTCAGGAGTTTGAGACCAGCCTGACCAACATGGTAAAACCCCGTCTCTACTAAAAATTAAAAAAGTCAGCCAGGCGTGGTTGGTGGTGCCTGTAATCCCAGCTACTTAGGAGGCTGAGGTAGGAGAATCCCTTGAACCCAGGAGGCAGAGGTTGTAGTGAGTCAACATGGTGCCACTGTATTCCAGCCTGGGCGACAGAGTGAGATGTCGCCTCCAAAAAAAAAAAAAAAAGTAATTAATTACATTAAATAAATAAGGTATAACTAACATGATGGTTTTGGAGGTCTTCAAAAAATTCTACATTCTCTAAATTTGTAAGTCTTTTCAATTTCATGTGGTTTTATTGGAGAGATTTATTTATCATGATTAGAATAAGATAGCAATTTTTTCATTTTAATCATCCAAATAGAGTTAAGATTTTCTTGGGCCCATAAAGATACATTCCACTGAATTAGCACTGCAAAGTTGAAAGTGAAAAGGCCCTCCATACATTTTGTGCTTCCTCCTTCCACATTCATAAGACAACTTTATTTTTACATATACCTTTTATGTTAATAGTCTTAGAGAATAAAATACAGTACAATAATACCAAAATTAAAAAATCTAAGTATTAACAGATATTTATTTCAGTAGATGTACTGCTTTTTATTTAAGGTTCAGAAATAGATAACTTTGAACCTCCAGAGAAATAATTTGTATGAATCACCTACACATTCCATGTAACAGCTCATCAATATTCAAACTGGTTGTCTTATTCTAATGGCTAGAAAACAAAATGAGGAAAAAAATACTAACAACACTATAACAGATTTTAGAGTGAGAGCCTCCAATAAACACAAAGCAAATATTTTCAAGATATAAAATATTAAAATTATAAATAAGGAAAATCAAACTTACTAATGAGTCATACACAAAACTTGCATATTAATTAACAAATTGGAAAGCAAAATCTACTAAAGTTGCTGACAATAAAAGATCACAAAGCTTCAAGTCAATCAATGAAAAGTTGTGAGATTTATTTTTGAACCTTAAGATAGTTTCAAATATGTTTAAGGTACATATAAAGTGTATATATATATATATATCTTAAAAGTATACATATTTTACTTTTACTTTAAAAATGTACCATAAAGGAACTTAGAAATAAAATATACTGTTGGGTTTTAGATAAATAATTCATATTTTAAAATGTAAAATAAAATTATCCATACTACTTATTCCACTTCTAAATTATGATCTATAGGTGATATTGCATTCTAAAACATGAATACATACCAGGTACACACAAGGAAGACTTTTTTTCTTAAAGATTAAAAAGTGGTTCTTACCTAACATCAGTTTTATTCTGAATAACATTGATTTCTTCTGGACTTAGCTCTGGGATCCATTTTTCAATTTCTTCTGTCCAAGGGTACCTCAGAGACGAAGGGACCACTATTAACAGAGGCCATTCCTCTTTATAGAAGTAAGCAATTCCAATTGCCTGGATTGTCTTTCCTAGACCCATCTAAATTAAAAAAATAAATAAATGCTAATTAATAATAAAGCCTAAAATATTTTAAAAGAAAATATTTATCAAACGTTTTATTTAAGAGTATTATTAGCTGGATGTGATGGCTCATGGCTGTAATCCCAGCACTTTGGGAGGCTGACATAGGTGGATCGCTTGAGCCCAGGAGTTCAAGACCAGCCTGGCCAACATGGTGAAACCCTGTCTCTATTTTTAAAAAGTACAAAAAATTAGCTGGGCGTGGCAGCACGCACCTGTAGTTCCAGCTACTTGGAGGCTGAGGCAGAAGGATTGCTTGAACCCAGGAGGTTGAGGCTACAGTGAGCCTAAACTAAACCACTACACTCCAGCCTGGGTGACAGAGCAAGACTGTCTTAAAAAAAATGTATTATCAAAATAATTTTCCAATGTAAAATTAGTTGGATTATACAGTTAATAAAAAGTTTGATATTATAAGGACCTGTAAAATTCATTAAGCAAATCATATTATGTTCAAACTATTCATGATTGAACTTAAAGAGACAAAATTACTCCTAAGGTTAAATATTAGTTATGTTGATTTTATATAATTAGTTTTATAAAATGTATGTAACCATTTATAGTCTCTCCTCTTAGACAATAGTAAATGTCTTAACAGCACAAAATCACGTTATTTCAAAACTAGAGTAAATCCTGAATGAGGCACATTTTATAAAACAAGCAGACACAGAGAAGTTAAATTATTTAAATCACAGCTGGCTGATGCAAAACTAGTATGAGATCCCAGGTCTCAGGTGTCTTCCCACTTGATTTGTATCCACACTGTCACACTGCCTGACTTCTAAGCTGTTCCAATTTAAAAAGTAGTCACTTAGTGAATATTTATAGTGTTTTTGTTCAAAATAGCCAGAAACTGGATACAACTCAAATGTACTTCACCTGTGCATGAATAATCAAATGATGTCATATTCATACAATGGAGTACTATTCAGTAATAAAAAAAGAATGAACTCACGCTCTACACAACATGAATAGATCTAAAATGCATTTTGGTAAGGGAAAGAAGCCAGATTCAAAATCTACATACTAAATGATTCCATTTATATGTCTCATTCTGGAAAAGGTAAAAAAAAAGGGAGCCATAGCAGATCAGTGGTTGCCAGCGGCTGGAGGTAGGGGAGGAGAATAGCATGAGGGAACTTTTGGGGATGGAGTCAGTCTATACCTTGATGTTAGCGGCTGTTACATAACCATATGCATTTTTTAGAACTCACAGAATTGTACACTAAAAATGGGTAAATTTACTTAAAAGTGCGAATTATACCTCAATAATCCTTACCTTTTTAGTAGTTACTATGGCAAAAAATGGGAAAGAGAGACTAAATGACAAGCCTTGTTTACCAGACTATACAAACAGAAAAAAGAAAAACACAGGAACTGAAAACAAAGAGTTTAAAATGAATTTTAAGTGCTGAGCAAAACTAAAGAAATGAGAAAAGGGCAGATATTAGACTTTTAAGTTTCCACTGAGAAAACTTTATTTTGTTCATGTATTTTTCTTTCAACTGCTCCCGTTAACAACAAAAGAGCAACCTTAGAATAATTCATGCAAAGTTATATTTATACATTCATGGGATAATAACTAGTATGTTTCGTGTCTTCAAAGCCCTCCAATTTTCATACCTGAAGCCACTCAAACATCACTGGATTCTGGGACCAACTTGGTTCCAATACAGCAGAACTTTAACAATTACAGATCTTTTTTTCTTTTTTTGGATGGAGTTTTGCTCTTGTTGCCCAGGCTAGAGTGCAATAGCGCGATCTCAGCTCACAGCAACCTCCACCTCCTGGGTTCAAGCCATTCTCCTACCTCAGCCTCTGGAGTAGCTGAAGTGGCATGAGCCACCATGCTCAGCTAATTTTGTATTTTTAGTAGAGATGGGGTTTCTCCATGTTGGTCAGGCTGGTCTCGAACTCCTGACCTCAGGTGATCCGCCCACCTCAGCCTCCCAAAGTGCTGGGATTGCAGGTGTGAGCCACCACGCCCAGCCAACAATTACAGCTCTTTACCTGGCTAGAGTTCTTCAGTGTGTTACTTCCCCGCCTCAACAACTCTGCCAAAAACAGACTTCCAGGAATTGAGGCTTGGCCCTATTTTTTTTGTGTGGACAATACCACTAACTTTGTGCTATGATTAGGGGTCTCTGGTTTCATTTCCTGCCATGGTTTCATAACACATTTTCTTAATTTCAATTTATCTGCAAATAGGATCTGTTTTGCTTCCCCGATTATCTGGAAAGTAGAATTCTCTCTCTGCATCCCAGATCTATCACTAGAACCTCAGCTGCTTGCTGCTAAATTTACTTGGTGTCAGTCACCTGTCTATCTATACATTTTGCACTTCATGTATGACTAACAGTGTTCTGTGTTGGCTTGCCAGGCAACTCTCTCCCAAAGACCACCACTCCTCAAAATTTCCTAATCTTGTCTACTGAGATCGGGTGTGTAAGCCTTCAATAGGATAAGTAGAATTGGGACTTGAAACAATAGGTAGAATTAAAAAAAACAATGAAATTTCAGTTAGACAGAAGGAATAAGGTGAAGAGATACATCGTCCAACAGGGTAACTATAGTTAATAACAACATACTACATTCTTAAAAATTGCAAAGAGAGTAGATTTTAAGCCGTTCCCATCACAAAAAAGCATGTGAAGTAATGCATATGTTAATTAACTCAATGTAGCCATTCTACAATGTATACATATTTCAAAACAACATATTATACACCATAAATATACAATTTTTATTTGTCAAATATTTTTAAAGAAAAAAATAAGAAAAATAAGTTTTAGGTTGAGGACAGGCGAAGAAAAGGGAAACTAGCCTGAGTATGGGTAAGAATAATCCTGATATGTTGGGAAGCTAATTTGATTAGAAGTTTGAATATTTTTGTCTTCTAGTTCTCTAATTTTGTATTCTTGTATCTAATCTATTAAATCTACTAGAATTAACTCCAGATGTTATTTTTCAATTCTAAAATGTCCACTAGAATCTGTTTTTGTTATTGTTATTGTTCTAACATGTTAAAAATTCTTGATTTTTGTTTGTTTGTTTTGTTTGTTTGTTTTTTGAGATAGGGTCTTGCTGTGGCTGGAGGGCAGTGGCGTAATCGTGGCTCACTGCAGCCTCGATCTGGGCTCAAGCAATCCTGCTAGCTCAGCCTCCTGGGTAGCCGGGACTCCAGGCATGTGCCACCATAACCAGCTTTTTTCTTTTTTTTTTTTTGGTACTTTTTGGCCAGGCTGGTCTTGAACTCCTGAGCTCAAGCAATTCACCTGCTTTAGCCTTCCAAAGTGCTGGGATTACAGGCAAGAGCCACCATGCCTGTCACCAAGGGTGGAGTACAGTGGCATGATCTTGGCTCACTGCAACCACCTCTACCTCCTGGGTTCAAGCGATTCTCATTCTTAGTCGCCTGAGTACCTGGGGACTACAGGCGAGTGCCATCACACCTGGCTAGTTTTTGTTATTTTTAGTAGAGACAGGGTTTTTTTGTTTGTTTGTTTGTTTTGTTTTCTTGAGACGGAGTCTTGCTCTGTCGCCTAGGCTGAAGTGCAGTGGCACAATCTCGGCTCACTGCAACCTCTGCCTCCTGGGTTCAAGTGATTCTCCTGCCTCAGACTCCTCCTGAGTAGCTGGGATTATAGGTGCATGACACCACTCCCCGCTAACTTTCGTATTTTTAGTAGAGACGCGGTTTTGCCATGTTGGCCAGACTGGTCTCGAACTCCTGACCTCAGGTGATCCACCCGCCTCGGCCTCCCAAAGTGTTGGGATTACAGGCATGAGCCACTGCGCCTGGCCAGGACAGGGTTTTGCCGTGTTGATCCGGTTGGTCTCGAATTCTTGACTTCAAGTGATCTGCTTCCCTCGGCCTCCCAAAGTGCTAGGATTGCAGGTGTGTGCCACCATGCCCAACCAAAAAAATAAGTTATTTTAAAGTCTCTCTCTGATAACAACATCTGATCTCGTGTGGGCTCTATTTCCTTTTCTTTTTGGTATCAGTTTTCCAGGATCCCTCATATTTTCTGATTTAACACCAGATATCATGAGTAAAAAATTCACAGAAGCTCTGGGTAGTATTATCTTCTCCCAAGAGGTGTTAGGTTTTTGTTAGGGCAGGCAAATTGAGTAACAGCAAATACCTCATTCCTTTTAAGACTTGGTTTTACGCTTTTAAAGGGCAAGTTTATTCAGTGTTGCCCTTATTCCCAGCGCTTGGTATTTATTATAAAAGATGGCCCTTCGGGGGGTCAACAGAAGCCAAGGCAAGATACTTGTAAACAATCTCTCACCTCAACAAGGCTCAACCCCATCTGTGTCTACTTAGTATCACAATACCGCTAAAATCTTGGCTTAGTTTTTATCCTTCCCAACTCTGTATTACTTCTGGGTTTCTTGGGATCTCATTCTGTGCATATATAGTTTAGGAAATAGCCAAAGACTTAAGGCTAATGTGTATGCACATTTTCTTTATAATTATCTCAAGTTTCCTCCTCTCTGAGATTTTTATCTTCGTATCTAGGTGGCACACTGCCTAGTTTGGGAAGTAGACAGAATAGTCTCTGACAGAAACAAGTAGAAGCAGCCTGTTTTACTTATGTTGTTTAAGGCTTAAGGAAGATAAATAACTGAATATTCAGTGACGAATTTAGGTAGCTGAAAAGGAAAAAACAAATTTTGGGTGCAAAGAATGTATTATTTTTGTTAGGTTTTCAAAATTCTAAATATTTTCTTCATGTTCCCAGCTATCATATCATCCTCTTTCCTAATAAACTAAAAGAAAAAAAAAAAAAAAAAGACTGCCATTTAAGAACTATTAAACATAAAACATTAAGTAATAGGAATTAAGAAATAGGAAGTCATTTTAAAAAGAAAAAAATTTCTCAAGTCAAGCAGTCTTCAGTATAACTCATGGAAGGATTGGTCTTACAAAGATGATGTGTTGAATGTAAGAATAAGCAATGGAAGCAAACAGGATAAAAGGATAAAATAGTCTCACTCAATTTTTGATGTTTACATGCAAGCCCTCTTACCCTTCTTCTCCAATTGGGTACAAGCAGATACGAAAGTGTGGGTGATATTTTCTTTGGCACTGGTGGGAAATACAAACTATTCAAGCCCCGGCCCACATGGTAAGAACCCTCACCTTAACCCTACCCCATAAGCTCAATAACAGGCTATGCTTGTCTCTTCTCCTTGTTTTTTTTTCAAGTCATTTTTATATCTACTTGTGAGCCTGCCCGCCTCATCTCAGAAAGACTTGTTATGTCAGTAATAAACTCTTTCATACCCGCTTCATGTCTGGGTAGCATCATCAGCCTAGACATCCAAACGAAATTTTGAGTGGAAAGGTTCATTGCACTTCTTCAGGGTGACCATGATAAAGGGAAAGCCATCTTTCAATATACGTTAATCAACTGGCATTGTGATTTTTATAAAAGAATTTCCTTTGGCTTTGTTAGCTAGAGTAAAAAAATCTCAGGATTTGATCAACTTGCCATCACTGAAAATAATAAATTTCTTGGTTGGGTACGGTAGCTCACATCTGTAATCCCAACATTTTGGGAGGCTGAGGCAGGAGGACTGCTTGAGGCCAGGAGTTCAAGACCAGTTTGGGCAACAGAGTGAGACTCTGTCTCTATAAAAAAAATTAATAATTCCCAGGTGTGGCGGCATGTGCCTGCAGTCCAATTAATGGGAAAGCTAAGGTGAGAGGACTGCTTGAGTCCAGGAGGTTGAAGTTGCAGTGTGCCTACCATGTCACTGCACTCCAGCCTGGGCAACAGAATGAGACCCTGAAAAAACGAAAGGGAAAGGGAAGGGAAATTTCTTAATCTACCCATTTCCTAATCTACTTGAAGATCATACCCTATGGTATTAGGACTGACACTGACACTCAGTTTTTGTCCAGCTATCTTTCCTGGTAACAACTCCCAACTTCTTATTCAGCATCTCTTTAGTTTAAAGATTATGTAGTGAAATGACTAAAAGTGATTCTCAGAAATCAGAAACACATTTATCAACACAAAGTGAAACATTTGGGTACTATCTTTCTTAGGTATTTGTTTTTGGTTGTTCATTTTTGGGCATGGTGAAGTAGGAAATAAAGTTTGATGGAACAAACTAGAAAAAGACATCGTTCTAAATTAGAAAACAAAAGTATATTGGCATAATCTCATATTCCCATTAAAGAAAGGAATAATACATAGAATAACTCAGTTCTAAATAAAATTTGTAAAAGGACCACCTTTTAAAATAAACTTTTAAGGCCAGGCGCGGTGGCTCACGCCTGTAATCCCAGCACTTTGGGAAGCTGAGGTGGGTAAATCACCTGAGGTCAGGAGTTCGAGACTAACCTGGCCAAAATGATGAAACCCCGTCTCTACAAAAAATACAAAAAAATTAGCCCGGCATAGTGGCACACACCTGTAGTCCCAGCTACTCGGGAGGCTAAGGCAGAAGAATTGCTTGAACAGGGGATGGGGAGGATGCAGTGAGCTGAGATCATGCGTTTGTACTCCAGCCTGGGTGACAAGAGCAAAACTCCATCTCAAAAATAAAGAAATGAATACATAGATAAAATAAAATAAACACTGGCCGGGTGCAGCTCACGCCTGTATCTCAGCACTTTGGGAGGCCGAGGTGGACAGATCACGAGGTCAGGAGATTAAGACCATCATGGCTAACATGGTGAAACCCCGTTTCTACTAAAAAATAGAAAAAATTAGCCAGGTGTGGTGATGGGCGCCTGTAGTCCCAGCTACTTGGGAGGTTGAGGCAGGAGAATGGCGTGAATCCAGGAGGCAGAGCTTGCAGTGAGCTGAGATCACGCCACTGCCCTCCTGCCTGGGTGACACAGCGAGACTCCGTCTCAAAAATAAAATAAAAAATAAATAAACTTTTAAAACATGTACTTAGATTTTCGGTTTTTGTTTTTGTTTTGAGATAGGCTCTCACTGTCACCCAGGTTGGAGTGCAGTGGCCTGATCACAGCTCACTGTAATCTCAAACTCCTGGGCTCAAGTGGTTCTCCCACCTCAGCCTCCTGAGTAGCTGAGACTACAGGTGCACACCACCATGCCTGGGTTTTTTCTTTTTGTTTGTTTCTTTGTTTGTTTGCTTTTATGTAGAGATGGCAGGGGGAGTCTCACTTTGTTGTCCAGGCTTCTCTTGAACTCCTGGCTCAACCAATCCTCCTGCCTTGGCCTCCCAAAGTGCTGAGATTACAGGCATGAGCCACAGCACTTGGCCAGATTTCAGTATTTTTAAAAGAACTGAAAACAGCATAGCATTCAATTATAAAAGCAACAACACACTTGAAGTAATTTAGACACACAGGAATAACTACACTCAACATGTGGTTCAAAGTCCTGGCTCTAACAACAATAGAATTTGTTAATGTGGAACTCTTCAGTGTTTCATCACCATTAAGGCTAAATCAATGATTAAGAATCAAAGTCTTGACTAAACAATAGTACAAATGTCCAGGTGCTACATAAGAATTACATAGAATACATTAACCTCAAGAACACATTTTGTCAATGTGTTCAAAATTGTAAATCACCGTTAGGAGAATAATTTTAGGTTTCCTGAATGTTTTATTCTATGAAATTATTGAGAGCAATTAAATAACAATGATCCTGATACATAAAATTTCAGTTTCACTTTTTAATACTGTGATTACTTTTATAAAGCAATTTTTATTCCTATGCATTAAAAAGTGCCCATTGATTGACATTTCTCAAAACTAAAAACTTTTCCAGTTTTAATGTTATAAATGGCTTGTTCCTTTGAGGGCAGAGATGTAGATTTGTCTTTAAAATAGGTGTCCTGTTTGTTCTAAAAGAGTTGCCTTGGAGGACACCTTTAGGTATGTTTTTAAAATCTTAGTGAGGATTTCAATTAAGAAAGAAAACTCACATAGAAAAATAGCAGACTGAAATACTATGTTTTGTTATTTATTATTAAGGGGGTATATATTGTAGCTGAACCACTTTCTTGCTCTTGTAGATTGTTAGTGCAGTGCTATTTCCAATAGAGAATTTTAGATGGTACATGTGAAGATTATTTGTTCTTAGAAGAGTGTGTGCACGGCCAGGTGCAGTGGCTCACACCTGTAATCCCAGCACTTTGGGAGGCCGAGGCAAGTGGATCACGAGGTCAGAAGATCTAGACCATCCTGGTCAACACAGTGAAACCCCATCTCTACTAAAAATACAAAAAATTAGCCGGGCATGGTGGCGGGCGCCTGTAGTCCCAGCTACTCGGGAGGCTGAGGCAGGAGAATGGAGTGAACCCCGGAGGTGGAGCTTGCAGTAAGCTGAGATTGTGCTACGGCACTCCAGCCTGGGCGACATAGCAAGACTCCGTCTCAAAAAAAAAAGAATAGTGGGTGTACATTTCAATCCTGTCTTCTTTTCTCAAAAAGGACTAGGAAAAGAGAACAGACCATATGGGTATGCACATAGCCCTGATCTTCTCCTTACTCAAGACAGAAGAGTCCACGCTTTGGGAACTGTGCTGTCACTTTCCTGATGGTTGGCTGGTCCTTGTGTGCAGGAGCAGGCTTTCTCTGGAAAGGAATGCACTGGGATCAGGGGAAGGTAGAAAGGAGATGGGCCTTAGAGAGCAGTAGGATGAGAGAAAAAAACTTATTTATCTAAAGGCAAGGCATTGAGTTGGGGATGGTGGCAGAACTTAAGTAAAGTTGTAGTCCAAAGCATGGCTTAGAGATGCCCATACTGGGACTAGAAAAAGAGAATCTGGGAGAAGGCTCTGGAATGATCTGAGAGGCTGGATATAAGCAAATATATTCCCCTTTTTATTTTTCTTCCTAGACATGGGTCTCTCTATGTTTCTCAGGCTGGCCTTAAATTCCTGGGCTCAAGCAATCCTCTGGCCTCAGCCTCCAGAGTACCTAGGATTACAGGTGCACACCACTGTGCCCCACCTAAGCAAATGTGTTTTAAGAATAGCCATTTCTAGTAGCAGTTAAATGTTATGCTTTTAATGTGGTATTTTTATCCTCCTCCAGTCTCTAGTAAAGTTTTATTCAAAGTCACAGCTTTACAAATGGAATAAAATGTCATCAACTGATAAATATGAGTAAAGGGCATATGGATACTCTTTGTATTATTTATGTTCTTGAAACCCTTATGCAAGTATGAAATAACTTCCAAGTAAAAAGATTTTTTTTTTTTTTTTTGAGGCGGAGTCTCGCTGTGTCGCCCAGGCTGGAGTGCAGTGGCGCGATCTCGGCTCACTGCAAGCTCCGCCTCCCGGGTTCCCGCCATTCTCCTGCCTCAGCCTACCGAGTAGCTGGGACTACAGGCGCCGCCACCACGCCCGGCTAATTTTTTTGTATTTTTAGTGGAGACGGGGTTTCATTGTGTTAGCCAGGATGGTCTCGATCTCCTGACCTCGTGATCCGCCCGTCTCGGCCTCCCAAAGTGCTGGGATTACAGGCTTGAGCCACCGCGCCCGGCCAGTAAAAAGATTTTTAAAAAAAGTTACAGCTCTACAACCTAGTATCAGTTGTGCTTGGTGGAAGGAAAAGAGGGCTGTTCTACACTTCAAAAGTAGTAGACAAAAAGAAGTGATACTAATCTATACCAGACAGTGCCAAGAGAAGCAAAATTTCGAAATTCTTACTCATTTATTTGAGACAGGATCTCGCACTGTTGCCCAGGCTGGAATGCAGTGGCATGATCAAAGCTCACTGTAATCTCAAACTCCTGGATCAAGTGATCTTCCTGCTTTGGCCTCCCAAGTAGCTGGGACTACAGGCATACATCACCTCACCCAGCTCATATTCAATCTTAGTCACAAGACAGTAAAAAATGAGATACTTAACTATAATGGGAACTGCTCAGATGCATATGTATTATTCATTCAACAGTACCATTCCTCAGGTAAAATCTGAAGTTCAGAAATAAATTTTCCATAATTTTTGTACCTTTTAAATCTGTTTTGTAAAATTAAAACCAATTTAACAAACTTAATTAAGATTCTAGTCATTTTCTCCACTTGCACAGGAGCCTCAGCAATTAAAGTTGAGAGCCCAACACAGCACAAGAACATAACTGTAAGTACTTGGGCGGGGGGTTGAAAGAAAAGGAAAGGACAAAAAGAAATGGGGGAAAAAGTCCAATCTCCCAGTTATGCTCTAAGTTCTTACAATCTATTATACCCAGGCATCATTTAGATACCAGTTAAAAATTCAGACTTCAGGGAAACACCTCAAATTCTGATTCAATAGAAATGGACTTTTAAAATAAAAATCCCTTTGGGAGGCTGATATGTGAGGATTGTCTGAGGCCAGGAGTTTTGAGATCAGCCTGGGCAATATAGTGAGACCCCATCTCTACAAAAATGACAACAATTTGCTGATGTGCTGGCGTGTGCCTGTAGTCCTAACTACTGGGTAGGCTGAGCTAGGAGGATTGCTTGAGGCCAGGACACTGCACTTCAGCCTGAGTGAAAGAGCAAGACCTCCTCTCTAAAAATAACAAAGAAACAAAGAAACCAAGAAACCAAGGAAGGAGGGAAGGAGGGAAGGAGGGAGGGAAGGAAGGAAGGAGAGAGGGAGGGAAGGAAGGAGGAAGGGGGGAGGGAGGGAGGCAGGAAGGAAGGAAGGAAGGGAGGGAGGGAGGGAGGGAGGGAGGGAGGGGCAAGCAAAAAGGATTCTTACGTGGATGACTCTCAAGTTGCATTTTGAGAATAACTACTATAATGATGAAACTTTGGGAAAAAAATCTTAGAGAGTTTTGCCTAATTTTTGGTCATTTTCTCATCAGGAGAAAAAAAAGATAAAACCACGAAAAACACTTCCATGATTTTATTCTAGAACTTTTAAATCATTTCTGGGGTATCTGGTTTCTTGACTGACTTTTAATTACAATTCCAAGGCAGTATAAACATAGTGCTTTCTACCCTGCTATATAGTATGTAGAATAAATTTATCTAAAACAGAATTTGGGGCTGAGTACAGTGGCTAACGCCTGTAATCCCAGCACTTTGGGAGGCCGAGGTGGGCGGATAACTTGAGGTCACGAGTTTAAGACCAGCCTGGACAACATGGTGAAACCCCACCTTTACTAATAATACAAAAATTAGGCCAGGTGTGATGGCTCATGCCTGTAATCCTAGCTGCTTGGGAGGCTGAGGCAGGAGAAATCGCTTGAGCCTGGGAGGCGAAGGTTGCAGTGAGCTGAGACTGCACCACTGCACTCCAGCCTAGGCTGTGACAGAGCAAGACCCTGTCTCAAAAAAATAAGTAAGGTCAGGCACGGTGGCTCACGCCTGTAATCCCACCACTTTGGGAGGCCAAGGTGGGCGGATCACAAGGTCAGGAGTTTAAGACTAGCCTGGCCAATATGGTGAAATCCCGTCACTACTAAAAATATAAAAATTAGCCAGGCGTGGTGGCACACACCTGTAGTCCCAGCTACTTGGGAGGCTGAGACAGAACAATCGTTTGAATCTGGGAGGCGGAGGTTGCAGTGAGCCGAGATTGTGCCACTGCACTCCAGCGTGGGTGACAGAGACTCTGTCTCAAAAATAACATAATATAACATAAAAATAAATAATAAATAAATGAAAAATAAAAATACAAATACGAAAGTTACCCAGGTGTGGTGGCAGGCACCTATAATTCCAGCTACTCAGGAGGCTGAGGCAGGGGAATTGCTTTAACCCAAGGGGAAGCAGTTACAGTAAGCCAGGATTGCAACACTACACTCCAACCTGGGTGACAGACCGAGACTCTGTCTCAAAAGACAAAACAAAAACGAAATTTGGCTTCTCACTTCAAAATCTACTTGAATTAGCCAGCAATTTTATAGAAAAAGACTAATTTCAGAAGTTTAATAAAGGCACTGAAAGGGTATCTAATTTGCAACTTGCTTCGATTATATATCTCAGATGATCAATTAAAGTGCTATATATAAGCCTCAATGATCAATCTTAACTGTTTAACAAATTGGAAGAACAATAACTTACATCACTAAAATTTCTATATGTAATGAACACAGTGAAACAAAACATAACATATTCTTCAAAAAAGAGTATATGAAAAATACTAAATTTTCTATGTTGTTTACTAACACCGAATTTGTTGATCACAAATGTAAACAAAAGGGTGTTTCAAAGTATATGAAAATAAGGATTAGGAAACAAAGAGCAGATAAGAAGCATTTGCACTTGGCAAACTTGATTACTGCCATTAAGGACCACAGATAAGTTCAGTTGGAGATTTTATAAAAGATAAGATGAATAAATCCCTTGCTTAGTATCATAAATAATTACAGCGTGATGCTTTATATCCTTTTTAATGTGGCAGCACTATAATTAACTTGAAGACAACATAATTAGAAAATAAAGAACCTTGTATTGAAATTCAGATTAGTATATTAAAATACTATGTTCTACAGTTACACAATGACACATAAAATTCTGGTGGGAGTAAAGTAAATAAACAAGGCCATCACTTATTTGTAACAAAGGGAAAATTATTTCTGCTTTCAAAGTAAGGAATCAAAAGCACATCCATCAACAACTTGAGACAAAATGTTTGCAGGTTATTAGGATAGTTTTGGTTGAACAAGTACTTGGATTAATCTGTCAATTCATGTGTTCACACATAGCAATTTCTTTAGAATAAACCATTAGAAAGAATTCCAAATCTCAACTAGGTAATTTTTTGAAATGTTAATTAAACAATGATGGAGATTCTCTACTCAGATTCAGAACGTACACCCTTTTAAGATGGATCTCGTATATATTAAAAAGAAGGAGAAAGAAAGGAAGTCTTTGTGAAAGTTTTTTTTTAAGAAAAGTAAAAATTAACTTACCTAATGGTTACTAAATCGTCACATAAAATGTAAAAGGAAATAAGCAAGAGGAAAACAAAATGCTGGTTAATCACATCCTCTGCCACTTGCCAAAATGCCACAATTGACTAAAAATTGAGCCCTAATTTGAGTTGAGTAGATAGTTTTCAAAAGTTAAAACATAAAGGAAGCTCCACTGAATTCTGAGATTAGGCTGGGTATTATGTGCAGAAATGAAAACAAGAATGTGAATCAACTGAGACAGCAAAATCAATTTGTTATTCTAAGAAAAAGACATGGAATGTTACCAAAAGTAAAATTTGCTGTTTAAATTGAGTTAGGTAATAAAAGAAAAAAACCAGGACTACTAAGGAAAAGAAAGAGAAACCATCAATTCTTTTAAAGTATTTATTATTTAAAAATTAATTTTTAGGCTGGGCGTGGTGGCTCACGCCTATAATCCCAGCACTCTGGGAGGCCAAGGTGGGCGGATCACGAGGTCAGGAGATCGGGGCCATCCTGGCTAACACGGTGAAACCCCGTCTCTACTAAAAATACAAAAAAAATTAGCTGGGTGTGGTGGCGGGCGCCTATAGTCCCAGCTACTCAGGAGGCTGAGGCAGGAGAATGGCGTTAACCCAGGAGACGGAGCTTGCAGTTAGTAGAGATTATGCCACTGCACTCCAGCCTGGGTGACAAAGCGAGACTCCGTCTCAAAAAAAAAAAAATTAATTTTTATATATTTAAAGAACATTTGCACAGATGATTTTTACTCTAAAAACCACCCCAACGCTGCTTCACAAAAATAGCCATGCAAATGTGCGCTAATTACCTTGGTATTTCCAAGCTGGAGCTCAGAACTCATACTTTAGGATGGGAGGCTCACAGTAGTGGCCCATAGTATGATCTCTTGGACCTGTATGGTAAGAACCTCAGTTTACAGTGTTTAAAAATCAGATCTGTGTAAAAACGTGATTCCTGGCTTCTCTCAACAACTCAGGACTGGTGGCAGCCATGTCCCCGAGTAGACAGTGGATTGGAGGCGGGCCCTGCTCCTTAGCTGAGGTCCTCTCATCCCCGTGTGCCCATGTCCCCACGAGGACTTCACTCCCTGGAGGACCTGTCTGTATCTGCTTTTGGGACGCCTGCCTTAAGGATTGATGTCAAGTCTTTATAAACAATCACTGTGTGTGTGCTTGTGTTTGAGAGTGCGCACATGAACAAGAGAGAGAAAACCAAAAAATCACAAATCTGGAAAAGTTAATGAAGATCTAGAACCTAAAAAAAAAAAAAGAAAAAAAACAACCATCCCATTGTCAAGGTAGTTTCCTGGGTCTAAACCACATGGTTTTCTTCTCTAGGGTAGCATCTGCATAAATTGTTTCTGCATTAAACATAGTGATAGATAACTTTTCCTATAATGCAATGTCACCATGACCTCCAGGGTAGTAGTATGATAAGGTGAAAAATATTTAGTTTCTGACATTTTTATTGGATAGAGATGTCCCTTGTTTTTCCAATACAACTAAATATATTATTGAATAACTTCTCTGTTATTCAATAGCATGAATTAACTGAGAAGTTATTCAATAATATGTTTAATTATTAGTTATAATAACCAATAATAACAGGTTATTATTGAATAACTTCTCTGTTCTTTTGTTTTCTAGTAGAATTAATAATAGCTCCAAATTTCTTAAATTAATCTATATGTAGAATGTACTCAAAAGAGCACAGTCTGTCAATTATTACTTAAGGAATTCACTTTTAATCTATAAAAAGAAATGAGATATGTCAAACTGATAATGTCATCATCTGCTAGTCACATCCCTCATTTATTAAATATTATTCATGTCAAAATTTTAAAATGACTTTAATTTTGTAGAACCAGTTGATTAGAGAAAATGCAATACATAATGAACTTCAGAAAAGTTAATGAGAAGGTTATCTAAAAATATCTTCCTAAGAAAAAAATTTCAAATTGGGTTAAGAATCAAAATAAATGTTATTTGCTATGTACTAATAACTACAACAATAAACAATAAATGATGAAAGTTAGTTTTTATGGGAAAATGAATATGTTAAGCCCAAATCTGGGCTTCATTTTATTTTACTGAAATATTAGTGGCATTAAAAGCAGTGAAAATAGTTAATTAAATTTATGGTTAACATCATGTCATAAACTAATAAGTTAAAATAAAATAACAAAATACTATGAAAATGTTGAAATAAAGTAGTAAATGGTAGGAATCAATATTGAAATAAAAAAGTAAGATAGCTGGGTGACTAGTTAATTAAATTGTACATTTGAAAATAACTAAGAGTATATTTGGATTGTTACAACACAAAGGATAAATGCTTGAGGAGATGGATATCCCATTTACCTTAATGTGATTATTACACACTGTATGCCTGTATGAAAATATCTTATATACCATACCCCATAAATATATACATCTACTATGTACCCACAAAAATTAAAAATTAAAAAGATAGCTAACTCAATCCATGAATTAATGATATATTATAAAATAATCTAAAATATAAATTTCAAATAAAAATGTATTGAAAAATAGCAGAAAATTTCAGCAGACAGCATTTATTCATTTGTAAATATTATTTGTAATATTTACTTTTATAATATTATTTATCAGTAATAGCCTCAGTACCAACATTAAAAAAAATAGATAAAGAGTCATTTCATTTTGCCTGGAAACTCACTTAGGACAGAGAAGAAAAAGGCTTTGGAGGAGTGAAAATAAAACATAAGATGCAGACACATAACTTAAAACACTCTATTAGATTAAGTAAAGGGCCTAACTTGTCTCAGTAGTTGGTAACTTTGAGTAACAAAAAGGTTAAATTATGTTCACAGTACAATGTTTAAAAAATCAGAAATATATAGAAAGTATTTGAAAAAAAATGTTTCTTTCCAAACTGTTATGGCAAAAAACCAGAATGCCTGGCTATCCCAAAAACTCTGACTCTCTAGAAATATCTCATTTCCTATAGGCTTAAATATATAAAATTTCAGAACAGTAAAACATTGCCATCACTACAAATATATTCTATTAATAGTTTGACTTTCTAAATTAATGTTTAAAAAACTGAAAGCACTATAAGAATATTAGAACCTGCAGAAAATGTCAAAGATTAAATCATTCTACTGAAAACTTTTCAATCACTGATGAGTAAAATTAGATAAAGGTTAAGAGAAACAGACACACTTTGCCTCACTATAATATATAAGAAGAATACACAAAGAAGCTAAGAATCAAGAAAAGTCCATCTTAGACTTTTTTTTTAAAGCAATGCAAGTTTTTTTCAAATAAAATATTACAAAGAAACTCAACATTTGTAAAGCAGAAAAAGTGAGACCACTATAGCTGAAGTAAAGTGGGGACCTCATAGCCCCATACCCTGTCTCAACCTCAGTTCTGTGAAAGACAGGTCTGTGAAACAGGGCTTGCAAATCATTGAGGGTTGCTCAGTCAATAAACTACTCAATTTTCGTTTTTCCTTTTCTTCTTTTTTTTTTTTCTTTTTTGAGAGTTTCGCTCTGTCGCCCAGGCTGGAGTGCAGTGGCGCGATCTCGGCTCACTGCAAGGTCCACCTCCCAGGTTCATGACATTCTCCTGCCTCAGTCTCCCAGGTAGCTGGGACTATAGGCGCCCACCACCACGTCTGGCTAATTTTTTGCATTTTTAGTAGAGACGGAGTTTCACTGTGTTAGCCAGAATGGTCTTGATCTCCTGACCTTGTGATCCACCCGCCTTGGCCTCCCAAAGTGCTGGGATTACAGGAGTAAGCCACCACACCCAATTTTCATTTTTTCAATGCTGGTTTTCCACGTACTTCTTCTACAAGACCCACTTCCAATCGACCTCCTCCACAAACCCTTCCAACTTAATCAATATGAAATTAATGGTTCCTCCCACAACAGTATCATAGAATTTATGATTGTAAACTTCACTTCCAATATTTCTAGTACCCTACATTTTACAGATACCACACAGAGATATACACCCCTCACTCATTCTTACTTGATTAGAGGGAGGGCATGTTTCTTTTTTTTTAAAAAAAATATACTTGAAGGTCTTTATACACATACAGATAAATAGCTATAATTTTGTGTGTTTTGAGGGGCGTGGCTTAAACAAAAACAAGCTCATTTTATACCTATTGTTCTATAATCTTTTAAAAAATTTTTTTATTTCCATAGTTTATTGGAGAACAGGTAGTGTTTGGTTACAAGAGTAAGTTCTTTAGTGGTGATTTGTGAGATTTTGGTGCACCCATCGCCCAAGCAGTATATACTGCACTCAATTTTACTCTTTTATCCCTCATCTGCTTCCCACCCTTTCCCCACGTCCCCAAAGTTCATTGTGTCATTTGTATGCCCTTTGCATCCTCATAGCTTAGCTCTCACTTAAGAGTGAGAACGTATGATGTTTGGTTTTCCATTCTTGAGTTACTTCACTTAGAATAATAGTCTCCAATATCACCAGGTTGCTGCAAATGAAGGCATGTTTCTTAATCTATATTTCTAAGAACTTATCAAATAGAAGACTCAATAATATTTATTTGTTGAATACAGGAGTAAAATGGATACAGGAAAAAATGGCTTTAAAATGTTTTAGTACAAAGAGTTAAGACATGTATTGATAACCACCCCTAGCTACTCTATATGAAAAGTTGGGAGCCTTTATGTACATTCACAGTTGTCCAGTTCCCAATACAGATGTGGGAAGAGGCCAATTGGTGTGATTTGGCTCTGTGTCCCCACCCAAATCTCACCTTGAATTGTAATAATCAGAATGTGTCAAGGGTGGGACCAGGTGGAGGTAACTGGATCATGGTGGGGGTTTCCCTCATGCTGTTTGCATGATAATGAGTGAGTCTCATGAGATCTGATGGTTTTAGAAGCATCTGGCATTATTTCCCCTGCTTGCACTCATTCTCTCTCTCCTGCCACCCTATGAAGAGGTGCCTTCTGCCATAACTTTAAGCTTCTTGAGGCCTCTCCCAGCCATATGGAACTGTGAGTCAATTAAACCTCTCTTCTTTATAAATTACCCAGTCTCAGGTGTTTCTTTATAGCAGGAGAACGAACTAACACACCAATAAAGTTGTGGCTTCTTTGGACTTTTAAGTTTTATCAAAATTTAAGCTCATTACTCAAAAAGAAAAAGGAGGATACAGGGTGATATTTAATTTTAACCATTCTTTCCATTTTTAAACAATTGCTAGTCATAAAGAACATTTCATTTAATAAAAACTGGTATGGTAGGAATGTTTGCAACATCCTCTTTATGACACACTTGGAGGTGTTAATGTATTAATGTAATAACAATACTTAGGGTGAGATGATGCTATCAGTGCTTTGTGCTTTTCAAATGCTCATGTGAACTTAAACATTAAATTCCAGGAGGACGCTTTGTGTCTGTATGTATCTGGGTACGGTTTAATTCACCATCACTGTCACCTCTGCTTTTCATTTTGAATTTTGTCTAAGACTATTGAGATAACACCACAATAAACCAGTTGTGCAAAACAGCAGGAGCTCTAAACAAAATTACATCAGCTTCCAAAGAAACCAGGATAGACTTCTTTAAAATTGAAGATGCAATCAATTGCATTTGCACTTTGCTAGTGTTCAAGATAAATTTTTAGGCAGAGAAATGACTTAAACTTATTTAGAAAACCAACAATACTGTACGCTAGACATTTTAATAAAGTTTTTGAAAAGATTCCTGTCAAGGGCTGAATGTTTTTTCCCCAAAAGAATTCATGTTAAAATCTCTAACTCCCAATGCATGTGGAGGTGGAGGCTTTTGGAGGTTAAGTCATAAGGGTGGGGCCCTCATGAATGGGATCAGTGTCCTTTTAAGAGACTTCAGCCCAGGAGCAGAGGCTCACGCCTGTAATTCTAACACTTTGGGAGGCCAAGGCAGGCAGAACACTTAAGGCCAGGAGTTCAAGATCAGCCATGGTGAAACCCCATGTCTACTAAAAATACAAAAATTAGCCAGGTGTGGTGGCAGGTGCCTGTAATCCCAGCTACTTGGGAGGCTGAGGCACGAGAATCACCTGAACCTGGGAAGCAGAGATTGCAGTGAGCCGAGATGGTGCCACTGTGCCAGCCTGGGTGACAGAGTGAGAATCTGTCTCAAAAAAAAAAAAAAAAAAAAAAGAAACTTAAGACTTCAGAGAGCAATCTCACCCATTCTGCCATGTGACACATCAAGAAGATGGCTGTCTATAAACCATCAGATACTGAATCCATTGGTGCCTTGATCTTAGACTTCCCAGGCCCCAGAACTGTGAGAAATAAATGTTTGTTGGTTAAGCCATCTGTCTATTGTATTTTTGTTATAGGAGTCAGACGGGATCAAAACAATCCACAAACCCCAAACCCACTTAAAGGAATATCTGCTACTTTACCTCCATGCTTAGAATAACTGGGGGGTGGGTGGTAGTAGGTATGGACCTGATTTAAAGCACTGGTTAAAACGTCAGGTGCTGGCCGCGTGCAGTGGCTCACGCCTATAATCACAGCACTTTGGGAGGCCGAGGTAGGCGGATCACGAGGTCAGGTGATGGAGACCATCCTGGCTAACGTGGTGAAACCTCTCTACTAAAAATACAAAAAAATTTGCTGCGAGTGGTGGCAGGTGCCTGTAGTTCCAGCTACTTGGGAGGCTGAGGCAGGAGAATGGTGTGAACCTGGGAGATGGAGCTTGCAGTGAGCCGAGATCGCGCCACTGCACTCCAGCCTGAGCGACAGAGTGAGACTCTGTCTCAAAAAAAAAAAAAAAAAAAAAAGGCCAGGTGCAGTGGATCACATGGGTAATCCTAGCACTTTGGAAGGCTGAGGCAGGAGGATTGCTTAAGGCTAGGAGTTTGAGACCAGCCTGGGCAACACAGTGAGACCCTGTCCCTAAAAAAAAATTTAAAAATTAGCCAGATGTGGTGACACACACCTGTAGTCCTAGCTACTTGGGAGGCTAAGGCAGGAGGATTGCTTGAGCCTAGGAGTTCAAGGCTGCAGTGAGCTATGATCATGCCACTGTACTCCAGCCTAGGCGATAAAAGCAAGATTCCATCTCAAAAAAAAAAAAAAAAAAAAAGCACTCATTACTGATAGACAAGACCTCTGTTTGTCTAGGTGATGAGATCTTTTCTTTTTTCTGACTAGTTCAAGTGATCTTAAGTCAACAAAAAGAATAAATTAATAAAAATTCATTAATTTGTTCAGGAGGCATTAACTAGAAATATATTCCCAGGCACTGTGGTAAGTACACATGGCTCCTAGGAGTTCCAATCTGTGGAGAAAACCAGACAAGTGTCGTAGGATATGATTCAAACTGCAGCAGAAGTGAGAGCAGACAGGAACCAAAAGGCAACCAGAGATGGCAAATAGAGGTAGTGATATCTGAAGAATGTTTTGAAGGATTACTTTTTAGATGGACTTGAGAAAAATATGAGATGCAGAAGGAAAGGAGTTAATCAGAGAAAGAATTACATAGAAATAGTAAAGCATAAAAAGTCATGATGGGCTGGGTGCAGTGGCTCACACCTGTAATTGCAGCACATTGGGAGGCCGAGGCAGGCGGATCACTTGAGGCCAGGAGTTCGAGACTAGCCTGGCCAACATGGCAAAATCCCGTCTCTACTAAAAATACAAAAATTAGCTGGGTGTAGCGGTGCATGCCTGTAATCCCAGCTACTCGGGAGGCTGAGGCATGAGAATCACTTCAACACAGGAGATGGAGGTTGCAGTGAACTGAGACTGCTCCACCGCACTCCAGCCTGGGTAAGACTCTGTCAAAAAAAAGGAGAGGGGAGGGGAAGGGAGGGGAGGAGAGAGGGGAGGGGAAGGGAGGGGAGGGGCAAGGGGAGGGGAGGGGAGGGGCAAGGGGAGGGGTGGGGAGGGGAGAGAGGAGAGAGGAGGAGAGAGAAGAGGAGAGGAGAGGAGAGAGGAGAGGAGGAGAAAGAGAGAAGGTCACAGTGTTTGATAACAGAAGAAAAAAAGAAAACTAACATTTGTTGTTGTATTCCTCCTATGCTTTACATAAGCAATCCAATGGCAAAAGTATTATTACTGCCTACTTTAAACAAGAGATAGTTGAAGCTGAGAGATCAATTAACTGGTCCAGTGTGATGTAAATAGTAATTGGTAAAGATTACAATAAATAGATGGAACTGTCTCTAGAATTTCTGCCAGGGAATAGCAGAAGAAAATGGAAGAAACAGGTAGGGGCTAGCCTGTGTAGTGCTTTACTCTATAGGCCTATAATCTCAGCACTTTGAAAGGCCAAGGTGGGCCGATCACCTGAGGTCAGGATTTTGAGACCAGACGAGCCAACATGCGAAATCCTGTTTTGACTAAAAATACAAAAATTAGCTGGGAGTGGTGGCCAGTTCCTGTCGTCCCAGCTACTCAGGAGGCAGAGACAGGAGAACTGCTTGAACCCAGGATCAGGAGGCTGCAGTGAGCTGAGATCACGCCACTACACTCCAGCCTGGGCAACAGAGTAAGACTACATAAAAAAACAAAACAAAACAAAACAAAACTAAACTAAACTAAACTTCTGCTCTGTGAAAGACACTGTTAAGAGAATGAAAAGACAAGCCACAGACTGGAAGAAAATATTAAAACATATCTTTTTTTTTTTTTTTTTTGAGATAGAGTTTCGCTCTTGTCGTCCAGGCTGGAGTGCAATGGCGTAATCTCAGCTCACTGCAGCCTCTGCCTCCCAGGTTCAAGCAAATCTCCTGCCTCAGCCTCCTGAGTAACTGGGATTAGAGGCGCCTGCCACCACACCTGGCTAATTTTTGTATTTTTGGTAGAGAGGGGGTTTTACCATGTTGGCCAGGCTGGTCTCAAACTCCTGACCTCGGGTGATCTGGCTGCCTTGGCCTCCCAAAGTGCTGGGATTACAGGTGTGAGCCACCGTGCCCAGCCTAAAACATATCTAATAAAGACTTATACTTAAAATATACAAAGAACTCTTAAAACTCAACAACAAAAAAAGAAACAATACAATTTAAACATGGGTAAAAGATCTGAAGAGACCTCACCTAAGAAGATATGCAGATGGCAGATAAGCATATGAAAAGATCCTCAACAACATAGGTGAATAGAGAATTACAAATGAAAATGAGATACTACTACACATACTTTAGAATAGCTAAAAGAAAAATGATAACACCAACTGCTAGTGAGGATGCAGAGCAAGCGGAACTGTCATTCACTGCTAATGGAAACGGAAAATGGTACAGCCAATACAAAACACAGTTGGACAATTTCTGTTAAAAAATATAGTCTTATCGTATGTTATGGGTTGAATTGGGTAATTCCCTCCCAAAAGATATATTGAAGTTCTAACCTCTAGTATTTCAGAATATGACCTTATTTATTTAAAAATAGGTTTGCTGCAGACATAATTAGCTAAAATGAGGTCATAGTAGAGTAACCTTAATTCAATCTGACTAGTGTCCTTATAAGGGAAGAGGCATAGACACTCTGGGAGAATGGCATGTGAAGACAGAGGCAGACAATGAAGTGATGCATCTGCAAACCAAGGAATGTCAAGGATTGCTGGCCTTCACTGGAAAGTAGGAGAAAGGCATGGAACAGATTATCCCTCAAAAACATCGGAAGAAATCTACCCTGCTGACACCTATTTCAGACTTCTAGCCTCCAGCTATGAGAGTAAAAATTTCAGTTATTTTAAGCCACCCAGTTTGTCGTACTATCTTATGGCACACTCTATGATCTAGCAGTTTCACACTCCTAGATTTGAAAACCTATGATGACACAAAAACCTACATGTGAGTATGTACAGCAGCTTTATTGTCAAAAATTGGAAGCAACGAAGATGTCCTTTCAACTTTGTGAATGAAAAAACAAACTGTGGTACATCCAATGGAATAAAAATCAGTGATGAAAAGAAATGGCCATCAAGCTACGAAAAGACACGGATGAATTTTAATGCATATTGCTAAGTTAATAAAGCTAGTCTGTAAATATTAAACAATATAGGATTCTAATTATATGACATTCTGGAAAAGGCACAACTATAAAGTTGTTAAACATATCAGTGGTTACCAGGGGTTCAGCCCTAGGGGAAATTGAATAAATGAGGCACAAGGGATTGTGTAGGTTAGTGAAACTGTTCTGTATGATACTATAATGATGAATACAAGACATTACGCATTTGTGAAAATCCATAGAACTTTATCACATAAAGAGTAAACCTGAATATACGCAAATATTTTAAAAATAACTGAGGAGGTCAAGGATACCAGGATGGAAAACAAAATGTGATAAAAGAATGTATATGTATTACAAATGTCTGAAATACCCTCACTGGAGGGTGTGGGGGAATAAGGTGCTGACCTGAGTAACACTGGAAATGAATGGAGTCTGTAATAATAAAGTCAAAAGGAACTGTACATTATATCATGCTCTAGCTAATAAAGTTTTTTCCCATAGAGGTACACGTTAACAACTGTGAAATCGCTATTCATGTATAGTGGAAATTAGCAATTAAGTAAATAGATGGCAGACGGTGGGACCCACTGTTAGGGTTAAAGATGCCAGATACACAATGTGTGTGCATAACAACGTGTGTGCATAGCAATGTGTGTGCATAGCAATACATGTGCACAGCATCTGCAAACCAAGGAACATCAAGGATTGCTGGCCTTCACACCCTGCTATACATGTACATATATATACACACACACACACACACATATATACACACATATATAAATATATATGTGTATATCTATGTATAAATACACACACAAGTTAGTATACATAATCTCCTTGCTCTACAAGCTCATAGAACCTAGAAGGAAGGACACTCCCGGAGAAATGGAACGCCCAGGTCCTCATTCTAGTATTAATCTTCAGTAAAATGAAATTAGGTTTTTTTTGGAGAAATGACTGATTCTAGACTGGGACAAGAAACGCACAAGATGAGCCTGAAGCATCCTGTAGTACCAGAAAGTAAGAAAATGCTCAAACAACAAAAACAAAACAAAAAACTTCCAAAATGAAGGGGTTATGTCAAAGGGACACAGGAGTGGGTTCCCAATGGCCAAAGCTGAAACGATTTGAGCAACAAGAAAGTAGTAATGAATTATAACTCAAAGTATACAATTAATATCCATGAGTCCACAATGATATAAATACATGATTAAGTAAATAAATGAATGAATGAATTCCAAATAATTTATGTATTTACTCCAGCTTTGTGATGGTTAATACTGAGTGTCAACTTGATTGGACTGAAGGATACAAAGTATTGACCCTGGGTGTGTATGTGAGGGTATTGCCAAAGAATATTAACATTTGAGTCAGCAGGCTGACAAAGGCAGACCTACCCTTAATCTGGGTGGGCACAATATAATCAGCTGCCATCGTGGCTAGAATATAAGCAGGCAGAAAAACGTGAGAAGAGAGACTGGCCTAGCCTTCCAGCCTACATCTTTCTGCTGTGCTAGATAGATGCTTCCTGTCCTTGAACACTGGACTCCAACTTCTTCAGTTTTGGAACTAGAACTGGCTTCCTCGTTCCTCAGAATGCTGATGGCCTCTTGTGGGACCCTGTGATTGTGTGAGTTAATATTTAATAAACTCCCCTTTATATATGTATCTATTCTATTAGTTCTGTCCCTCTAAAGAACTCTGACTACTACAAGCTTAAGAAAGTAAAACACAACCAGGCACGGTGGCTCACACCTGTAAACCCAGCACTTTGGGAGGCTGAGGTGGGCGGATCACTTGAGGTCAGGAGTTTGAGACCAGCCTGACCAACATGGCGAAAGCCCGTCTCTACTAAAAATACAAAAATTAGCCAGGCGTAGTGGTGGGTGCCTGTAATCCCAACTACTCAGGAGGCTGAGGCAGGAGAATCACTTGAACCCGGGAGGTGGAGGTTGCAGTGAGCCGAGATTGTGCCATTGCACTCCATCCTGGGTGACAGAGTGAGACTCCATCTCAAAAAAAAATAAAAAAAAAAGTAAAACACAACTCTCCATTCCTTAAGTACAGGCTGTGCATACTTACTTTCTTCCCAAAAATTCAGTATAAAAAAGGGGGAAAAAATGAGTAACTTTTCAGTAAGAAAAGCTGGCAAACACTACTTTAAGCCAGGTGATCAGGATTAACATTAACAGTGATAAATCATATTGACAGTACGCATACTTTGTATGATGTGATGACAACAGTACTTCATCTCTATGGTCTTCCCCACCAAAAACATATTACCCTAGTATAACCATGAGGAAAACACCAGTTGAATCCCAAATAAGGGACATTCTACAAAGTACTTAACCATTAATTTTCAGGACTGTAAAGGTCTTCAAAAACAAAGGGAGTGTGAGAAATTGTTACAACCCAGAGAAGCCTAAAGAGACATTACTAATATATGTAGTAATGTGTTCCTGGATGAAATCGTAGTTGTTGTTTTCTTTTTTTAAAAAAAAGGACATGAGAGAAAAACTGAGAAAACCTGCATAAAGTATGGTCTGCAGTTAACAATAATATATTAATATTGGGTCATTAATTGAGACAAATGTACCATACTAATCTAAGATATCAATAATAGGGGAAACTGGGTGTGGGTATACAGGAACTCTGTAATATCTTTCTAACAATTATGTAAATCTAAAATTGTTTTAAATTAAGTTTTTTTTTAAAAAAAAGCACATTCAAAAATAATAAAGTTGGACTAAGAAGCAAGGAAGTAAGCACACAGGTGACACTGACTTAAAGGACTACCGTGTAGTCTCACCAACACAAAATCTTAACTCGATCACCTTCATTCTAACGTTACCGTCTTATTCCTTTGAGTCCTGTGTCTTCCAAATTCTGTCCTCAAGAGTCCTATTTCAAAAATAGAAAGTTTGGTACCTGGGGACTGTAAAAGAAATTGATAGTGAGAGTTGGAGCTGAATCACTCCAATTATTTGACTTCAGGTCAAATTTCAGGTCCTGGCATCTTCTAGTTATATGTCCTTCGGCAATTTACTTAACCCAGAATTTCATATCCAGTCAAACTAAGATTCATAAGTGAAGGAGAAACAAAATTCTTCACAGACAAGAAAATGCTGAGAGATTCTGTCACCACCAGGCCTGCATTACAAGAGCTCCTGAAGGAAGCACTAAACATGGAAAGAATCAACCGGTACCAGCCACTGCAAAAACATGCCAAATTGTAAAGACCATCGATGCTATGAAGAAACTGCATCAATTAACAGGCAAAATAACCGCTAACATCATAATGACAGGATCAAATTCACATATAACAATATTAATCTTAAATGTAAATGGGCAAAATGTCCCAATTAAAAGACACAGACTGGCAAATTGGATAAAAAGTCAAGATACATCAGTGTGCTGTATTCAAGAGATCCATCTCACCTGCAAAGACATACACAGGCTCAAAATAAAGGGATGGAGGAAGATCTGCCAAGCGAATGGAAAGCAAAAAAAAAAAAAAAAAAAAAAAAAAAAAAAAAAAGGCAGGGGTTGCAATCCCAGTCTCTGATAAAAAACACTTTAAACCAACAAAGATCAAAAGAGACAAAGAAGGCCATTACATAATGGTAAAGGGATCCATTCAACAAGAAGAGCTAACTATCCTAAATATACTGCACCCAATACAGGAGCACCCAGATTCATAAAGTAAGTCCTTAGAGACCTACAAAGAGACCTAGACTCCCACACAATAATAACGGGAGACTTTAACACCCCACTGTCAATATTAGAGAGATCAACAAGACAGAAGGTTAACAGGGATATCCAAGACTTGAACTCATCTCTGCGCCAAGCAGACCTAATAGACATCTACAGAACTCTCCACCCCAAATCAACAGAATATACATTCTTCTCAGCACATCACACTTATTCTAAAATTGACCACATAATTGGAAGTAAAGCACTCCTCAGCAAATGTAAAAGAACAGGAATCACAACAAACTGTCTCTCAGACCTCAGTGCAAACAAATTAGAACTCAGGATTAAGACACTCAAAACCGCACAACTACATGGAAACTGAACAATCTGCTCCTGAATGACTACTGGGTAAATAACAAAATGAAGGCAGAAATAAAGATGTTCTTTGAAACCAATGAGAACAAAGACACAACATACCAGAATCTCTGGGACACCTTTAAAGGAGTGTGTAGAGGGAAATTTTAAACACTAAATGCCCATAAAAGAAAGCAGAAAAGATCTAAAATCAACACCCTAACATCACAAGTAAAAGAACTAGAAAAGCAACAGCACACAAATTCAAAAGCTAGCAGAAGGCAAGAAATAACTAAGATCAGAGCAGAACTGAAGGAGATAGAGACACAAAACACCCTTCAAAAAAATCAATGAATCCAGGAGCTGGTTTTTTGAAAAGATCAACAAAATTGATAGACTGCTAGCAAGACTAATAAAGAAGAAAAGAGAGAAGAATGAAATAGACACAGTAAAAAATGATAAAAGGTATATCACCACCGATCCCACAGAAATGCAAACTACCATCAGAGAATACTAAAAACACCTCTATGCAAATAAACTAGAAAATCTAGAAGAAATGGATAAATTCCTGGACGCAAATACCCTCCCAAGACTAAACCAGGAAGAAGTTGAATCTCTGAATAGACCAATAACAGGCTCTGAAATTGAGGCAATAATAGCCTACCAACCCAAAAAAGTCCAGGACCAGACGGATTCACAGCTGAATTCTACCAGAGATACAAAGAGGAGCTGGGACCATTCCTTCTAATACTATTCCAACCAATAGAAAAAGAGGGAATCCTCCCTAACTCTTTTAATGAGACCAGCATCATCCTGATACCAAAGCCTGGTAGAGATACAACAAAAAAAGGGAATTTTAGACCAATATCCTTGATGAACATCGATGCAAAAATCCTCAATAAAATACTGGCAAACAGAAACCAGCAGCACATCAAAAAGCTTATCCACCGTGATCAAATCGGCTTCATCCCTGGGATGCAAGACTGGTTCAACATATGCAAATCAATAAACGTAATCCAGCATATAAACAGAACCAGCGACAAAAGTCACATGATTATCTCAACAGATGCCAAAAAAGGCCTTCAACAAAATTCAACAGCCCTTCATGCTAAAAATTCTAAATAAACTAGGTATTGATGGAACGTATATCAAAATAATAAGAGCTATTTATGACAAACCCACAGCCAATATCATACTGAATGGGCAAATACTGGAAGCATTCCCTCTGAAAACTGGCACAAGACAGGGATGCCCTCTCTCACCACTTCTATTCAACATAATGTTGGAAGTTCTGGCCAGGGCAATCAGGCAAGAGAAAGAAATAAAGGGTATTCAATTAGGAAAAGAAGAAGTCAAATTGTCACTGTTTGCAGATGACATGATTGTATATTTAGAAAACCCGATCGTCTCAGCCCAAATCTCCTTCAGCTGATAAGCAACTTCAGCAAAGTCTCAGGATACAAAATCAATGTGCAAAAATCACAAGCATTCTTATACACCAGTAACACACAAAGAGAGAGCCAAATCATGAGTGAACTACCATTCACAATTGTTTCAAAGAGAATAAAATACCTAGGAATCCAACTTACAAGGGATGTGAAGGACCTCTTCAAGGAGAACTACAAACCACTGCTCAATGAAATAAAAGAGGACACAGACACATGGAAGAACATTCCATGCTCATGGATAGGAAGAATCAATATCATGAAAATGGCCATAATGCCCAAGGTAATTTATAGATTCAATGTCATCCCCATCAAGCTACCAATGACTTTCTTCACAGAATTGGAAAAACTACCTTAAAGTTCATATGGAACCAAAAAAGAGCCTGCATTGCCAAGTCAATCCTAAGCCAAAAGAACAAAGCTGGAGGCATCACGCTACCTGACTTCAAACTATACTACAAGGCTACAGTAACCAAAACAGCATGGTACTGGTACCAAAACAGATATAGACTAATGGAACAGAACAGAGCCCTCAGAAATAATACCACACATCTACAACCATCTGATCTTTGCCAAACCTGAGAAAAACAAGAAATGGGGAAAGGATTCCCTATTTAATAAATGGTGCTGGGAAAATTGGCTAGCCAGATGTAGAAAGCTGAAACTGGATCCCTTCCTTACACCTTACACAAAAGTTAATTCAAGATGGATTGAAGACTTAAATGTTAGACCTAACACCATAAAAACCCTAGAAGAAAACCTAGGCAATACCATTCAGGACATAGGCATGGGCAAGGACTTCATGTCTAAAACACCAAAAGCAATGGCAACAAAAGTGAAAATTGACAAATGGGATCTAATTAAACTAAAGAGCTTCTGCATAGCAAAAGAAACTACCATCAGAGTGAACAGGCAACCTACAGAATGGGAGAAAATGTTGGCAATCTACCCATGTGACAAAGGGCTAATATCCAGAATCTACAAAGAACTCAAACAAATTTACAAGAAAAAAAAAACAAACAACCCCATCAAAAAGCGGGCGAAGGATATAAACAGACACTTCTCAAAAGAAGACATTTATGCAGCCAACAGACAAATGAAAAAAATGCTCATCATCACTGGCCATCAGAGAAATGCAAATCAAAACCACAATGAGATACCATCTCATACCAGTTAGAACGGCGATCATTAAAAAGTCAGGAAACAACAGGTGCTGGAGAGGATGTGGAGAAGAAATAGGAACACTTTTACCTATCGGTGGGACTGTAAACTAGTTCAACCATTGTGGAAGACAGTGTGGTGATTCCTCAAGGATCTAGAATTAGAAATACCATCTGACCCAGCCATTCCATTACTGGGTATATACCCAAAGGACTATAAATCATGCTGCTATAAAGACACATGCACGCGTACGTTTACTGCGACACTATTCACAATAGCAAAGACTTGGAACCAACCCAAATGTCCATCAATGATAGACTGGATTAAGAAAATGTGGCACATATATACCATGGAATACTATGCAGCCATAAAAAAAGGATGAGTTCATGTCCTTTGTAGGGACATGGATAAAGCTGGAAACCATCATTCTCAGCAAGCTATCACAAGGACCAAAAACCAAACACCGCAAGTTCTCTCTCAGGTGGGAAATGAACAATGAGAACACTTGGACACAGGAAGGGGAACACCACACACTGGGGCCTGTCGTGTGGTGTGGGGGGGGGAGGGATAGCATTAGGAGATATACCTAATGTAAATAACGAGTTAATGGGTGCAGTACACCAACATGGCACAGGTATACATATGTAACAAACCTGCACATTGTGCACATGTACCCTAGAACATAATAATAATAAAAAAAGAACGGCCGGGCGCGGTGGCTCAAGCCTGTAATCCCAGCACTTTGGGAGGCCGAGATGGGCGGATCACGAGGTCAGAAGATCAAAACCATCCTGGCTAACACGGTGAAACCCCGTCTCTACTAAAAAATACAAAAAAATAGCCAGGCGCCTGTAGTCCCAGCTACTCGGGAGGCTGAGGCAGGAGAATGGTGTAAACCTGGGAGGTGGAGCTTGCAGTGAGCTGAGATCCAGCCACTGCACTCCAGCCTGGGTGACAGAGTGAGACTCTGTCTCAAAAAATAAAAATAAAAATAAAAATAAATAATAATAATAAAAAAAGAAAATAACTGCATTGAATTTATAAGATCAATTTGAGGAGAATGGTCTTATTTATAATACCAAGGCTTTGTATTTATGAACATGGTATATCTGTCTGTTTATATCTTTTATGCCCTTCAATAAAGTTTTATAATTTTCAACATTAAAAAAAAAAACCCTAGAAGAAAACCTAGGCAATACCATTCAGGACATAGGCATGGGCAAGGACTTCATGACTAACACACCAAAAGCAATGGCAACAAAAGTCAAAATTGACAAATGGGATCTAATTAAACTAAAGAGCTTCTGTATGGCAAAAGAAACTATCATCTGAGTGAACAGGGAACCTACAGAATGGGAGAAAATTCTTGCAATCTACCCATGTGACAAAGGGCTAATATCCAGAATCTACAAAGAACGCAAACTAATTTACAAGAAAAAAATCAAACAACCCCATTAAAAAGTGGGCAAAGGATATGAACAGATACTTCTCAAAAGAAGACATTTATGCAGCCAACAGACACATGAAAAAATGCTCATCATCACTGCTCATCAGAGAAATGCAAATCAAAACCACTGTGAGATACTATCTCACGCCAGTTAGAATGGCGATCATTAAAAAGTCAGGAAACAACAGGTGCTGGAGAGGATGTAGAGAAATAGGAACACTTTTACACTGTTGGTGGGACTGTAAACTAGTTCAACCATTGTGGAAGACAGTGTGGCTATTCCTGAAGGATCTAGAACTAGAAATACCATTTGACCCAGTGATCCCATTAGTGGGTATATATCCAAAGGATTATAAATCATGCTACTATAAAGACACATGCACATATATGTTTATTGGGGCACTATTCACAATAACCAACCCAAATGTTCATCAATGATAGACTGGATTAAGAAAATGTGACACATATACACCATGGAATGCTATGAAGCCATAAAAAAGGATGAATTCACGTGTCCTTTGCACAGACATGGATAAAGCTGGAAACCATCATTCTCAGCAAATTATCTCAAAGACAGAAAATCAAACACCACATGTTCTCACTCTTAGGTGGGAACTGAACGATGAGAACACTTGGACACAGGGCAGGGAATATCACACACTGGGGCCTGTCGGGGGGTGCGGGGCTGGGGGAGGGATAGCATTAGGATAAATACCTAACGTAAATGACGAGTTGATGGATGCAGCAAACCAACATGGTACATGTATATCTATGTAACAAACCTGCATGTTGTGCACATGTACCCTAGGTCTTATTTAAAAAAAAAAAAAGAAAAGAAAAAGGTAACAATGAAAAGATACTGAGAGAAGGTGGAATAATACCATTGAAGGACGTCATTTGTTTCTAAAGCTAGGGAGAAAAGATCACAGCAGACAGCTACATTACACAATACTTCAAGTGGGTATTCAAGTGTTTACAAAAAAGTAGGTTCAATAACACAGATGTAAAATTGCTCTCCCAAGGCTTTTCACTGTTTGATGAGTCAAACAGTCATCACATGAAAATCTATTTTTAATTTACAAATCAAAAAGTGGTTGACCTTCAAATTATAAATTGTACTTCCTTTTCTGGCTTCACCACTGTTTTATGATAAGAGCAAGAGAAGAAAAGCAATATTAGAAAATAGAATGAAGGTTAAACCAGAGTTCATATAATTTACATATATACAAGTTCTTTTTACTTCAGCACATTTAATTTATGAACTTTCATCAACACTGACATGGTAAGATTCCATAAAAATGGCACTCCAACCCTACCACTAAATAGATTATTAGGGGTTATGAGCTGTGATCTTAAGTCTTATATGCCATTCTGTTTATTTCTATGGCCTGATTCTTATATTCATGTATAAAGTTGAGAATTTTTTCTTAATAAACATAATTAATAAAATATAACATCATAAACCCTGTCAAGTCAAATAGGTGTAAAATAACGGGTCTTCAAAAATGCTGGTGAAAAGAGAGAAGTAATTAAGTAATTATGATGGACAGAAAAGTGGAGTTTTTTTAAGTACTGAGGAAATATTAAACAGATTTTGACATTTATTCAATTAAAAAGAAGGTTTTGAAAGAAGATGACAACATGTGAATTAGTCAAATGTGAAAAGTGCTATGTAATTGTAAATAATAAGAAATGGAAAAGTGATTTGTACAATGGGAAGACTCCTGCTGGCTAAGGGTTCATGAACTCTGCATACTCGTTAACTGATGTTAACTGAGGATAATGGTTTGTTAGAGAATGTAAGAGTTAAGAAGGTGTATTAGTCTGTTCTCACACTGCCAATAAAGGCACACCCGAGTCTGGGTAATTTATCAAGGAAAGGGGTTTAATTCATGGTTCCACCACATGGCTAGGGAGGCTCCACCATCATGGTGGAAGGCAAAAAAGGAGCAAAGTCACATCTTTGATACTGCAGCATGCAAGACAGTGTGCGCAGGGGAACTCCCATTTATAAAACCATCAGATCTCATGAGACTTACTACCATGAGAACAGCAGGGGAGAGACCCACCCCCATGATTCAACTATCCTCCACTGGGTCACCCCTCCCATCACACGTGGGAATTATGGGAGCTACAATTCAAGATGAGATTTGTATGGGGACACAGCCAAACCGTATCAGAAGGGTTATGGTGCAGATCAAGTGTTTATCTCAATCCATGCTGAATTCCATAGATTTAAGGCCCATCTAAATTTCTACAACATCAAAGGGAGGACCAAAGTACCAATGGTGTACCATAACTGCTAAGATTTTTCACCATGACTTACTTGTGGGAATCATAAAGGATACTATTTGTTACCTTTTATAATATATTTTCTGTGGACATAAAACTGGTCTGTTTGGAAAAAAATTTATACACATACATATACATATATGACATATATTTTCTATACCTGTATATTATGTAAGAGGAAATACTTATGGCTAGTCGTGAGGTTTTGGAGAATGAGTTCACATTTCTATTTGTTGAAAACATACTCAGGGACTAAAAACATTTAAGTCTCTTTCAGTCATTTGGACTTTCAAATTAATTAACTTATGAAGAGCCGTTTAGAGCTCATCCTGTTTCAGGCCAGGCACGGTGGCTCACGCCTATAATCCCAGCACTTTGGGAGACCGAGGCGGGCATATCACCTGAGGTCAGGAGATTGAGACCATCCTGGCTAACACAGTGAAACCTTGTCTCTACTAAAATTACAAAAAATTAGCTGGGCGTAGTGGCGGGCACCTGTAGTCCCAGCTACTCGGGAGGCTAAGGCAAGAGAATGGCATGAACCCGGGACGCGAAACTTGCAGTGAGCCTAGATTGCACCACTGCACTCCAGTCTGGGCGACAGAGCGAGACTCCGACTCAAAAAACAAAGAACAAAAGAATTCATCCTGTTTCAAAAGAAAAATTTATGTTTATTGTTTCCCAGATGTCTATGTCTTCTTTCTCCAATTATATTGCTAAGTTCTTCACTGGCAATGACTCTTTTTCTAACTATAACATCTAGTCTAAATAAATGCCTATTGAATGAATGAAGAGTTCAAATTAAAAAATTAGGTAATTATAAATCAGCATGAACTATGAACCCCTATATCCACATTTCTATATAGGACTCATGTTATTCCTTAAGGAAATCCTTAAATTCTCTATTCACATTTTTCCTTAAAAAGAGACTACAGGCCGGGCATGGTGGCTCATGCCTGTAATCCCAACACTTTGGGAGGCAGAGGCGGGTGGATCATGAGGTCAGGAGTTTGAGACCATCCCGGCTAACATGGTGAAACCCCATCTACACTAAAAATACAAAAAATTAGCCAGGTGTGGTGGCGGGCGCTGGTAGTCCCAGCTACTCGGGAGGCTGAGGCAGGAGAATGGTGTGAACCCAGGAGGCAGAGCTTGCAGTGAGCCGAGATCGCACTACTGCCTCCAGCTTGGGCACAGAGTGAGACTCTGTCTCAAAAAGAAGGAAAAAAAAAAAAAATAACAGCAAAACATACACTTTTCAAAATATATTAGAAATGAAGGAAATGGAAACTGAATTGTTAAAAAATAGACGTGGAATCATCAAAAAATTCTCCCAATTAATTGTGATTTAGTTGTGCTTACATATAGACTCCCACCAATGGCTTATCTCTGTAGTAGTCCCTTTTTTTTTTTTTTTTAAAGACAGAATCTGGCTCTGTCGCCCAGGTTGGAGTGCAATGGCACGATCTCGGCTCACTGCAACCTCCGCCTCCCGAGTTAAAGCAATTCTCCTGCCTCAGCCTCCCGAGTAGCTGAGACTACAGGCACCCACCAGCACGCCCAGCTAATTTTTGTATTTTTAGTAGAGAAAGGGTTTCACCATTTTGGCCAAGATGATTTCCATCTCTTGACCTCGTGATCCACCCACCTCAGCCTCCCAAAGTGCTAGGATTACAGGCATGAGCCACCATGCCCGGCCTGTAGTCTCTTTTTAAGGAAAAACATGAATAGAGAATTCAAGGATTTCCTTAAGGAATAACATGAGTCCTATATAGAAATGTGGATATAGGGGTTCATAGTTCATGCTGATTTATAATTACCTAATTTTTTAATTTGAACTCTTCATTCATTCAATAGGCATTTATTTAGACTAGATGTTATAGTTAGAAAAAGAGTCATTGCCACCGAGCCCAGCCATTTTGCTGTTATTCTTAAAGATATAATGAAAAAAAGCAACATATTTCTCAAAGTGTTGTTAAAAATTAGAACTTTATTGATTTATATTACTCTGAGAATGTACACAAAGAATATCATGGTTCATGTAACAAGAGCCTCTATTTCAGAGAGAAAATACGAATAGAGATACATATAAGCACATGCCATTTAAATGTATCAAACTGTTGAGTGATAATAAAATACCATTTCAGCACTACATTTCAAACTCATAGGAAACAAGTAACAATAACCTTTAGCTTTTAAGCAAGTACTATTATAACAGAAAAGCTTTTTGGGCAGGCTGCATTTCAAAGCTCATTCCTGCATCCTAGATAACAATTTGGGGTCACTAATGTTAATATTAATATATGTATCAGATGCATGTCTTGCAAACACACACACACAAACACACACATTCATTCATTCTCATTCCCTCTCCCCTCCCTTCTCACCCTCCCATCTTTCTCTCTCCCCCCATTCCCATATATAGACATATAGTTGTATGGAGAAAGAGTACATGGAAAATAGTAGACACCAAAAACTAGCTGTGTAATCTTATAAAAGACATAAAAACCATTGAAACACTTACTTCATCAGCAACCATACACCTGGAAAAAAAAAAAAAAAAAATTAATTATCAAAGTGAACTTTTTTTTTTTTTTTTTTTGAGACTCACTGCAATTTCCATCTCTCAGGTTCAAGTGATTCTCCTGCCTCAGCCTCCTGAGTACCTGGGGCTACAGGTGCGTGCCACCACGCCCATCTAATTTTTGTATTTTTAGTAGAGATGGGGTTTCACCATGTTGCTCAGGATGGTATCGATCTCTTGACCTCGTGTTTCGCCCACCTCAGCCTCCCAAAGTGCTGGGATTACAGGCGTGAGCAACCGTGCCTGGCCAAAGTGAACCATTTTTAAAGTTCTGATTAAGTAGCTTGCCACAAAGTAGTTCATAAATACTAAAGTAGTAAGCCAGAGAGAGGTGTTTATAAGTATGAGAACACGGGTCAGGGCTGATTTTATATGACTCTCCAGCTGCCAAAGGCATATGGCTATGTGGGAGTGTTAGAGCTTCAGATGTGCTGTTCCCACAGCCTGCCCATGAAGATAGCTACAATGGCCCTTCAAAAATGTGAGTAAAGTGGTAAGTGATTGTACCAATGACCACCCTCCTCATCCTTAAACCTTAAGATTGGTCTTCTCTATAAAGAGAAGAATGCTGCATTAAAATGTAAGAAAATAAGTGTGAATTACATATTAGCATAAGTTAAACACATAACTACATATGCTATAGTATATCTGCTAAGCCTACCTTTAAGCTGAGTTTTTCTTTTTTTTTTGAGACAGAGTCTTGCTCTGTCACGCAGGCTGGAGTGCAGTGGCGTGATCTCCGCTCACTGCAAGCTCTGCCTCCTGGGTTCACACAGTTCTCCTGCCTCAAACTCCCAAGTAGCTGGGACTACAAGCACCCGCCACCACGCCCGGCTAGTTTTTTGTAGTTTTAGTAGAGACGGGGTTTCACCGTGTTAGCCAGGATGGTCTTGATCTCCTGACCTCATGATCTGCCCGCCTCGGCCTCCCAAAGTGCTGGGATTCCAGGCGTGAGCCACTGCACCCAGCCACTGAGTTTTTATTTCTATCACTTTGCTAAACTTTATTTTCTCAGTTCTTCCTTATTAACCTATAGAAACAAATTCTATGCAATGATAATTGAGGATGGGGCATAAACTCAAGTATAAAGTAGCAGAAAAACAAAGGCAAAGGGAAAGAATAGCAGGCATGGTCAGGATTACCGGGTGTTCCTTTGAGACAGCAAACATATGATAAGGGGGAAAACCAATCCCTTAACTGAGGATATTTCCAGACAACCTAAAAAAAGTGCTGGAATATTTAAAAAATTGGCAAGAGGCCAGGTACAGTGGCTCATGCCTGTTATCCCAGTGGCTCAGGAGGGTGAGGTGGGAGGACAGATTGAGACCAGGAAATGGAAGCTACACTGAGCTGTGATTGTCCCACTGTACTCCAGCCTGGACAACAGGGGGAGATCCTATCTCTGAAACAAAGCAAAACAAAACTAAAAAAAAAAAAGGCAGGAAAAAAACTACTTTTTCTTTTTTTTTATTTTTTTATTTTTTTTTATTTTTTGAGATGGAGTCTTGCTCTGTCGCTCAGGATGGAGTGCAGTGGCCGGATCTCAGCTCACTGCAAGCTCCGCCTCCTGGGTTTACGCCATTCTCCTGCCTCAGCCTCCCTAGTAGCTGGGACTACAGGCGCCCACCACCTTGCCCGGCTAGTTTTTTTTTTTTGTATTTTTAGTAGAGACGGGGTTTCACCGTATTAGCCAGGATGGTCTCGATCTCCTGACCTCGTGATCCGCCCGTCTCGGCCTCCCAAAGTGCTGGGATTACAGGCTTGAGCCACCGCGCCCGGCCAAAAACTACTTTTTCTATTTTATTCTTCCTTTATTCCCAGTAGTCTTGACATTATATAATCTTATAAGATTGATTTCTCTATATAAAATACAAATTATGGCTGGGCACGGTGGCTAATGCCTGTAATCCCAGCACTTTGGGAAGGCGAGGAGAGTGGATCACCTGAGGTCAGGAGTACAAGACCAGCCTGGCCAACATGGTGAAACCCCGTCTGTACTAAAAATAAAAAATTAGCCAGGTGTGATGGCGTGCCCCTATAGTCCCAGCTACTTGAGAGGATGAGGCAGGAGAAACGCTTGAACCTGGGAGGCAGAGGTTGCAGTGATGAGCCAAGATCATGCCACTGCACTCCAGCTTGGGCAACAGAGTGAGATTCCGTCTCAAAAACAACAACAACAACAACAACAACAACAAATTAAGCATTTGGAGTAAATATATAACCAAGGAATACATTACAGTTAAATGAAAATGAAATTTCATTATTCAAAAAATTTCATTATTCGGTCAGCTTACCAAACAAATATGTTTTTTGGTTTCTTTGTTTTGAGACAGTCTCCCTTTGTCACTCAGGCTAGAGGGCAGTGGCATGATCACAGCTCACTGCAGTCTTGACCTGTAATGATCCTTCCACCTCAGCCTCCAAAGTAGCTGGGACTACAGGTGTGTGCCACCACACCCAGCTAATTTTTTTATTTGTAGAGACAGGGTTTTACTATGTTGTTCAGGTTGGTCTAGAACTCCTGGACTCATGTGATCCACACATCTAGGCCTCCCAAACTGCTGAGATTATAGGCATGAGCCACTGCACCGGGCCCTAGTAAATATCTTTATAAAAAATAAAATTCAAATACTTTAATGGAAATTTAAAACATATGTAAGAGTAAAAAATTTATTACGTTCTTTGTAAACAAGTTGAGAGACTAGAAAACTAAAAAGCAATACTTGGAAAAACATGATTTTTTTTTTTTTTCCGGGAAGATTCATGTATAGATATCAAAGCAAAACGAGAACATGAATTTTTTTTTTTAAGATGATCATTATTGACAGCTAAATAAAGAGACTGGAAGATGCAGTACATGGATTATCTCAAAGCACAGAACAGGAAGCTAAATAAATGGAAATACTGAAGGAATAGAAAGACTTGAAGATAGTCCCAAAAGACCTATTTTACAAAATACAGGTGTTCAAAAAGAGAAAAAGCACCACATGGAGGAGAAGTAACGATTAAGTAAATAATAAAGGAAAATTTCTCTGGGCTAGCTTTTGGTGGATAAGTGAAAAGGGAAACCAAGTTTCAGGATGGATTAAAGAGAAAAGACAAGTATCTATTTTACCCTTGTAAAATTCATTAATTTTACAAATAAAGAAAAAATCTTACAAGTGTCCAGAAAGAAAGAAAAATTATCCATAAAGGGAAAACTAGGACGGGTACTGGACTAATCATCAACTCTAGAAGCTAGAATACAATGCAACAGGATCTAAACTAACTGAAACAAAAAGCAGCAGAAGTCATGAATCTTTTTTTTTTCAGATGGAGTCTCACTCTGTTGTCCTGGCTGCAGTGCAATGGCATGATCTTGGCTCAATGAAACCTCTGCCTCCCGGGTTCAAGCGATTCTCCTGCCTCAGCCTCCCGAGTAGCTGGGATTATAGGTGCCCGCCACCATGCCCAGCTAATTTTTGTGTATATATATATATATATATATTTTTTTTTTTAGTAGAGACGGGGTTTCACTACAGTGGCCAGGCTGGTCTCAAACTCCTGATCTCATGATCTGCCCGCCTTGGCCTCCCAAAGTGCTGGGATTACAGGCGTGAGCCACCGTGCCCAGCCTAGAAGTTACGAATCTTATACTCAGCCGAGATATCCCCGATTGGTTACGGGATGGCAAAAAGATGTTTGAGGCTATTCAAGATTACCAAAATTACACCACTAAAGCAAACTATCTCAGTAAAAATACTTGAGAAAATAACCAAACAATAAAAACATCTTAATATAGATTCAAGATAGGAGAAAATGAAAGGGAATCTGGTAAGCAATGAAGCTTGATATGTGATAATTTAGTGGACCACATATACTCTAAATAAAGACTCTAGAAACAGAAGGGACATAATCCAAAAATCTGAATATGCAAAACTGAAGGGAGGTAAGGAGATGGGAAGCTGAAATTACTCTAAAGCAAAATAGATGATATTTTAGTCGAGGGACTAGCTGTGATCACCTAGGAAGGAAGAGTATAGAAAGAAGGGAAGAGGAAAAGGGGAGCTTATATAGAGGAAAAAACATAATAAGGTATAGTTAACACTACTATACTGTAAAATTAAAATGGTTAAGGTAGTAAATTTTACATTGTGTTTTTTTACCACAAGGCAAAAAAAGCCTTGGAGAACTACAACGAGAGGTCAAGAGAGGGGAAGAATCCAGCAAAAGAGAATGAGAAGGAATGTCCAGTTATGTAAAAGATACTAAGCTGCGTGTAGTGGCTTATGTCCATAATCCCAGTGCTTTGGGAGGCTGAGGCAGGATTGCTTGAATGGAGGACTGAGATCAGCCTGGACAACACAGCATGACCCTGTCTCTACAAAAAAAAAAAAAAAAAAAAGTACACTCTTCACAGAAACAGAAAACACAACTCTAAAATTTATATGGAACCACAAAAGACCCAGAATAGCCAAAGCCATCCTGAGCAAAAAGAACAAAACTGGAGGAATCACATTACCTGACTTCAAATTGTACTACAGAGCTACTGTCACCAGCAAGGTACTAGCATAAATACAGACACACAGACCAAAGGAACAGAATAGAGAACCCAGAAACAAATCCATACATGTACAGTGAACTCATTTTGGACAAAGCTGTCAAAAACATATACTGGGAGAAAGGACAGTCTCTTCAATAAATGGTGCTGGAAAACTGGATATTCACACACAGAAGAATTAAATCAGACCCCTATCTCTCACCATAAACAAAAATCAAATCAAAATGGATTAAAGACTTAAATCTAAGACCTCAAATCAGGAAACACTGAAGTGATACTCCAGGACACAAGAATGGGCAAAGGTTTCTTTTTTTTCTTTTTTCTTTTTTTTTTTTTGAGACACAGTTTCACTCTGTCACCCAGGCTGGAGTGCAGGGGTGCAATCTTGGCTCACTACAACCCCTGCCTCCCACGTTCAAGTGATTCTCATGTCTCAGCCTCCCGAGTAGCTAGGACTACAGGTGCACACCACCACACCCGGATAATTTTTGTATTTTTAGTAGAGACACGGTTTCACCATTTTGGCCAGGCTGATCTCAAACTCCTGACCTCAAATGATCCACCTGCCTCGGCCTCCCAAAGTGCTGGGATTACAGGGGTGAACCACGGTGCCTGGTTGGGCAAAGGTTTCTTGAGTAATATCCCACAAACACAGGCAACTAAATAAAATGGACAAATGGGATCATATCAAGTTAAAATGCTTCTGCACACAAAAGGAAACAATCCACAAAGAGACAACCCACAGAATGGGAGAAAATATTTGCAAACTATCCATCTGACAAGGGATTAATAACCAGAATAAAGAAGAAGCTCAAACAACTCTTCAGGAAAAAAATCTAATAATCCAATTTTTTAAATGGACAAAAGATGGTATTTTTCAAAGGAAGACAAAGGGCAAACAGTTATATGAAAATGTGCTCAACATCACTGATCATCAGAGAAATGCAAATCAAAACTATAATGAGATACCATCTCACTCCAGTTAAAATGAAAGGCAACAACAAATGCTGACAAGGATATGGAGAAAAGGGAACACTTGTACACTGCTGGTGGGAATGTAAAATAGTATAGCCACTATGGAGAACAATTTGGAGGTTCCACACAAAAACTAAAAATAGAGCTTCTATCTGATCCAGCAATCCTACTGCTAGGTATATACCCAAAGGGAAGGAAATTAGTATACCAAAAGATATCTGTACTCCCATGTTTATTGCAGCACTATTCACAATAGCCAAGATTTGGAAACAACCTATATGTCCATCAACAGATGAAAAGATAAATGTGGTACATATACACAATGGAGTACAATTCACCATAAAAAAGAATGAGATCCTGTCATTTGCAACAACATGGGTGGAACTAGAGATCATTATATTACGTGCAATAAGCCAGGCACAGAAAGACAAACTTTGCATTCTCACTTATGTGTGGGAACTCAAAATTAAGACAATTGAACTCATGGAGATAGAGAATAGAATGATGATTATTAGAGGCTGGGAAGGGTAGTGGTGAGGTTGGGGGAAAGTCGGGATGGTTAATGGGTAAATAAAAATAGAATGAATAATATCTAGTATTCGATAGCACAATGGGGTGACTATAGTCAATAATAATTTAATTGTACATTTAAAAATAATTAAAAGACTATAATTGGATTGTTTGTAACATAATAAATGCCTGAGGTGATACATCTGCTTATTATATATTGTATGCCTATATCAAAATAGCTCATGTACCCCATAAATATATACACTTACTCTGTACCCACAAAAACAAAAAAGAAAAAATTTAAAATTAAAAAATATTTGCCAGCTGTGTCATCCACGCCCGTAGTCTCAGCTACTCGGGATGCTGAGGCAGGAGGATCCCTTGAGCCCAGGAGGTTGAGTCTGTAGTGAGCTATTATTATCATGCTACTGTGTTCCAGTATAGGAAACAGAGTGAGACTGCATCTAAAAAAACAAACAAACAAACAAAAACAAACCAACAAAACCGAGAGACTGCACAAGGTGGCTCATGACTATAACCCCAGCACTTTGGTAAGCTGAGGTGGGAGGATCACTTTAGTGTACCAATTTGAGATAAGCCTGGGCAACATAGCAAGACCTCCTCTCCACTAAAAATAAAAATAAAAAACTAGGCAAGTGTAGTGGTGTGTGCCTCTAGCCCCAGCTACCTGGGAGACTGAGGTAGGAGAACTCCTTGAGCCCAGGAGGTTTAATCTACAGTGAGGCATGATCGTACCACTGCACTTCAGGTTGGGCAACAGAGCCAGACCCTGTCTCAAAAAAAAAAAAAAAAAAAAAAAAAAAAAAAAAAAAAAAAAAGGATAGAAAAGGAAAAGAAAAACCTTTTATTTTCACTTTAGCATGGGTGTATCCTGTTGAAGAAATATGAAAGATTTCTATTATAGTTAAAGATGGCATTTGAACATGCTCATGTAGCTCCTCCTCTTCTTAAAACTTTTTAACCAGAAATCTTGCTTAATTTCTTCAGCCAAGAACCCATTTCTAATTTAAGTTATTTGAGCAGGAGGGCTACTAAAAGTAACCATTGTTTCCATTGGTAACTGTGAACACATGCTAGGGATACAGTGGGCTTCCATGCCTGCTTTCCATTCTGGAAATGTCCTGTTTGCTGCGCTTTCAATAAGATATAGTATTCTGCTGCTTTTATAGCCCTAGATCAAGAGGAATGCTGGAAGTTACCATATAACCCTTTCTCTTACCTCTCCTCCCCTGAAACATATACACAGAGGAGACACATACTGAGGGTCATTGTCTGCACATGTAGCAGAAGTGGCTGTTTCTCCATATCTTGCACATTTATGAATTTCATATATTTGGAAAATTGCAGCAATAAGGATCATGTCCATTTGCTCCCCACATTTTACATGCCTGTTCTTTTTTTTTTATTTTTATTTTTTATTTATTTTTTTGAGATGGAGTCTCGCTCTGTCGCCCAGGCTGGAGTGCAGTGGCGCGATCTCGGCTCACTGCCAGCTCTGCCGCCCTGGTTCACGCCATTCTCCTGCCTCAGCCTCCCAAGTAGCTGGAACTACAGGTGCCCGCCACCACACCTGGCTAATTTTTTGTATTTTTTTTTTTTGTATTTTTGTTTTTTGTATTTTTAGTAGAGACGGGGTTTCACCGTGTTAGCCAGGATGGTCTCAATCTCCTGACCTCGTGATCCACCGGCCTCAGCCTCCCAAAGTGCTGGGATTACAGGCGTGAGCCACCACACCTGGCCCTACATGCCTGTTCTTAATTTCATCTACTAGCTTCTGACTCTTGACTTCCACTGTTAAAGGTATCAAGCCTTGTGCTGCACATTTCATTGCATTTTTTTGCCCTTACTCTTTTTTTCTACCTCCTTTGAACAAACAAAAACCATTTCTTTTGTCACTTTTTTTTTTTAACTGATCAGTTCTCCTTGGATTTCTGTGTAAACTGGTTTTCATATACCTATCCAACTAATTAAAGTATTTTCTCTAAGTGATGACAACCACCTAATCACACCGTGTTCGGTGCACTTGTTAAATCTTTGGCTTGTCATAGTTGTATGATTTGCAAATGGACTATGCCTAGGTTAGACGATGATTCTGGAGAAGATACAGGTTTTCAAAGACATTTCACTGATTTACTTGAATGGCCATACATGTACACTGACCAACAGTAAAAAGGCACAATAGAATATACAGTGAAACATTTCTCTTCACCCTGTCACCTGGTATCCCAGCTCCCCAGGCACCTTCCCAGAAGCAACCTCTGGACCTACTTTCTTATGTATCCTTCTAGAAGTCTATTTATTTATAAGCATATTTGAATTATAGATCAGAAATACAGTGTTTTAAAACTGCAACCTCAGAGAGTATTAAAGTGTACATTCAATGGGTGGCAACATATTAAGTATGCCACTGACAAAAATTCACAGGTTTTTAAAACATGAACAATGTTATAGGAAATAAGATCGCAGGCTCAAGGTTTAGAGTAAGACTCACTAAGCTGCACCCTGGAAGGAATAAGGGTGAACACATATAAACTGGAGGGTTTTTTTTAATATTGTCTTTTTACAGGCATGCTACTTATACTCTTAAGAGAGGGGCATACAAGGTTAGACAGCAGACTCTCTTAGGCACTTTAACTCACAATATGATGACAAAAATGAAAAATGTCTAGTATTGTTACTAAAAATATGTAGTATTGCCTAGTATTCTATGTTGTTCACTTATAACTGTGTTGTTGTTTGAGTGCTGTTTGTAAGGAATGCCAATAACATGCTTTTGAATGAGAAAGATCTTGGTACGTGGATCACGGGGAAGGGACAAAATACAATATTCTATCAATTCGAGACTACCATTTCTGTAACTGGTGATCTCCATGTCACTGCAGCTCTTTCAGTGTACAGGACCTAATTTGTTTTTCAAAAAGGTATTCGTATTTTTCTCAATTTTGAACTTAGGACTTTGAATTTATTCCTATTAAATTACATCCCAGCTGGGCGTGGTGGCTCATGCCTGTAATCCCAGCACTTTGGAAGGCCGAGGCAGGCGGATCATGAGGTCAAGAGTTTGAGACCAGCCTGGCCAACATGGTGAAAACCCATCTCTACTGAGAATACAAAAATTAGCCAAGCGTTGAAGCGGCCACCTATAATCCCAGCTACTCGGAAGGCTGAGGCAGAAGAATTGCTTGAACCTGGGAGGAAGAGGTTGCAGTGAGCCAAGATCACACCACTGCACGCCAGCCTGGGCAACAGAGCAAGACTTCATCTCAAAAATAGTAATAATAAAAATAAATAAATAAATAACATCCTATTAGCATGGACTCTATGAGTTCACTCTTCTGTTAAATCCATATTTTGTTTCTTCGTCCAGTCTTTTTGTTTTTTTTTCTCTAGATGGAGTCTTGCTCTGTTACCCAGGCTGGAGTGCAATGGCATGATCTCAGCTCATTGCAACCTCTGCCTCCTGGGTTCAAGTGATTCTCCTGCCTCAGCCTCCCAAGTAGCTGGGATTACAGGCACACATCACCATGCCCGGCTAATTTTTTGTATTTTTAGTAGATACGGCATTTCACCATGTTGGCCAGGCTGGTCTCGAACTCCTGACCTCATGATCTGCCCACCTCAGCCTCATCTAGTCTTAATAGAAGGTTGTATGTATCAAACTAAAGTCGTAACTTTTGGCACTGTACCAGAAACTTTCTTTAGATCACTAATTCTTAAAAGGTTGTTCACCAATATATTCTAAGGCAGGGGTTGGCAAGTTTTTTCTGATGGTAAATATTTCAGGCTTTACAGGTCATGCATGTAATGTCTGTCACAACTACTCAACTCTGTTCTTATACCAGAAAAGCAGCCAATGACAACACATAAATGAATGAGCAGGGTTGTGTTCCAACAAAACTTTATTTATAAACATAACTGGTGGGCCTGGTTTGGCCTGTGGACAATAATTTATGAACTTGTAAGGAACTCAAATTTTTTTTTTTTTCTTTTGCGACGGAGTCTCGCGCTGTCGCCCAGGCTGGAGTGCAGTGGCGCGATCTCGGCTCACTGCAAGCTCCGCCTCCCGGGTTCACGCCATTCTCCTGCCTCAGCCTCCTGAGTAGCTGGGACTACAGGCGCCCACCACCGCGCCTGGCTAATTTTTTGTATTTTTAGTAGAGACGGGGTTTCACTGTGGTCTCGATCTCCTGACCTTGTGATCCGCCCGCCTCGGCCTCCCAAAGTGCTGGGATTACAGGCGTGAGCCACCGCGCCCGGCCTCAGGAACTCAAATTTTCTTTGTTAACTGTTAAGTCACTTAGATTAAATTCCAAAAAATATTACTGTAAGTATATTCTGGGTCATCTGAACAACTACTTTAAAATCAGACATATGTACATTTAGTGGTCCCTTTTGCATTTAGGATTAAATGAGAAATCCCTTCCCATTTACCTATATTAAATACTTCTTATTGCAGAATGCAGAGTAAATAGAGGTTTTTACAATAGTCGGACTTAGGGAAGTGTGGAATTGAGACATCACCTGGCAATAGGGGTGCGTGCATGGAGAACATCATACTCATGAGGGAACTGATTTCTTTTAGCTTTTAAAATTTAAACTTTAATTATCAGTAATTATGAGAGCAAATATGAAGCATTTTTCTTTCCCTGATTGCAGACATAGTTAGATACCTACTTGATAGAGATTTCAGTAACACCCCAAAGCTGATGTGATCTTTATGTGATGAAGATGCCTATAGTGCTTCCAAATCACCCCTGACTAAAAATGGTCTTAGAATTTGTGGTAGAGCTAAATGTTGCTTTTCCAAAATCCCTTCTCCCCTTCCCTCTCACTAACACACCCTGTGGGTGGGGGGGCCTGTGGTGAACTGAACCTCTCCTTTTCCAATCTCTTTTTCAACTAGGTGTGGTTTTATGACAAAATGTGGCCAATGAGGCCTTAGTCAACATCACTCGGTGGTGATTTTGGAAAAGCCTGTGAAAATAGCGTCGGACTCAGTTGGCACATGCCGTTTTTTCCTCTTCCTTTCTTCCTGCATCAAGCAATGATGCCAAATCTCGAACTGTAATAGCTACCTTGTGATCTACTAGGCAGAAAAGGACAAGAAGATTGGAAAGGCATAGCTCTAAAATCCTGTTAACTGCAGGAGAAAATAGTCCAATATATTTTAGCTATTATTATATGCAGCTGAACTCAATTCCTCATCATTAAAAAAGGAAGTGTAGGATATGAATAAACTTTAAATATTTAAGAGACATGAGGCTATTAGTTTTGGCCATAAAACCTCAATAGCATCAGTTTAGCATCTGCCAAATAATACTATCATATTAAATTAATATTGTTAACTGTTTTTATTTTGTCTTATTTATATTTACTTTTGAAAATTTGTTCGTATTTTGAAAATATTTCCTAAAAGCTGTAAGCATATGAAATTTTTTAATCTAGTTTTGGTTTGTACATATTTAACATGATACAAAAATTTTAAGTAAACAATGAAGCTTTTGGAAAATATTTTTCCTTTGAAATGACTTCAGTGATTAATCACACATGAGGACTGCTCCAGAGTTATGCATTAATCTTGATTTCAGGCAATGTTTTTCTTAATGTAACCTTTATTGCATATACACGTGTTAGTCCATTCTTTCTTTCTTTCTTTTTTTTTTTTTTGAGATGGAGTCTCGCTCTGTCACCCAGGCTGGAGTGCAGTGGCGCTATCTTGACTCACTGCTGCAACCTCTGGCTCCCAGGTTCAAGCGATTCTCCTGCCTCAGCCTCCCGAGTAGCCGGGACTACAGGTGCCCACCACCATGTCCGGCTAATTTTTTGTATTTTTAGCAGAGAAAGGGATTCACTGTGTTAGCCAGGATGGTCTCGATCTCTGGACTGGCCACCTCAGCCTCCCAATGTGCTGGGATTACAGACGTGAGCAACTGCACCCAGACTTTCTTTTCTTTTTTTTTTTTTTTTTAAGACAGTTTCGCTCTTGTCACCCAGGCTGGAGTGCAGTGGCGCTATCTTGACTCACTGCTGCAACCTCTGGCTCCCAGGTTCAAGCGATTCTCCTGCCTCAGCCTCCTGAGTAGCCGGGACTACAGGTGCCCACCACCATGTCTGGCTAATTTTTTGTATTTTTAGCAGAGAAAGGGATTCACTGTGTTAGCCAGGATGGTCTCGATCTCCGGACTGGCCACCTCAGCCTCCCAATGTGCTGGGATTACAGACGTGAGCAACTGCACCCAGACTTTCTTTTTTTTTTTTTTTTTTTTTAAGACAGTTTCGCTCTTGTCACCCAGGCTGGAGTGCAACGGCACGATCTTGGCTCACTGCAACCTCTGCCTCCTGGGTTCAAGCAATTCTCCTGCCTCAGTCTCCTGAGTAGCTGGGATTACAGATGCATGCCACTACACCCAGCTAATTTTTGTATTTTTAGTAGAGACGGGAGTTTCACCATGTTGGTCCGACTGGTCTCGAACTCCTGACCTCAGGTGATCTACCCGCCTCAGCCTCCCAAAGTGCTGGGATTACAGGCATGAACCACCACACCCGGCCAGTCCGTTCTTTCTCAATGTAATCTTTATTGCATAATACACATGTAGTAGGTCATTCTTCCATTGCTATAAAGAAATGCCTGAGACTCAGTAATTTATAAAGAAAAGAGGTTTAATTGGCTCATGGTTCTGCAGGCAGTACAGTAAGTGTGGTGCTGGCATCTGCTTCTGGTGAGGGCCATAGGAAACTTACAATCATAGTGGGAGGTGAAGGGGGAGCAGACACATCACAAGGCAAACGTAGGAGCAAGAGAATGAGTGGGGAGGTGTCACACACTTTCAAACAACCAGGTCTCACAGAACTCACTATTGCGAGGAAAGCACCAAGCTATTCATGAGTGATCCACCCTCATGATCCAAACATCTCCCACCAGGCCTTAACTCCAACATTGGGGATTACATTTCAACATGAAATTTGGAGAAGATATCCAAACTAAATCACCGCATAGACAGAATTAAAAACAAAAAACACATGATCATCTTCATAGATGCTGAGAAAGCATTTGATAAACTCTAATATCCCTTTATGATTAAAAAAAAAACCCCTCTCAACAAATTAGGCATCAGGGATATACCTCAAAATAATAAGAGCCATCTATGACAAACCCACAGCCAACATCATACTGAATGGGGAAATGCTGAAAGTGTTCCACCAACGAACTGGAATGAGACTAATATGTCTACTCTCACTACTCCTATTCAACACAGAACTGGAAGTCCTAGCCAGAGGAAGAGAAAGAAATAGAAAGCATCCAAATAGAAAAAGAGGAACTCCAATCATCTTTGTTCATTGATGACATAATTTTATACCTAGAAAACTCTAAAGATCCTTCCAAAACACTCTTAGACCTGATAAACAACTTCAGTTAAGTTTCAGGATACAAAATCAACATACAAAAATCAGTAGCATTTCTATACACCAATAATGTTCAAGCTGAGAGTCAAATAAAGACTTCAATCCCATTTACAATAGGCACACATAAAAAATAAAATACCTAGGAATACATTTAACTAAGGAGGTGAAAAGAAAGATCTCTATAAGGAGAACTGTATGAAACACCAATGAAAGAACTCATAGATGACACAAACAAATGGAAAAACATCTCATGCTCATGGATACAAACAATCAATATCATTAAAATGGCCATACTGCCTAAAGAAAAGTACAGATTCAATGCTATTCCTATCAAACTACCAATGATATTCTTCACAGGACTAGAGAAAACTATTTTAAAATTCATATGAAACAAAAAAGAGCCCCAACAGCCCAGGTAATTCTAAGCAAAAAGAACAAAGCTGGAGGCATCACACTACCGAACTTCAAACTACACAACAGGGCTACAGTAACCAAAACAGCATGGTATTGGTACAAAAACAGACACACAGACCAATGGAACAGGATAGAGAGCCCTGAAATAAGACCACACAACTACAACCACCTAATCTTTGACAAAGCTGACAAAAACAAGCAATGGGGAAAGGACTCTATATTCAATAAATGGTACTGGGGTAACTGTACAGCCATATGCAGAAGAATGAAACTGGAACCCTACATATCACCATATATAAAAATTAACTCAAAATGGTTTAATTACTTAAATGTAAGACTTCAAACTATAAAATTCCTAGAAGAAAATCTAGGAAAATCTCTTCTAGACACTGGACTAGGCAAAGAATTTATGACTAAGACCTCAAAAGTAAATGCAACAAAACAAAAAATAGGCAAATGGGACTTGCACAGCAAAAGAAACAATCAACAGAGTAAATAGATGACTTACAGAATGGGAGAAAATATTTGCAAACTATGCATCTGAAAAAGGACCAATATCTAGACTGTATAAGGAACTGGAACGAATCAACAAGGAGAAACAACCCCATTGAAAAGTGGGCAAAGGACATGAACAGACACTTCTCAAAAGACATACAAGTTGCCAACAAACATGAAAAAATGCTCAACATCACTATCATTGGACAAATGCAAATTGAAACCACAATAAGATACCATCTCACACCAGTCAGAATGGCTATCATTAAGAAGTCAAAAAACAGGCCAGGTGTGGTGGCTCACACCTGTAATCCCAGCACTTTGGGAGGCCAGTGTGGGCAGACTGCTTGAGTCTAAGAGTTCAAGACCAGCCTAGGTAACATGGTGAAACCCCATCTCTATTAAAATTACAAAAAGTTAGCTGGGCATGATGGTGTACACCTGTAGTCACAGCTACTTGGGGGGCTGAGGTGGGAAGATTGCGTGAGCCCCAGAGGTTGAGGCTCCGATGAGCCCTGATCATGCCACTGCACATCAACCTGGGTGACAGAGTGAGACCTTGTCTCAAAAAAAAATAAAAAAAATATAACAGATACTGCCAAGAATATGAAGAAAAGAGACACTTATACACTGCAGAGCGGGGAGGTGGGTGTAAATTAGTTCAACCCCGATGGAAAGCAGTAAGGAGTTTTCTCACAGAACTAAAAGTAGAATTGCCAGTTCAGAAATCCTACTACTGGGTATTTATCCATAGCAAAAGAAAGTGTTTTATCAAGAAGACACCTGCACTCATATATTTATCACAGCACTATTTACAATAGCAAAGTCATGGAATCAACCTAAGTGTCCATCAACAGTGGACTGAACAAAGAAAATTTAGTGTATATACACCATGGAATACTACCACAAAAGAGAACAAAATGATGTCCTTTGCAACAACATGCATGCAACTAGAGACCATTATCCTAATGGTTACTGAAATTAAAATAACTCAGAAGCAGAAAATCAAATACCTCACGTTCTCACTTATAAGTGGGAGCTGATCAATGGGTATACATGTAAACATAAAGACGAACAAGGACACTGGGGATTCCGAAAGGGGGTAAAGGCAAAGGGGGGCAAGGGTTGAAAAACTATCTATTGAGCATGTTCACTATTTGGGTGATGGGTTCACCAGAAGCCCAAACCCTCCCATTATGCAATATACTTGTATACCAAACGTATACATGTACCCCTCTGAATCTGTAATTTTTTAAAAAAGAAGTGACTGCGCCCTTCTTCTGCCTCTGAAAAAACCTATACCGTAACATCAATAACATTTGGTACACTTGTTTATATGATTATCTCTCGCTTAACCTAAGGGCGTAGCACTGTGCTTGATGCTCAAAGGTATGTTTTGCGAATGACTAAATAAATAATAATGTGTATTTGATGGCTACTGAAATTGAAAAACAATTTTTGATATATACTTGCTCTAACCTCTGCATGTCCACAATATAGAGACTATAACAGAAATGCTCAGGTTTTCCTGGCATATAATTCAATAAATCAAAACAACTAGACTAAATATGGGCTAGATATGGGCTGCTTCACCTACAGCTGATTGGTAGACAAAACGTTGGTGTCACGTTATATTCTAAGAGACGTACTCAGTTTGTAACAAAACTATTTCACTTATTCCTCCATCTATCAACACTTAGGTATCAATTATATCCACATCTTTATTAATGAAGTAATTTCAATATTGTAAGTCATTTTTACTACTTTATAAAATCATTATAGAATAAATCAAGCAGACCTGGCTTACTTTTTGTTGCTTTTTTATATAAAACATAGTTTTGTTTTTAACTCCAAAATATTCTAATAAATATTATCTAATTAAGCCCTAAAAATGTTCTACTAGTTCCTGCAGACATAATCAAGTTTTTTGATCTGCAGTTTTATGAATAAATAATTGTGTAAAAGCTAATGTGTGAAAGAATGGCTCAGTGGGAATTATTATACATCTTGAAAATAATAAATTCTCTCAAAACAGCTGAGGTATACCTTTTTTTCAAACCTTCTAGTAAGATGCAGAGACTATTTCCTATTTTGTTCTTTATTAGTGAAAGTTATACAGCAATTTTCTGCTAATGGAGTCAGACTAATGAAGCATAATATTTTCAAGATATTATCAAGCATTAGAGACTACTTCAATTTTTTTAAAGCTTATGAACAGAAAAGGCAGTTCTTTTTAAAAATTCATTAGGTTTTTAGAATACACAAGGATTTATTTGTATTACTCTAGATCTCTTATGTACCCTGAAATTATTACAAGCTTTTATGTCTTTCCTGTATATTACTGATGTTTCATAATGGGTAAAAAGAACTAAAACAAAACAAAACACTGAATGTTATTTTAACTAGTTTTTCAAAGTTATAACATACGCAGCAAATACGGGCTGCTTCACCTAAAGCTTTCTCTCTTCCTTCCCTGTTAAGAGACCTTAGAACTCTTTGGATATATCCTTCCATGTGCTTCTGAACATTGCTGAGTAAGGATATGATGTCTGAAGCTGCTAAGGATGACAAAGTAGAAAGATGACATGAATAGGCCGGCGAATTAACCAATCCTAGATCCATCCCACTCTTGTTATGTGTTATGTGATCTCTGTAGTGATTAACCCATTTTGAGTTGTATTTCTGTTATTGTACAACATCCTAATTCAAAGTGTTTATACAACCAGGTTTGAAGGTCAATCACATTTCCCTTCAGTTTATAATGGCTAAATTTGAAGCTACTATCCTCTGCAACTTCCTTATATCTGTTGCCAATATTTATTTACTGACAACAGCAATAAAGATTTTATGACACTTTTCCATTTACAAACTACTGTCTTTCCTCATCTCATCACAGCTTGGTTTACTTTTCACAAAAACACTTGTATACATATGATATATACATCTTATGTAAAATGTAAAATGTACACAAAACGTACATATGTATGGAGAGAGAGTTAAAGGTACATATATATGTATATGGAGAGACAGCAAGTTAAAGTTTTCAGAATCAAAACAAATTCAGTTGTGTTAAAAACCCTACCAAAGGCAAAACCTAACAGAGCCAGGGAAGGTTGTAATAATTTCAAGGTACATTTTTACAAAAACACATGAGACTAGGAAACTGAGTACAGAGATCTAGGGTATTTATAATTAAATGCTCGTTAACAAGAGCTTTAAGCTTTTACAGAAATGCAACAGACTAATTTGATATGCAACCAAGATAAAATCAGCCCTCTATTTCCACAGGTTTTATATCTGTGGATTCAACCAACCATAGATCAAAAATATTTTTAAAGAAACAACAAAATAGCAATGTAACAAAAACAAGACAAATAAAAATACAGTACAATTATTTACATAGCATTTACATTGTATTAAGTATTATAAGTAATCTAGAGATAATTTAAAGTATATGGGAAGACATATGTAGGTTATGTGCAAATACTATGCCATTTTACATGAAGGACCTGAGCATCTGTAGGTTTTCGTATCCATTGGAGTACTAGAACCAATCTTCTGCATATACCAAGGGATGGCTACACTATTGTTTTGTAGTTTTTATTTTAAACAGAAACTTCTGGCCCAAGAATAAAAAACACAGACTCAAATTGTTTAATGCATTTAGAGGTTTTTGTTTGTTTGTTTTTTAATCTAGGGCTTAATTAGCTTTAGTTTCAAATATCAACATGCATTGTATGTCATAATAACCTCAGAATATCCAGGAAAAAAGTTCAAAAGGAGCTATTAAGTTTGGATCTGGAGCATATGCCAAGATCCAAATGTACAGATTTAGGACTTATATATGGATGGTACTTAAAACTATGAGAATGGATGATAGCCTCAGGAGTTTAGGTGAAACAAGAATTGAAAATGACTAAAGACTGAACACTGAAGAGGGTGGGCAGAGGAGGAGGTACAAGGAAAAGAGGCAGAGATGAGAGCTTAAAGAAGAATCAGAAAAGCTGAGGGGCCTAGAGGAGCTTTTCTAGGAAACAGTGGTTCCACCTGAGACACTACAAAGAGGCTGAGATAGATGAGAGTTGACAATGAAGGTTTTCCTAACTATATATACCTGTCATTTGCCAAAGCAAAGAAAATAATAATTCTTTTTTTTTCTTCTTCTTGTTTGAGATGGAGTCTCGCTCTGTCGCCCAGGCTGGATGGAGTGCAGTGGTGCGATCTTGACTCACTGCAACCTCTGCCTCCCGGGTTCACGCCATTCTCCTGCCTCAGCCTCCTGAGTAGCTGGGACTACAGGCACCTGCCACCACGCCCGGCTAATTTTTTTCTATTTTTAGTAGAGATGGGGTTTCACCGTGTTAACCAGGATATTCTCGATCTTCTGACCTCGTGATCTGCCCGCCTCAGCCTCCCAAAATGCTGGGATTACAGGCGTAAGCCACCATGCCTGGCCTTTTTTTTTTTTCTTATTTTCAACCAAAGTTTTCCTTTTCTTAGTTTTCATGATGTTACAACACTATTTTGTGTACATTTTGGATTTTACATAAGATTAGGAAAGGTATAAATCGTAGATTATATGTGACATACACACATTGTGTGTGTGTGTGTGTGTGTACAGAGAGAGAGAGAGAATCTAAATAACAGAGAAGACTCTGAGAGAAAATGATGTTTATTTGGAAATAGGCACTGAAATGGGAATATGCATGCCATAGTAAACTGTGCATCTTCAGGGAGATAACAGAAAACAAAGGTTTTTAAGGGTAAAATAAGGATTGTACCCATATACAAGTTCTAAACAAGAAATTGTTTTGAGATAACTATCCTTGGTCATGAGAATCAGTAACAAGGATGGCACCAGTCTGAAGACAGTTGTTGGGCAAATGTCCTCACAAAGGTTTTTTTTTTTTCTTTAATGAAAAAAATTATAGGGCTACCCCATAGGCAGTGCACCCAGAATACCCAGAAGTATTATTTTGTATAAGGTTGGATGGCCTTTGTGGTAAATTGTGGTTTTTGCAGTCTTTGGTGGTAGTTTTTATCAGGCATTTGTGTATAAGAACCCTCCCTTCACAGCCTTCCCTGGCTCTGTTTGTTAGGTTTTGCCTTTGATAGGGTTTTTAACACAATTGAGTTTGTTTTGATTCTGAAAACTTTAACTTGCTCTCTCTCCATATACATATATATGTACCTTTTGTGTACATTTTAGATTTTATGTAAGATATATATATCATATATATCTTATATAAATATATTACATATATCATATATCTTATATAAACATATAAATATATGATATATATCATATATCTTATATAAATATGACATATATATAACTTATAGAGGATATTTCTAGAAGGCTACACAACAAATTAGTAACTTTCTGCCTCCAGAGTTGCCAGTATCTGGGATACTCTTGAGGAATAGGGATTGGAGAGAGACTGTCCACTTTTGTACCTCTTTAATGGTATACATGTGGAGTTATTATCAATTCAAAAAATTAGTAAAATTAAAACAGATAAATAAAGGCCATTTTATCATGTTGCACTTGTTTTACAGTTTAGGGAAAAATATTTTTAGACATCACCATGGCTGAAAAATATGCTGTGACTTGGTCCACTGAACGCAGGATCCTTGTAACTTAGTCTATGGTGAAGTAGTGGGGGGAGTTTATTAAATTAATGTTAATTAAGCTAGTGTTGGTCAAATATACCATATAAAAGAATAGGTTGTGATTGATTCCTAATTAAGGACAGACTACATATGAATGTCCAAATGGGGCCAATTCTCTTTGAGCTAACACCCTACTTCTGAGGCTGAAGTGTGCATGGCAACTGATAAAGTAGATCTATTTTCATGTCCTGAATCCTGTACTTAAGATTCCAAAGAGAGTAAGAGTGCTCTTCTTATATCTGTGCGCCTCATTAAATTCTCGGCATAATCAAAATATTCTTTTGGAGAGTTTTCCTATTTTCTTTATATCAACATAATTTATTCAAAAGAGATGTAAGTATTATAGAAAAAGATGTTTTAATGTAAAGAAATTAAAGGAAAATTTCAAGTTAGATACATATTGTTCAGTTCTATGCGTCTTCAGTAATTTAGCTGGTGTTTAAAATGATTCTCAGGAAAGTATAATGCTGTTTAGTTTTCTATTTTTCTATCTGTATCAGAATTTGGATTAAAAAGAGCAAACACCGAGTGTGTACAACCAAAGATATGGCTGCTGCAAACACTGGAGTCTGTATGTCTTGATATTGTAAGTGGACGATTAATGTAAGGAGCCTCAAGGTTCTGGAATCGACTCTGAAATGGAAAGCTGCTTTTTGAAGTCTGTAGTCAAGCTGGATAAATTACAATTAAAGCAATTAACAATGAATTTGAAACAAAGAATATCATTTACTTTTTGTAACTATGGAAAACTGAACTGCTTGTAAAATTCTGATAGAATTGTGTAGCTGTTGGCACACCAAACCAGATTTGGCAAATACAATGGATTGTCTTTAATGAAGGAAGTTTTCTTTTTAGCTGCAGGTTAAAAACCCTATAACTCAGATCCTATTTGACATTTTCCAATGAGGAAAAAAAGCAATTTTTATTTCTGTGGATAACTGTAATTATGGAGAGGCCTCCTTTTACAAAGTAGACTTCATTTGTAGTCAAATATGGTATGAAATTTCTATAAAGTAAAAAGTCTTATTAGCCATATTTTCCCCCTTTTATAGTAGCACTTGAAGGCTTCCATTAGTCATCTTTCTTATTTTCTTTCTCACTGTTGACTCCTTCCTCACTCTTCCAGATTTCCAACATATTTCATAGCTCCTGCCCTACTTTTAAACTTTTCTTTGCTACCAAAATTCCTCTCTGACTACTCTATAACTGTTGCCTCCACTTTTCACTATCTACAATCTTCTTAACCATTTTTGAATGATGTTCACAAGTGACCTGATAATTACTTAGTATGGTGGTCTTTTAGCCCTCTTCTTTTGCAACATCTTTATGGTATTTTATATTGTCAACCCATTTACTCTGTGGTTAATGTCTTTCCCCTCGGCTTCTTGTTCTCCTTCTTGAATACTTTCTTTTTTATTTTATTTTATTCCTTTTTGCTTTCTAAAAGAATGTTTCCCAAGGTTCTGGCCATGCAAAATTTCCCTCATCTCTCTACAATTTACACATGAGAACCCTATTCATTTCTACATTTATCATTATCTTCATGCATGGCTTCTTTCTTATTTTTATTCATTGTCTTGAATTGATTTCTAAATTCCTGAATCACATTTTTATCTGCCTGCAAGGTATCACATTCATAAAGTCAGTAAGACACTTACTTGGTTGTCTATTCTATTCTATTCTTTTTTTTTTTTTTAATTCTCTTGACCCCAGTTTTCCTGATAGCTACGTTTCTCTGCTTCCCTTATAAGATAAATTCCTGAGACAGTAATCTATACTCACTGTTTCTCCTTTCCTCTCACCTCTCTTGAACCCACTCAAGTGAGGCTTTATCCCCTACTGCTCCATCACAGTTACTCTTGTCAAAGCCATGAATGATATATCTTGCCAAATCAAATGGTCATTTCTCAGTCCTCATTTTATTAGACTTCTCAGCATCATTTGTTATAGTTGTTCATTGTCTCCTGGTTGAAAATATTTTTACTTGGCTTCTAGAGTGCCATATTCTTCTGGTAAGTTTCTTAAAATAAAGGGGTGGGAGGCAGGGGCATAAACCCACAGGACAGAAGGAGAAAATAGTAAGTAAATTCCAGAAGGTGGAAAGGAGATGAACAATAGAAAAGTGCCTTAACAGAAAAGAATGGGGAATTCTACTTCAGCAGGGGACGGGCTAGAAAAGCAACCTGATTGGCACTGATGATCCCCAAAGAGCCCAGAAAATGACAGAAAAAAGGTATTACTGAGAGGGGTGGGGGGAAGTTTGTAAAATAATTAGATTTACAGATCCCCTACTTAATACAAAGTTTTCTCACATTTCATTAGAAGTCTGACTTTCTTCTCTAAAGAGGGTGAAACAGAGTATTCCCATTTCCAAGGGCTACTGTAAAAAAGTACCACAAAATGGGTGGTTTAAAACAAAATAAATTTGTCTTCTCACAGTTCTGGAGGCCAGAAATCTAAAATCAAGATATCGACAGGGTTGGTTCTTTCTGGAGGTTTTGAAGAGAATCTGTTCCATGCTTCCTTCCTATCTGCTGGTGGATGCCTGGAATCCTTGGTGTTCCTTGGTTTGTAGGCACACCATTCTAATCTCTGCCATTCTGCTTACATGGCATTATTCCTTGTGTTTTTCTATGTTTAAATATCTCCCCTGGCCAGGCTCAGTGGATCACGCCTGTAATCCCAGCACTTTGGGAGGCTGAGGCGGGCTGATCACCTGAGGTTAGGAGTTTGAGACCAGCCTGGCCAACATGGTGAAATCCTGTCTCTACTAAAAATACAAAAATTAGCCAGATGTGGTGGCAGGTGCCTGTAATCCCTGCTACTAGTGAGGCTGACACAGGAGAAGTACTTGAACCCAGGCAGAGGTTGCAGTGAGCCAAGATCACGCCACTGCACTCCAGCCAGCGACAAAGTGAGACCCTGTCTCAAAAAAACAAATAAACAAAAAAACTCTCCTTGTAAGTCACTAGTCACTGGATTTAGAGTTCACTCTAATCTAGTATGGTCTCATCTTAAATTGATCGCATCTGCAAAAACCTTATTTTCAAATAAAGTCACATTCCCAGGTACTAGGGATTGAGATTTCAACATATTTTTTCAGTGGACACAATTTCATCTACTACCCAGAGGATTTCTAGAGTTGGAACACTAGTCACAGTGGAGGGTGAGGGGATATGAACTGAAAATAGGAGAAACAGGTGAGGCTTTACAAAATTTGAGGAAAACTTCCAGGCTTCTTTCCTAATTTAAAGAAAACTGACAGCTAGTTTTGTATTTTTCAGGTAAAAGTCTGAAAGTATCTTCTCAGACCAGCCCACAATAAATGATCTAAATATGCTACCATCAAGAGTTCCTCCAAGAGATCAACTCAGCCAAATAATCTACAGCAACACTGCAGTCAACAACCCCACAACCTCATTTAGTCAGGGTGCTTCTGACTGCCTTTTTGCTGTCCTGATCTTAAACTGAAGCAGACAGAGATGGATCACTAGACATTTAAGAACAGCTAATAACATGAGAGACAGAATGCAAAACTCTTTTTAAAAAAGCAAGTTGGAGAAAACACTGATGATTTAAAAAGAAAATAAACAGAGAAAAGTTGTCATTAGTACCTTCCAAGAAGTCTCACTCATGAGACAAGAAGAGAATACTAGCAAAAGAAAATACTCAAAGAAAAAAAGACGGCTCTTTGAATTAAATATAATAGCATTAATATAAAAGCTCGATAGAAGTACTAGAAAATAAAGTTGAGGAAAATTTTCACAAAACAGAGCAAAAAGATGAGTTGAAAAACAGGATAAAGAGATAAGAACATTAAAGGATCAATTCCAAGGCATCTAGTATCTGAACAATGTAGAAAGAAAGAAAATAAAATAAAAAAGAATACAAGTAATATTAATGGTAATAATTCTTTTAAAATCCCCAAACTAGCCTGGGCACGGTGGCTCACATCTGTGATCCCAGCATTCTGGGATGCTGAGGTGGGCGGACCACTTGAGGTCAGGCATTCAAGACCAGACTGGCTAATATGGTGAAACCCTGTCTCTACTAAAAATACTAAAAGTAGCTGAGCGTGGTGGAAGGCACCTGTAATCCCAGCTCCTGGGAAGGCTGAGACGAGTGTATCACTTGAAACTGGGATGCAGAGGTTGCAATGAGCCAATATTGTGCCACTGCACTCCAGCCTGGGTGACAGTGCAAGACTCTATCTCAAAATAAATAAATAAATACTTAAAATCCCCAAACGAAAGAAAATCAGTTTCTACATCCAATGGGTCAAACCAGTGCCCAGCACAAAGTCTGAAAATAACTCTAACCCTAAATCCACTCCTATGAAATTTCAGAACAATGAGGAAAACAGGAGATCCTAAAAGCTTCCAGAAAAAGATTTCATACAAAAGGTACCTATGATACAAAAGACTGCATACGAATGATGAGGTATCAGAACAAGAAAGCTTAGAAAAATATGGAGCATATAATGTCAATGGATTTGAATAGTAATTCCAGAAGCTAGATGACAGAGGGAGCAATACCCACAAATTCTGAGAAAAAAAATTTACAGGCCAGGATTATATACCTAGTTGTGCTATCAATCAAATGTTAGCATGAAACAAAAACATTTTAAGACATGCAAGGTTCTCAAAGCATTTTTCATGCAACGTTAGCTCCCTGAAATTCAACAAAAGAGTGGTGAATAAAATCTCCAGGATGATGAGGTGAAGAAAAAAGCAAAACAACAGCTATGCAGCATACCCAGCAACAAATTGTACTGAAAGGGTCAGAAGTCTCTGGATGAGACATGTAAAAGATAAAAATGATAGAATACTTAACGTGTCTGAAAGTATTGAGAAGAGATTTACCCAAGTAGAAGTTAGTTTTGGTTTAATTAATAATAAAAAACATACAAAGTTAAGCAAGTGAATAAACCAATTACTCCAGAAGATGAAAATATTGTGTAAGAATAAGAAATGACACTAGGCTACATGGCTCTGCTGTGAGTAGATTTTTCCATAGTCAAAAAACTGTAAACGACAGAAATTAAACAACCTGCTCCCACATGACTTTTGGGTAAAAAATGAAATCAAAGCAGAAATCAAGAAAGAAATTCTTTGAAATGAATGAGAACAAAGACACAATATACCAGAATCTCTGGAACCCAGCTAAAGCAGTGTTAAGAGGGAAGTTTACAGTGCTAAACACCCACATCAAAAAGTTAGAAAGATCTGAAGTAACCTAACATCATACCTAGAGGAAATAGAGAAACAAGAGCAAACCAACCCCAAAGATATAGAAGACAAGAAATAATCAAAGTCAGAGCTGAACTGAAGGAAACTGAGACACGCAAAAAAACCATACAAAAGATCAATGAATCCAGGGATTGGTTTTTTGAAAGAATAAATAAATAGACCACTAGGTAGGCTGATAAAGAAAAAAAGAGAAGATCCAAATAAACACAATCAGAAATGACAAAGGGGACATAACCATTGACCCCACAGATACACAAAAAACCCTCAGAGACTACAACGAACATCTGTTTGCAAACAAACTAGAAAACCTAGAAGAAACAGATAAATTTCTGGAAACATACAACCCTCTCAAGATTAAGCCAGGGAGAAACTGGATCCCTGAAAAGACCAATGACAGGTTCCAAAACCAATTCAGTAATAAAAAGCCTACCAAGCAGAAAAAGCCCTGGACAAGAAGAATTGACAGCCAAATTCTACCAGATGTATAAAGAAGAGCTGGCATTATTCCTATTAAAACTATACCAAAAAATTGAGGGGGAGGGACTCCTCCCTAACTCATTCTATGAGGCCAGCATCATCCTAATACCAAAACCTGGCAGAGATACAATAACAAAAAAAATCAGGCCAATATCCTTGATGTGCACAGAAGCTAAAATCATTGACGAAATACTAGCAAACAGAATCCAGCAGCACATCAAAAGCTAATCCACCATGATCAAGTAGGTTTTATCCTTGGGATGCAAGATTGGTTCAACATATGCAAATCGGCTTGGCGTGGTGGCTCACACCTGTAATCCCAGCACTTTGGGAGGCCGAGGCAGGCAGATCATGAGGTCAGGAGATCAAGACCCTCCTGGCTAACACGGTGAAACGCAATCTCTACTAAAAAATACAAAAAAATTAGCTGGGTGTGGTGGTGGGCACCTGTAGTTCCTGCTACTTGGGAGGCTGAGGCAGGAGAATGGCGTGAACCCAGGAGGCGGAGCTTGTAGTGAGCCGAGATCATGCTACTACACTCTAGCCTGGGCGACACAGCGAGACTCCATCTCAAAAAAAAAGAAAAAAAAAAAATATATATGCAAATCAATAAATATGATTAACCACATCAATGGAACTAAAAACAAAAACCACGTGATGATCCCAATAGATACAGAAAAGGTTTTCAATAAAATTCAACATTACTTCACATGAAAAAGCTCAACAAACTAGGCATCAAAGGAACGTATCTCAAAATAATAAGAGCCATCTACAACAAACCCACAGCCAACATCATACTGAATAGGCAAAAGCTGGAAGCCTTCCCCTTTAGAACCAGAGCAAGACAAGATGCCTACTCTCACCACTCCTATTCAACATAGTACTAGAAGTCCTAACCAGAGCAATCAAGCAAGAGAAAGAAATAAAAAGCATCCAAGGAGGAAGAGAAGAAGTCAAACTATCTCTGTTGCAGATGATATAATTCTATACCTGGAAAACTCGACAGTCTCTCCCAAAAGCTCCTAGATCTGATGAACAACTTAAGCAATGCTACAAGATACAACATCAACGTACAAAAATCAGCAGCATTTCTATACACAAACAATGTCCAAGCTGAGAACCAAATCAAGAGCCCAATTCATCCACAGCAGCGCAAAAAGAATAAAATACCTAGGAATACAGTTAATGAGGGAGGTGAAGGATCTCAACAAGAATGACAAAACACTGCTCAAAGAAAACAAACAAATGGAAAAACATTCCACGCTCATGCATAGTATGAATCAATATTGTAAAACAGCCACATTGCTCAAAGCAATTTACAGATTCTATACTATTCCTCTGAAACTGCCAATGATATTCTTCACAGAATTAGAAATAGCTATTTTAAAATTCATATGGACCCCCCCCCAAAAAAAAAGCTTTAATACTCAAGGCAATTAAAAGTAAAAAGAACAAAGCTGAAAGCATCATGTTACCTGACATCAAACTATACTAAAAGGCTATAGTAACCAAAACAGCATGGTACTGGCACAAAAACACATAGACCAATAGAACAGAATAGAAAGTCCAAAAATAACGCCTCACACCTATAACTATCTGGTCTTCAACAAAGTTAAAAAAATAAGCAACATGGTAAAGAACCCTTATTCAATAAATGGTGCTGGGATAACTGGCTAGCCATATGCAGAAGATTGAAACTGGATATCTTCCTTTGATCATATAAGAAAATCAACTCAAAATGTATTAAAGACTTAGATGTGCCAGGTGCGGTGGCTCACGCCTGTAATCCTAGCACTTTGGGAGATCAAGGCGGGTGGATCACGAGGTCAGGAGATGGAGACCATCCTGGCTAAAACGGTAAAATCCTGTCTCTACTAAAAACACAAAAAATTAGCCGGGCATGGTGGCAGCACCTGTAGTCCCAGCAACTCAGGAGGCTGAGGCAGGAGAATGGCATGGACCTGGGAGGTGGCGCTTGCAGTGAGCCGAGATCGCACCACTGCACTCCAGCCTGGGTGATAGAGCGAGACTCCTTCTCAAAAAAAAAAAAAAAAAAAAAAAAAAAAAAAAGACTTACGTGTAAAACCTAAAACTATAAAAACCCTAGAAGAAAACCTAGGAAATACGATTCTGGACATAGGCCATGGCAAAGATTTAATGATGAAGCCAGGTGCAGTGGCTCATGCCTGTAATCCCGGCACTTTGTAAGGCCGAGGCAAGTGGATCACCTAAGGTCAGGAGTTCAAGACCAGCCTGGCCAACATCGGGAAACCTCATCTATACTAAAAAATACAAAAATTAGCTGGGCTTGGTAATGCATACCTGTAGTGACAACTATTCGGAGGCTGAGGTAGGAGAATCACTTGAACCTGGGAGGTTTAAAATATTTAAAAAAAACCCAAACACATAGTAAGGTGCAGAGTTTTAGAGCATATAGAGGCTTGGTCCAGATTAAAATGTATAAACATTTGTTCAAATAGATGAACTGTCAGATAAAACAGGAAGTAATCTTGTTTTAGAGGACATAAATTGGATTAACAGGTAGAATTTACAGACAGAAAAATTTCAGCTGAAAGTAGAGTTTTCTCAATATAAGACTAATCAAATTTCAATATTTACTACAGAACTGCAATAATCTAAACAATGTGGTATTTGCATAAGAATAATAAATAGATTAATAAAACAGGATACAGTTGAAAAATAAATCCATCCATATATGGTCAAATGATTTTTTACAAATGATTTTTGAGAAAATAATTTGGTGGGGAAAGGACAGTCATTTCAACAAATGGTGATAGAATAACTGGATTTCCATACGTAAAAACAAAAAGAAAACTCTCAACCCATACCTCATACCATATACAAAATTTAAGTAGAAACACAGATCTATATGTAAAACTATAGAAAAAATGGAACAACTTGTGAAAGAAAATATAGAATATCAGCTTGAATCAGTGGCTCATGCCTACAATCCCAGCACTTTGGGAGGCTGAGGCAGGAGGACTGCTTGAGCCCAGGAGCTTGAGGCCAGCCTCAGCAATGATGTGAGACTCTATCCTCACAAAAAATTAATTAATTAATTAATTAAATAAAATAAAAATGAGCTGAGTGTGGTGTGGCACATACCTATAATCCCAGCTACTTGGAAGGCTGAAGTGGGAGGATTGCTTGAGCTCAGAGAGTTGAGGCTGCAGTGAGCTGTGATCACACCACTGCATTCCAGACTGAATGATACAGTGAAACTCTGTCTCAATGTGTATATGTGTGTATATATATGTAAAAAAATGTAGATGATATATATCAATTATATATTACTATATATTATTATATATAATTTATGTATTTACATATATATTTGAATTTTGTATGTATATTTGCGATCTTGAGTTAGGCTTTCTCTTAGAGAAGACACAAAAAGTATGAAAAATAAATTGGACTTCATCAAAATTAATATCTGTTCTTTGAAAGGCACTTCAAAGACAAGGCACAGGCTGGGAGAAAATATAATAGCTGATAAAGAACTTATATCCAGAATATATAAACACCTTTTATAATTCAATAATAAGGAGACAGACAATCCAATTTTTAAAATAGGCAAAAGATTTGGGCAAATGCTTGACTAACAAAAATGTACTGATAGCCAGTAAGTCAAGACAATGTTGTCGTCATCATTAATCATCTGAAAACTGCCAATTAAAACCATAGTGAAATGATATACCTACTAGAATGTCTAAAATTAAAAGGACTTATAATACCAAATGCTGGCAAGGATGCAAAGTGACTAGAACCTCATGTATTTGCTGGCGGAAATGAAAAATATACACCAAATTTAAATAGTTGTACATTATGAAAGTATATAACACTGAACCATATACCGTGAGCCAAGGTAAAGGCTTAAAAATGGTTTTAAAAAGTCCGGGCACAGTGGCTCACACCTGTAATCCCAGCACTTTGGGAGGCCGGGATGGGTGGATCACCTGAGGACGGGAGTTTGAGACCAACCCGACCAACACAGAGAAACCCCGTCTCTACTAAAAATACAAAATTAGCCGGGTGTGGTGGTGCATGCCTGTAATCCCAGCTACTCGGGAGGCTGAGGCAGGAGAATCACTTGAACCCAGGAGGCGGAGGTTGCAGTGAGCTGAGATCACGCCACTGAACTCCAGCCTGGGCAACAAGAGCAAAAACTCCACCTCAAAAAATAATAATAATAATAATAATAATGATAATCCCAAATAGACCATAGTAAAAAAATAAATAAATTCAAATATTTCTAGAGGAATTTAAAAAAGAAATACACATTCACTCAAATATATAAAACATTACATGAAAACAGGAATTTTTAATGCTTTCATCAAGTTATAGAAGTGATGCTGCTTTTTGTGTTCTAAAATTTTGAGTCAAGATCAGCAATAAACATAAAACCTAATCGATAAACTACAGTAAAATGAAATTTTATAAGAAAGACTTTATAAGAAATTTTAAAAGAAATTTTATAAGAAAGATTTCCTGATAATAATGACAAGATGAATATAAAGTTTGGTAAACTTTATAGTTTTAAGAGTTAACCATAGATGACAAGTTGGATTGTTAACACTTATGAATGCCAGGTATTCATATTCATAGATGGTAATACTGGGCACTTAGGTAGAGCTTACCCTTTTAAATCAACTATTCTTCCATTCTTCCCCTCCTCTAGGCTTCGGCTGGCCCAAATAGGAATGTCTGAAATGTAGGGAAGTCTTATCTAAAACGTCTCAAATGAGGGCAGAAAGTCAACAACAACAAAAAGTTAGGAGTTAGAGTTGAAGGGCTATGTCTTAAATAGGAGGTCAATACTCTTCAGAGGCTAGCAGGAACATTCTATGTCACTGTTCCAAGTGAACCAGAGGAAAATCTCCCTCACCCCCGACTTCAAATAGTCATGGTTATTTGGCATTAGGAGTCTGTGCCTCTGGAAAATAAGG